>NW_028318308.1:0-600000 GCF_062004578.1 Staurois parvus | reverse complement strand
TTACAGTAAGATGACATGGAAAAGGATTTACCATCCCCAATAAAGGCCTTCTGCCTAAGTGTGATGAATTTGCACATCAGACACTTTTTCTTTCTACACTAAAAAAAAACATCTATCGAGTTCCCAAACATGTCACCCCAACTATGAGGTTTAGTACCTGTAGTCAGTTTGCTGGGTGCTACTTTACTTTTATTGCCGGGACCCCTATGGTAGGAGAATTTGGGTTTTGGAGGAAGGGCAGGTCCCAAATGTGGATCCTGACACAAGACGGACCAATATTTGGATAGAATGTTTTCCACATTACAGAATGTGTCATGAAATTGGAGTAAAACCTTGTCTTGTTACACCCTTCTGTACTGATATTCCTTTCTTTCACTGGAGGAGCCAGGAAAGTTAGGTATAAATTTTCACCCACTTCGATAGAGCAACCTTTTCCGAGAAAAACATAGTTTCTTTGTGTGATACAGGACTTCCTGCAAGGTGCAGTTATTTCTAAGCCTGAAAAACTGGCTCTTCGGAATGTAGCTGATCCACCTGGGCTGATGACAACTGGAGGGGTGCAGGTAAAAATTTCCTAGCGCAGGCTTGAAATGGCCTCTTGAAATGGTGGTATGCCCATGGAAGCTTCATTCTAGTATACAAACCTATTACCTGTGTGTCCAATATTCATTTAAATATTCAGCTGATGTAGTAAACCACCAAGTGTGTCCAAACATGAGAGTGAAAAAATACAGCACTCTACACATAACACAATAATTAAAACACAGAAGTGTAGAGTGAAAATCTCAAGTGTTACATAGAAATGAACAAAGTGTCCAGCGCTACTCATAAAAACCCTCCAATGTGCTGTCCCAATTCACATTTACTGCACTCAGTGCTGCCTCCACAAAGGACATAGTCTATTCCCAGTGTCTATCCTATAGAACATCTGTGATCCTCTTCATACTTGGCCATCCACCCACCAATCAGTGGGTCAACCTCAAACTCTTTACAGATGATGTAGTAGTTATCAGAGCTGTGAATGTGGTCTTCTTATCACCCTGCAAGATGAAGTGGCCTGCCTGGTATTAATTCATATGCTGCCAGCAGATAACATTCTGAGACCAGTTCACCAATGTTTCAACTTTGGCTGGATCAGAGGCTACTTCTTCAGCAGAGACGATGTGACCCACATAGGTGACTGATGACCTGCAGAACTTACACCGTGTTCCAAATTATTCTGCAAATTCTATTTACGTGTCACAAAGATGAAATATTTTGTTTTTCGGTGTAACTCATGGATGGCATTGTGTGTCAGGGCTCTTTTGATCACTGAAAACAATCTGGGACACCTGTGATAATTAGAATGGCCGGTGAGCACAATTGAAGGAAAAACTACTAAAGGAGGGCGTTCCACATTATTAAGCAGAGCACCATTTTCAAGCAATATGGGGAAGAAAAAGGATCTCTCTGCTGCTGAAAAGAGTGAAATAGTTTGATGCCTTGGACGAGGGATGAAAACATTTGATATTTCACGAAAACGTAAGCGTGATCATCGCACTATGAAGAGATTTGTGGCTGATTCAGAGCACAGACGGGTTGGTGCAGATAAAGGCACATTGAGGAAGATTTCTGCCAGATCCTTGCATCGGATCAAGAGAGCAGCTGCTAAAATCCCATTACATAGCAGCAAACAGATATTTGAAGCTGCTGGTGCCTCTGGAGTCCCACGGACATCAAGGTGTAGAGTCCTCCAGAGTCTTCCAACTGTGCAGAAACCTTCTATTCGGCCACCACTAACCAATGCTCACAAGCAGAAACAGCTGCATTGGGCAGAAAAATACATGAAGACTCATTTTCAAACAGTCCTGTTCACTGATGAGTGCCGTGCAACTCTGGATGGTCCAGATGGATGGAGTAGTAGATGGTTGGTGGACGGCCACCCTGTTCCAACAAGGCTGCGACGTCAGCAAGGCGGCGGTGGAGTCATGTTTTGGGCCGGAATCATGGGAACAGAGCTGGTCAGCCCCTTTAGGGGCCCCAAAGGTGTAAAGATGACCTCTGCAAAGTATGTGGAGTTTATGACTGACCACTTTCTTCCCTGGTACAGAAGGAAGAACTATGCTTTCCGTAATAAAATCATCTTCATGCATGACAATGCACCATCTCATGCTGCAAAGAATACCTCTGCATCAATGGCTGCTATGGAGATAAAAGGAGAGAAAGTCATGGTGTGGCCTCCATCCTCCCCTGACCTCAATCCTATTGAGAACCTTTGGAGCATCCTCAAGCAAAAGATCTATGAGGGTGGGAGGAAGTTTACATCCAAACAGCAGCTCTGGGAGGCTATTCTGACATCTTGCAAACAAATTCAAGCAGAAACTGTCCGAAAACTGCCAAGTTCAATGGATGCCAGACTTGTGATCTGCTATCAGATAAGGGCTCCTATGTTACAATGTAACGTGACGCTTCAAATGTTTACAAAGTTACAATGTTGGGAAAAGTTAGATTGAAATAGCTTTTGATTTCAGTAAATATGCAGCAAACACAACAAATGACAATTTTCAGTTCTTTACAACCTATAAAGTGTTTGGAAACTTCCTGTGCGGAATAATTTGGAACAAAAATCCTGTTATCATTAGGAGGTTTGTTTAATAAAATGTGAATTGTACTCTTCTAGTTGTCACCTGACAATTCTGCCGACTGCTATTTACATCAATTATTGAGGGAAATGAGAAAAATATAATTTGCATAATAATTTGGAACACGGTGTAGACTTGTCTGCTGACAATTTCATTCCCTCTTCTTTCAGGTGATATAATATGTAAGTCATTCTTCATGATCTTCTAGTGTAGTGCTAAACACGATAATGCCATCGAGGTATACAAGACATTCTCTGGGTACGAGACCACCCAAAACTCTTTCCATTAGCCTTTGGAATGTTGCAGGTGCATTTTTTGGCATGCAAGTAAATTGAAAGAATCCCAAAGGGCATATAAAAGCGTTCTTCGTCTGATCTTCAGGTATCCAGACCATAGATTTAGTAGGGCAATTTCCAACAATTTCCTTTCAAAGCCTCCAGAGCTTCTTCAATTCTGGGCAGTGTATACAGATCGGGTATTGTCCTCTGATTCAAAGTCTACACACAGGCAGATGGCTCCGTATTTATTTCCACCACCACAACTGAGCAGGCAGAGGGACTCTTACTGTCTACCAATATGCCCTGGTATTTTATCTGATATATTGTCTGTCTTAGCTCATCCACATCTTTTGGTGCTATCCTCCGGAGTCCCTGGGTACGGCACAGGGTATCAGTTAGCTACAACTTGGTGGAGACCAATTATGACAGGATGGGGAGAACAATTTCTCACAGTAACAACTGTAGATAATTCTATTCTGGCTCTCTAGTCTTTTCTCTCAGGAGTCACCAACCACCCTTCTTTGTTCATCATCTCTTCAGGAGTTCCTGTGAGGACGTACCATCCATGAGGACATACCATCCATCCCCAAGCAGCTTGGGGGCAATACTGAAGGCCACTCTCAGTATTTTTTCTTCTCCTAGGTGCACACAGATGTGATACACCACTCCATGCCAATAGCTAACAGAGAGGACATCACAGAGCTCTTGAGGTTCAGATGGGATATCAACTTGATCAGAAGACACAGCCCAACCTCCTTCCAGAAACTTCTGGAAAGCAACTATGTAGACACGTGCGATTAATTTCATTACAAAGATAAATTGGGCCAAAATTTTCGTTATTCGAAGATTTAGAATTCAGATGAATTTCCGAATAACAACAGTAATGAATTTCTGCAAATTTTAAATAAATTATAGGGAAATAACAAAATTAATTTGTTTTATTCAGAAGTTTGAGCATCCAAAAGATGGATCATAATTGATTTGTTAATAGCTGGTTGTTAAGGACCTGGTTGCCTGCCAGCTGTCGCATCCCAAACAACCGTGACTCATCTGATGTCAGCTAGATAACCGGCTGACAACAGAAATGAAAACAAAAGAAGTGCTGGTGAAAAAAAATTAAAAAGACATTGGGGTCCCCCCAATCCTTATCAGGCCCTTCGGGTATGGATTTTGAGGGGAACCCCATGCCAACATTAAAAGAAAATGGTATAGGTTCCCCCTAAAATCCATAACAGGCTTTTATCTGAGTGTGCAGCTTATGAAAGGGGGGACAAGAGAGCGTCCCCTGCTGAATAATTCCAGGCCACGTGCTTTCAACATGGAGGAGTGCTTTGGGGAGGGGGGGTTCCCCCCAAAGCACCATGTCCCGGTACACTTACCATGCTGAGAGCGCGCTCCCTGCACACTCCCAGGCGGTAGCCGGCGGTGATTGGTAAGCTCCTGATGAATACTTGTGACAGCCAATCACAGCAGTCAATTGACCCGAAGGTCCACCTCGGCCTCCCTGTTTTTAGAACCCTTAAATGGCTGGGAGGCAGTTGACGCCTAAGGGCTAAGGATGCGGCAGCCGCCCGCTGCTTAACAACCAGCTATACTTCACAATGAATGTGGATTGGATTCGAAAATATTGAATCCTTCCAAGAAAAATGAATATACAAAGCGAATGCTGAAGATACAAAACAAATCCCAAAAACAAATCTGTTTAACATAACGAATGTGACAAAATTAAATTCTTCATTTAACAAATGAAACAAAACAAAATGAAAATTTTGGCCATACACATCTCTAGAGAGCACCCTTCTAGATAGCTAGGGGGAGCTAGATTAGGTTTTCAGATAGAAAGGTTGAGTAGAAGGGTTGTTTCAGGTCCAGGCTGAGAGGATCTGCAGGTCAGTTCCTTGACACCTCCCCCTGTTCTAGAATCTTGGAGAAGATTCTAGAAGCAGTGGGTGGGGGTGAGGAGGGGCTGGCCTGCACACTAAGAGAACCTTGGCCAATCCCCAAGCAGGAGGCTTGGCATGGGGCCAAGGCAGTCTTTAAATGTGCTGTAGCCTGGTCAGCAGCAGGAGAGTTTGGATGGAAGATGGAGAGTGAAGGCTGAGGAGTTGGCAACTGAAAGGGGGCACAGATGGGAAGGGGCTTACCTATAGGCAGTGACACTGGAAAAGAGGAAAGCTCACGACCTCACCAGCCCCCAGAGTAAGGACCACCTATGCAGCAGGGAAGGAGTGGCCCAGCAGAATGGCTGAGAGCAGCCACCAATCCACCAGTTTATAGGCTGAGGTCTGAGTGAGTAGACCTACCCCTTTACCCCATCCAAGTTGTCCATCCCCTAATTAAAAAAACAAAACTAGCTCAAGGACTGGTTACTGTCTCCTGGATGCAAGTCTGTGTGGAAAATGCATGTTGCCTGGCTGTGCAGGATTATAGGGGGAACCAAGTTTTCAGAGACTCCTAAGGGGGTAGTGCTACACAAATTGTACTCACTATCACTGGCGCCGTGTGTAATCACCTGTGTCAGGACAGACAAGAGCCATGCTCTTCATAGGAAAAATGTCCTTGTTTTCTAAATCCAGATCAGTCACAATTACTTGCGGGATATGACTCATTGGTCTGGCCCCACAATTCCATTCTCCCAGTTGACTGAAGAAGTATGGCTCTCAAGTACTTCTTGTAGAATGTAGGGTATATAAGGGTAACTTGGAAATCTGTGTCAAACAGAGTTGGAGTTATATGCCCGTTGACCTTAACTATAGACTTGGAGCCTATGAGGGGTCCTCTTGGCTTTGGTCTAAAACACCCACCTCTGTGTCTTCACTTCTGTACAGGGAATGTCACACTTAGCACTGTTCCTGAGTCCTCCAGACACTGTTATGCAGTATGGCCAACTGTGACCTCATCTGGAACACCTTCAACAATAACATCAGTAGGGTCATTATTAAACAAGTGGCCTCTCACCACTCCCAATGATCCTGATGTGTCTTCTGGGAGCCTGGTGAGGGGTCACACTACACATACAGGGCTTGCTCCTCAAGCTAGTATTGGATATAACCACAGTCTTCTCCCTCCTTGGAGTCCATAGCAGGCTTTCTGCACACAGGTCCTGGTGACCAGCATTCCTAGACAATAAAGGCAGCTCCTCAGTCCTCACACCAGGCTGCTCTGCAAAATGGGTCAACACAGGTCTCAGAACTCCCTGTTTCCCCCTTCTGGGTCCTGTAGAAGCACACAGTAGACAGGTTGGAAAGCTGGTCTCCCTGTAGCAGTTCAGTTCAAACAGGCAGGTGAGCAGCCTGGAGCTCCATGCCTGGATTCAGTCACCTTTCTCTGTAGTAGTAGCCAGCCAGGGATCCTCAACTGCTACTTGCCTCAGTCTACAGCACACCCCACAACCCATGCCTGCAGCCTCTATATCCCCACATTGGTCTCTCCCTCCACCCCAGCTCACAGTTCTCTTTCTATTCCTCCTTGCTCAGCCTTCTCTCCCTAGGCACTCTGGGAAATGTAGTTCCTGCTGCTCCTTCTACAGGGCTGTGTCACAATGTGAAGACTAATTAATGATATAGTGCAGCGCTAAATTAAACCAACCTCATATCATATAAATAATTAACATATAAATAGAAATATATACATACAGTGCTACAATGTGCTCCAATATGAGTGTTCAAATCTTATGTGACCTGAGGTCCTGATGAAATTTTCAGAACCTGTGGTTGATTATTCAATCAATACGTGTACCATTAAATATAATTCAACCCCTCATAAATAAACCACATTACAAGTGACCAGTGAAAAAATGTGACCAAACTAATTCAGATGCAGGATTTCAAAAATATATTCCACTCAAAAATCAAGTTCATAAATCCTCCAAGCAGTGCTCAAGCAACAAAAAATTCATGCAGAGTGATAAAAGTGATGATTTCTGTGTTGGTGTCAGCAAACTTATCCTCCGTGGCTAAAGTGCCCCCTCACCTCAAGTCTGCGACCCAAAAGGGCCACTAAGCCTCCAGGATCACTCCTAGATCCTTCGCCAGTAGTAGCTGGTATCCTCTGTACTCCTCCTGTGGTTCCCCTCTCAGGTAAGTGATCTGTACTCCAGACCTCCCAGGATAGATACACCAGCTCCATATATCACTCACCATAAACCATGGTAAGTGAAAGAAAGATCCTTCATAGTGCAGTATTTAATGGGTAAATCATACTTCTTTAATGTAAAAAATGCCCTCTCACTTGTTGTACATCAAATCACAGCATCAAACAATAGAGAAAACCTCATGCCTGGGTGTACTGCATGGGTTAGGACTCGTCTGGGTGTTCCAAGATGGCGCCCACGCCGGAAGTACGTCACCGCGGACTGGAAGCTGTGTCATGGTGTATCTACATATTTCGTCACTCTACCACTTGACTTCATCAGGATATGTTCTTGCTCAGCCTTCTCTCCCTAGGCACTCTGGGAAATGTAGTACTTGCTGTGAGGACAGTGTGAGGACTACATCTCCCATCAGCCTCAGTTCCTCCCAGCAGCAGTTCAGTCCACATCCTCTTCCTCTGTGATACCTGATGGTCATATGATTGTGAATTCTATATGACGTGATGTAGAATAGAGATAAGGGGATATAAGTGCGAAAGTCTTTTGGGTCACAGCAGTATATAAGAGAGAATAAAATCTGTATTCCAATATCTAACAAGAAAAAAAATCTACAATTTGTTTACCTCCATGACCTCTATGATTAAAAGGAGGGGGGGGGCAAAACATGTTGGGGGCATGGCTTGGATGAATTGAGCTGAGGCTGCTTTTACCTGCTAAATATTCAGGGCGGGTGAGGTGTGCGGTGGCTGGGCTATCCCTTTCTATCCCTACAGCATGCTTTGGGTCTGGACAAACCTTTCCCCAGCCTGCACCCTCAGTGACGTCCACTTCACTTGAGCGGGAGGCCACTAAGCATTTATCGTGGGTCACAAATTTTATTTCTGCCATTTAACATGGAGCCAATAGAAAGCATTTAAAACAGACTCCGCCCATATGAAGACAAGCCACCATATATCATTAGGACATTATATCAGAAAGTCCAATGGTCTCAGCTCACATTGCAATTATTTGTACAACTAACTATGCTAAAGTGTTGGGCAATCTTAGGACTTATTGGGCTTGTAGGTCCAAATCTGCACCTCAAAGGACTTCAATGTCAAAGGTAGAACTACAAGAGTCCAACCATACAATCGGTATCGGTTTTATAAAGAGTCCAAATGGTCCGAAGTGAATTGTGTAAGCTGCCCAGCACACTGCTACCACCAGGATGGAAATAGGAAACATCTGCCGGCAGATATACAGTCACCTATGGCAGATGTGATGATATCAGGAGCAGCCAATCAGGAGCATGGGCTACATAGAGACAGATGATAATGACAAAAGGATGTCCTAATAATGTATTGAAAAAATACTAATAATGTGAAATCAGCCGGACTCTATTCATTTTTCTTGCTTTCTATGAGTGTTTTCTTCTATCTGAATGATTGCAGGTTTGTTGATAATGACATATGTAGCCATCCTGTCCTAAACGGGTGACTACTGAAATGTATCCTTCCTGGGCGGTAGTCAGCCCAAGCTGATTTACTTGTTCACTTGGTTTTCCCCTAGCTCAGTGTTGCTGTTTCTCTCTGCCGCCAGTAGGTGTCACTGGTACATCTAGTGAATAACTAATATTTATGTTTCTTCTGACCAACCAGTAGGAGGTTTATTATCACTGGTGCATGCTGGGGGGAGTATAAATACGTGAGGCTGACCTTGTGAGCTCTCTCTTTCCCTGAGCTCTGGTCTGGAGTGGTGCTGCTGGAATGATCTGACTTATTAGGCCCATAGCCTGTGTGGGGCCTAGCATGTGCTCTGCACTGGGAGTTAGGCTGAAAATAGTTCTCGGAAGCTGTTCTATCTGGTCAAAAGGGAAGATGAACCAAGGTTAAGGCAGAGGATCCAGAAGGAGGACCCTACTAAAGGCTGGTTTTCTCCCAGGGGTTGGTGACTCTCGCTGGATGATACATGGAGGTCTGGAAGGATGCACAGAGGCATGGGAACAAGTACAGGAAAGTCTGCTAACCCTCCAGAGGTCTATCTACAATGTCACCGGTGTCGGCTTAAAGGCTCCATGCACTGTACAAGCTGGATTTGGATCTGGAAGTGTAGCTCGGGGTATCTGTGGCCTCATCCTCCCTACTTGTGTACTGAGAAATAAGAGATGTAAAAAGACACAAAGTAACAGGTGTCTAATGTTCCCCATTTTATCCATGGGCTCATTCCTGGGGTAATCCACCTATAGAACTGGCGGGGCTCTACATATGTATTCCTTTTATTTTTTCTGCAGGCTGTGCGATCCTCGATTGATTTTTAGACGGTAGGGGACTCGGATACTTTGAAGGAAATATTTATTAAATTGATTCCAGCCCACCTCTCGTGATGTGGAAGTGATGTCATTTTCTGGCCCTCCTTTAGGCGGAAGCGACTTTTTGATGTTAGGATTTCAGTAGCAGCTTCTTATTGCA
This sequence comes from Staurois parvus, assembly GCF_062004578.1. Taxonomy (NCBI): domain Eukaryota; kingdom Metazoa; phylum Chordata; class Amphibia; order Anura; family Ranidae; genus Staurois; species Staurois parvus. Next base: position 590,564 of record NW_028318308.1, on the reverse strand, counting down.
GAGAGGGTGGATGTGACTCAAATCTCAATGTTCACCAGAAAATGACACGATTGGTACCAGATACACAAATTTATCTCTTCACGAAAAAAGGGAGTTGTGTATGCCCTCCAATGTCCATGTGGTTTGCAATATGTGGGACGGACAAAAAGGCCATTATAGAAAAGAATCCGGGAACATATTCAGAATACATGAAAAGGATTTACTAAGCATAGTGTATCTAAACATTTTGTGACACATCATGGGAAAGATCCTACGAAACTTAAGTTTTGGGGTATAGAAACCTATAAACCCCATTGGAGGGGAAGTAATAAAATGATGAAATTAAGCCAACTGGAATCAAAGTAGATTTTTGAAATGGATACCTTGACCCCAAAAGGCTTGAATATTGAGTTTGATTTGAATTGTTTCATTAGTGAATATTAAGGATTTCTTTTAGCTATACTTTTCACTGCTTGGTGATGTGTATATACCCTATTCTGCATTTATATTTGCTTTTCTTCATGATCAAATAGGAATTATTCTGGGTCTTTTTACCATCTTTTAGGTGAATTTTAATTTTGTTTGTCTATATATTTTATATTATTTGCATTTGAATAACATTTTTTTTCATTTCCTCGTTTATCTTTTTCCACTACCTCTCTTTACTAGCTTTGATTTAAAGAAAAAAAAATTAACTTATGATAGTATTAGTGTCTTTGGTATGAGATTGCAAGTATGCTATACCTATATCACACTGCTAGATGGAGGTTCTGTTTTGTGACACTAATATATGACTAATGTTTATTAATAATGTCTTATTTTATTTGTTTATTATTTGTATTTATGTGCTTTGTTTAGGTTTTCAGGTAATAATTAATTTATATCTTCGGATTTCATGTAGATTCCCCCCTTGCTAGATGGTAGAGTATATTTGCCATATATTTGTGTTGATATGGCGGGGCATGTGGTGATCGCCGGTGGAATGGCCACCCATGTCCTAAGAGTAGTGTGGCTACTATGGCAATCAATGGTAAACATCCGAGGCCTTTATAAGGAGAAGATGTCACATGGTTCCACACCCTGAGGAAGTCAAATGACCAGTGACGCAACGCATTGGGAGAAGCCAAGTGACGTTACTTCCGGTCCTGCGGAAACTGGAAGTGCGGCTGCAAGAGCCATTTTTGTAAAGGGAATCAGCCTTCTTTTTGTTTTTTACTCTGTGAGTGTGAAATCTTGACTTTGATCAATTATTTAATGTTTATATGGGGTTGCACTATGAGTTATCTTTTCTTTCTTTGAGGGACAGGAGGAGTAAAGTAGCTGCTAACAGGTGTAAGCAAATACAAAGAGTTGGATGAACACCATGCATTTGTAGTACCCAAATTTAGCAGATCCCCTGCTCAGTAGTACCCCCAGCTCTGCTGATCCCCCACTCAGTAGTACCCCCAGCTCTGCTGTTCCCTCGCTCACCATGTGTGACATCTGCTAGTTTCTACAGCACTGGTCCCCAGGTCTTCTGATCCTCTACTGCTCAGTCTTTTTTTTTTTTATTTAAATATTAGTTTTTTTTCAATTTAAATACATATCAACTTCTCATTATATATATAAAAATACAATGTAATATTCAACATTCTAATTTATTTTCTCTTTCCAAAGTTATTTCTCAATCCCTCCCGCCACCTCCCCCCACCCTATTCCCATCTCCTTCCCTACCTTTTCTCTGCCTCTTCTTATAATAGCAAGTAAATTATAATTCTCTTTATTCATTCCTATACTTCATGTATAATCTGGCTTTTTCCCAATTTTCCCATTTCCCATAATAGACCTCCATCTTATCTATTTGAATATGGAAGAGTTTTTCCATCTTTCTTATCTGCTCCACTCTTTCTATCCAGTCCTCCTCTCTCGGCACCTCCACCTTCCGCCAGAACTTGGGTATAAGGCTCTTTGCAGCGTTTAGATAGTACCATATCCCTGATTTTTTATATTTATTCACTGTTATATCTATATTATGCAAGATACATACTTCTGGGTCCAGTCCTATATCTATTTCAGTTATCTTTCCTATCAATTGGGTAATTGACTTCCAAAAAACCTGGATTTTTGGGCATCTCCACCATATATGGTATACCGTGCCTATTTCTCCACATCCCCTCCAACACAACGGTGAATTCTCTCCACATATCCTATTTTCTACATTTGGTGTAATGTGCCATCTTGTCAAACACTTATAGTTCATTTCTACTTCTCTCATTGAAACATTTTCGTGAATTAGTCTATATATTCTACTCTGTTTTTCCTCATCTATCTCCACTCCCATATCAGTTTCCCATTTTACTATATATGTTGGCTTTGTGTTTGTGTCCAATTCAGTGAGTATCCTATACACTTTAGCAATCCCGTGTTTCCCCTCACCTTGTGTCCCTAATATCTTTTCAAACAAGTTCCAATTATTTCTTGTCCTTAAAAGGTTTTGGGTGACTTCCTACAAAACATCTCAATTGAAAATACCGCCACTCATCTAATTTAGTGAAAATCTCACCCTTTTTTTTTCTAATTCCTTAAATGAGCCTAATTTACCCTCCACCAAAATATCTCTTAGTTGAACCTCATCTTTTTTAAACCACCTACCCCCTATTTCTTCTCTACCTGGGGGAAAAAACTCTGTGTTACTCAGTGGCATCAATGTTGAGTTAAAAGCCCATTTCATACTTTTGTGTAAGTTATCCCAAATCCTTAAAACATTCAAAGTGTATATATTTACATTATCATTTAAACCCCTATACTGTGTTGGCACCCATATCACCCTACCCAAATTTGTTCCACTAAGTTTATTTTCAATTCTCACCCAACTTTTCTGATAATTATGCACCCAATCTATAGTTCTTGCCAGTATTACTGCTTTATAATATCTTTTAAGGTCTGGGAGCCCTAATCCACCTCTCGCTTTCTTCCTACTCAACAACTCATATGATACTCTTGGCTTTTTATTCCTCCATATGTATCTTAATATCAATTTCTTAATTACTTTGAAAAAGGTTTCTGGGAGTTTAATTGGTATCATTTGATATCTATATAGGACCTTTGGAACTATTACCATTTTTACCAGATTTATACGCCCCATCCATGTCGGGCCTCCTCCTTCCAATGTTTTTAATTCTTCTCTAATCTCGTTTATCAAAGAGATATAGTTTAATTTATATAAATGTTTATATGAAGCTGCGAGTTTTACTCCTAGGTATGTTATATCTCTGTCTTTCCATTTAAAGGGAAATTCCTTTTGTATCTTCTCTTTTTCATTTCTTAAAATATTTATATTTAAAATCTCCGTTTTTGTTGGGTTAATCTTTAAATTTGACAATTCTCCATATTCCTTTAGTAGTTTTATTAAATTTGGAAGTGTTATCCTGGGGTTTCCCACATAGAACAACAAGTCGTCCGCAAAAGCAGCAACTTTATGCTCCATGTCATCTATCTGGATTCCCTTTACATCTCTATTTAGTCTTATCGTTGAGAGCAATGGTTCTCATGATATAACATACAGCAATGGGGACAGTGGGCATCCCTGTTTTGTTCCATTTGACATCTCAATGGGTATCGACCTCTCCCCATTTACCACAATGACCGCAGAGGGGTATCTATACAGCTTTCCTATCCACTCTCTCATTCTAGGCCCAATTCCCAGGGCTTCTAAGGTATCCATCATGAATCTCCAGCCAACTCTGTCAAATGCTTTCTCTGCATCGATCGAGAGTAGCACTACCAGTTCTTTTACCTTTTTACTTTTCTGGACAAGCATCAGGGATCTCAACCCATTATCTTTGCCCTCCCTCCCTGGGACAAAGCCCACCTGGTCTTCATGTATCCATTCAGGCATCAACTCCTTCAATCTATTTGCTAGGACCTTTGCGTATAACTTTGTGTCAACATTCAATAATGAAATAGGTCTATAGCTCGAACACTGAGAGGCATTTTTCCTTCTTTTTGAATGAGCACCACATGAGCTTGTAGCGATTCTCTTCTTATTTCCATCTCTCCACCTAGAGCATTCATATAGTTTCTAAGTTTTGGTACTAATATTTCACTATATTTTTTATAATATCTCACCGTATACCCGTCTGGTCCTGGGCTTTTCCCTGATGCTGTATTTTTTACAGCTATTTTTATTTCTTCCTGTGTGATTTCTGCATCTAGGGAGTTCAATTGTTCTTCCTTTAATTTTAGTAACCCAGCCATCTCCAAGTATTTCTTTCTTTTTTGATCCTTTTCACTTTCTATATTTTTTAATCCTTCCGGGGGGCTAATATTATATAATTTCCTATAATATTCCCTGAATACTTTGATGATTTCTCTATTTGAGTGGACTAAGTCACCCTTAGCATTTTTTATTTTTTCTATATAATTCTTATTTTTCTTTTTCCTCAAGGCTCTCATCAGATATTTTCCAGGTCTTTCCCCCCATCTATATCTCTCACTTAGGACTCTATTATATACTCTTCTCCTCTCCTCTTACATCTTCTAACTCTTCTTTCTTTTTTTTTATCTTCAGCTCTATTTCTTTTGTTATTCTGTTCTTATGTATTTGCTCTAATTTACTTATTTCTTCTAAGAGCCCACTCATTTTTTCTCTTCTTTCTTTTTTGCCCCAATTGCTATCAATACTCCTCTTATATATGCTTTATGAGATTCCCACTCTGTGGCCCTTGATACCTCCCCTGTCTCATTCTCCTTGAAGAAACGTTCGATCTCCTCACCTATTTTCTGAGCAATATCCTTTTCTAATAAGAGTGTCTCGTTCAATTTCCATCACAGCCCTCCTATTGTTCTCCTACCCCATTCCATTTTCATAATAACTGGGGCGTGGTCTGATAGGGATATCGTCTCTATCTTTACTTGAGTCAGATATTCAATTAATTGGTGGTCTATAAGTATATGATCTAATCTTGAGTACCTCTTATGCATGTTTGAAAAGAAGGTGTAGTCGCTATCTTGCATATGTGTGATTCTCCAGGTATCTATCAGTTGACATGTGTGTAATTCTTTTTTCAATAGTTTCAGGGCCCTACATCCCTCCCTCTGTGTATGGGAACTAGCATCTTTTTGTGGGTCCATGCAAAAATTAAAATCTCCTGCAAGAATCAGGCGCCCTTTTTTAAAATCCATCAGCTCTCTCAATACTTTTTTCAAATACTCCTCCGGTCTTATATTAGGACAATAGATATTAGCCAGTGTACATTCGATCTCCTGTAACTTGCCCTTTAAAAATAAAAATCTTCCCTCTGGGTCTGTTTTCCTATCTTCTAACTCAAATCTGATATTCTTTGCCAGCCCAATTGCTACACCTTTTGCTCTTTTAACCGGTGAATCTGCATAGTACCATGTTGGATGGTATCTAGATTTTAACTTAACATTTGATTCTATCTCAAAATGTGTCTCCTGCAGAAATATCACTGAGGCTGCCCTATGATGTAGTTCTTTAAATAATCTAAATCTTTTCCCAGGACAGTTCAGCCCATTTACATTATATGTTATAAACTGTATCTCTTCCATCTTCCTTGGGTCTCCCCTTTTTTCCTCCATCTATATATTTTCTTTCTTCCTCTCACTCTCTTGCTTTTATATCTTCTTTTATCCTGCAGAGAATTATCCTCCCATCCCCCCTTTCCCCTCCCTCCTATTTTCCCAATCCCCCCCCCCCCCTCTTTTTAGGCCTACTATTTGCCTATCAGTCATTTGTGGAAATATAATCCACTTTTGATTTAATCTTTAGGGCTAAAACTCCAACCATGGACAGCTTTTCCCCTTCCCCAACCTCCCCTTTAAACCCCAAGTCCTACTACAATATCTCAATATCAATGATTTTAGGATGGTAGGGAGATGGCAGAGAGAGACAGGAGAGAGAGGAAAAAAAAAAAAATTGAAAAAATTTCTTATTTCTCTCTCTCTCCCCCTCCCTCCCCCCCCTCCCCCCGCCTCTTCCCCCCAACAATTTGCCAGTCCTCTTTTCTTTTTGTTCTAATTTCCCAATGTTCTTCTTCCCAACCAGGAATCTCCATTCTTTGTAGTTTAAGTCTATCACAAAAATTTTTCAAATCTTCTGGGAACCTGAGATATGCTGTAACTCCATTTTTCCAACCTATTAGGCACTCAGGGATCCCCCATCTATATTGCACATTCTGTTCTTTCAATCTTTTCAGTAAAGGTCTAAGGGTTCTCCTTCTCCACAGAGTCTCTGGTGACAAATCCGCATATATCTGTATGTCCTTTCCTTCGTATGTAATTACTGATTTTCCCTTAATCCTCTTCCAAATTTTTTCTTTATCTAGAAAATCACAAAATTTAACAAGAATATCTCTTGGCCTTTCCTTTCCCGAATTTCCTTGGAGTTTTCCTTGCCTAAAAATTCCTTCTATTTTAGTCTTTTCCATGTCAGTGCTGTCCATTATAAAGTTTAATATTTTACAGACCACCTCTTGCAGATTTTCTCCTTTTGAGTTCTCTGGGACCCCTCGTATCCTAATATTTCTCCTCCTGTTCCTATTTTCTTGTATCTCAGCCTTATAGAGCAATTTTTCTTGGGCTTTCCCTATATTGATTATTTCTTTTTCTAATTCAGAAATAGTTTGGGACTGATTTTTAACTTTTTCCTCTGTTTCTTCCACTCTCACCAATAAGTGTCCCAGATCATTTTGAATATTTACAATTTCTTGTTTTATTGTTTTCTCCAGATCTTTGAACATTTCTGCCATTTCTTTTTTATTTGGTATTTGTAGTTCTTTCTCCATCTCTATAATAGCTGATATTTGTTGGCTACTAGTGTCCATACCTAGTGATAGTCTAGGGCAGCAATGGGCAAACTACGGCCCGCGGGCCGTATACGGCCCGGCAGACCTTTTAATCCGGCCCGCGGAGCTAGGCTCCTCTCACAGTCCGCCCTGAAGACCGGTGTAGCATGAAAATCTGTCTCCTATGAGGATCTGTCCCCCTCGACGTATCTGCGCATGTACCGGAGATCGCCGATCGGCTGCTAATGCCTGAAACTGGCACATGCGCAGATACGTCGAGGGGGACAGATCCTCATAGGAGACAGATTTTCATGCTACACTGGAACGGCGCGGGACACGGCGAGAGGAAAGGTAAGTGAATTGACACAGGGGGGACTTGGGGACTTAATATGGGGAATGAATTACTATGGGGGATGAATTACTATATGGGGGATGAATTACTATGGGGGATGAATTACTATATGGGGGATGAATTACTATATGGGGGATGAATTACTATAGGGGGGATGAATTACTAGAGGGGGGATGAATTACTATATGGGGGATGAATTACTATATGGGGGATGAATTACTATGGGGGATGAATTACTATATGGGGGATGAATTACTATATGGGGGATGAATTACTAGAGGGGGGATGAATTACTAGAGGGGGGATGAATTACTATATGGGGGATGAATTACTATGGGGGATGAATTACTATATGGGGGATGAATTACTATATGGGGGATGAATTACTATAGGGGGGATGAATTACTAGAGGGGGGATGAATTACTATATGGGGGATGAATTACTATGCGGGATGAATTACTATATGGGGGATGAATTACTATGGGGGATGAATTACTATGGGGGATGAATTACTATAGGGGGATGAATTACTATAGGGGGATGAATTACTATAGGGGGGATGAATTACTATGGGGGATTAATTACTATGGGGGATGAATTACTATATGGGGGATGAATTACTATGGGGGATGAATTACTATATGGGGGATGAATTACTATGGGGGATGAATTACTATATGGGGGATGAATTACTACGGGGGAGGAATTACTATAGGGGGGATGAATTACTATATGGGGGATGAATTACTACGGGGGATGAATTACTATAGGGGGGATGAATTACTATATGGGGGATGAATTACTATGGGGGATGAATTACTATATGGGGGATGAATTACTATATGGGGGATGAATTACTATATGGGGGATGAATTACTATGGGGGATGAATTACTATATGGGGGATGAATTACTATGGGGGATGAATTACTATAGGGGGGATGAATTACTATATGGGGGATGAATTACTATGGGGGATGAATTACTATGGGGGGTGAATTACTATGGGGGGATGAATTACTATATGGGGGATGAATTACTATATGGGGGATGAATTACTATATGGGGGATGAATTACTATGGGGGATGAATTACTATATGGGGGATTACTATGCTTACTATGGGGGAATATTACTATACTTACGATGGATGACACATACACATCATTCATCTACTCTTGGTCCGGCCCCCGGGTCCAATATATGAACCCATTGCGGCCCTCAAGTCAAAAAGTTTGCCCACCCCTGGTCTAGGGCTACTTTCCAGGCTTAGGTCTACTTCACCTTTTTCACTTTTACCCTGAGACCTTTCTGGGGTTATATTTCCCTGGGAGGTATATTTTTTGATGGTACCAGTCTGCGTCCCTTTAAGCCCACTTCCTTTTGCATTTTTATTTTTCATTCTTTTATGTCTTTTATTCTTCTTTATAGGCTCGGGGCTTAAGGAGAGATAGCTATTAATATATCCGTCACACCTTATCCACTTGCTTGGTTTTCAAACTTTTCTTTCCTTTTTCCTTTACCACTCCTTTACATTCCCCTATCAATCAAGGGGGTCCCCTCTTTTCTCTCATACATAGCTTCTCCTAGCAGCTCACAGCAGAGTACAGTATTTATCACGTTTTGGCAAGAGTCACTCACCCTCCTCGTATCTCTCTTCCTCTCGTGACCCGGCTAGGAGCTCTCTTCATCTATCTTCCAACTGGACAGTATGTTCATTTAGGGGACTCCCTGGGGTATCCTCCACCTTTCTCTCTCCAATCCCCAATGCCTCTCCCCCCCCACAGGCAGGGCCCCGAGCAGTGGACCGGCAAGCGGGGCCCGAAGCAGTGGATCAGCAGGTAGGGCTCCAGATAATTGAGCAGCAATCAGGGCTTCGGCTAATAAGCCGCTAAACAGAGCTCCGGGTAGGAACCGGCAAGCAGGGCTCCGAGACAAGCAGGGTTCCGAGCAGTGGACCGGCAAGCGGGGCCCCAAGCAGTGGACCAGTAGGTAGGGCTCCAGATGATTGACCAACAATCAGGGCTTCGGCTAATAAGCCGGCAAAACAGAGCTCCGGGTAGGAACCGGCAAGCAGGACTCCGAGCAGTGGGTTAGTGTGCAGAGCTTCGAGCAGTGAGCCATCCAGCAGGGCACCAGACAGTGATCCGGTAGACAGGGCTCTGAGTATTGGACCGGCACCCAGGGCTCCGATTAGTGTGCTCGTAAGCAAGGCAGCTCCTCTCTCTCAGCACCAGACGCCAGCCGGCTTCCTGGTTTCCCAGCAATGCTTAGCGGCTGACCACGTGGCCACGCCGCTCCTCCTCGTCTCCCAGCAGCCAGCTATGCCGTCCCCATCAAGCACCGCATCCAAACCCCGTCTCTCGGGTCGGCTCTCCCACAGAACTCCTCCGTCTGTCCGAAGGGAACCACCGCGATGCAGTGAGTTTTCCTCACGGAGCTTCCGCACTACATGTAGGGGTTTGGGTAGGTCGGGTGGAGGAACTTGTCCGAGAGCTCCTACATCGGGCTCTCCTCAGCCGCCATGATTAGGCTCCGCCCTCCGATCGGGTGCAAGGCTTCCTCTACTGCTCAGTCTTCTCTCTCCTGTCCATGCTCACCTTCCGCTATCCTGCTCCCACACCACATGGGCCATCTGATATTTGCCCCACTCCAGGCCAGACCCCGCTCACCTCCTGGCTGCTCCATGCTGTACACCAGATGTGGTGTTTGCACCAGACATTTTCACAAAATATACACATGAAGTGGGAGTGACTGCTGATGACATCTTTCTGGGTTTCTTGTTGGTTTCTTAGTGCATCCTGGGATATCTCATACTTGGGGTACCTCCAAAACAAAGTGAAGCTAAAGCTGAATAAAAGTCTCATAATGCTACAGGTGCTGCAAGCGAGCTCTGTCATCGACTTCTATGGAGGATTTGGAGACGCTTTGAAGCACCAAGAAAGCAACATGGGGTATCATTTTTGAAGCAAAGCAAACACAACATGTGAACAGGACTGTAAGGTGACCATTTTATTTACAGACAGGGGCTTTGGCATTCAGAGTGCTTTAAAAACCATGTCCAATGCCACATTTTGAAGCACGTGTAAATGAGCCCTAACAATGATTGGAGTCAGGATAAAAAATGACCGCCATGATCATCCTTCCCTTCATACATAATGTGCTGTCTTGTCATATATGGGTGGAATGGAGTCATCAGGGGGGATACAATAGAAAACTGAATTATATTTCTCTAGTTACGATAAATGAATTGGGAATAAGAATAATAAATTGTGCATCACATGGACAGAGAAGACAACCCCACTCCATTCAGGCACAGTTCAGGCCTCGGAGTCCGGCACTCATTAGACAATGAAGGATTCGGTAACAATCCTGTAAATCCTGTAATTGCAGATCATCTACTAAACTCTGTTTTTCGTAAATCAAACTGATATAAATTATTCTTGATTTTTAAAAAGTGTCTGAGAGGAAAGTGTCTGTGTTGCCCCTAGCAACCAACCATATTCCAGCTCTCATGTCCTAGTGCTGGTTGGACAATGAGCGGGAGATTCTGACCAATACGGTGTAATCATTTCTGCCAGAGCGGAGTACCTGACCAATCTCCTGTAATACTCTCTCCGAGGATCATGGGAAATGACTTCAGCCCCATCACAGCACAATGACTCCATTCCAATATCTAGATTTCTTTGTTTTTCAGCTTCTTTCCTGAAATAATAAAGACCTCAGTAGACCTCCATCATTTCAGGTCATGTCCATCTGTGAGCTGCAGAAGGCCCTGTGTGGGAGTGTCATCCTCCAGCCCCTCCCCCTCTCAGCCTCTATACTGATCCCCATTGGTGGATGTGGGCGGGGCTTCTTCTGGCTCGGATCATGCAGTGTGCAGGGGCGGGGCTCATCCTGAATATACTCAGTAACCCTGGTGTCACAGCTCTTTGGGGTTCCAGAACGTCTCCTATCATAGTGAGCACAACACAACCCAACCTGAGGAAACGCTTCATCTCCATTTATTATACAGAAATCACTTCCAATACAATACGATTCCTTCCAATCACTTCTAATTACTAGACATGATTGGGACATACAAGATCCGAAAAATGATTGGCAGATCTGATCACATGACTCCAGTGATAGAACTAGAACATGACCAATAGAGGAATGACCATTCCTAATCGGCTCCTCTGGGGGACGGCAGACGGCAGGATGACCATAACAGATGATAGATGTCTCTGGGGTTATCATAGGGGAAATCTGAGGTGGATTGTCAGCTCTTCTGCCAAGCACAATCCAGACCCTCATCTGCAGATCTATTTCTGGATTGTTATCTATGAAATAAAGATTCCCGGGGACCCCTTTAGACACGGACAATACTAGTCCTATCAGCTCCTCGGTCCGGCCGTTCCCCTATAACACCAAATCCTCATCACTTCCTATCACTATATGATACAAGAACATTTCTCTGTATAAATGGGGACTTTAGGAGAAAACATTCCCAGAACAAATCTAAGAAAATCTTAGGAAAGCAATGAGGAGGTGAATGTCGGGGTGTCTTCTGTCATTTATAGCTGAACTCCGGGCAGATAAAAGAGAGGAATGAATGCAGCTCTGTATACATGAATACATCATTACATGTCTTCTCTATATACAAGCTGTGTGAGGACCTGAATGGGACCTGGTATCAGCCTCTCATAGCCCCTGTACAGCAGAGCTCAGACTGGGGGAGGGAGGTGGAGAAAAAGGAGCCAATCAGAGGTGCTTCAATGAAAGCAGCATGCTGATAGGAGGAGAGAGCAGAGTGATGAGCTCATCAGTCTGCTGCTTCTCCTTCCACTGTCCAATGACAGGCTGGGGGAGGAACAAGACCTGTAAGCGTTACTGAACTGCAGCAGAGAAACATCAGGTCTCCTCTTCCAGACAGGGCTGTGCTGTGTGGTAGAGTTGTGAAATCTCCAGACTAGATGGACAGAAATACAAATCTTAGGCAGGTAATACAGTTATATATATTCATATTCTGTGTATTCAGTCCGGAGTTCAGCTTTACCACAAAGTGGAACAACCTTATTATTCCTCATATATCTTCTAAAGATTTCGCCAGTGGCTGAAATAGAGCCTTCAGGGCCCGCTGCAGGAAATCATGAAGGGCCCCCTGACCCTCGACCAGGGCCCTTCCCTTCAAGGCCAGTGGTGGAACGCAAGGGCCCGGTCACAAGTGTGTCCTTTGTGACCCTGGTAGTTCTGCTATTGGTGTCAGTAGGTTTTTTTTTTAATTATTGTTATTTATTTACCATTGTTTAAAAATATTATGAAGGAAGGAAGGAAGGAGAGAGGGAGAAAGGAAGGAAGGAGAGAGAGAGGAAGGAAGGAAGGAAGGAGAGAGAGAGGTAGGAAGGAAGGAAGGAAGGAAGGAGAGAGGAAGGAAGGAAGGAAGGAGAGAGGAAGGAGGGAAGGAAGGAAGGAAGGAAGGAAGGAAGGAAGGAAGGAAGGAAGGAAGGAAGGAAGGAAGGAAGGAAGGAAGGAAGGAAGGAAGGAAGGAAAGAAGGAAGGAAGGAAGGAAGGAAGGAGAGAGGAACAAAGGAAAGGAAGGAAGGAAGGAAGGAAGGAAGGAAGGAAGGAAGGAAGGAGAGAGGAAGGAAGGAAGGAAGGAAGGAAGGAGAGAGAGAGAGAGGTAGGAAGAAAGGAAGGAAGGAAGGAAGGAGAGAGGAAGGAAGGAAGGAAGGAAGGAAGGAAGGAAGGAAGGAAGGAAGGAAGGAAGGAGAGAGGAAGGAAGGAAGGAAGGAAGGAGAGAGGAAGGAAGGAAGGAGAGAGGGAGAGAGGAAGGAAGGAAGGAAGGAAGGAAGGAGAGAGGAAGGAAGGAAGAAAGGAAGGAGAGAGGAAGGAAGGAAGGAGAGAGGAAGGAAGGAAGGAAGGAAGGAAGGAGAGAGGAAGGAAGGAGAGAGGAAGGAAGGAGAGAGGAAGGAAGGAAGGAAGGAAGGAAGGAAGGAAGGAAGGAAGGAGAGAGGAAGGAAGGAAGGAAGGAAGGAAGGAAGGAAGGAAGGAAGGAAGGAAGGAAGGAAAGAAGGAAGGAAGGAAGGAAGGAAGGAAGGAAGGAAGGAGAGAGAAAGTAGGGAAGGAAAGAAGGAAGGAAGGAAGGAAGGAAGGAAGGAGAGAGGAAGGAAGGAAGGAAGGAAGGAAGGAAGGAAGGAAGGAAGGAAGGAGAGAGGAAGGAAGGAAGGAAGGAAAGAGAAAGTAGGGAAGGAAAGAAGGAAGGAAGGAAGGAAGGAAGGAGAGAGGAAGGAAGGAAGGAAGGAAGGAGAGAGGAAGGAAGGAAGGAAGGAAGGAAGGAAGGAAGGAAGGAAGGAGAAAAAAAAGAAGAGAGCTTCAAACTTCCTGCCCACAAAGTGTGGGTGGGCCAGCCACAGGAATACAGGGAGAAGTGGGAGGAGGAGCTCTCGCTCCTCTCCAGTCTGTGCATGGGGGGAGGGAGGAACATCAGTGCTGGCTCTGGACTGTGATAGAGAAACTCTCTTAGCTCAGAGCCCTGCAGCCATTGGGGATGGAGGAGAAGAGTGCAAGGGATGCAGCCAAAAGAAGCTGGATAAAAGGAGCGGCGGTGGCGGCTGCATACAGAGGAATCCATCTCTCCATGTTCCTCTGAATGCAGCCATCCCTGCCTCTATTCCTATCCAGGCATACAGGGGGCTGCACGGGCCCCCTGAAGAATGGGGCTGGGTCACAATGGCGACCCCTGCGACCCCTGTAGCTACTCCCCTGGATTTCACAGAATTCTGTCCTGTATGAAGGAGACATGTATAATCAGGACTGAACACTGCCGACATTAATAGAAACAGTAAAATGAGGAATAAAATACCCGTCACCGATTATTATTACCATGAAGGGGACGTTACTCTGTAATACAAATCATAATAGAAATATCTATATAAGATGTTAATAAAATCAGCAACATTTCCAGGGACAAACCTCTCAATCCCGGGACTATCCCTGGAGTCCAGACACACCCGGCAGTTATCATTGTGTCAGTTAATGAATGACATTTATTATGTTTAAAGGGCACCTGCCATGAAAGAACCACGGGGGCTGTCATTGATGAACTCTCCTTATGAGAATGCTAGTTCCCTGGCTGTCATGTTGATGTTTTGGCTTCAATACTGTCTCAGTCTCTGACCCGGAACAAGTATAGGGAGAAGGGACTCTGACACTTTTCTGATTGTTATTTACAGCATGCTTGTTCTGGGGAAGAGACCTAAACTGCTATTAAACACAAAACACAAAAACTATATACTGTATATATTGAAGTGTACCAGTCCATAGATGTGGTGGCTGCATTAGTTTTCAGTTTTGTTCCCTTTATTTCCCCCTGGTGATCCTGCCAGTAACACCTTTTCTGCATTAGGGTGTGACAAATTAAAACTGAACTTCAGATTACACTTTCTAAGTCGTTACACCAACATTTTTGTTTCCTTTTGGGATAAAGATTTTTTTATAAATGAATAACAGCTAATCATTGTGATCACCCCTGTCAGTGGTAAATGGTTTGTCCCCACCCTCTAACTGACACTTTTGCTGGACAGATTGGTCTATTAAAGGGAGTTGGGAAATAACAGCAAAACCAACAGGTAAAAAAACAAATTTACAGGAGGACTCAGAAAAACAAAGACTGTTGTGTTAATGTCGGTGACAGACGGCTTCATATCTGTCAGATTTTGTCTTTAGTATCACTTTAGCAGTTTGTTACATTACACACAGCCAGGTAACTAGCATTTTCAGAAGAAGGCCTGCAGTGGCAGCCCTCATACTTCTCCCAGGAGTCAACACTTCCTCCAAGCATTGGCTGAATAATAGGCCAATCCTATCGCCCATCCCTGTGATGTCACCAGACTGTGGGCGGAGCTCTCACATCTCCCAATTCCCCCCACATATCTTTATACAACCTTCATATACATTAAACACAGCATGGAGGGGCTCAGTGAAGGTGGTGGTGAAGGTGTGGAGGTGTCGGATCGGGTCACACAGATCATAGAAGGAGATCTGCCCAGCCTCATAATCCAGATATATCCCGACTCTGTCAATGGAGATATTGGCAGGTAAAGGGATCTCATTGCTATCATGTATCATCCAATAATTGTTTCTAGACCTGTCCAAACCCCAGGACTTGTTATTCCATCCAATCCCTGACTTGTGTCCTTTCCTGTCTATACTGGGGTAACACATCCCAACTATCCAGTATATTGACCCTCCAACATCCACTTCCCAGTAAAATCTCCCTGACGAGAACCTCTGACTGCTCATCACCTGAGGATGGCACTTGAATCTCTCTGGTGTTTCTGGACGCTTCTGGTTCCTATCTGACCTGGATACAGTTTTCCCGCCATCTGATATCTGTAGGTTTTTATGAACTGTGTTTACATCCAGTAATATGTCTGCTGCTTTCTGTATGGGGAAGGATACATTTAACCCTGTTATTATATCAGATAAACCTGTGTGTAATACCCCCGCCACATCCAGCCCCCCTCCATCATGGAGGAGGTCCTCATGTCTCTCTCTGTCCTCATTATCTCCATCCTCAGTATCACACAAGTCACCTGTGTCTGATTCCTGTAGGACAGTCAGTGGATCCGTCATGTTACACAGCTCCTCAATGTCACGCATCTTCCTGGACAGCTCCTCCTTCTTTATTTCCAGATCCCGGATGTAGATGGAGATCCGCTCTGCCCTCCCGGAGATGTCCCTCATGACTCTCTTCTCCAGGTCTTCCAGACGTCTCCTGAGATCTATAAACAGGGCAGTGACTCTCTCGGTGTCACCAGTTTCTTCTTCTTCTACTTTCCTCTTGTGTTCCTGCAGACTCTGGACTCTTTCCTCCATCTCCTCTCTCTTTGTCAGAAGTTTCTGCAGAACATTCCTCAGTGTCTTCTTCTTCTTCTCAGAAGCCTCATCCAGCACCTCCACCTGGTGTCCTCGATGTTCTCCAGCCAAACTGCAGGACACACAGACACAGGTCCCATCCACAGTGCAGTAATACTTCAAGACTTCCTTATGGACGGAGCATTTCCTGCTCTCCATGGATAAGGTGGGGTCAGATAAGATGTGTTCTGGGGACTTTTTGTGGACTCTCAAGTGTTTATCACACAGAGAAACCTCACAGTGTAGACAGGATCTAACAGCAGGTACAGGATAGTCCACACAGTGAGTACAGAAGATTCCCGGCTCCTCCATAATTGGCTGTGCAGATGGGAAATTGTCCACTATGTTCTGTAGTTTCATTTTCTTCTGCAATGCAGGACAATCTGGAAACTTCTCTCTGCATACAGGACAGGAATCACCTCCAGACCCCTCCTGTGTATCCAACACAAGATCAGTACAGACCTGGCAGAAGTTGTGTCCACATTTCCGGGTCACAGGATTGGTATTAATGTTCAGACAGACGGAACATTCCAGCTCAGCTCTCAGAGCAGCAGACGCCATCGCTGACCACAGAAGAGAATGAAATGAAAGTCTCTGAATCCGGAAATGCAGAACGGGTTACAACTCGGCTGCACAGGGCGAGGCTGAGCTCATCTCTCAGTTGGTTTGTTAATAAACCTTAAGACACACCCCATGATTGTGTACATTGACACGTATTAAAATCAGTTGAACCACTTGAGGATTGGCATTCCACCATTCATATCCACAAGCCAAATCAGGCATGCAGCATCTAGAGGCACATACACCTTTCCTTTCTGGTAGCAAGCCTGTTATAAACCCAGGACTGAAGAGAAGGTGGTGGAGTGTCTAACCAAGTCTTCATCATCCTCCTCCATCTCCCAGGAGCAGTATAGCTTGAAGTCATCAGTAGCTGCTAAAGCTCCATGTTCTGCCTCCTCATTCACAGATACAGGAGTCAGTTGTATCTGAGGTTGAGGAGGAGCACATGTTCCTGCACCTGAGGCTTACTGGCTCCAGTACTGAGGAGGGGAATAGTGATGGTCAGGGCCAGATCTAGCCTTTCTGATGTGGGGGTGCAGTACAAAATGTCAGGGGGGCTGAGGATGTAAGGTCAGCAAGGCAATGTATAAAAGTACGTAGAGCAGTGGATAGGGTCAGCAGTTTCTGGGACAGTGTACAGTAAGTTATTAGGGAAGTGGACAGGGCAGCATTGGGCAGCAGGGCAGAGGACACGGAGTCAGCAAGGCAGTACGCAGGTGGCAAACAAGAAAGTGAGAGGTCAACATGGAAGTGTAAAAGAGTGAGTAGGGCAGTGTACAGGGGGTCAGCAGGGCAGAGAATGGGAGGTCAGCAGGGAGTGTACAAGAGTCAGTAGGGCAGTGTACAGGGGGTCAGCAGCGCAGAGAATGGGAGGTCAGCAGGGAATGTACAAGAGTCAGTAGGGCAGTGTACAGGGGGTCAGCAGGGCAGAGAATGGGAGGTCAGCAGGGAATGTACAAGAGTCAGTAGGGCAGTGTACAACTTTTCAGCAGGGACAAGGACATTTATTTATTTATTTAGTTGTTCACAAGGGTACCTCCTAGCTCAGTGGTGCTGTTTCTCTATGCTGCCAGTAGGTGTCCCTGGTACATCTGCTGAATACAAGGAAGAAGGTTGGTTTTCTCCCAGGGGCCTGATGACTCTGCCAACCTTACTGTCCACAGACAGACAATTCCACTGACTGACAGACACTGGACATGGTGATGTATTGAGAGGTTTTCAGTTGATTTGCAGCTGAACCATTGGATATGGATATCCGGACATGATATTTGCTGTATGCTTGGACTCTATGGGGGACCTCCTGAAAAGTCTATTAGATGGGGGATTGTCAGGAATGGACTCGCCAATAGTGGTGGGACTCACCTGCCTTGTGGGTTGCAGTACCAGGGCTGGCCAGCGGGTGCTCTCAGCAACCAGAGGCTCATTCCTGCAATCAGCCAAAACACCTGAGGCTGATTGCAGGAGGTGTATATAAGGAATGGCCAGACCTGCAATCAGGGCCTTGGTGTGCGTTTCCCATGGGCCCCTGTATCCTGAACCTGATCCTGTTGTCTGCCTTCCTGATCCCTCTGCCTGACTCCTGACTTGATAGAACTCTGCCTGCACCGACCCTGGCTATTCCTGACCACTCTCAATCCAATGCCTGATGACCCGACGCCCGCTGTCGAGCCAGATGACCTGATGCCTGGTGACCCGATGCCCGCTGTCGAGCCAGACGATCCAATGCCTGATGACCCGGTGCCCGCTGTCGAGCCAGATGACCTGATGCCAGATGACCCGGTGCCCACTGTCAAGCCAGATGACCCGATGCCTGGTGACCCGGTGCCCGCTGTCGTACCTGGTGACCCGGTGCCCGCTGTCGTACCTGGTGACCCGATGCCCGCTGTCGAGCTTGGTGACTCGGTGCCCGCTGTCGTGCCAGTAGACTCGGTGCCTGCTGTCATGCCAGTAGACTCTGTGCCTGCTGTCGTGCCAGTTGACTCGGTGCCCGCTGTCGTGCCAGTTGACTCGGTGCCCGCTGTCTTGCCAGATGACTCGGTGCCCGCTGTCGTGCCGGTTGACTCGGAGCCCGCTGTAGTGCCGGTTGACTCAGAGCCCGCTGTCGTGCCGGGTGACTCGGAGCCTGCTGTCGTGCCGGTTTACTCGGAGGCCGCTGTCGTGCTTGGTGACTCGGTGCTCGCTGTTCTCCCAGATGCCTCGGTGCCTGCTGCTCTGCCTGGTGGCCTGGTGCCCATTGCTCCGCCTGGTGGCCCGGTGCCCGCTGCTCCGCCTGGTGGCCCGGTGATCGCTGCTCTGCCTGATGGCCCAGTGCCCACTGCTCCGCCTGATGGCCCGGTGCCCGCTGCTCCGCCTGGTGGCCTGGTGCCCGCTGTTCCGCCTGGTGGCCCGGTGCCCGCTGCTCCGTCTGGTGGCCGGTGCCCAGCCTGATGTGCCTCTGTCCGGTGTCCAGCCTGATGTGCCTCTGTCCGGTGTCCAGCCTGATGTGCCTCTGTCCGGTGCCCAGCCTGATGTGCCTCTGTCCGGTGTCCAGCCTGATGTGCCTCTGTCCGGTGCCCAGACTGATGTGCCTCTGTCCGGTGCCCAGCCTGATTTGCCTCTGTCCGGTGCCGAGCCTGATGTGCCTCTGTCCGGTGCCCAGCCTGATGTGCCTCTGCCCGGTGCCCAGCCTGATGTGCCAGTCCTTGATATCCCACCAGTTACCGGACCCTGGCGGTGGAACATTTTGCCCATTTAGGGCTGTTTGGAGCGTCCTGAGTCCGCTCCTTGAGGGGGGGTACTGTCAGGAATGGACTCGCCAATAGCTGTGGGACTCACCTGCCTTGTGGGTTGCAGTACCAGGGCTGGCCAGCGGGTGCTCTCAGCAACCAGAGGCTCATTCCTGCAATCAGTCAGCCAAAACACCTGAGGCTGATTGCAGGAGGTGCATATAAGGAATGGCCAGACCTGCAATCAGGGCCTTGGTGTGTGTTTCCCATGGGCCCCTGTATCCTGAACCTGATCCTGTTGTCTGCCTTCCTGATCCCTCTGCCTGACTCCTGACTTGATAGAACTCTGCCTGCACCGACCCCGGCTATTCCTGACCACTCTCCTGCCTGCTCCTGGTACTCCATTTGCCCGTTCGCTACCGACCCGGCCTGCCTGACTACTCTTTGTGTTGTATGTATTGTTATCTGTTGGAGGTTTGGTTTGTTTGCACTGTGTTTATGTTTAGTGTTGCACTGCGTTTTTGTATTTGTTAGTTTTAATAAACTATATTGTTTACTATACCTGAAGCCTGCGTTTCCCTGTGTCAGTCCACACACCTCTGGTCATACCTGGAGCCCTGACAGGGATGAAGAGGTGATTGTATCTGTGTAATAGTCCTGGGGACCTCTATCAATGGAAAGTGACAACGCCTGGCTTCCTGTACTGCTTTGCATCATTGTATCTGCTGTCATCCCAATCCCAGGATCTCAGCAGCCAGGAGACCTGAGGATCTTCCCATACTGATGAGAAGGAAATCACAGATGGAGGAAACACTGATTTGACCAAAGTTGTAGTGTCAGTGGTGAGATTTATACCTCCGACCTACCTAGACTAGGTGTGTGCAGTGTCTCCACCTCTTCTCCCGCCTCCGAATTATGTCTCCTCCCTCCACAGATTCCCTCTATTTCACACAGAATCTGACACCGCTCTCTGTTATCTCTCTCCTCTTCTCTCCTCCTTCCTCATCACTCTGTTTTCGCTCCATCTTCTCTCTTGCTCTCTCCTTCCACTATTTTCTCTCTTCCTCATCTCTCTCACTCTGTTTTTTCTCCCTCTCCCTCCCCATTCTCTTTTTCCCCTATTTTTTCATTCATTCTCTTTCTTTCTCTTTTTACACTCTCCACCAATATCTTTATTTCTTTCTCCTCTTTCCACTCCCTCTCTCTTCTCTACTCCTCCTCCCTCCTCTCTCTCTCTTTTTGTTCCTTTCTTTCTTGTCTCTCCTTCTCCCTCTGCTCCTTTTTTCTTTTCTCTGATCTCTCCTCTTCACTCTTTTCTCTCCTCCTTCTTTCTCTCACTCTTTACTCTCCTCCTCCTCTCTTTCCTCCCTCCTTCTTCCTCTCTCTCTGTATCTTTCTTGCCTCCCTCCTCCTCCTTTCTATTTTTCTTCCTCCCGTTTTCTCCTATCCTGTTCCCTCCTCTCTCTCTTCTGTCCTTGTTCCTGCTTCTCTTTTCTCTCCTCCTCTGTACTTTCAGTCTCTTCTCTCCTCCTCCCTGATCTTTCTATTCTTTCCTCCTCCCTGATCTTTTTCTTCTCTCCACCTTGCGCTCTTTCTCTTCTTTCGTATTCCCTGCTTTTTTTCCTTCGCTAGCCTTCTACCGACTGACTATGGCCCATGGAGAGAGCAGATCATTCTCTAATGATGGACAACAACGTGATAAACGCTGAGAGCGAGGCTTGGATTCATTCTCTGTGTAAAGACAATAAATCTTCCCATCTGGAGTGGATGGAAAGGTGTAATATTAATCCTGTACAGGTTAATGGTCAGAGGAAATATGGTGGCCCTCATGAGGACGGGGTTGGAGAAGCTCCTCTACTTGGCACAGAAATAGTTATCAACAATCTCCCTCAAGAAGATAAAATAATTTCACTTTTACAAACTTGGAATATTGTATGAGTCTTGTCTTATGATGGACAGATGGAAAGCAAACACCTGAGACACATCAATGTGTAATGTGCTTTGTGTATTCAGGGTGGGCTTATTACCAGTCGGTCTGGGGTGGGCTCCCTGATTAATGAAAGCATTGGCTGGATGCCTGGCTGTTGATTAGCTTAATATCAATTAGATCTCTGTTAGCTGTTGGCTGTACTGCTTACCATTTGCATTGTTTAGGATGATGTGATCAAGCTTTTATCTAATCAGTGTGGGGTGTTTATCTCAATGTATAATATTTGTGTTTATTGTTCCTGTGGGCACTGCCCCTATTTCTGGAGTGTATAAAAACCTGTGTTTTCTGTTTGATAAAGAGTTCCAGTTTGGCATCTAAGCTAGTCTTGTCTAGTCTAGTCTTGGGTGCAATGCCCGGTTATAATATCTTGGTCCTGGGTCCCAGTAGCAAGGAAGCAGTTCTCTGATGGAATTGTCCAATTGCGGTGACAAGCGTTCTGTCGCACTCCTCTCTCTCTTCTCTCTTTCCTCCTCCAACTCATCTATCTTCCTTCCTCCCCTCTTTATTTTCTTATCTTCTCCCTTGTCTGTTTCTATTCCTTTTTCCTTCCATCTATCTATCTATCTATCTATCTATCTATCTATCTATCTATTATCTATCTATCTATCTATCTATCTATCTATCTATCTATCTATCTATCTATTATCTATCTATCTATCTATCTATCTATCTATCTATCTATTATCTATCTATCTATCTATCCCCTCTCTCTCTTCTCTTCTCTTCTCCTTCCTCTTTTTTATATTTAATCTCTCTCCCCCCAACTCTCACCTTTTACTCTCCCTCCTCTCTTTCTCCTCTCTCCTCCACTTTCCTTTTTCTTTTTCTCTCCTCCCCCTCTCCTCCTTTTTTTCGCCTATCCTGATCCCTCACCTCTCTTTTGTCCTCTTTGCTCCCCGTTCTCTTCTCCTTCCTCCTCTCACTCTCTTCTCTCCTCCTCCTTTCTCTTCTACTTCCTCCTCTGTCTCTCTCTTCTCTCTAGTCCTTTCTTTATCTTCTATCCTCCTCCTTCTACATTCTCTCTATATATCTCTCTTTTTCTTCTCTCCTCCTCTTTGCTCTCTCTGTCCTCTCTCCTTCACCTAATTCTCCCTTTCCTCCCCCTCTCACTTTTCTCCTCTCTCTCTCTGTCTTTTTCTCTTCTTTCCTCCTCTCTGTCTTCTCCCCTCTTCCCTCTTTCTTCTAACCTCCTTTCTCCTCTCTTTCTCTTCTCACCTTCGCTCTAGTCTCCCTTTCTTTTCTCCTCCTTTCTCTTCACTCTATTTTCTTTCCTCCTTCCCGATCTCTCCCTCTTCTCTACTTTTCCCTCCTCTCACGCTATTCTTTCCTCCCCCCTCTCACTTTCTTCTCTGCTTCTTCCCCCTTTCTATTTTTTCTCCTCCCTCCTCTCTTTCTCATGTCTACTCCTCCCTCTGTTCTCTCTCTCTTCTTTCCTTCTTCTTTCTCACTCTGTTTTCTCTTCTCCTTCCTGTCTGCTCTCTTCCTCCCTCCTATCTCTATCTTTTTTCTCCTCCTTCCTCCTCTCTTTTCCTTCTCCTTTCCTGCCTCCTTCTCCCCTCCTTTCTCCTCTCTCTTTCTATTCTTTTCTCATCTCTACTCCCTCTACGATTCATGTTCTCTTTATCTTCTCTCCTCCTTCCTCATCTCTTTTCTCCTCCCTCTGCCATGTCTATTTTTCTCTTTTCTCCTCCCTCCTCTCTTTGTTTTTTTTCTCCTCCTCCCTTCTCTTACTGTCTTTTCTTCTCATCTCCTCCTTTTATCTTCATCTTCTCTCCTCAAATTTCTTCTTTCTCTCCTCTACTCCTCCCTCTTTCTCTCTTTTCTATCCACTGTGCTCCTCTCTCTCTTCTCCTCCCTCATCTCTCCAACTCTTTTGTTCTGTTTTCTCCTGTCTCTTTTTCTCTCTTCTTCCCTCTGCTGTCTCTTTTTTTTTTCCTCTTTCCTTCTCACTCTCTTCTTACCTCTCTCCTCCTTTCTTTCTCTTCTCTCCTCCTACCTTTGCTTCCTTTTTTAAATCTCTCTCTTCCTTCTCTCTACTTTTTCTTTCCTCCTTTCTCCTCTCACTTTCTTCTCTCCTCCTTCTCTCTTTTCACTATTCCTCCCTTCTCTCCTCTCCCTCCTCATTGCTCTTTATCTCCTCTTTCACTCCTCCCTCTCTACTCTTCTCCACCTTTATCTTTTCAATGTTTTCTCTCCTCCTTCCTTCTCCCTCCTCTCTCTCTTCTCTCCTCCTCCATGCTATCGATCTCTCCTCCCATATTCAGTGATGTAATTTCCTCC
Organism: Staurois parvus; assembly: GCF_062004578.1. Classification (NCBI taxonomy): domain Eukaryota; kingdom Metazoa; phylum Chordata; class Amphibia; order Anura; family Ranidae; genus Staurois; species Staurois parvus. The sequence goes on along the minus strand of NW_028318308.1, from coordinate 567,015 downwards.
TTCCTCAGTGTCATTTCCGGTCTTCTCTCCTACAAGACTCATCTTACTAAGATGAGGATGGAAAGTTCACTTTTGACCTTTGAATGCTTTAAGCAGAACTACAACGACATTTCTAATAAACATCGATCTCCTAGTTATAGATAAAATAAGTATTAATATAGAAATCTTCTGACCTTTCCATCCCGCACATTCTCTATGTATCACCTTCACACAATTCCCCTCATACAAGATATCATCTCCATGGATTACGAGTATTTTGGTGAGTTGATCGATTTGATGTAGATTGGTAGCAGTGCTCATCTCCGCTCCGTCCAAGCCAGGCATAGAGGACTCAGGGAAGGATCCGTCACTGTTACAATGATTGGAGTCAGGATAAGAAATGACCTCCATGATCATCCTTCACTTCACACATAATATGGAGTCTTGTCCAGGGGCGGACTGACAACTCATGGGGCTCCCGGGCAATAGGGGATCATGGGGCCCCTGTGTCGTTGCCCAAATTCAAAAAAGCCTATGAAAAAGGTACCAGGGACATCTAATGGGGCCCCCTACTGACCCCAGGCCCTTGGGCAGTGCCCAAGTTTCCAAATGCTCAGTCCGCCCCTGGTCTTGTCATATATGGGTGGAATGGAGTTATCAGGGGGGATACAATAGAAAACTGAATTCGATTTCTCTAGTTTTGATAAATGAGTTGGGAATAAGAATAATAAATTGTGCATCACATGGACAGAGAAGACAACCCCACTCCATTCAGGCACAGTTCAGGCCTCGGAGCCCGGCACTCATTAGATAATGAAGGATTCAGTAACAATCCTGTAAACAATTGCAGATCATTTACTGAACTCCTTTTTTCACAAATCAAACTGATATAAATTGTTCCCGAATCATGAAATGTGTCTGAGAGGAAAGTATCTGGGTTGCCCCTAGCAACCAACCATATTCCAGCTCTCACATCCTAGTACTGGTTGGACAATGACCGGGAGATTCTGACCAATACGGTGTCATCATTTCTGCTGGAGTGTGCAGTGTCAGTGCTCATCCTGCATATACACAGTAACCCTGGTGTCACGGCTCCTTGGGGTTCCAGAACTTCTCCTATCATAGTGAGCACAACACAACCCAATCTACAGAAATCACTTCCAATACAATACGATTCCTTCCAATCACTTCTAATTACTAGAAATGCAAGACATTGGGACATACAAGATCTGAAAAATGATTGGCAGAACTGATCACATGACTCCCGTGATAGAACTAGAACATGACCAATAGAGGAATGACCATTCTTTTCAAATCTTTTTTATTAGGTTTTAAACACAAACATGTCGACCACAATACAGGTTCAGATTAGGGAGTAAACACAGCTTTTTCTCCGTACTATAATATACTGTACATACATGACTAAGAAATGCGTACACTATCAAGAATAGCAAGTATAGAGAAGGAATACTTCCAGACAAAATAAGTACATAAACAAAACATACCATATATGCATAGCGTTTTGCTGAACCCATTCTCCAGAGACGCAACAATGCGGGCCCACCTGAACCTGATTAAAAGGTAACAAGGAGTAGATAAAGAGTGAAAGATAAAGAAAACAGAATCCAACTGGGAAAAGAAAAAGGAAAGAAGAGAAAGAATAAGGACAGAGCAACCACGTGAGCAATAGGAGACCAAAGTTGTCATATTGTCCTTTATTATTATTATTATTATTATTACTACGAGTTTATATAGCGCCAAAGGGTTTGCTCAGCGCTGTACAATAGGGGGGGACAATACATGGCACAGTACAACAAAGACAGACAGCGTACGAGGGGTAAGAGGGCCCTACTCTTACGAGCTTACAATCTAGGAGGGAGGGGGTAAAGGTACAGTAGGAAGTGGCTGAGGGGGATGAAGTGGTAGGAGGAATGAGGGAGGATGGCCGTTAGGTGAGGGTGGGGTAGGCTTCCCTGAAGAGATGGGTTTTGAGGGAGCGCCTGAATGTGAATAGAGAAGGCGACAGTCTGATGGATTGGGGCAGTGAGTTCCAGAGGATGGGGGAGGACCTGGAGAAGTCCTGCAGTCGTGCATGGGAGGAGGAGACCAGGGAGCAGGATAGAAGGAGGTCCTGTGAGGAGCGAAGGGTACGGGTAGGGTGGTACCTGGTGATCAGATTGGTGAGGTAGTCAGGGGCAGTGTTGTGAACGGCTTTGTAGGTCAGGGTAAGGAGTTTAAATTTGATGCGTTGGGCAATCGGGAGCCAGTGGAGGGAGAGGCAGAGGGGGGTGGCAGAGGTGGAGCGGGTGGTAAGGTGGATGAGTCTGGCAGCTGAGTTCAGGATGGTCTGGAGCGGGGAGAGCCTGCACTTGGGTAGGCCAGTGAGGAGGGAGTTGCAGTAGTCAAGGCGTGAGATGATGAGGGAGTGTACTAGAAGTTTGGTGGTGTCTGGGGTGAGGAAGGAGCGGATCTTGGCAATGTTGCGAAGATGGAGCCTGCATGTGTTTGTGAGTGATTTGACATGCGGTTGGAGGGAGAGGTTCGCGTCAAGAATGACGCCAAGGACTTTGGCTTGCGGGGCGGAAGTGATAGTGGAGTTGTTGGTGATGATGGATAGGATGGGGGGGGGGGGTGTGGGCAGGGGGATCATGGCTATCATGCAAAAGTTTCTATATAGTAATAGTGAATGGCGGAGATAACTCTTTCCAATGGAACCATTTTGCATCAAACTCTTCCATAGAAGAATGACTAATTGCCAGAGCCCTCTCAAACATATAGTGTGTCTGTACTCTTTGGATAACCTTAGATATATATGGGGAGTTCAATGATTTCCATCTACTAGTAATAGCCAATCTAGCCGCAATGAGAATATGACCTATAATTGTTCTATATTTACTAGGAAAGAGATTTAGTTTGAGGTTAAGGAGGGCTAAATGTGCAGCCAGAGGGGAAGCTATGCCCGACACCGTAGAGATAAGTGTGAAGACCTCCTTCCACAATGTTTTCAAACAGGGACATTTCCACAAAATGTGAAGTATGTTCCCCTCCCCACCACAGTCTCTCCAACATAGTGGGGATGTATCAGGGCACATTTTAGATAATTTATATGGAGTGAATGCATTAACTACGATGCATTATTTTCAAGGAGCAATCCCAATGGTTAGTGCAATTAGAAATACTTAAACTGCTTTTCAGGGCATTCTCCCAATCGTCTCTTGTAAAGGATCTTTGAAGATCCCTTTCCCATCGTTCTACCCTAGGTACTGAGGAACCATCACAATCATAATGTAAAAGTTTGTAAAGTTTGGAGATTCCGTTTTTCATTTTGACAGGATTTTCAACAAAATGCCATAATTTAGGATCTATTTCCAGCCATGTGTTTAGGCCAGTACCATGGAATCCCCTTATCTGCAGGTATGGGTGCATCCCTGTGCTCGGAACTGGGTGTCTTATTTCCTCAAATGTATTGTACCCTAGATCTCTTAATGGTTTAGTATTTAGATTTGGTATAAGATGTTCATATGCAGAGATTGGAATGGTAATTTGAAGTTTAGGGGAGCAGTCGGGCATTAGGCTCAAACCTAAGTTCCAAGCTTCCAACGTGGCGGTAATAGATGGTAAAAGAGTATTTATTAGTTTAGGTGAATCCGCTCTAGCCAGGATAAGGGCCTGTAGGTCTTTATTAGGAATCGTATTCCGTTCAATCTGTACTCACAATTTGTCCGTAGGTGCGAACTATGACGGAAGTTGTTCTAAGAGTGACGCATACTAATACATGGGTAATACGGGTAGACCCATTCCTCCTTTCGAATGACCATTTTTAATCAGCTCCTCTGGGGGACGGCAGACGGCAGGATGACCATAACAGATGATAGATGGCTCTGGGGTTATCATAGGGGAAATCTGAGGTGGATTGTCAGCTCTTCTGCCAAGCACAATCCAGACCCCCATCTGCAGATCTATTTCTGGATTCTTTTCTATGAAATAAAGATTCCCGGGGACCCCTTTAGACACGGACAATACTAGTCCTATCAGCTCCTCGGTCCGGCCGTTCCCCTATAACACCAAATCCTCATCACTTCCTATCACTATATGATACAAGAACATTTCTCTGTATAAATGGGGACTTTAGGAGAAAACATTCCCAGAAAAAATTAAGAAAATATTAGGAAAGCAATGAGGAGGTGAATGTCGGGGTGTCTTCTGTCCTTTATAGCTGAACTCCGGGCACAGGGGATGCAGCCAAAAAAAGCTGGATAGAAGGAGCGGCGGTGGTGGCTGCATACAGAGGAATCCATCTCTCCATGTTCCTCTGAATGCAGCCATCCCTGCCTCTCTTCCTAACCAGGCATACAGAGGGCTGCACGGGCCCCCTGAAGAATGGGGCTGGGTGACAATGGCTACCCCTGCGACCCCTGTAGCTACTCCCCTGGATTTCACAGAATTCTGTCCTGTATGAAGGAGACGTGTGTAACCAGGACTAAACACTGCCGACATTAATAGAAACAGTAAAATGAGGAATAAAATACCCGTCACCGATTATTATTACCATGAAGGGGACGTTACTCTGTAATACAAATCATAATAAAAATATCTATATAAGATGTTAATAAAATCAGCAACATTTCCAGGGACAAACCTCTCAATCCCGGGACTATCCCTGGAATCCAGACACACCCGGCAGTTATCATCGTGTCAGTTAATGAATGACATTTATTATGTTTAAAGGGCACCTGCCATGAAAGAACCACGGGGGCTGTCATTGATGAACTCTCCTTATGAAAATGCTAGTTCCCTGGCTGCCATGTCGATGTTTTGGCTTCAATACTGTCTCAGTCTCTGACCCGGAACAAGTATAGGGAGAAGGGATTCTGACACTTTTCTGATTCTTATTCACAGCATGCTTGTTCTGGGGCAGAGACCTAAACTGCTATAAAACACAAAACACAAAAACTATATACTGTATATATTGAAGTGTACCAGTCCATAGATGTGGTGGCTGCATTAGTTTTCAGTTTTTTCCCCTTTATTTCCCCCTGGTGATCCTGCCAGTAACACTTTTCCTGTCTTAGGGTGGCTCCTGTATCTATGGAGGAGCAGTGGAGACCCCCTTGGACAGCAGCATTGTCTGGAGAGGGGGGTGTTTGATGGACGAGGAGATTTAGATGGAATTTACATAAGTGACTAACAAATTAAAACTGAACTTCAGATTACACTTTCTAAGTCGTTACACCAACATTTTTGTTTCCTTTTGGGATAAAGATTTTTTTATATAAATGAATAACAGCTAATCATTGTGATCACCCCTGTCAGTGGTAAATGGTTTGTCCCCACCCTCTAACTGACACTTTTGCTGGACAGATTGGTCTGTTAAAGGGAGTTGGGAAATAACAACAAAACCAACAGGTAAAAAAACAAATTTACAGGAGGACTCAGAAAACAAAGACTGTTGTGTTAATGTCGGTGACAGACGGCATCATATCGGTCAGATTTTGTCTTTAGTATCACTTTAGCAGTTCTTACATTACACACAGCCAGGTAACTAGCATTTTCAGAAGAAGGCCTGCAATGGCAGCTCTCATACTTCTCCCAGGAGTCAACACTTCCTCCAAGCATTGGCTGAATAATAGGCCCATCCCTGTGATGTCACCAGACTGTGGGCGGAGCTCTCACATCTCCCCCCTCCCCCCACATATCTTTATACAACCTTCATAGACATTAAACCCGGCATGGAGGGGCTCAGTGAAGGTGGTGGTGAAGGTGTGGAGGTGTCGGATCGGGTCACACAGATCATAGAAGGAGATCTGCCCGGCCTCATAATCCAGATATATCCCGACTCTGTCAATGGAGATATTGGCAGGTAAAAGGATCTCATTGCTATCATGTATCATCCAGTAATTGTTTCTAGACCTGTCCAAACCCCAGGATTTGTTATTCCTTCCAATCCCTGACTTACGTCCTTTCCTGTCTATACTGGGGTAACACATCCCAACTATCCAGCATTTTGACCCCCCGACATCCACTTCCCAGTAAAATCTCCCTGACGAGAACCTCTGACTGCTCATCACCTGAGGATAATACTGAAATCTCTCTGGTGTTTCTGGACGCTTCTGGTTCCTATTTGACCTGGACACAGTTTTCCCGTCATCTGATATCTGTAGGTTATTATGAACTGTGTTTCCATCCAGTAATATGTCTGCAGCCCCCTGTATATAGAAGGATACATTTCCCCCTGTTATTATATCAGATAAACCTGTGTGTAAGACCCCCACCACATCCAGCCCCCCTCCATCATGGAGGAGTTCCTCATGTCTCTCTCTGTCCTCATTATCTCCATCCTCAGTATCACACAAGTCACCTGTGTCTGATTCCTGTAGGACAGTCAGTGGATCCGTCATGTTACACATCTCCTCAATGTCACGCATCTTCCTGGACAGATCCTCCTTCTTTATTTCCAGATCCCGGATGAAGATGGAGACCCGCTCTGCCCTCCCGGAGATGTCCCTCAGGACTCTCTTCTCCAGGTCTTTCAGACGTCTCCTGAGGTCTATAAACAGGGCAGTGACTCTCTCGGTGTCACCAGCTTCTTCTTCTTCTACTTTCCTCTTGTGTTCCTGCAGACTCTGGACTCTTTCCTCCATCTCCTCTCTCTTTGTCAGAAGTTTCTGCAGAACATTCCTCAGTGTCTCCTTCTTCTTCTCAGAAGCCCCATCCAGAGACATCATCTTATGTCCTGTGTGTTCTCCAATCATACAACAAGACACACAGATACAGGTCCCATCCTCAGTGCAGTAATACTTCAAGACTTCCTTATGGACGGAGCATTTCCTTCTCTCCATGGACAAGGTGGGGTCAGATAAGATGTGTTCTGGGGACTTTTTGTGGACTCTCAGGTGTTTATCACACAGAGAAACCTCACAGTGTAGACAGGATCTAACAGCAGGTACAGGAGAGTCCACACAGTAAGTACAGAAGATTCCCGGCTCCTCCTTAATTGGCTGTAGTTTAATTTTCTTCTGCAATGCAGGACAATCTGGAAACTTCTCTCTGCATTCAGGACAGGAATCACCTCCAGACCCCCCTTGTGTATCCAGCACACGACCAATACATACCCGGCAGAAGTTGTGTCCACATTTCAGGGTCACAGGATCGGTATTAATGTTCAGACAGACGGAACATTTCAGATCAGCTCTTAGATCAGACGCCATCGCTGACAGCAGAAGAGAAACGAAACTGAAAGTCTCTGAAGCTGGAAATGCAGAACTTGTTACAACTCGTCTGCACAGGGCGAGGCTGAGCTCATATCTCAGTTGGTTTGTTAACCACTTGCCATCCTGAGAATTCCCCCCCCCCCCCTTAATGACCATGCATTTTTTTGCTGTTCGGTGCTGCACTATTTCAACTGATAATTGCGCGGTCGTGCAATGCTGTACCTAAACAAAATTTACGTCTTTTTTTCACACAAATAGAGCTTTCTTTTGGTGGTATTTGATCACCTGTGTGCTTTTTATTTTTTGTTCTATAAACAAAAAAAGACAGAAAATTAAAAAAAACCCTATATTTTCTAATTTCTGCTATAAAAAATATATAGTAAACTCAAACTTAGTTATAAATTCAGGCCAAACTGTATTCTGCTCCATGTTTTTGGTAAAAAAAATCCCAATAAGTGTATATTGATTGCTTTTTGTGAAAGTTATAACGTCTACAAACTATGGTATAGATCAGGGGTGGGCAAACTTTTTGACTTGAGGGCCGCAATGGGTTCATATATTGGACCCGGGGGCCAGACCAAGAGTAGATGAATGATGTGTATGTGTCATCCATAGTAAGTATAGTAATATGCCCCCATAGTAAGCATAGTAATTAATCCCCCATATAGTAATTCATCCCCCATAGTAATTCATCCCCCATATAGTAATTCATCCCCCATATAGTAATTCATCCCCCATAGTAATTCATCCCCCATATAGTAATTCATCCCCCATAGTAATTCATCCTCCATATAGTAATTCATCCCCCATATAGTAATTCATCCCCCATAGTAATTCATCCCCCATAGTAATTCATCTCCCATATAGTAATTCATCCCCCATATAGTAATTCATCCCCCATAGTAATTCATCCCCCATATAGTAATTCATCCCCCATAGTAATTCATCCCCCATATAGTAATTCATCCCCCATAGTAATTCATCCCCCATATAGTAATTCATCCCCCATATAGTAATTCATCCCCCATATAGTAATTCATCCCCCATAGTAATTCATCCCCCATATAGTAATTCATCCCCCATAGTAATTCATCCCCCATAGTAATTCATCCCCCATATAGTAATTCATCCCCCATAGTAATTCATCCCCCATATAGTAATTCATCCCCCATAGTAATTCATCCCCCATAGTAATTCATCCCCCATATAGTAATTCATCCCCCATAGTAATTCATCCCCCATATAGTAATTCATCCCCCATATAGTAATTCATCCCCCATATAGTAATTCATCCCCCATAGTAATTCATCCCCCATATAGTAATTCATCCCCCATATAGTAATTCATCCCCCCTATAGTAATTCACCCCCCATATTAAGTCCCCAAGTCCCCCCTGTGTCAATTCACTTACCTTTGCTCCGCGCGTTCCTCTCGCCGTGTTCCCGCGCTGGCCGGTGTAGCATGAAAATCTGTCTCCTATGAGGATCTGTCCCCCTCGACGTATCTGCACATGTGCCAGTTTCAGGCATTAGCAGCCGCTCGGCGATCTCCGGCACATGCGCAGATACGTCGAGGGGGACAGATCCTCATAGGAGACAGATTTTCATGCTACACCGGTCTTCAGGGCGGACTGTGAGAGGAGCCTAGCTCCCCTCACGTTTGTCACGCTGCCCCGCCTACACACATCCTGACAGCCATCCTGACAGTATCACGCTCTGCGGGCCGGATTAAAAGGTCCGCCGGGCCGTAGTTTGCCCGTTGCTGGTATAGATACTGCAATTTACGCCTTTTTTTTGCTATACAGAGCTGCACTAGTTTAACTGACAATTGCGCGGTCATGCAATGCTGTACCCAAATGAAATTTATGTCCTTTCTTTCACACAAATAGAGCTTTCTTTTGGTGGTTTTTGATCACCTGTGCGCTTTTTATTTTTGGCGCTATAAACAAAAAAATCCCAACAATTTGAAAAAAAAAGATATTGTCTCATTTCTGTTATAAAAAATATCAAAAAAAGTTGATTTCATCATAAATTTACGCCTAAATGTATTCTGTTACATGTTTTTGGTAAAAAAAAATTCCAGTAAGTGTATATTGATTGCTTCGTGTGAACGCTATAGCGTCTACAAACTATGGGATAGATAATTGAATTTACACAGCTTTTACTTTCTGACTGCTTATCACATTTCTTGAGGTGCTAAAATACCAGGACAGTACAATCACCCCCAAATGACCCCTTTTCGGAAATTATACACCCTAAGCTATCTGCTGAGAAGCATATTGAGTCCATGGAAGATTTATTTTTTGGAAAATGACAAAAAATGTTTTTTTAATTGTTTTTTTTACACAGAGTTGTCACTTAAATTATATATTTCTCTTACAAGCCATGAGTATATGTGGAATTAAACCCCAAAATACACTCTGCTTCTTCTACCAAGTATGGGGGTACCACATGCGTGAGACTTTTTGGGAGCCTAGCCACATACAAGAGTCTGAAATCCAATGACCACTTTGAAAGCCTGAAGGTGTGTCACTTCCTCATTACACTTCCTCACTACCTATAAAGGTTTGGAGGACCTGAAATGCCAGGATAGCACCAAACCCCCCCAAATGACCCCTTTATAGAAAGTAGACACCCCAAGGAATTTAAAAAGAGGCATGATGAGTATTTTGCAGATCTCATTTTTTCTCACAAGCTTTTGAAATATAAAAATAGGAAAAAAAAAATGTTTTTGTTTTCTTCCTGCATTTTCAAAAAACTTGTGGCAACAAACAAGAACTGCAAAATACTCACCATGCTTCTTATCAAATTCCTTGGGGTGTCTACTTTCCAAAAAGGGGTCATTTGGGGGGTTTGGTGCTATGCTGGTATTTCAGGGCCTCCGAAACTGTGGTAGGGAGTCAGGAAGTATAATGAGGAAATAAAGCCCTTTAAAAGCCTGAAGGTGCTTATTGGATTTTGGGGTCCTGTACTTGGCTAGACTGCCATAAAGTCACGCACATGTGGTACCCCCATACTCAGGAGAAGTAGCAGAATGTATTTTGGGGAGTAATTCCACATATACCCATGGCATGTGTGAGCAGTAAATTATTTAAGTGACAATTTTGTGTAACATTTCTTTTTTTTGTCATTTTCCAAAAACTTGTGGTAAAAAATAATTCTTCTATTGACTCAAAATGCCTCTCAGCAAATAGTCTGGGGTGTCTACTTTCCAAAAAGGGGTCATTTTGGGGGGTGGGGGCATTTTATACCCAGCATTAGAAGTTTATGCCACACATCACTCACTCTTCTAACCACCTGAAGACCAAGACTTTTCTGACACTTTTTGTTCACATGAAAAAAAAGTATTTTTGCTAGGAAATTTATTTGAACCCCCAAACATTATATATTTTTTTAAAGAAGACACACTAGTGAATAAAATGGCGGGCACTGCAATTTTTTATGTCACATAGTACTTGCGCAGCGATTTTTCAAACGCAATTTTCTTTTTTTAAATACACTTTTTTAAATTTTAATGCACAAAAACACAATATATTGGCCAATTATTTGGTAAGATATAAAAGATGATGCTACGCCGAGTAAATAGATACCAAACATGACATGCTTTAAAACTGTGCATGCCCCGTGCAATGGCGACAAACTGCATACGTTTTTAATATCCGCAGGCAACAATTTAAAAGCCATTACAAGCTACCATTTTAGATTTATAGAGGAGGTCTAGTGTTAGAATTAGACATGCAGTACACCCACACATCAGTGAGGAGGGAGATTGTCTGTAATGTGAGTGAAACCTTTTTTACTCTTTAAAATAAAACCGAGTTAATTGAATACTGCACTTAGAGGCTTTTTTTGTGGCTCACTGGATTGTGAGCTATTACTCTTCAGGACCGCCCTGGCTGAATAGGGCAAATAGGAGCCCCTCTAAGGAGATCCAGGGAAGGAAGGAAGCTGCTGACCATGATCTATTAAGGATCCAGGGTGATCCTGCAAGCCTGTTGGCCCCCAGGGGTCAGTAGGAGGAGGTGAGGAGGCAATTTAGCTGCTCACGAGGAGGAGTTTGGCACAGTCACGTGTTGCATTTAATATCACTATTGCACGTCGCATGATTTATTGTCATTTTTTCACTAAAAGGACATTGGTCTGGATACGTTTATTTATAAAAAAAAATTTTTTGATGCACTATGTGAGCACTGCTAAGATTTATGCCATTTTTTCACTATAAGGATATTGCTTTGGATACATTTATTCATGTTCATTTTTTTGTGGCACTATGTGAGCACTGCTAAGTTTTCTTACATTGGATGGTTTCTTTTGGAGTGTGATTTATTATTATCAATTGTGTACACACCATTTATTTTTATGGTTTGACACCTTGTCTTTATTTCTATTATGGTTTGGCACTAATTTTTTATGTCTTTTGGCACTATTATTTTATTCATATTTATTTTATTTTATTGATTTATTATTATTTAATTCTTAGAGCGCTGCACTGTTTTATGATTTATTGACACTGTGGATTGGTATCAGTTTAGAGTGCTGGCAGCTAGTCAATAGGTTTTATACTTTCACTCTCATAGCGCAGGAGGACTTTGAATTATTTTCTGGTGTTAGAATTACTGCCCTGGATCTGATGTTTGTGGCGATACCTCACATGCATGGTGCAACCGCTGTTTACATACTGGCAGGGGGTCAATGCTCACGCATGCAGGTGCACACACGTGGGGGGAGCGAGGGTACTTTTTTTTTTAAGTTATTTTGATTTTTTAACGTACATGTAAGATTTGAGTGGATAGGATATGATCAGTAGCAATATGTAATTGTAACCATAGTGCATTCACATGTGACATAAATGTACAGATTTGAGTGGATTAGATGTATATTCAGTCAGAGGTACTCAGATAGTGGTCATCAATTAGCATCATTTGCCTACTGAAAAGCCCGGCTTCCTGGAGGTGACACCTTTTGTGTTAATAAGGTTGTCACCTTCTGGGAAAAGCAGTTTGGAGGAAATCTATATAAATTAGTGTAGCGCTTAAAAAATAACATAATTAATAGACTATAAAAATAATAAATGTGACCAGTGCTGTAATCTTCACAGTGCTCTTATGCCACTAATAGCACTTAAACATAAACCAAAACCATCAATATCAGAATATAATATGATAATAAATGTGACAAGTGCTGTAATCTTCTCAGTGCTAAAATACTACTGAGTAAGAAATGAGACCATAAAACATTAAAAATTAGTGATAGTGTCACTCCAAACAATAAATAAATCAATAAATAACAGGTGACGGTGCCACTTCAACTTCATTCAATGTCCAGTATTCATATTGACATTCATCTATTCGAAGTGTTCTTGATAACCATGCTTAGTGTGTATAGATAGTGCCACACGTGAACCAACACACTCCTTATCCACTTTGGCTGCAATGCCTGCTCACCTCCTTCCTGCGACCCCAAGGGGCCCACAAGCCTTTAGGATCACCCTGGATCCTCAAGATTCCTGGTATTGGCACCTTCCTGATATTCCTCCTATCAGGTCTCCTCCACTCCTTCACTGCTATGCCTCCCAGGCTCCTCACCACCGATTGTCTGCAAGCTCTCTCTCACAAAGACAGTGAGTGAAAAAACAAATCCTCCATTGTGTAGTATTTCCAATCAGTAGGGTTTATTCTTAAATAGCAACAACAGGTGACTTACATTCGGTTGTACAGTCTCAGTGCGTTCCTCTCAAGGTAAACTACAACCTCTGATAGTAACTTCCTGATAACCAGGAAAATGGCGTCCCACACCGGAAGTGCGACACTCCGGATACCGGAAGTAGCGTCTACGTATTGCCTACGCGTTACGTCACGTACCTCGTGACTTCTTCTTGGTCGCAGGAAGGAGGTGAGCAGGCATTGCAGCCAAAGTGGATAAGGAGTGTGTTGGTTCACGTGTGGCACTATCTATACACACTAAGCATGGTTATCAAGAACACTTCGAATAGATGAATGTCAATATGAATACTGGACATTGAATGAAGTTGAAGTGGCACCGTCACCTGTTATTTATTGATTTATTTATTGTTTGGAGTGACACTATCACTAATTTTTAATGTTTTATGGTCTCATTTCTTACTCAGTAGTATTTTAGCACTGAGAAGATTACAGCACTTGTCACATTTATTATCATATTATATTCTGATATTGATGGTTTTGGTTTATGTTTAAGTGCTATTAGTGGCATAAGAGCACTGTGAAGATTACAGCACTGGTCACATTTATTATTTTTATAGTCTATTAATTATGTTATTTTTTAAGCGCTACACTAATTTATATAGATTTTTACACTGATTAGGTTATTGGTTTGAGTGTCAGCAGCTTACTTACTAGGAGGGGGGATTGTCCATAGAAGCGCAGGAGGATTCATAATCATCAGTTTGGAGGAAATGGCAGCAGACGGGTTGTCTGCCTGGCATTGAAAGCTCTAAAAGGAATATACATACATCAAAGAAGTATGTTTTCATCCCTCATAAAAGCTAAAAGATTAGTTGCAGAGAGATGAACATGCTCCCTTCTGGGCATTCTGTAGGCTACATCTGCATATATAAACCATATTTGTGGCTTAGGTAGAATGCCAGGAAAATGCAGGGAATGGTTAGGTGGTGCTAGATTGTGACAGTTGAATGGTGTTTGGTACTGTCGCGATCGAGCCGATGCGCTGGTGTCGGAAATCCAATCCCCGACTTGGTGTTTGGGCCGTCCTTGGTCCGATTGAACTTGGGTAGGTCTGCATCTAGAGCAAAAATAAAAATGTAATTGGCGCAAGAGAATTTGTAGTGGATATGAAGTTCACTCAGTAAATCTTAAGCAAAATAGTCCAGTAAACGGAAATTGAGGTATATAATTATATATACTAGTAATGAGAGTACAACAAGTAAATAATGCAGCTTTAGTGGTAAGGAAAGGGAAGGGGGGAGGGGAGGGAAAGGAGGGGAAAATGACTTGTAATGCAAACAGTATTGGATTGAGATAGATGGTATATATATATATATATGTGTATACATATATATATACAAAGCTGCAATGTAGACACCGTCGTGAGTCTTACACTCTCTAGAGTAAACCGGACTCTGTAGTAAGAAAAATAGAGAAAAGAGAGAAGTGCGCCAGAGTTAGACTGGCGCACTTCTCTCTTTTCTCTATTTTTCTTACTACAGAGTCCAGCATCTAGAGCATCCTGTGGGTGGGTGCAGGAGCAGCCCCCCATGGTTGATTGGCCGATGACTAATGTCCTGCCTATGTCCATATCCCCATAAATGGAGTACCCAGATGCTGGGACATTTGCTATTCGTACGGAGCACGTTCGATCGGCCAACGGATTGCTGATTCTCTGACTCGCTCCAGTCGCAGGGTAAATACTGGTAAAGTTGTATTCTGTCTTTTATCCCCTTTTTATTTTATAGTGAATTTGTGTGTCTTCTTGTATTTTTTGTATTTCTGTAACTTTTTATATTTTGTACATACTTTATGCACTGCCCACGTTCGGGAAATTAAATCTTAAAATTAATTAGTGACTTCTGTGTATTTAAGCACGTGCTCATATCTTTGGAGAGATTAGATTGGAGAGATTAGATTGGAATAGATTAAATTGTATTGTATTTTAGTGCCTTTATACGCTCGGTCAAACTCATTGCCAACCTGTATGCAATTGCACTGTGTGTGGGCAGATTGTAATAGGTAACAGATCGGCCAAACGGAGATCTGTGTGTGTGGGGTGTCCCAGCAGACCGTTCTGCGGATAAACTGTTGGGTGCTGGCTGGCTACCTTTTGTGGTGTGTCTGGAGTGGGGGTGTGTGGACAATGGAAGGGTGATTAGCATCGGGATTCAAGCTGTAGATAGCTGGAGGGACCTTAGAAGGGTGTGATTGCTAAGCTGCTCCTCAACTCTAATCAGTGCATCAGACTGTATGTAAGATCATATCTGCCAGTGTGTGGTCGACCAGCTGGATTGGAGTGGAGTCTCCATCTGGTGGTGGCCAAAGGTAGTGCGGGCTGTGAAAGTGTGTCATGGCTGATCTTATATACAGTTTTATATATTCAAAGTTAAATCCCCCTTATTCTCTTGTACCCCCCTGTCACGACCGCACGTGCACATCGCGGCTAGCTAGTCGCTGTGGGCGTGGTGTGTGGGTGGATCCGTGACAGATTTATTTAATTATTTTTACCCTTTCATTTATATTTGTTTTTTATCACTTTTAATGCTATCACAGGGAATGATAATATCCCCTATAACTTCAATGGGCATTGTCATATATTCTTTTTTGAGAAATCTGGGGTCTATCAGACTCTGGATCTCTCCTCTGCCCTTACATTATCTAATCTCACCAAGATCGGTGATCAGATGCTTTCCCAATTTACAAATGGTGCTGTTTATATCCTGTTAAACTGAAGTGATGAAATGCTCGTAGCTTCTGATTTCTTAGACTATAGAGATTATTGGCACCATTCCGGTCTACAATCAGCTCTATGGTCAGCTGGCAGAAACACCGGCTGCATTCTCAGGTTCCCCCGATGGCACGGGACTACCCGAGAAGGCTATGAAAGGCAGAGGGGGAGGGGGGCTATCTTCTCCCGCTGCTTGTAAAAGCAATCCTGCAGTTAATTAGCCACTAGGATTGCATGAAAGCCGGTCACCAGATCAAAAAAAACTATACCAGGATTATGCCTGCAGCTGTAGGCATCATCCTGGTATAACAGACGACCTTTGCAACTTTGGGCCTGACTCTCGTTGTCCCACTCTCAGGGGAGTCCGGAACTTAGCTGCAAGGAAAGCCCTCTCTCCATTGGCCTCCATCACCAGGTACGTGATAACATCGCTGGTCCTTGTTGGGTATATATGCTATGTTCTTTTTTTTGTATGCAGCCTGTGGACTGAATGAAAAAAAAAGAAGACATCTCTCCCAGAAAAAATGTGTGGCATACACACCATTAGAATATACCGCCCTGCATCCACCCACTTCTAATTGTGGGCACACATGAAATGTGCCAACAAATATTATAAAATATATATGCGGAAGCAAAGGGGCCGTCCACCCACTGGCCACCCCAGGCCCCCATGCTTCAGCATATATGCTCTTTTTTAAACTGCGGATGAAAAATCTCATCCAACAGCGCTGCCAACACTGACTTATGTATATTTTGAGAGTTCCTGTTGCTGTCAGAATAAACAGGTCGGTGCTGCAGCTGAAAACATTCCTGCAAAGAAAACAGCAATGGTTAACAATAAAACAGTAACAATAAAACAGTAAAATTGTAACAGTAGAGCAATAACAAAAACGACAACAAGAAAAACTATAACTATTTTTGGTATTTAAAATTTTTAGGGGGATTTGTACTTTTTATTTTTTACTTCTTTTTTTTTTAAACATTAATGTTTTAAAACCAGATTGTAGGGTCTCTCCAAATGTGATAGTCAGTTTCCTGACTACCTAACATCTTTTGAGACCCTGTGTAAATATGAGCCCTGAACTGTGCTGTGCCCTATACTAATACTCCACTAGTGTAGAGACCAGGTTGGTCAGGACAGGAGGAACAAAAAAAACTGCTGTCACGCCTAATTCCATGTCTGCTACAGACACATATTTTTTGGGGTGTCCTTTGGGTAACGGGAATGGCAACAGGAAAATGTCTCTCATGCAGCCGGCTAACTGAATCTGGGTTGGGGGTTTGGGGCATAACACCTTCTAGATACAAAAGGGCCGTGATGATCTCTTCCTGGAATTGTAGGAAGGATCCACTTCATCCCGTTGCTTTGTAAAGCACAAAAGCATTATATAGAGCCAAATGAGATAAATAAACAGACACTTTTTTGTACAGCGTCTGGCTTTTTGGGAAAATAAGTCCGACTTCATCATCTGGTCATTGAAGTCCACCCCTCCCATGTGAAGGTTCTAGTCGTAAACACAAAGGGTCTTCTCAACAACACCAGCTGCCGAGGTAATTTGGATGGTTGTATCTGCGTGAATAGAAGACAGGAAGAAAACATCCCGTTTGTCCTTCCACTTCACTGCGAGCAATTCCGCATATCTCTAGCAGGTGTTTTCCCCCTTTCTAAGACTGGTATTTACAAGCCGTTGGGGAAAGCCCCGGCAATTAGGTCGCACAGTGCCACATGCGCCAATTCCAAGATTGTACGAATGTCTAAATAGTGGCACGCTTGAAAAAAAATTGTCCACGTGTAAGTGGTACCCCATATGGAAAAAGGATGACGCCAAGTCCCAAACTATCTTGTCACTGCTCCCCATGTAGTCTGGGCATCCGGGGGCTCCACGTGACTATCTTTTCCCTATTAAATCTGAAACTTATATGCATAGCATGTTAGCCTCTCACAGGTCTTCTACATCTTGACCCCATATCTGGCACACTTGCTGGGGAGAAATTGTTTGAATGCAAGGCGGCCAGAAAAAATAAAGAGGGAATCATCAATGCAGATGTTTTGCTGGGGAGTATAGACATCTGCAAATTTTTGGTTAAAGTGATTTTGCTCTGCAGTGCCACCCTGCCACAGTATATCTACTGTGGCTGGTCGGCAAGCGGTCAATAAACCTTTTGATGTCATATTAAGACACACCTCATGATAGTGTACATTTACACGTATAAAAATCAGTTGAACCACTTGAGGATTGGCATTACAGCATTCATATCCACAAGCCAAATCAGGCATGCAGTGTGACGATCGCGGCATCAGACCCCCGACCTTCTCACCAAACTCGTGACCGAAGAACTATCCAATCTAAAACTGCGATGTCAAGTGCATAACAATGCCACGCCCAGCTGCACCCTGCACAACGATTTTCCAGCTAATGGACCACCAATCGATGTATCGGCAGCCTGAATGCGATTGTTACTGGGTCAGGTTAATTACACAATTAACCCTTCACACTGCCACCACCTCCTTTTTGTACAGAGAAAGAGGAAACTCGGCAATATCAGCAATAACACTATGATGGTTGAGATAATCATCTGTATAGCACTGTCACCACAGGCCTGTTATACAGAGGGTTAAACACAAACATTAGCGCTCTTTTAGAGGCAGGAATTCGTAAGTTGCAATAAAGAGCTGTAGAAACAGTTCAACACTTTCAGAAAGTAAGATTTATTACTAAAAGGGTCAAAAGGGTGCAATAAAAATATTTACAGAAAAAAAAGTAACTAGAGATGAGCGAATCGAAGTAGCCGAAGTGGAATTCGAGTCGAATATCGGAAAAATTTCGATTTGCGCCGAATCCGAAAAATAGCCTAATTCGGACGCGCGAATCGAAATTTTTCCGAAAATGGCGGCTGACATGTGCGGCGACGGAGCGGGGATGTCTGGGAAGGCACGCAGACAAGGCGCGCTGACCCATACTGCATTCCTCAACGACATGTGATCGCATCAGCCAATCAGCAGCCAGCCAGCTAGCACTGTGTAATGGTCGAGCTATAAATAGCGGCCATTTTGGAATTCTTCATTTGCCTGCAGTCATTGAACAGAGGCAGACCGCTCTGTATTAGGGACAGGGACAGAGTTAGGGCCACAGAAACGATACTTGGGGACAGAGAAACGATACTTAGGGACAGAGAACTATTACTCAGGGACACAGATTTGTTAATTAGGGCCACAGAATCGTTACTTAGGGACAAAGAAATGCTAGTTAGGGACACAGAATTCATACTCAGGGACAGACAGAATTGTTACTGAGTGCCAGAGAATTGTTACTTAGGGCCACAGAAACGTTATTAGGGCCACAGAATTGTTACTCAGGGACAGACAGAATTGTTACTGAGTGCCAGATAATTGTTACTTAGGGCCACAGAAACGTTATTAGGGCCACAGAATTGTTACTCAGGGACAGACAGAATTGTTACTGAGTGCCAGAGAATTGTTACTTAGGGCCACAGAAACTTTAGTTAGGGCCACAGAATTGTTACTCAGGGACAGACACAGAATTGTTACTGAGGGCCACAGAACTGTTACTTAGGGCCACAGAATTGTTACTCGCACAGACACAGAATTGTTACTCGCACAGACACAGAATTGTTACTGAGGGCCACAGAACTGTTACTTAGGGCCACAGAATTGTTACTCGCACAGACACAGAATTGTTACACAGGGACACAGAACTGTTACTGAGGGCCACAGAACCGTTACTTAGGGCCACAGAATTGTTACTCGCACAGACACAGAATTGTTACTCGCACAGACACAGAATTGTTACTGAGGGCCACAGAACTGTTAGTTAGGGCCACAGAATTGTTACTCGCACAGACACAGAATTGTTACTCGCACAGACACAGAATTGTTACTCGCACAGACACAGAATTGTTACTGAGGGCCACAGAACTGTTACTTGGGGCCACAGAAACGTTAATCAGGGACACAGAATTGTTACTGAGGGCCACAGAACTGTTACTTAGGGCCACAGAATTGTTACTCGCACAGACACAGAATTGTTACTCGCACAGACACAGAATTGTTACTGAGGGTCACAGAACTGTTACTTAGGGCCACAGAATTGTTACTCGCACAGACACAGAATTGTTACACAGGGACACAGAACTGTTACTGAGGGCCACAGAACCATTACTTAGGGCCACAGAATTGTTACTCGCACAGACACAGAATTGTTACTCGCACAGACACAGAATTGTTACTCAGGGACACAGAACTGTTACTGAGGGCCACAGAACTGTTACTTAGGGCCACAGAATTGTTACTCACACAGACACAGAATTGTTACTCAGGGACACAGAACTGTTACTGAGGGCCACAGAACTGTTACTTAGGGCCACAGAATTGTTACTCGCACAGACACAGAATTGTTACTCGCACAGACACAGAATTGTTACTCAGGGACACAGAACTGTTACTGAGGGCCACAGAACTGTTACTTAGGGCCACAGAATTGTTACTCGCACAGACACAGAATTGTTACTCGCACAGACACAGAATTGTTACTGAGGGCCACAGAACTGTTACTTGGGGCCACAGAAATGTTAATCAGGGACACAGAATTGTTACTGAGGGCCACAGAACTGTTACTTAGGGCCACAGAATTGTTACTCGCACAGACACAGAATTGTTACTCGCACAGACACAGAATTGTTACTGAGGGCCACAGAACTGTTACTTGGGGCCACAGAAACGTTAATCAGGGACACAGAATTGTTACTGAGGGCCACAGAACTGTTAGGGCCACAGAATTGTTACTCGCACAGACACAGAATTGTTACTCGCACAGACACAGAATTGTTACTGAGGGCCACAGAACTGTTACTTGGGGCCACAGAAACGTTAATCAGGGACACAGAATTGTTACTGAGGGCCACAGAACTGTTACTCGCACAGACACAGAATTGTTACTCAGGGACACAGAACTGTTACTGAGGGCCACAGAACTGTTACTTAGGGCCACAGAATTGTTACTCGCACAGACACAGAATTCTTACTCGCACAGACACAGAATTGTTACTCAGGGACACAGAACTGTTACTGAGGGCCACAGAACTGTTACTTAGGGCCACAGAATTGTTACTCGCACAGACACAGAATTGTTACTCGCACAGACACAGAATTGTTACTGAGGGCCACAGAACTGTTACTTGGGGCCACAGAAACGTTAATCAGGGACACAGAATTGTTACTGAGGGCCACAGAACTGTTACTTAGGGCCACAGAATTGTTACTCGCACAGACACAGAATTGTTACTCAGGGACACAGAACTGTTACTGAGGGCCACAGAACTGTTACTTAGGGCCACAGAATTGTTACTCGCACAGACACAGAATTGTTACTCGCACAGACACAGAATTGTTACTCAGGGACACAGAACTGTTACTGAGGGCCACAGAACTGTTACTTAGGGCCACAGAATTGTTACTCGCACAGACACAGAATTCTTACTCGCACAGACACAGAATTGTTACTCAGGGACACAGAACTGTTACTGAGGGCCACAGAACTGTTACTTAGGGCCACAGAATTGTTACTCGCACAGACACAGAATTGTTACTCGCACAGACACAGAATTGTTACTGAGGGCCACAGAACTGTTACTTGGGGCCACAGAAACGTTAATCAGGGACACAGAATTGTTACTGAGGGCCACAGAACTGTTACTTAGGGCCACAGAATTGTTACTCGCACAGACACAGAATTGTTACTGAGGGCCACAGAACTGTTACTTAGGGCCACAGAATTGTTACTCGCACAGACACAGAATTGTTACTCAGGGACACAGAATTGTTACTCAGGGACACATAATCGTTGAATTAAAGAGTATGTCAGACAACATGCAGAGGAGTGGCAGAGGAGGCAATGTTTTAGGAGCGAGCAGACGTGGCAGCAGAGGAAGGGGTCGAGGCAGCACTAGTCGCAGCCAGAGGCCAGTGCTCCCGGTGTCATCCAGCGGTCGTGTCTCCACCGACAACCCTGCCGTCATCGATTGGTTGGCTCGGTCGTCTTCCTCTTCCCAGGTCACCTCTGACACCTACAGCCAACGGTCGGTGGGTACGTCAGACACAACCGTTAGTTGGCATGGCCCGGGACCAAGCCCACTGAAATCACGTGTCCTCTACCTGCCCCTGTCCTTTGCTGTTCCCTCACCAAGCGAAGTATCGCATGCTGTGGGCTCAGCCCCACTGTACAGTGAGGAAGAGCTAACAGAGGGCGGTCAGGAACGGGGGGAGACATCCGCCTTTTCAGCAGCCAGGCGAAGAAGTACTGGCGAGGAGAGTGGCCCGGTAGCCGGTCTAGAGACAGGTCTGTCTCCTGACCCAGACGCAGCCGAGGGGGCTAGTAGTGAGGCGGAGACCCTACTTGATGATGAGGAGGTTGATCGCACTTGGCAGCCTCGTCGTCATCAGGCAATTTCTTCCGCATCATCAGGAGAAGAGGGTGGCAGCTTGGCAGTGAGCGAAACAGTCGGTGGGTTGCCCAGGAGACAGCAGCAGGGTCGCAGCAGTGTCAGTGGAAGCAGTGTCAGTGGAGCCAAACGGCCACGGAGTAGAGCACCAGCTCCACTGCAGCCTACCACCACGGCCAGTAGTGGTGCCGGTGTGCACGGAGGAAGCAGCAGTCAGCCAGTGAGGAGTATCGGGGGCAAAGTTTCCTACTCGGCGGTGTGGCAATTTTTCGTTAAGCCGCCCGAGGAAGTAAACGTAGCCGTATGTCGACTATGTGGCCAGAAAGTCAAGCGTGGCCAGGGGGCCCATGTTGGGACTACAGCATTGCGGCAGCATATGCAGCGTCGCCATTTGGTGGCCTGGGAAAACCGTGATAAAGATACGGCGGTTCTGCCCGCCCCAGCCCCCGCTCCATCACCCGCTCCGTTACTTGCTCCGTCACCCGACGTCAATCGCCCTCCATCAGCCAGTCAAGGCTCCAACACCTCTGCTGAGGGGAGTTGTCGCTCGTTGGCATCTTCTGCTCGTTCAGATGCTCCTTCTCCTGCTACTCCTCTTCACGGATTCCGTCAGCAGTCTTTCTTGGAATCCGTATCCAAGAGACAACAGTTTGCGAGCACGCACCCGACGGTGCAAAAGCTGAACGTCCTCCTGTCCAAGTTGCTGGTGCTGCAGTCCCTCCCTTTCCAACTGGTGGACTCAGCACCTTTCAGAGAAATGATGGCTTGTGCCGCGCCGCGGTGGAGAGTGCCAAGCCGTCATTTCTTCGCCAAAAAGGCAGTGCCAGCCCTGCATTCACATGTAGAAGACATGGTGGGCCAGTCTTTGAGCATGTCGGTCTCTGCCAAAGTGCACGGCAGCGCCGACGTGTGGAGCTGTAACTACGGTCAGGGACAGTACATGTCATTTACGGCCCACTGGGTGAACGTGGTGCCGTCACAGCCGCACCAGCAACTTGGACAGGTCACGCCGCTTTTGCCTCCACGTTTGCACGTCCTTGGTCCGGCAAAGATGTCCGCCTCTACCACCTCTTCTTCCGCCGTGTCCTCAGCCGCCACCCCCGTGCCAAGTCCCATTACCCGACCGGCATATCACATGTGAAGGGCGCAACGGTGTCACGCTGTTCTGCACCTGGTATGCCTTGGCGAACGTAGTCACACAGGGGAGGAACTTCTGAGTGTAATGAACAGAGAAATCGACAGATGGCTGTCTCCGCGCAAACTGAAAATCGGAACCATGTTGACCGACAACGGAAAGAACATGGTGTCTGCTCTGCGTCAAGGAAGGTTGTGCCATGCGCCATGCATGGCTCACGTGTTCAATCTGGTTGTCAAGCGGTTCATAAATCCACCATCCCACTGCAAGACATCCTTAAAATGTCACGTAAACTTTGCATGCATTTCAGCCATTCCTACACCGCAAAGCACACCCTCCTTGAGCTGCAGCGGCAGAACGGAATTCCACATCATCGCCTGATCTGCGACGTTGCAACAAGGTGGAATTCAACCCTACACATGTTAGACCGCCTTTACGAGCAGCGAAAGGCCATCACCGATTTCCTGATGTTACAAGCGGATAAAGGTACTCCCCTGTGTAACTTCGATGTCAGCCATTGGCAGCTCATGCGTGACACCTGCCGCTTGCTCAGGCCCTTTGAGGAGGCCACGCTATTCGTGAGTCGGCAGGACTATGGGATGAACGACGTCATTCCTCTGTTGCACGTCCTTGAACAAATGCTGTTAACAATGGCTGGTCAGGGTGCGGTAGACGTGGCGCACAGATCTCAACGCCACATGATCCCTGTGGGGGCAGGACAGGAAGAAGAGGAGGAGGTAGAGGAGGACATTTGTGCTCAGGAATTATTGAGTGAAATGGGTGGTTTTTCCACTCAGCGGACAGGAGTGGAGGAGCAGGAGCATCTGGTAGAGGAGGAGGAGGAGGAGACAGAGGACTCAGACGCACCGTGGCAGTATGCTGTGGAGATGGAGGCAGGGAGTCCCTCGCATTCCTTGGCACAAATGGCCCATAGCATGCTCGGTTGCTTGCGTAGCGACAGCCGAATAATAACCATCAGACAGAGGGATGACTTTTGGCTGTCCACCTTGTTGGACCCTCGCTACCGTTCCAAAATGGTGGCCTTTTTCACACCTGCTGAGAGGAAGGCCAAAATAACGTACTATAAAAACCACCTATGTAGTCAGTTGGTCTCTGCCTTTGTGCGCCAACGTCCATCCTCAGACACTGTGGGCCCTGTGCGCTCGCGTTCCGCTGCCATGGCAGCAGGGGAGGGGTGGGGTGGTAGGAGCAGTGGCAGCTCCACCAGCAGCGGCTGCCTCAGTCTGCAGTCGATGATGAGTAGCTTTCTTCACTAGCGCAGTGAGGAAACTACTAACCAGCCGCAGCAGCAGCAGCAGCAGCATCAGGTAGACCTGGAGCAGGACCTCAAACAACAGGCTTGGGCCTACTTGGACAGCACCCTGCCAACCGAGGTAGACAATCCCCTTGACTACTGGTCAACGAAACTTGACCTTTGGCCCCAACTAGCTGAATTTGCCCTTGAAAGGCTGTCATGCCCGGCCAGTAGCGTGGCATCGGAGCGCGTGTTTAGTGCGGCAGGAGGTATTGTAACTCCGCGGAGGACACGACTGTCCACCCAAAGTGTGGAGAGACTCACGTTTGTGAAAATGAATCAGGCGTGGATTAGTCTGGATTTCAAACCACCAGTTCCTGACACAACTGACTAAATCCGCCATGAATCATGCCTCAAACATGTGCCACTTTGAGGTCTCCTCACACACTGCTGGTGTGTAGAATTTTTTGACATAGGGTGCTGGCAGATTACGGGCCTCCCATTGCTGCTGCCAGGCCCCTAATCTGCCATAGGCCCCTATATACCGCCTCCTCATGCTGCTGCCAGGTCCAGAGTCTCTCATGGGTCCCTGTACGGCCTCCTATTGCTGCTGTCTCCATCGCCACACTCTGCCATGTGCCACTTTCAGGTCTCCTCACACACTGCTGGTGTGTAGATTTTTTTGACATAGGGTGCTGGCAGATTACGGGCCTCCCATAGCTGCTGCCAGGCCCCTAATCTGCCATAGGCCCCTATATACCGCCTCCTCATGCTGCTGCCAGGTCCAGAGTCTCTCATCGGTCCCTGTACGGCCTCCCATTGCTGCTGTCTCCATCGCCACACTCTGCCATGTGCCACTTTCAGGTCTCCTCACACACTGCTGGTGTGTAGAATTTTTTGACATAGGGTGCTGGCAGATTACGGGCCTCCCATTGCTGCTGCCAGGCCCCTAATCTGCCATAGGCCCCTATATACCGCCTCCTCATGCTGCTGCCAGGTCCAGAGTCTCTCATGGGTCCCTGTACGGCCTCCTATTGCTGCTGTCTCCATCGCCACACTCTGCCATGTGCCACTTTCAGGTCTCCTCACACTGCTGGTGTGTAGAATTTTTTGACATAGGGTGCTGGCAGATTACGGGCCTCCCATAGCTGCTGCCAGGCCCCTAATCTGCCATAGGCCCCTATATACCGCCTCCTCATGCTGCTGCCAGGTCCAGAGTCTCTCATGGGTCCCTGTACGGCCTCCCATTGCTGCTGTCTCCATCGCCACACTCTGCCATGTGCCACTTTCAGGTCTCCTCACACTGCTGGTGTGTAGAATTTTTTGACATAGGGTGCTGGCAGATTACGGGCCTCCCATAGCTGCTGCCAGGCCCCTAATCTGCCATAGGCCCCTATATACCGCCTCCTCATGCTGCTGCCAGGTCCAGAGTCTCTCATGGGTCCCTGTACGGCCTCCCATTGCTGCTGTCTCCATCGCCACACTCTGCCATGTGCCACTTTCAGGTCTCCTCACACACTGCTGGTGTGTAGAATTTTTTGACATAGGGTGCTGGCAGATTACGGGCCTCCCATTGCTGCTGCCAGGCACCTAATCTGCCATAGGCCCCTATATACCGCCTCCTCATGCTGCTGCCAGGTCCAGAGTCTCTCATGGGTCCCTGTACGGCCTCCCATTGCTGCTGTCTCCATCGCCACACTCTGCCATGTGCCACTTTCAGGTCTCACACACTGCTGGTGTGTAGAATTTTTTGACATAGGGTGCTGGCAGATTACGGGCCTCCCATAGCTGCTGCCAGGCCCCTAATCTGCCATAGGCCCCTATATACTGCCTCCTCATGCTGCTGCCAGGTCCAGAGTCTCTCATGGGTCCCTGTACGGCCTCCCATTGCTGCTGTCTCCATCGCCACACTCTGCCATGTGCCACTTTCAGGTCTCCTCACACACTGCTGGTGTGTAGAATTTTTTGACATAGGGTGCTGGCAGATTACGGGCCTCCCATTGCTGCTGCCAGGCCCCTAATCTGCCATAGGCCCCTATATACCGCCTCCTCATGCTGCTGCCAGGTCCAGAGTCTCTCATGGGTCCCTGTACGGCCTCCCATTGCTGCTGTCTCCATCGCCACACTCTGCCATGTGCCACTTTCAGGTCTCCTCACACACTGCTGGTGTGTAGAATTTTTTGACATAGGGTGCTGGCAGATTACGGGCCTCCCATTGCTGCTGCCAGGCCCCTAATCTGCCATAGGCCCCTATATACCGCCTCCTCATGCTGCTGCCAGGTCCAGAGTCTCTCATGGGTCCCTGTACGGCCTCCCATTGCTGCTGTCTCCATCGCCACACTCTGCCATGTGCCACTTTCAGGTCTCCTCACACTGCTGGTGTGTAGAATTTTTTGACATAGGGTGCTGGCAGATTACGGGCCTCCCATAGCTGCTGCCAGGCCCCTAATCTGCCATAGGCCCCTATATACCGCCTCCTCATGCTGCTGCCAGGTCCAGAGTCTCTCATGGGTCCCTGTACGGCCTCCCATTGCTGCTGTCTCCATCGCCACACTCTGCCATGTGCCACTTTCAGGTCTCCTCACACACTGCTGGTGTGTAGAATTTTTTGACATAGGGTGCTGGCAGATTACGGGCCTCCCATTGCTGCTGCCAGGCCCCTAATCTGCCATAGGCCCCTATATACCGCCTCCTCATGCTGCTGCCAGGTCCAGAGTCTCTCATGGGTCCCTGTACGGCCTCCCATTGCTGCTGTCTCCATCGCCACACTCTGCCATGTGCCACTTTCAGGTCTCCTCACACTGCTGGTGTGTAGAATTTTTTGACATAGGGTGCTGGCAGATTACGGGCCTCCCATAGCTGCTGCCAGGCCCCTAATCTGCCATAGGCCCCTATATACCGCCTCCTCATGCTGCTGCCAGGTCCAGAGTCTCTCATGGGTCCCTGTACGGCCTCCCATTGCTGCTGTCTCCATCGCCACACTCTGCCATGTGCCACTTTCAGGTCTCCTCACACACTGCTGGTGTGTAGAATTTTTTGACATAGGGTGCTGGCAGATTACGGGCCTCCCATTGCTGCTGCCAGGCACGTAATCTGCCATGGGCCCCCGTACCGACTCCTCATGCTGTGACGTTGCAACAAGGTGGAATTCAACCCTACATATGTTAGACCGCCTTTACGAACAGCGAAAGGCCATCACCGATTTCCTGATGTTACAAGCGGATAAAGGTACTCCCTGTGTAACTTCGATGTCAGCCATTGGCAGCTCATGCGTGACACCTGCGCTTGCTCAGGCCCTTTGAGGAGGCCACGCTATTCGTGAGTCGGCAGGACTATGGGATGAACGACGTCATTCCTCTGTTGCACGTCCTGGAACAAATGCTGTTAACAATGGCTGGTCAGGGTGCGGTAGACGTGGCGCACAGATCTCAACGCCACATGACCCCTGTGGGGGCAGGACAGGAAGAAGAGGAGGAGGTAGAGGAGGACATTGGTGCTCAGGAATTATTGAGTGAAATGGGTGGTTTTTCCACTCAGCGGACAGGAGTGGAGGAGCAGGAGCATCTGGTAGAGGAGGAGGAGGAGGAGGAGACAGAGGACCCAGACGCACCGTGGCAGTATGCTGTGGAGATGGAGGTAGGGAGTCCCTCGCATTCCTTGGCACAAATGGCCCATAGCATGCTCGCTTGCTTGCGTAGCGACAGCCGAATAATAACCATCAGACAGAGGGATGACTTTTGGCTGTCCACCTTGTTGGACCCTCGCTACCGTTCAAAAATGGTGGCCTTTTTCACACCTGCTGAGAGGGAGGCCAAAATAACGTACTATAAAAACCACCTATGTAGTCAGCTGGTCTCTGCCTTTCTGCGCCAACGTCCATCCTCAGACACTGTGGGCCCTGTGCGCTCGCGTTCCGCTGCCATAGCAGCAGGGGAGGGGTGGGGTGGTAGGAGCAGTGGCAGCTCCACCAGCAGCGGCTGCCTCAGTCTGCAGTCGATGATGAGTAGCTTTCTTCACCAGCGCAGTGAGGAAACTACTAACCAGCCGCAGCAGCAGCAGCAGCAGCATCAGGTGGACCTGGAGCAGGACCTCAAACAACAGGCTTAGGCCTACTTGGACAGCACCCTGCCAACCGAGGTAGACAATCCCCTTGACTACTGGGCAACAAAACTTGACCTTTGACCCCAACTAGCTGAATTTGCCCTTGAAAGGCTGTCATGCCCGGCCAGTAGCGTGGCATCGGAGCGCGTGTTTAGTGCGGCAGGAGGTATTGCAACTCCGCGGAGGACACGACTGTCCACCCAAAGTGTGGAGAGACTCACGTTTGTGAAAATGAATCAGGCGTGGATTAGTCTGGATTTCAAACCACTAGTTCCTGACACAACTGACTAAATCCGCCATGAATCATGCCCCAAACATGTGCCACTTTCAGGTCTCCTCACACACTGCTTGTGTTTTCAATTTTTTGACATAGGGTGCTGGCAGATTACGGGCCTCCCATAGCTGCTGCCAGGCCCCTAATCTGCCATGGGCCCCTATATACCGCCTCCTCATGCTGCTGCCAGGTCCAGAGTGTCTCATGCCATGTGCCACTTTCAGGTCTCCTCACACACTGCTGGTGTGTTCAATTTTTTGTCATAGGGTGCTGGCAGATTACGGGCCTCCTATAGCTGCTGCCAGGCCCCTAATCTGCCATGGGCCCCTATACCGCCTCCTCATGCTGCTGCCAGGTCCAGAGTCTCTCATGGGTCCCTGTACGGCCTCCCATTGCTGCTGTCTCCATCGCCACACTCTGCCATGTGCCACTTTCAGGTCTCCTCACACACTGCTGGTGTGTTCCATTTTTTGTCATAGGGTGCTGGAAGATTACGGGCCTCCCATTGCTGCTGCCAGGCCTGTAATCTGCCATGGGCCCCCGTACTGCCTGGTCACGCTGCTGCTGGGTCCACAGTGTGACATGGGTCCTTGTACCGCCTCCCATTGCTCCCACTGCATGTGCCACTTTCAGGTCTCCTCACACTCCTGCTGGTTTCCATTTTGTCATAGGTTGCTGTATGGCCTCCCATTGCTGCTGCCTCCACCGCCACACTGTGGCTCCAAACACTGGTTTTGGCCCCGTGACTGGCCAAATGAGTGAAGTGTGCGGTGATTCTAAGATCGACGGCACTCATCTGCATGTCATACTGAGTGACAGTATTATTTCTCTTCCCCAGCAGACTCCAAGGGCATTTAAATTAAAGGTACAGTGTTCTGCACTAATATTAAGTCTCTCTGAAGCCTAGAAACACCCTTTTTTAAGTTAAATTCACAGCGAATTTATTCGACTCGAATCGAATATTGTCCACGAATTCGCCGAATCAGTCGAATCGAATTTTTCATTTCTTCGCTCATCTCTAAAAGTAACCAATAAATATATAAATATACAGAGAACAACAGCACAGCAAAGAGGTAACAGAAGGGAGGTTAAAGTACTTGCCAATCAGCCTTGGGTTTGCAGATCAAGTTCCAGAGCAAAAGGGCTCCCAAGTTTGTTTTGATGTTAAATGGGAGAATTCTTTAACTTGCACTCTTAGGCCTGACAGCATATTTGTGGTCCCCCAGCTGGGGGTGTCACTGAAGCCAAGGACCAATGCCTCATTTGGGCAGGGATTGTCTGGGTGGAGACCCAAACTAGAACCAAAATTTCTCATAGCTCATATTTTGCCTCATAACATTTCCTAGACACAAGTACCTTTCCACCCACGGGTAGATTAATATGCAGATGCATCTGAGGAGCGGTTAGATATGAAATATAAAATACAGACTTGAATGGTTCAAGAGATGTAATTTTCTGCTTTCCTAGGTATTCCAGTCAGGGAGCATGACTTATCAAGAGACTTGTCTGATCGTGAGTAATCTGAAGATATGCCTGTTTTTTATGTAAGTCTCTCATAAGAGAAGACACAGGGGAAAATTGGATTTTAAAAGTGTTATCTAGTTTCTTACTCCTCTGGAATGTCTTTGAACTCAGGGGAAGGCTTGAGTTATCTTTTTACGAGGTGCCAGATTGCTCAGCTTCCCAGCCAGCCCAGCACCCAGCTCAAAGATGGTTTATAGCTCGGAGCTCCCTGCTGTGCCTTGGCCTGCCTGCAACACTTCCAACACACACACACACCGGCCAAATGTCACTGTGACACTCAGAGAGGGAGGGGGAAAATGAGGGGAGATATGTTTGTACAAGATGGATGATCTTTTGCCAAGATGGAGGTTGAAGCCAAAATGGTTGAACCGTGTCCATCTCTGTGTGCATGATTGCTACATGCAGCATCTAGAGGCACATACCCCTTTCCTTTCTGGTAGCAAGCCTGTTATAAACCCAGGACTGAAGAGAAGGTGGTGGAGTGTCTAACCAAGTCTTCATCATCCTCCTCCATCTCCCAGGAGCAGTATAGCTTGAAGTCATCAGTAGCTGCTAAAGCTCCATGTTCTGCCTCGTCATTCACAGATACAGGAGTCAGTTGTATCTGAGGATAAGGAGGAGCACATGTTCCTGCACCTGAGGCTTACTGCCACATTGGCTCCAGTATTGAGGAGGGGAATAGTGATGGTCAGGGCCAGATCTAGCCTTTCTGATGTGAGGGTGCAGTACAAAATGTCAGGGGGGCTGAGGATGCAAGGTTAGCAAGACAGTGTATAAAAGTACGTAGAGCAGTGGATAGGGTCAGCAGTTTGTAGGACAGTGTACAGTAAGTTATCAGGGAAGTGGACAGGGGTTAGCAGGGAAGAATACATTGGACAGCAGGGCAGAGGACACGGAGTCAGCAGGGCAGTACACAGGTGGTAAGCAAGAAAGTGACAGGTCAGCAGGAAGTGTACAAGAGTCAGTAGGGCAGTGTACAGGGGGTCAGCAGGGCAGAGAATGAGAGGTCAGCAGGAAGTGTACAAGAGTCAGTAGGGCAGTGTACAGGGGGTCAGCAGGGCAGAGAATGAGAGGCTAGAAGGGAGTGTACAAGAGTCAGTAGGGCAGTGTACAGGGGGTCATCAGGACAGAGAATGAGAGGTCAGCAGGGAGTGTACAAGAGTCAGTAGGGCAGTGTACAGGGGGTCAGCAGGGCAGAGAATGAGAGGCTAGCAGGGAATGTACAACAGTCAGTAGGGCAGTGTACAGGGGGTCAGCAGGGCAGAGAATGAGAGGCTAGCAGGGAGTGTACAACAGTCAGTAGGGCAGTGTACAGGGGGTCAGCAGGGCAGAGAATGAGAGGTCAGCAGGGAGTGTACAAGAGTCAGTAGTGCAGTGTGCAGGTGTCAGCAGGACAAAGAACAGGGAGTCAGTAAGGCAGAGTACAAGGTGTCAGCAGGTAGGAGGACAAGGAGAGTTGGGTGGAGAGCAGGGGTTGTCAGGGCAGAAGACAGGAGTCAGTAGGACAGATGACAGGGGGTCAGCAAGGAAGTATACAGGGGTCAGCGGTGCGTAAAAGCAGAGGACAGGTATTAGCAAAGCAGAAGAGAAGGCTCTGCAGGTCAGTGTACAGGGGTCTGCAGGATAGAGAACAGGGGTCAGCAGGATAGAGAACAGGTATCAACAGGGCAGTGGACAGGGATCAGTGGGACAGAGAACAGGGCTTTGGCAGGGCAGTGAGCAGAAGTCAGTAGGACAGAAAACTGGGCCAGCAGGACAGACGACAGTGGTCAGCAGGTACAGGACAGGGGGTTAGCAGGGTGGAGGACATGGG
The DNA here is from genome assembly GCF_062004578.1 of Staurois parvus. NCBI lineage: Eukaryota > Metazoa > Chordata > Amphibia > Anura > Ranidae > Staurois > Staurois parvus. The sequence continues at coordinate 534,832 of NW_028318308.1, read as the reverse complement.
GTATGCAGGACATGAACATAGTGTCAGCAGAGTGGAGGACATGTGGTTATCAGAGCTAGGTACAGGGGATCAAATCTCCCCATTTTCCTTTTTATCCAAAATTCCCCTGCCCCCTCCTAGCACAAATCCCCCCCCCCCCCTTATAGAACATTTCCCCCAATCCTTTTCCTGACACTAATCCCCCCATAATTACTTTTCCCAGCACAAATAGCCCTCCCCCATCCTCCACACACATCTAATCCCAAGCACATATCATTTTTACCCCCTCCACCACCCCCCTCTCACTCCCCCTGCTTACATGCAGAGATTGCTGCAGGAAGGTGCGGGCTGTACTGCGCTCCTGTACTAACAGCGCTCCTCCTTGCTGCATGTGACACAGGATCTCTCTTACATTGGGCTGTTCACATGTTTGATTACCCTCCCCCATTTCCTCCAAGGACTACTTATCTCCCAACAGCAAGACATGTGGGTAGGGGGCAGGTAATAAGAGATCCTGTGTCACCTGCTGACTGGAGGAGGGGGAGAGCACAGCACAACTCGCACCTCCTCCAGGCTGTCTCCTGTCTGCCGCTGTCACTTCTTCACTTTAGTTCCCTGCAGCTGAATGCCCTCCTCTCCCCAGAATGTCCATGGGGTGGTCAGTCTTGGGGGAACATCTGAAATTTTGGGGAGGTGCAGCCCACCCTGGCAACCCCCTAGATCGGCCATAGTGATGATGAGTTTTCTGACCATACTGGAGTGCCAGAAATAGCAACGGAGGAAAGTGATGGAGAGGCACAATGTCAGTGAGGCAGGATGTCTTCTAGGGCAGGTGTCAGAGAAGTGGAGGGAGTAGTTGTCCTATTCCACCAAATGGAAGAGCTCCATGGGTGCCGGGGACTGTTATACTCCAGTTTGTTCCTCAGATCTCAGATGTGTGGACCTTTTCCAAAACATGTGCTGTTGACCGCATCATAGTGATTTGCAGTCTTTGACTAAAGAGTATCAAGCTAAGCAATACCATTGGTCATTTGTGTACCATGTGTATGAAGAGACGCATGACTTCTCACAACATAGATTACTGCACCTGCATGCTAGCCATCGGCGGGAAAAAAGCCACACCCCTCCTCCTGCATCTAACTCCTCCCTTTCCACCTCTATCACCATTATACGAGAATCCCTATCAGCAGCCTCCAGCGATAGGGACGAGTTCTTCAAGGGGTGTCAGAGGTTTACCTTATGGCTCATCCAATGGGGAAGAAGGTCAACATGGGGCCACACAGAGTGAGGGCAAGCATAGGCTTAAACCTTGATCTGATTCTTCCAACCCCACCCTTCCATCTCAAGCTTTATCCCTCAACGGGCAAATTTCCATGTCCAGATTATGGAATGGAAGAAGACGTGGTTCAATGGCAGCTTCTCTTCTCTCCTCTCCCCCTTCCACTCCCACTCCCCTTCTCTTCCCTCCACTCCTCTCCTCCTTCTGCCTTTCTCCTTTCTGTCTCTTTTTTATTCTTCTCCCTCATTCCTCTTCTCTCTCTACTTTCCTCTTTCTTCTCTTTCTCTACTCTCCTTCTTTCTCCTCTCTCTGTTTTCTGTCCACCTTCCCTCTCAATCCCTCTTATCTCCTCCTCTTTCCTCTCCTCCTCCCTCCTCTCTTCCCCTTCTCTTCTTCTCCCTCCTCTCTTCCCCTTCTCTTCTTCTCCCTCCTCTCTTCCCCTTCTCTTCTTCTCCCTCCTCTCTTTCCCTTCTTTTCTTCTCCCTCCTCTTTTTCCCTTCTTTTCTTCTCCCTCCTCTCTCTCTCTTCTCTCCTCCTTCCACATCACTCAATTTTCTATCCTCATATCTAGATTTCTTTGTTTTTCAGCTTCTTTCCTGAAATAATAAAGACCTCAGTAGACCTCCATCATTTCAGGTCATGTCCATCTGTGAGCTGCAGAAGGCCCTGTGTGGGAGTGTCATCCTCCAGCCCCTCCCCCTATCAGCCTCTATACTGATCCCCATTGGTAGATGTTGGCAGGGCTTCTTCTGGCTCGGATCATGCAGTGTACAGTGGTGGGGTCCATCCTGAATATACACAGTAACAATGGTGTCACGGTTCTTTGGGTTCCAGAACTTCTCCTATCATAGTGATCACAAAACAACGCAATCTGAGGAAACGCTTCATCTCCATTTATTATACAGAAATCACTTCCAATACAATACGATTCCTTCCAATCACTTCTAATTACTAGACATGATTGGGACATACAAGATCCGAAAAATGATTGGCAGATCTGATCACATGACTCCAGTGATAGAACTAGAACATGACCAATAGAGGAATGACAATTCCTGATTGGCTCCTCTGGGGGACAGCAGATGGCAGGATGACCATAACAGATGATAGATGTCTCTGGGGTTATCATAGGGGAAATCTGAGGTGGATTGTCAGCTCTTCTGCCAAGCACAATCCAGACCCTCTTCTGCAGATCTATTTCTGGATTCTTTTCTAGGAAATAAAGATTCCCGGGGACCCCTTTAGACACGGACAATACTAGTCCTATCAGCTCCTCGGTCCGGCCGTTCCCCTATAACACCAAATCCTCATCACTTCCTATCACTATATGATACAAGAACATTTCTCTGTATAAATGGGGACTTTAGGAGAAAACATTCCCAGAACAAATCTAAGAAAATCTTAGGAAAGCAATGAGGAGGTGAATGTCGGGGTGTCTTCTGTCCTTTATAGCTGAACTCCGGGCACAGGGGATGCAGCCAAAAAAAGCTGGATAGAAGGAGCGGCGGTGGTGGCTGCATACAGAGGAATCCATCTCTCCATGTTCCTCTGAATGCAGCCATCCCTGCCTCTCTTCCTAACCAGGCATACAGAGGGCTGCACGGGCCCCCTGAAGAATGGGGCTGGGTGACAATGGCTACCCCTGCGACCCCTGTAGCTACTCCCCTGGATTTCACAGAATTCTGTCCTGTATGAAGGAGACGTGTGTAACCAGGACTAAACACTGCCGACATTAATAGAAACAGTAAAATGAGGAATAAAATACCCGTCACCGATTATTATTACCATGAAGGGGACGTTACTCTGTAATACAAATCATAATAGAAATATCTATATAAGATGTTAATAAAATCAGCAACATTTCCAGGGACAAACCTCTCAATCCCGGGACTATCCCTGGAATCCAGACACACCCGGCAGTTATCATCGTGTCAGTTAATGAATGACATTTAAAGGGCACCTGCCATGAAAGAACCACGGGGGGCTGTAATTGATGAACTCTCCTTATGAGAATGCTAGTTCCCTGGCTGTCATGTCGATGTTTTGGCTTCAATACTGTCTGAGTCTCTGACCCGGAACAAGTATAGGGAGAAGGGACTCTGACACTTTTCTGATTGTTATTTACAGCATGCTTGTTCTGGGGAAGAGACCTAAACTGCTATTAAACTCAAAACACAAAAACTATATACGGTATATATTGAAGTGTACCAGTCCATAGATGTGGTGGCTGCATTAGTTTTCAGTTTTTTCCCCTTTATTTCCCCCTGGTGATCCTGCCAGTAACACTTTTCCTGTCTTAGGGTGGCTCCTGTATCTATGGAGGAGCAGTGGAGACCCCCTTGGACAGCAGCATTGTCTGGAGAGGGGGGTGTTTGATGGATGAGATTTAGATGGATTTTACATAAGTGACTAACAAATTAAAACTGAACTTCAGATTACACTTTCTAAGTCGTTACACCAACATTTTTGTTTTCTTTTTCAGATAAAGATTTTTTTTATAAATGAATAACAGCTAATCATTGTGATCACCCCTGTCAGTGGTAAATGGTTTGTCCCCACCCTCTAACTGACACTTTTGCTGGACAGATTGGTCTGTTAAAGGGAGTTGGGAAATAACAGCAAAACCAACAGGTAAAAAAACTAATTTACAGGAGGACTCAGAAAAACAAAGATTGTTGTGTTAATGTCGGTGACAGACGGCTTCATATCTGTCAGATTTTGTCTTTAGTACCACTTTAGCAGTTCTTACATTACAAACAGCCAGGTAACTAGCATTTTCAGAAGAAGGCCTGCAGTGGCAGCCCTCATACAGTTGTGGCCAAAATTATTCAACCCCCAATGCTGTAAAGGGGTTTAGGGACTATAGTGTACATTTGGAATTGTATTCAGAATCAAATCCTACAAGGACGTTGTAACTACCCAAATGCAACTAAAATGACATCAATTGTTTATGTAATACAGTAGTAAATGGTTCTTATGTGGTTTCTTCATTGCCACAATTATTCAACCCCTTAAAGACTACCACTCTGAAGAACAGAGGTTCATACAGGTGCTTTCCATCAGGTATTGAAAACACCTGTGGATGTCACCGAGCAGCAATCAAGCATAATAAGCACCAATTAGGCAGCTTTAAAATGACTGTGATACTCAGCTCCTTCTAGACATTTACTGGTGTGGTTACAAACATGGTGAAGGCAAGAGAATGGTCCAGGAAGACAAGAGAAGAGGTGATTTCTCTTCACAGGAAGGGCAATGGCTATAAGAAGATTGCAAAGATGTTAAACATACCAAGAGACACCTTAGGAAGCATCATTCGCAAATTCAAGGCAAAGGGCACTGTTGAAACGCTACCTGGTCGTGGCAGAAAGAAGATGCTGACTTCGACTGCTGTGCGCTACCTGAAGCGTAGAGTGGAGAGAAGTCCCCGTGTGACTGCTGAGGAACTGAGAAAAGATTTGTCAGATGTGGGTACAGAAGTTTCAGCCCAGACAATAAGACGCACACTGCGTAATGAAGGCCTCCGTGCCAGAACTCCCAGGCGTACCCCCTTGCTGTCTCCAAAGAATAAGAAGAGTCGACTGCAGTATGCCAAAAGCCATGTGGACAAACCACAAAAGTTGTGGGATAGTGTTCTGTGGACTGATGAAACAAAATTAGAACTGTTTGGGCCCATGGATCAACGCTATGTTTGGAGGAGGAAGAACAAGGCCTATGATGAAAAGAACACCTTGCCTACTGTGAAGCATGGTGGAGGGTCAATCATGCTTTGGGGCTGTTTTGCTTCTGCAGGTACAGGGAAGCTTCAGCGTGTGCAAGGTACCATGAATTCTCTTCAGTACCAGGAGATATTGGATGGAAACGTGATGCAGTCCGTCACACACCTGAGGCTTGGGAGACGTTGGACCTTTCAACAGGACAATGATCCCAAGCATACCTCCAAGTCCACTAGAGCATGGTTGCAGAGGAAAGGCTGGAACATTTTGGAGTGGCCATCGCAGTCACCAGACTTAAATCCGATTGAGAACCTCTGGTGGGACTTAAAGAAAGCAGTTGCAGTGCGCAAGCCTAAGAATGTGACTGAACTGGAGGCCTTTGCCCATGAAGAATGGGCGAAGATACCCGTAGATCGCTGCAAGACACTTGTGTCAAGCTATGCTTCACGTTTAAAAGCTGTTATAACTGTAAAAGGATGCTGTACTAAGTACTAAGATTGAATGTCACTTGGGGGTTGAATAAAACTGATAATGCTGTGAGCACAGAAAAGACATTTGTGGTTATTTCATTATAACTGTTATGTTATATTTGTCTGACCTACAAGTGCCTCTTTAATGTAAATGTAAGCAAGATGACTGAATGATCAAAAGCAATGTCAAACTGGCCAAAACACTCAATTTCAGTGGGGGTTGAATAATTTTGGCCACAACTGTACTTCTCCCAGGAGTCAACACTTCCTCCAAGCATTGGCTGAATAATAGGCCCATCCCTGTGATGTCACCAGACAGTGGGCGGGGCTCTCACATCTCCCAATTCCCCCCACATATCTTTATACAACCTTCATATACATTAAACCCGGCATGGAGGGGCTCAGTGAAGGTGGTGGTGAAGGTGTGGAGGTGTCGGATCGGGTCACACAGATCATAGAAGGAGATCCGCCCGGCCTCATAATCCAGATATATCCTGACTCTGTCAATGGAGATATTGGCAGGTAAAGGGATCTCATTGCTATCATGTATCATCCAATAATTGTTTCTAGACCTGTCCAAACCCCAGGATTTGTTATTCTTTCCAATCCCTGACTTATGTCCTTTCCTGTCTATACTGGGGTAACACATCCCAACTATCCAACATTTTGACCCCCCAACATCCACTTCCCAGTTAAATCTCCCTGAGGAGAACCTCTGACTACTCATCACCTGAGGATGGCACTTGAATCTCTCTGGTGTTTCTGGACGCTTCTGGTTCCTATCTGACCTGGACACAGTTTTCCCGTCATCTGATATCTGTAGGTTATTATGAGCTGTGTTTACATCCAATAATATGTCTGCGGTTTCCTGCCTATAGGAGTATAAATTCACCCCTCTTGTTATATCAGATAAACCTGTGTGTAAGACCCCCACCACATCCAGCCCCCCAACATCATGGAGAAGTTTCTCATGTCTCTCTCTGTCCTCATCATCTCCATCCTCAGTATCACACAAGTCACCTGTGTCTGATTCCTGTAGGACAGTCAGTGGATCCGTCATGTTACACAGCTCCTCAATGTCACGCATCTTCCTGGACAGCTCCTCCTTCTTGTTTTCTAGTTCCTGGATGTAGGTGGAGACCCGCTCTGCCCTCCTGGAGATGTCCCTCAGGACTCTCTTCTCCAGGTCTTCCAGACGTCTCCTGAGGTCTCTAAAAAGGGCAGTGACTTCCTCGGTGTCACCAGCTGCTTTTTCTTCTACTGTACTCCGGTGTTCCTGCAGACTCTGGACTCTTTCCTCCATCTCCTCTCTCTTTGTCAGAAGTTTCTGCAGAACATTCCTCAGTGTCTCCTTCTTCTTTTCAGAAGCCTCCTCCAGCACCTCCACCTGGTGTCCCCGATGTTCTCCAGCCAAACTGCAGGACACACAGATACAGGTGTCATCCTCAATGCAGTAATACTTCAAGACTTCCTTATGGACGGAGCATTTCCTGCTCTCCATGGACAAGGTGGGGTCAGTTAAGATGTGTTCTGGGGACTTTTTGTGGACTCTCAGGTGTTTATCACACAGAGAAACCTCACAGTGTAGACAGGATCTAACAGCAGGTACAGGATAGTCCACACAGTGAGTACAGAAGATTCCCGGCTCCTCCATAATTGGCTGTGCAGATGGGAAATTGTCCACTATGTTCTCTAGTTTAATTCTCTTCTGCAATGCAGGACAATCCGGAAACTTCTCTCTGCATACAGGACAGGAATCACCTCCAGACCCCTCCTGTGTATCCAACACAAGATCGGTACAGACCTGGCAGAAGTTGTGTCCACATTCCAAGGTCACAGGATTGGTATTAATGTTCAGACAGACGGAACATTCCAGCTCAGCTCTCAGAGCAGCAGACGCCATCGCTGACAGCAGAAGAGAATGAAATGAAAGTCTCTGAATCTGGAAATGCAGAACGGGTTACAATTCGGCTGCACAGGGCGAGGCTGAGCTCATCTCTCAGTTGGTTTGTTAATAAACCTTAAGACACACCCCATGATTGTGTACATTGACACGTATTAAAATCAGTTGAACCACTTGAGGATTGGCATTCCACCATTCATATCCACAAGCCAAATAAGGATGCAGGTTGAAGCCAAAATGGTTGAACCGCGTCCATCTCTGTGTGCATGATTGCTACATGCAGCATCTAGAGGCACATACACCTTTCTTTTCTGGTAGCAAGCCTGTTATAAACCCAGAGCTGAAGAGAAGGTGGTGGAGTGTCTAACCAAGTCTTCATCATCCTCCTCCATCTCCCAGGAGCAGTATAGCTTGAATTCATCAGTAGCTGCTAAAGCTCCATGTTCTGCCTCCTCATTCACAGATACAGGAGTCAGTTGTATCTGAGGATAAGGAGGAGCACATGTTCCTGCACCTGAGGCTTACTGCCACATTGGCTCCAGTATTGAGGAGGGGAATAGTGATGGTCAGGGCCAGATCTAGCCTTTCTGATGTAGGGGTGCAGTACAAAATGTCAGGGGGGCTGAGGATGCAAGGTAAGCATGGCAGTGTATGTATAAAAGTACATAGAGCAGTGGACAGGGTCAGCAGTGTGTAGGACAGTGTACAGTAAGTTATCAGGGAAGTGGACAGGGGTTAGCAGGACAGAATACATTGGGCAGCAGGGCACAGGACACGGAGTCAGCAAGGCAGTACACAGGTGGCAAGCAAGAAAGTGAGAAGTCAGCATGGAAGTGTACAAGAGTCAGTAGGGCAGTGTACAGGGGGTCAGCAGGGCAGAGAATGAGAGGTCAGCAGGGAATGTACAAGAGTCAGTAGGGCAGTGTACAGGGGGTCAGCAGGGCAGAGAATGAGAGGTCAGCAGGGAATGTACGAGAGTCAGTAGGGCAGTGTACAGGGGGTCAGCAGGGCAGAGAATGAGAGGTCAGCAGGGAATGTACAAGAGTCAGTAGGGCAGTGTACAGGGGGTCAGCAGGGCAGAGAATGAGAGGTCAGCAGGGACTGTACAATTGTCAGTAGGGCAGTTTACAGGGGGTCAGCAGGACAAAGAACAGGAAGTCAGCTAGGCAGTGTACAATGTGTCAGCAGGCAAGAGGACAGGGGCAGCTGCGTGGAGAGCAGGGGTTGTCAGGGCAGAAGACAGGGGTCAGTAGGAAAGAGGACAGGGGGTCAGTGAGGAAGTATACAGGGGTCAATGGTGCGTAAGACAGGGGTCATAAAAGCAGAGGACAGGTATCAGCAAAGTAGAAGAGAAGGCTCTGCAAGTCAGTGTACAGGGGTCAGCAGCACAGAGCACAGGGATCAGTATGGCAGAGGAAAGGGGGTCAGAAGGGCAGTGTGCAGGGATCAGCAGGACAGAGGTCAGCAGGGTAAAGAACAAGGGTCAGCAGAGCTGAGGACAGGGATTGGCAGAATAGAGGACAGGGGTCAGCAAGATGGAGAACAGGAGTTGGCAGGTTGGAAAATTTATCAAAGTGGCTCAATGGCAGCTTCTCTTCTCTCCTCTGCCTCTCCCCCTACCATTCCCCTTCTCTCCCTCTCCCCCTCTCCTTCTCTCTTCTCTTCTCTTCTCTTCCCTTCATTTCCCTTCTCTTTCCTCCTCTCAAATTTAGAAACATATTCAGGTGTACAAATGGCGCTAATATACAACCAATTTGTCTGAGTCACTCCAGAACAGGGGTGGACTGACCATTCAGACACTTGGGCACTGCCTGAGGGCCCGGGGTCAGTAGGGCGCCCCATGAGATGCCCCTTATACCTTTCATAGGCTTTTTTGGGAGTGGTTTGAGTGTGGGCAAAGACACAGGGGCCCCATGATCCCCTGTTGTCCGGGGGCCCCATGAGTTGTCAGTCCGCCACCTGCTCCAGATGACAACAAATAAATGGATCATGATAAGAAGACTATAAAAGCTATTAAAGTAAGTAAAAAAAAAACATGAAATGGACTGTGATATCAATTTGGATATAAATTAAAAAATAAATAAATAACCGTATTGACTTCAGTTTTTTCATTTAACCCTCCTGGAGAAAATGTATTCAGGGTAAATATCTATTACATTTTGCCATCTCATAATCTTTTGAAATGTTCTTCTGGTGTAAATGTACTCAGTATGGATACAGTGACCCAAACTCTCGTCCCTCGGGGGTTGTGTTGTCTGGGGACACTATGTTCAGTGTTATCCTGTTCAATGGTCCTCCGGTGCTCACCCACCTGCAGGGTTCTGATGGAACGTCCCACATAGAAAAGACCGCAGAGACAAGTTAAGCAATACACTACACATCCAGAAGAACAGTCATAGAAAGATGACATGGAAAAGGATGTTCCATTCCCCAATAAAGACCTTCTGCCCATGAGTGATGAAGTTGCATATTGGACATTTTTTCTTTCTACACTGAAGAACATCAATCAAGTTCCCAAACATGTCACCCCGACTGATAGGAGGTTTAGTACCCGTAGTAATTTTGCTGGGTGCTACTTTACTTGTAATGTCGGGTTCCCTATGGTAGGAGAATTTGAGTTTTGGAAGGAGAGTTGGTCCCAGATGTGGATCCTGACACAAGATAAACCAATGTTTAGATAGAATGTTTTACATATTACAGAATTTGTCATGAAATTGGGGTAAAACCTTGTGTTGTTACACCCTTCTGTATTGAAATCCTTCGCTGTCACTGGAGGAACCAGGTAAGTTAGATATGACTTTTCACCCACTTCAGGGGAGCACCCTCTTCCGAGAAACGTAGTCTTTTATTAAATATCTGGCTTTGTATGATATAGTCTTCCCGCAAGGTGCAAAGTCTGCAAAACTGGCTGTTCAGAATGTTGCCGATCCACCTAGGATAAGAACAATTGAAGAAATGCAGATATGAATTTCTTGCCTCTGGCTTGAAATGGCCTTCTGAGATGATGGTATGTCCTTGGAAGCTTCATTCTTGTATACAACCCTATCACCTGCGCTAAGTCTCTGATACTCATTGCAATATTCAGCTGCTGTAGCAAACCACCTGTGGTATCAAAAATTATAGTGAAAAAAAATACATCTTGCTCTATACATAACAATATTAAAAACACAAAGTATGCAAATCTCAAGTGTTACATAGAAATGAACAAAGTGTCCAGTGTTGCTCATAAAACCCCTCCAATGTGCTGTCCCAATTCACATTTCCTGTGCTCAGTGCTGCCTCCACAAAGGAAATTGTCTATTGCCAAAGTCACGCTCATAGACCATCTGTGATCCTCTTCACACTGTGCCATCCATCCACCAATCGGTGGCTCCACCTCAAACTCTTTATAGATGATGTAGTAGTAATAAGAGCTGTAAATGTGGTCTTCTTATCACCCTGGAAGATGTGTAAGTGGTTAGGCAGCACAGTGGATGAGTAGTTAGAACTTCTATCTAGCATCACTAGGGTTGGTGGTTCAAATCCCAACCAAGGCATTACCTGCCTAGAGTATACATGTTCACCCTGTGCCTGTGTGGGTTTCAATCCAAAGACATACTGGGAGCTTAATTGGCTTCTGTCTAAATTGGCCCTAATATGTGTACTGTGTGCATGAATGTGAGTTATGGACCTTAGATTGTGAGCTCCTTGAGGGCAAGGACTGATGTGAATGTACAATATATGTGTAAAGCACTGCATACATTGGTATCACTACATCTGTAACACAAATTTCTAATTGGCCAATTTCATGGCGGCAGCTCAATGTATTTAGGCATCTAGACGTGGTGAAGACGGCTTCCTAAGTTCAAACTGAGCATCATAATGGGAAAGGAAGGGTATTTAACTGACTTTGAACGTGGCATGGTTGTTGGTGCCAGACGGGCTGGTCTGAGTATTTCTAAAACTGCTGATCTGCTGGGATTTTCCCACACAACCATCTCTAGTGTTATAGAGAATAGTCCGAAAAAGAGAAAATATCCAGTGAGCGGCAGTTGTGTGGAGGAAAATGCCTTGTTGATGTCAGAGGTCAGAGAAGAATGGGCAGACTGGTCTTAGATGATAGGTAACAGTAACTCAAGGGACCACTCATTACAACCAAGGTATGCAGAATACCATGTCTGAATGCACAACATGTCAAACCTTGAAGCAGATGGGCTACAGCAGCAGCAGAAGACCACAATGGGTGCCACTCCTGTCAGCTAAGAACAGAAAATGGAGGCTACAATTCGCACAGGCTCACCAAAATTGGACAACAGAAGTTTGGAAAAACATTGCCTGGTCTGAGGAGTCTGGATTTCAGCTGTGACATTCAGATGGGAGGGTAAGAATTTGGCATAAACAACATGAAAGCATTGATCCATTCTGCCTTGTATCAATGGTTTAGGCTGGTGGTGGTGGTGTCATGGTGTGGGGGATCCATCCTGCCTTGTATCTACGGTTCAGGCTGGTGGTGGTGGTGTCATGGTGTGATGGATCCTTCCTGCCTTGTATCAATGGTTCAGGCTGGTGGTGGTGATGTCATGGTGTGGTGGATCCATCCTGCCTTGTACCCATGGTTCAGGCTGGTGGTGGTGGTATCATGGTGTGGGGGATCCATCCTGCCTTGTATCAATGGTTCAGGCTGGTGGTGGTGTCATGGTGTGGGGGATCCATCCTGCCTTGTATCAATGGTTCAGGCTGGTGGTGGTGTAATGGTGTGGTTGACTCATCCTGCCTTGTATCAATGTTTCAGGCTGGTGGTGGTGGTGTCATGGTGTGGAGGATCCATTCTGCCTTGTATCAATGGTTCAGGCTGGTGGTGGTGGTGTCATGGTGTGGGGGATCCATTCTGCCTTGTATCAATGGTTCAGGCTGGTGGTGGGGGTGTCATGGTGTGGTGGATCCATCCTGCCTTGTATCAATGGTTCAGGCTGGTGGTGGTGTCATGGTGTGGGGGATCCATTCTGCCTTGTATCAATGGTTCAGGCTGGTGGTGGTGGTGTCATGGTGTGGGGGATCCATCCTGCCTTGTATCAATGGTTCAGGCTGGTGGTGGTGTCATGGTGTGGTGGATCCATCCTGTCTTGTATCCACGGTTCAGGCTGGTGGTGGTGGTGTCATGGTGTGGTGGATCCATCCTGCCTTGTATCAATGGTTCAGGCTGGTGGTGTCATGGTGTGGATGCTATATTCTTGGCACTAGCAAGGTGAACCTAATAAAAGGGCCGGTGAGTGTATATTGCCAACCTGTCGTAAACAAAGGTGGTAGTCAGCCCAAGCTGATTTAGCTGTTCACATGGTTCTCCCCTAGCTCAGTGTTGCTGTTTCTCTCTGCTGCCAGTAGGTGTCCCTGGTACATCTAGTGAGTTATGAATATTTATCTTTCTTCTGGCCAACCAGTAGGAGGTTTACTATCACTTGTGCTTGCAGGGTGGAGATTATAAATAGCTGGGTGGACCTTGTGAACTCTCTCTTTCCTTGAGCGGCAACCTTGGGAGATGCTACTGGAGTGATGCTGCTGGGGTCTAGCATGTGCTCTGGACTGGGAGTTAGACTGACAGTGGTCCTCAGAAACTGTCCTGTCTGGTCAAGAGGGAAGATGAACCAAGACTGAGGCCCAGGAGGGGGTCTCTGCTGAGTGCAAGGAAGAAAGTTGGTTTTCTCCCAGGGGCCTGATGACTCTGCCAACCTTACTGTCCATGGATGGACAATTTCACTGACTGACGGACACTGGACATGGTGATGTATTGAGAAGTTTTCAGTTGATTTGCAGTTGAACCATTTGATATGGATATCCGGACATGATATTTGCTGTATACTTGGACTCTATGGGAGACCTTGGGGATCTCCTAAAAAGTCTATTAGATGGGGGAAGAAGATGTGTTTGTACCTGTGTAATAGTCCTGGGGTACTGTTGGGGACCTCTATCAATGGAAAGTGACAACGCTTGGCTTCCTGTACTGCTTTACATCATTGTATCTGCTGTCATCCTAATCCCAGAACTCTAGCAGCCAGGAGACCTGAGAATCTTCCCATACTGATCAAAAAGAAATCACAGATGGAGGAATCATAGATGTGACCAAAGTTGTAGTGTCAGTGGTGAGATTTATACCTCCGACCAGGGGCGGACTGACCATTTGGAAGCTCGGGCACTGCCCGAGGGCCCGGGGTCAGTAGGGGGCCCAATGAGATGCCCCTGGTACCTTTTTTCATAGGCTTTTTTGAGTTTGGGCAAGGACACAGGGGACCCATGATCCCCTATTGCCTGGGGGCCCCATGAGTTGTCAGTCCTCCCCTGCCTCCGACCTACCTAAGCCAGGTGTGTGCAGTGTCTCCACCTCCTCTCCCGCCTCTGTATTATGTCTCCTCTCTCCCCAGATTCTCTCTATTTCCCGGCGTCCCGGTCCTTCCACTTAGTATTTCCATCTCACCGCCACGCATCGCCCGCAGTATCACCGGGCAGACCAGGCGGACCCCAGACCCATGGTTAACCATACCGCATGGCTCAGCATTCTACACGCAGTAGCAGGAAGAGTTTACCTTGCTGACAGCACAAGGTTGGGTGAGTGGACTCCGTTCAGCATATAGCCATCGGTATATTGGGACCTCTTCTATCTCGGCTGAGCCTCTGTAATTCTGCTGATGATGGAGGTACATCACTGCTCTTTCTACAGTTCACCTACCACTGTCAGCACCTTCTCATACTTTAAAAATGTGCCAAAATGATATAAGAAATATTTTACAAACTAGTGTTTATGCAATCCACCCCATAAATCCGTACATATATGTACTATAAGTGTTCAAAATATAAAAAAGTCCAAAAAAAAAAAATGAAATATAAGTCCAAAATTATGAAAATAAAATAAGAATGAAAAGTCCTTCCAATCTTTCCAATCCTTTCTCACGATGATAAAACCTCAAAGAAAGGAAATATCACATAATGTATTTTATAATTTTTTATAATTTTTATAAATTTTCATATATATTTTTATATAAATGGTTTATTTTGTCTAATATATATTTTAAAATATGGGTATAGTAAAGTGATAAATTAATGGGGAATATTAGGGCAATATATTAGTATGAATTTATATCTGACTTTTTATGGGTATTTTTAATATATATTAACCACTTGCCTACCAGGCACTTCTACCCCCTTATTTACCAGGCCAATTTTCAGCTTTCAGCGCTGCCGCACTTTGATTGACAATTGCGCGGTCATGCAACATTGTACCCATATTAAAGTTTGATCATTTTTTTCTCACAAATAGAGCTTTCTTTTGGTGGTATTTAATCGCCACTGGGCGCTTTACTTTTTGCGCTATAAATAAAAAAAGTGCAAAAAATTAAAAAAAAAAAAAAAGTTTCTTTGTTTCTATTATAAAATTTTTCAAACAGGTATTTTTTCTCCTTCACTGATGTGCGTTGATGAGGAAGCACTGATGGGCACTGATAGGCAGCACTAAAGGGCACTGATAGGCAGTACTAATGAGGTGGCACGGATAGGCGGCACTGATAGACAGCACTAATGAGGTGTCACGGATAGGCGGCACTAATATGCAGCACTGATAGGCGGCACTGATAGGTGACACTGATGATGGGTACTGATAGACGGCACTGACTGGCATCACTGCTGGGCACTGACTGGCGGCACTGACTGGCACAACCCCTGGGCACTGACTGGTGGCACTGACTGGCAGCACTGCTGGGCTGCACTGGTGGGTGGCACTGGTGGGCAGCACTGGTGGGTGGGCACAGGAGGGTGGCACTGGTGGGAACAGGTGGGTGGGCACAGGTGGGTGCACTGCTGGGCACTGGTGGGTGATCTGCTGGGCACAGGTGGGCGGAGCTAGTGGGCGCACTGCTGGGCACAGGTGGGCGGAACTTGCGGGTGGCACTGCTGGGCACCGATCATCAGGGCACTGATCATCAGTGCCCTGATGATCGGTGCCGATCCCCGCTCTGACAACTGCCGGTTCTCGGCAGTACTTTCCTCACGATCTGACAGCACTTGCATTTCCCTCTGATTAGCGTGTCATTGGACACCGCTGATCACGTGGTAAAAGGCCGCTGTGATTGGCCTTTTACAACATCACGTGATCAGCTGTGACCGTAGGACACAGCGATCACGGAGATCGCCGGGTGCGCGCCCCCTGGTCGGCAGGTAGTTAAGATTAGACTCCTTAAGGTGAACACAGTTCCTCCATATATCATTTCTTCTGTGACTAATAGATTATTAAGTTGTATATCTATTCTATAGTAATTTTATTTAGTAACTTATAAATGTACTATGTGTGTGGATATATATGATTTTAATTATATATATAAATTGCATGTGTTTTAGGAAACGTTAGTAGATGTAATAGTTCCGCATTTAAAATCCCGTATATAGCATTGTAATATCCCGGTGCATAGGACTGGAGTGTGAGGGCACCATTCCCCTCTCTAACATGGCGGCTGTTGTTCGGACGCTATAGGGAGGAGCGCTATAATTAGAACTGTCCAGCTTGGCGTCCGTACCCCTTATGATTAAGTCGATGACGAAACGCGTCGAGGGCTGTGACGTCAAGACGCATACAGGAACCGGAAGTTGACCGGCGGCCATTTTGGAAAAGGGAAAAAGACTGTGCGTTGGTCCCTAGATGTTTCCTGGATGGTAGCCTGGCGTTATGACGGTATTTAAAAGCGGTTTTGAATTGTAAACAATGTGAGCAGCTAGAATAAAGTGTCTTTGTGGATATTACTTTGGCGGTATTACACTATTTGTCCCTCATATGCTTTTACATATATGGTGCCTATGATATGGAGACATGGAATATCCTGCCCATATAGTGCCTTGAATGCAGTGAAATCTGGGGAAGTACTACAGGAGGGTCCCATCCATCTGACATTATAAAATACTGAAAGCAGGTTTATTGAGGAGTGTTGGTAAGGGTATGCATTCCTTACTATAATAGAAGTGGCACGCTGTGGATTTGTTTTGGAGCACTGAAAAGTGATTCACAATGCACAGTGTTTTGCACTATTTTTGAATTTACGTTTGTTCACTTGATTCACTTTTTACACTAATTACCAAAAGGAAAAATTGTATTCCTATTTGGATATTCACTAGAGTGTTGTCACGAATATTTTTGATGTATTAAAAAGATAATACACTATGTGATATTTCCTTTCTTTGAGGTTTTATCATCGTGAGAAAGGATTGGAAAGATTGGAAGGACTTTTCATTCTTATTTTATTTTCATAATTTTGGACTTATATTTCATTTATTTTTTTTGGACTTTTTTATATTTTGAACACTTATAGTAAATATATGTACGGGTTTATGGGGTGGATTGCATAAACACTAGTTTTTAAAATATTTCTTATATCATTTTGGCACATTTTTATATTATTGTTGCACATCTTCAAGGGTGAAGGTGTTATTTGTGCTATGGGGGTTTAAGATTTTGTTTTAGTTTATTTTTGAATTTGTCACTTGTTGGATTTGAAATTATTTAACCATTAGCCTCCCGGCCAATGGCCGTTTGGCGGGTTCAAATGTGCTGCTGTATTCCGGGTGCACGCCATTTGGCGTGCTCCTGCACATGCGCAGTTTGCGCTAATGCAGAGCGGCGCAGCAGCGCGATCTGTCACCGGCCGCGTACCTCGGACACGGCCGATGACAGATCTGAGTACCGGCCCCCATTGTCGGTACCATGTGACCTGCTGTGACCAATCACAGCAGGTCACATGACAGTTGTATACAATGGATGGCTTCATTCATGCCATCCATTGTATACTAGTGCCTAGCTGTGAATGGTCACAGCGATCACATGCACATGTCATGTGATTAGCTGTGACCAAATCACAGCTAAGCACAAAAAAAAAAAAAAAAAAGCTGAATGAATCGATTTCATTCAGGTAAATGCTTGCTTATAGCAAAGTAATTCTTTGCTATAAGCAAATTGTGTAAAAAAAAAAAAAAAATACTGATCACTTCCCCAAAGTAGTACAATGTTACTATGGTAACATTGTACTACTTTGGTCATAGTAAAATCTTAAAAAAAAATCTTAAAAAAAATTAAAAAAATGAAATAAAAAATTTAAAATAATAAAAAAATTAAAAAAAAAATATATATATATTTTTTTTTCATACTGTCACCAGTCAGTGTCCCTGATCACCGCCATGCCAGTTATATGATGATGCTGTACTGCACTGGTGACAGTATGTAAAAAAAAAAATTGTGAAAATAGATTTTTTAATTTTTTCATTTTCCGAAAAATGATGACAAAAAAAATACAACTTCAAAAAACTCGCCATGCCTCTTATGAAGTACGTCGGACTGTCTACTCTGCAAAAAGGGGTCATTTGGGGGATATCTGTACTGTCCTTACATTTGGGGGGATATCTGTACTGTCCTGACATTTGGGGGATATCTGTACTATTCTGACATTTGGGGGATATCTGTACCGTCCTGACATTTGGGGGATATCTGTACTGTCCTGACATTTGGGGATATCTGTACCGTCCTGACATTTGGGGGATATCTGTACTGTCCTGACATTTGGGGGATATCTGTCCTGTCCTGACATTTGGGGGATATCTGTACTGTTCTGACATTTGGGGGATATCTGTCCTGTCCTGACATTTGGGGGATATCTGTACTGTTCTGACATTTGGGGGGATATCTGTAACGTCCTGACATTTGGGGGATATCTGTACTGTCCTGACATTTGGGGGATATCTGTACTGTCCTGACATTTGGGGGATATCTGTACTGTTCTGACATTTGGGGGATATCTGTACTGTCCTGACATTTGGGGGATATCTGTACTGTCCTGACATTTGGGGGATATCTGTACTGTCCTGACATTTGGGGGATATCTGTACTGTTCTGACATTCTTGGACCTCTAGAAATTAGATTGGCCATCAGTACTTCAGGATTGATCAATATTCAGATCTATACCATAGTTTGTAAACTCTATAACTTTCCTACAAACTAAATAATACATCCTAATTTGGGTTATTTTCACCAAAGACATGTAGCAGAATACATCTCGGCCTAAATTTATGAAGAACAATTATTTATTTGTAAACTTTTATAACAGAAACAAAGAAAAACGTGTTTTTTTTTCAAAATTTTTGGTCTTTTTTTGTTAATTTAGCAAAAAATAAAAACCCCAGCGGTGATTAAATACCACCAAAAGAAAGCTCTAGTTGTGTGAAGAAAATGATAAAATTTTAGTTTGGGTACAATGTTGTATGACCGCGCAATTGTCATTCAAAGTGTGAGAGCGCTGAAACGTGAAAAATGGCCTGGGGGGGAAGGGGGTAAAATTGCCCGGTATGGAAATGGTTAAGGAAGTGGTACTTATAGATACACCTTCTCATACTTTACTCTACCCGCTCTTTCCCCTCACGGGGCACCATTGACTTTACTACTTATTGAAGATATCACAGTTGGACTATGCCTCACGGGTCTCATACCAGTCCACCATGCCATTGATACGGAGCCATGGATTGAAGTGTATGGTATTGACGTATTGTTATTGACTGTCTCTCTTTGCCATACTAGCGCATAGACTGGGTTGTGCTATACACACCCCTATTGGGTGGCTACGCTATATGTGAGCAGTACATCATATCCACACTCTTCGTTTGAAGTGCCTACTTGGGACATCTGAGGTTACTCATTATCCTATACCTGTATCCACTTCCATATATCTCCATTTCTGGGGACTGGCTGATACTGCTATTATAATCATAAGTCTTGAGACCCCCTGTGAATACGTGCGGTTGCACGAAACGCGTCAGGAGGGAACTGCAGTACAGTGATGTCACTCCGCCGCCGGCACCACGTGGGTCCCGATGGCCATCTTGAGTTATCTGAGTCACGTCTAAGGAGGACAGAGCCATGCTTGATAGCTGGGTGAGCAGAGTACGAGAATAGACCAGACCATATTCAAGAGGGTTCCTGGATCCTTACCTTAAGAGGGATTATCTCTTACATGCGCATATTGATTGCGCATCTGGTGAGTGCGCAGTCTTATATCGATTTTGGATATCACCACGTTTATTTGTCAGTAGAGATCCTCTCAACACTTAACCCACAGGGATATTGTGGACTGGGCACTCACGATTATCTTTGAATTAGTCACGACATAGTGACATATATTATGTGGACTTTAATGTGTTTTGCACTATGATGTGTTGTTCACAATAATTTATGCAGAACGAGATACTGGTTTTTATAACTATTTTATTCTATTTATTTATCTTGGATTCCATAGCACTGCACCTTTTGTTTACATATGAGTCTTGATCCTGCCATTAACATGTTTATTGCCCCTTGATTTTCTTAGTGTTCTAATTGACATCATATGATCCTTGGGGTTATTTGACATCCCAATCTGCCTGCTGATCAGGTGTGTGGTACTTGTGTGAGTGCATGTGGTTTGGACCGTGATCCCGGTACGGGTGTTTTGTTCTATTTGTATGGTAACGTTGTCATGGCTCTACATGTGTAAGGTGGAGGGAGTTGTAGCCTTGTGTGTTTTGCTATTACCATGTCAATAGACATTATATTTTAAGCTGCAGAATGTTCTCTACAGGACTTCTTTTCTAGACGGGTCCTACTCACTGGTCCATTTTCTTTATTCCCTCTATTTCACCCAGAATCTGACACACCACTCTCTGTTATCTCTCTCCTCTTCTCTCCTCCTTCCTCATCACTCTGTTTTCTCTCCATCTTCTCTCTTCCTCTCCTCCCACTATCTTCTCTCTTCCTCATCTCTCTCACTCTGTTTTTTCTCCCTCTCCCTCCCCATTATCTTTTTTCATTAATTCTCTTTCTTTTTCTTTTTCCACTCTCCACCAATATATTTTTTTCTTTCTCCTCTTCCCTCTCTCTTCTCTACTCCTCCTCACTCTCTCTTTGTCTCCTCTGCCCTCCTCTCTCTCTTCTTGCTCCTTTCTTTCTCGTCTCTCCTTTTCTCTGTTCCTTTTCTCTGATCTCTCCTCTTCACTGTTTTCTCTCCTCCTGTTTCCTCTCACTCTTTACTCTCCTCCTCTCTTTTCTCCCTCCTTCTTCCTCTCTCTCTGTATCTTTCTCTCTTCCCTCCTTTTTATTTTTTCTTCCTCCCTCTTTCTCCTATCCTGTCCCCTCCTCTCTCTCTTCTGTCCTCTTTGTTCCTGCTTCTCTTTTCTCTCTTCCTCTGTCATTTCACTCTCTACCTCTCCTCCTCCATCCTCTCTTTCTATTCTTTCCTCCTCCCTGATCTTTCTCTTCTCTCCACCTTGCTCTCTTTCTCTTCTTTCATCTTCTCTGCTTTTTTTCCTTCCCTTCCCTTCCCTTCTCTCCTTGTGACAGAGGCTTTTGGAAGGGATTAGGGGCTAGCCTTCTACCGACTGACTATGGCCCATGGAGAGAGCAGATCATTCTCTAATGATGGACAACAACGTGATGAACGCTGAGAGCGAGGCTTGGATGAACTCTCTGTATAAAAACAATAAATCTTCCCTTTTGGAGTGGATGGAAAGGTGTAATATTAATCCTGTACAGGTTAATGGTCAGAAGAAATATGGTGGCCCTCATGAGGACGGGGTTGGAGAAGCTCCTCCACTTGGCACAGAAATATTTATCAACAATCTCCCTCAAGAATTCTAAGAAGATAAAATAATTTCACTTTCACAAACCTGGAATATTGGACGAGTCTTGTCTTATGATGGACAGCTTATACAAGTGAAAGCAAACACCTGAGAGACATCAATGTGTAATGTGCTTTGTGTATTCGGGGTGGGCTTATTGCCAGTCGGTCTGGGGTGGGCTCCCTGATTAATGAAAGCATTGGCTGGATGCCTGGCTGTTGATTAGCTAAATGTTAATTAGATCTCTGTTAGCTGTTGGCTGTACTGCTTACTATTTGCATTGTTTAGGATGATGTCATCAAGCTTTTATCTAATCAGTGTGGGGTGTTTATCCCAATGTATAATATTTGTGTTTATTGTTCCTGTGGGCACTGCCCCTATTTCTGGAGTGTATAAAAGCCTGCGTTTTCTGTTTGATAAAGAGTTCCAGTTTGGCATCTAAGCTAGTCTAGTCTTGTCTAGTCTTGTGTGCAATGCCCGGTTATAATATCTTGGTCCTGGGTCCCAGTAGCAAGGAAGCAGTTCTCTGATGGAATCATCCAATTGCGGTGACAAGCGTTCTGTCGCACTCCTCTCTCTCTTCTCTCTTTCCTCCTTCTCCCCTCTTTATTTTCTTATCTTCTCTCTTGTCTGTTTCTATTCTTTTTTCCTTCCTTCTATCTATCTATCTATCTATCTATTATCTATCTATCTATAATCTATCTATCTATCTATCTATCTATCTATCTATCTATCTATCTATCTATTATCTATCTATTATCTATCTATTATCTATCTATCTATTATCTATCTATCTATCTATCTATCTATCTATCTATCTATCATCTATCTATCTATCTATCTATCTATCTATCTATCTATCTATCTATTATCTATCTATCTATTATCTATCTATCTATTATCTATCTATCTATCTATCTATCTATCTATCTATCTATCTATCTATCTATCTATTATCTATCTATCTATTATCTATCTATCTATCTATCTATCTATCTATCTATCTATTATCTATCTATCCATTATCTATCTATCTATCTATCTATCTATCTATCTATCTATCTATCTATCTATCTATCTATTATCTATCTATCTATCTATCTATCTATCTATCTATTATCTATCTATTATCTATCTATCTATTATCTATCTATCTATTATCTATCTATTATCTATCTATCTATTATCTATCTATCTATCTATCTATCTATCTATCTATCTATCTATCTATCTATTATCTATCTATCTATCTATCTATCTATCTATCTATCTATCTATCTCTTCCCCCCCCTCTCTCTCTTTTCCTTCCCCCCCCTCTCTCTCTTTTCCTTCCCCCCCCCCCTCTCTCTCTTTTCCTTCCCCCCCCTCTCTCTCTTTTCCTTCCCCCCCCCCCCTCTCTCTCTTTTCCTTCCCCCCCCCTCTCTCTCTTTTCCTTCCCCCCCCTCTCTCTCTTTTCCTCCCCCCCCCTCTCTCTCTTTTCCTTCCCCCCCCTCTCTCTCTTTTCCTCCCCCCCCCCTCTCTCTCTTTTCCTTCCCCCCCCCTCTCTCTCTTTTCCTTCCCCCCCCCCCTCTCTCTCTTTTCCTTCCTCCCCCCCTCTCTCTCTTTTCCTTCCCCCCCCCTCTCTCTCTTTTCCTTCCCCCCCCCCTCTCTCTCTTTTCCTTCCCCCCCCCTCTCTCTCTCTTCTCTCCTCCTCTTTGCTCTCTCTGTCCTTTCTTTATCTTCTCTCCTCCTCTTTGCTCTCTCTGTCCTTTCTTTATCTTCTCTCCTCCTCTTTGCTCTCTCTGTCCTTTCTCTATCACTTAATTCTCCTCTTCCTCCCCCTCTCGCTTTTCTTCTCCTCCCTCCTTTCTCTCTCTGTCTTTTTCTCTTCTTTCCTCCTCTCTGTCTTCTCCCCCTTTCCCTCTTTCTCCCCCCCTCCTTTCTCCTCTCTTTCTCTTCTCACCTTCGCTCTAGTCTCCCTTTCTTTTCTCCTCCTTTCTCTTCACTGTATTTTCTCTCCTCCTTCCCTATCTCTCCCTCTTCTCTCCTTTTCCCTCCTCTCAATCTATTCTTTCCTTCCCCCTCGTCTCACTCTCTTCTCTGCTTCTTCCCCCTTTCTATCTCTTCTCCTCATTCCTCTCTTTCTCGTGTCTACTCCTCCCTCTGTTCTCTCTCTCTTCTCTCCTTCTTCTTTCTCATTCTGTTTTCTCTCCTCCTTCTTGAATGTTTCCTCCTTTGTCTCTCTGCTCTCCTCCTCCCTTCTATCCTTGTCTTTTTTCTCCTCCTTCCTCCTCTCTTTTCCTTCTCTTTTCCTGCCTCCTTGTCCCCTTCTTCCTCCTCTCTCTCTCTATTCTTTTCTATTTTCTCATCTTTCTACTCCTTTCTCTGCCAACTCTTGTTCTCTTTATCTTCTCTCCTCCTTCCTCCTCTCTTTCTCTTCTCCTCTCTCTGCTATGTCTCTTTTCTCCCCCTTCCTCCTCTCTTTGTTTTTTTCTCCTCCTCCCTTCTCTTACTGTCTTTTCTTCTTATCTCTTCTCCTCTTTTATCTTTATCTTCTCTCCTCAAATTTCTTCTTTCTCTCCTCTACTCCTCCCTCTTTCTCTCTTTTTATCCACTGTGCTCCTCTCTCTCTTCTCCTCCCTCATCTTTCCCACTCTTTTCTTCTTTTTACTCCTCTCTTTCTCTTCTCTCCTCCTTCCTCTGCTCTCTCTCTTCCTTCTCTCTCCTTTTTCTTTCCACCTTTCTCCTCTCACTTTTTTCTCTCCTCCTTCTCTCTCTTCTCCTCTCCTCTTTGCTCTTTATCTCCTCTTTCACTCCCTCCTCTCTCTCTCTTCTCTCCTCCTTCATTCTATCTATCTCTCCTCCCATATTCATTTCCTTCATCCTCAGTGTCATTTCTGGTCTTCTCTCCTACAAGACTCATCTTACTAAGATGAGGATGGAAAGTTCACTTTTGACCTTTGAATGGTGTAAGCAGAACTACAACGACATTTCTAATAAACATCGATCTCCTAGTTATAGATAATATAAGTGTTAAAGAGGAGCTCCACCCAAAAGGGGAAGTTCTGCTTTAAGCCTTTGTCCCCCGCTCCCCATTAAGGATTGGCACCTTTGGGGTGTGGGGGAGAGCGTGTACCCAAATTTGACAGGTACCCACTCCCACTCCCACTGCGATTGCCTAGGACAATC
This sequence comes from Staurois parvus, assembly GCF_062004578.1. Taxonomy (NCBI): domain Eukaryota; kingdom Metazoa; phylum Chordata; class Amphibia; order Anura; family Ranidae; genus Staurois; species Staurois parvus. The sequence goes on along the minus strand of NW_028318308.1, from coordinate 510,672 downwards.
AGAAGCAGAAATTCTCCTCCCCCCTCCCTCCTCATGGACACATGACAGGTCCCAGAATTTTTGTAGCTGTTGACTTTTTTTTTTTCAGCTGGAACTCCACTTTAATATGGAAATCTTCTGACCTTTCCATCCCGCATATTCTCTATGTATCACCTTCACACACATCCCCTCATACAAGATATCATCTCCATGGATGACGAGTATTTTGGTGAGTTGATCGATCTGATGTAGATTGGTAGCAGTGCTCATCTCCGCTCCATCTAGGCCAGGCATAGAGGACTCAGGGAAGGATCCGTCACCATTACAATGATTGGAGTCAGGATAAGAAATGACCGCCATGATCATCCTTCACTTCCACATAATATGGAGTCTTGTCATATATGGGTGGAATGGAGTCATCAGGGGGGATATAATAGAAAACTGAATTATATTTCTCTAGTTTTTATAAATGAGTTGGGAATAAGAATAATAAATTGTGCATCACATGGACAGAGAAGACAACCCCACTCCATTCAGGCACAGTTCAGGCCTCGGAGTCCGGCACTCATTAGACAATGAAGGATTCGGTAACAACTCTGTAAACAATTGCAGATCATCTACTGAACCCTTTTTTTCACAAATCACACTGATGTAAATTGTTCCCGAATCATGAAATGTGTCTGAGAGGAAAGTGTCTGTGTTGCCCCTAGCAACCAACCATGTTCCAGCTCTCATGTCCCAGTGCTGGTTGGTCAATGACCGGGAGATTCTGACCAATACGGTGTAATCATTTCTGCCAGAGCGGAGTACCTGACCTATCTCCTGTTATACTCTCTCCGAGGATCATGGGAAATGACTTCAGCCCCATCACAGCAGAATGACTCCATTCCAATATCTAGATTTCTTTGTTTTTCAGCTTCTTTACTGAAATAATAAAGACCTCAGTAGACCTCCATCATTTCAGGTCATGTCCATCTGTGAGCTGCAGAAGGCCCTGTGTGGGAGTGTCATCCTCCAGCCCCTCCCCCTATCAGCCTCTAAACTGATCCCCATTGGTGGATGTGGGTGGGGCTTCTTCTGGCTCGGATCATGTAGTGTGCAGGGGCGGGGCTCATCCTGAATATACACAGTAACCCTGGTGTCACGGCTCTTTGGGGTTCCAGAACTTCTCCTATCATAGTGAGCACAACACAACCCAATCTGAGGAAATGCTTCATCTCCATTTATTATACAGAAATCTCTTCCAATACAATACGATTCCTTCCAATCACTTCTAATTACTAGACATGATTGGGTCATACAAGATCCGAAAAATGATTGGCAGATCTGATCACATGACTCCAGTGATAGAACTAGAACATGACCAATAGAAGAATGACAATTCCTAATCGGCTCCTCTGGGGGACGGCAGACGGCTGGATGACCATAACAGATGATAGATGTCTCTGGGGTTATCATAGGGGAAATCTGAGGTGGATTGTCAGCTCTTCTGCCAAGCACAATCCAGACCCTCATCTGCAGATCTATTTCTGGATTCTTTTCTAGGAAATAAAGATTCCCGGGGACCCCTTTAGACACGGACAATACTAGTCCTATCAGCTCCTCGGTCCGGCCGTTCCCCTATAACACCAAATCCTCATCACTTCCTATCACTATATGATACAAGAACATTTCTCTGTATAAATGGAGACTTTAGGAGAAAACATTCCCAGAACAAATCTAAGAAAATCTTAGGAAAGCAATGAGGAGGTGAATGTCGGGGTGTCTTCTGTCCTTTATAGCTGAACTCCGGGCAGATAAAAGAGGAATGAATGCAGCTCTGTATACATGAATACATCATTACATGTCTTCTCTATATACAAGCCATGTGAGGACCTGAATGGGACCTGGTATCAGCCTCTCATAGTTCCTGTACAGCAGAGCTCAGACTGGGGGAGGGAGGAGGAGAACAAGGAGCCAATCAGAGGTGCTTCAGTGCAAGCAGCATGCTGATAGGAGGAGAGAGCAGAGTGATGAGCTCATCAGTCTGCTGCTTCTCCTCTTACTGTCCAGTGACAGGCTCGGGGAGGGACAAGACCTGTAAGTGCTACTGAACTGCAACAGCGAAAGATCAGGTCTCCTCTGCCAGACAGGGCTGTGCTGTGGTAGAACTGTAGAGCTGCTTATATCTCAGGACTGGATGGACAGAAATATAGATTTTTGTCAGGTAATACACTCCATATATATATATTATATCTCATCTGTGTATTTAGCCCAGAGTTCAGCTTTACCAGGAAGTGAGACAACTTCATTATTCCCCATATATCTTCCAGAGATTTCCCAGAATTCTGTCCTGTATGAAGGAGATGAGTATTTCCAGGACTGAAAACTGCCGACATCGATAGAAACAGTAAAATGAGGAATAAAATACCCGTCACCGATTATTACCATGAAGGGGACGTTACTCTGTAATACAAAACAATAATGGAAATATTTGGAGAAATGATTATTAAAATCAGCAACATTTCCAGGAACAAATCTATCAATCCCGGAACTGTCCTTGGAATCCAGACACAAATGGCAGTTATCATCCTGTCAGTTATTGAATGGCATTTATTATATTTAAAGAGCAACTGTCATGAGAGAATCATGGGGGCTGCCATTGATGAACTCTCCATTTGAGAATGCTAGTTCCCTGGCTGTCATGCTGATACTTTGGCTTCAATACCGTCTCAGTCTCTGACCCGGAACAAGTATAGAGATGAGGACACTTTTCTGATTCGTATTTACAGCATGCTTGTTCTGGGGCAGAGACTTAAAGTGGTATTACACCCAAAAACAAACATTATATAGATTGGACCTTACCAATCCTTAGATGTGGTGGCTGCATTCATTTTCTATTTTTAATCAGTTTTTTCCTATTATTTCCCCCTGGTGATCCTGCCAGTAACACTCTTCCTGTCCTAGGGTGGCTCCTGTATCTATGGAGGAGCAGTGGAGACCCCCTTGGACAGCAGCATTGTCTGGAGAGGGGGGTGTTTGATGGACGAGGAGATTGAGATGGACTTTACATAAGTGACTAACAAATGAAAGATGAACATCAGATAATACTTTTGAAGCCGTCACACCAACATTTTGTTTCCATTTTGGGATAAAGGTTTTACATAAATGAATAAAAAACGATCATTGTTATCACCTCTGTCAGTGGTAAATGGTTTGTTCCAACCCTCTAACTGCCACGTTTGCTGGACAGATTGGCCTGTTAAAGGCAGAGATGTGCATAACAAAAAAATATGTTTCTTCTAGGATTCATTTGTTAAGTAAATACATTTGTATTGTCATATCCGTTGTGTTAAAATGATTCGGCTTTAGAATTTTTTTCATATAATTGGATTCCTTGTCCTGAACTGATTTTTATTTTTGGAATTTATTTTGGATTCATTTAGGTCTTTTGAAAAAAAAAAACAGCTTGGCATAGCTGGTTGTTAAGGCATGGGCACATCCTTAACAATCATGATCCGTCTGCTGTCAGTGGGGTTCCCCGCTGACAACAGAATGGAAAGAAAAGAAGAGCCGGCATTAGAAAATGAAAAAAAACCCAGCATGGGGCCCCCCATCCTTATCAGGCCCTTCAGGGATAGTATGGATTCGGAGGGCAACCCTACACCAAAATGTTTGTAGAGAATGGCGTGAGGGTCCCCCCAAAATCCATACCAGACCATTATGCATCTAGGCAGGCCAGTAAAAGGAGGGGATGGCTGAGCGCCCCTCCCCCTCCTGGATCATACCAATCCACATGCTCTCAACATGGGTGGGTGCTTTGGGTCGAAGGGCTCCCCTCCAAAGCACCTTGGCCCTATGTTAATGAGGAAGGGCCTCTTCCCTTTAGCCTTGGCCAGGAGGTTGCGGGGGTGCAGGTGGTAGTTGATTGGAATTTCAAAGGCCCTTTTAACAAGGGGTCCCCCATATCCCAGACGCCCCTATGTACATAGTGCCCCCTACTCATTCATCAAAAAATGTGAAAAGTACATAAAAACACACAGGCATTTTTTGACACGTCCTTTATTTTAAAAGAAGGTTTATGACATCATAGGGGGCATGGCCACTCGGTGACATCACTGGGTGACCCCCGCCCCCATGTGAACTCATCAGCGGGGGAGAAGCAGCTGTCATTTGACAAGTTCGGTGGGTCGGCGGCATGAATTTATGGTGATTGGCATGGAATTTACATCGGGGGACGCTTTTAAATTTCTTTGTTTAAATAAAGGACTTGTCAAAAAACTGTCTGTGTTTTGATGTACTTTTCACATTTTGTTGGTGGATGAGTAGGGGTGCTATGTACTCCATACTCATTTACATGGGGAGAATCTGGGGACCCCCTTGTTAAAGGGGGCTTCCAGATTCTGACAAGCTACCCCCTGAACCCCCCACAGCCACCGGGCCAGGGTTGTGGGGAAGACGTCCTTGTCCGCATCAGCATGGATACATCCGAATATCCGAATAACAAAAATGTCATCTGAATTTTCATCTGTAGTGAAGTGAATCGCACATGTCTAGTTAAAGGGGGTTGGGAAATAACAGCAGAACCAACAGGTAAAAAAACAAAGTTACAGGAGGACTCAGAAAAACAAAGACTGCTGTGTCAATGTCAGTGACAGGCGGCATCATATCTGGTTTTCTTTAGTACCACAATAGACACAGCCAGGTAACTAGCATTTATCAGAAGGAGGCCTGCATACTCAGCCCTCACCACTTCCTCCAATCATTGGCTGATCAATAAACCAATCCCACCACCTGCCACTGTGATGTCACCAGACTGTGGGCGGAGTTCTCACACCTCCCGATATACCTCACATATCTTTATACAACCTTCAAATACGTTAAACCCGGCATGGAGGGGCTCAGTGAAGGTGGTGGTGAAGGTGTGGAGGTGTCGGATCGGGTCACACAGATCATAGAAGGAGATCCGCCCAGCCTCATAATCCAGATATATCCTGACTCTGTTACTGGAGGGATTGGCAGGTAAGGGGGTCTCTATACTGTCATGTCTCACTAAATACCGATCATCAGTCCTGTCCAAACCCCAGGATTTGTTATTCTTTCCAATTCCTGACCCGCGTCCTCTCCTGTCTATACTGGGGTAACACATCCCAACTATCCAGCATTTTGACCCCCCAACATCCACATCCCAGTAATGTCTCCCTGAGGAGAACCTCTGACTGCTCATCACCTGAGGATGCCACTGGAATTTCTCTGTTTTTTCTGGACGCTTCTGGTTCCTATCTGACTTGGATGCAGTTTTCCCGTCATCTGATATCTGTAGATTATTACTAGCTGTGTTTCCATCCAGTAATATGTCTGCAGCTTTCTGTATGGGGAAGGATACATTTACCTCTCTTATTATATCAGATAAACCTGTGTGTAAGACCCCCACCACACCCAGCCCCCCTCCATCATGGAGGAGGTCCTCATGTCTCTCTCTGTCCTCATCATCTCCATCCTCAGTATCACACAAGTCACCTGTGTCTGATTCCTGTAGGACAGTCAGTGGATCCGTCATGTTACACATCTCCTCAATGTCACGCATCTTCCTGGACAGCTCCTCCTTCTTTATTTCCAGATCCCGGATGAAGATGGAGACCCGCTCTGCCCTCCCGGAGATGTCCCTCAGGACTCTCTTCTCCAGGTCTTCCAGACGTCTCCTGAGGTCTATAAACAGGGCAGTGACTCTCTCGGTGTCACCAGCTTCTTCTTCTTCTACTTTCCTCCTGTGTTCCTGTAGACTCTGGACTCTCTCCTCCATCTTCTCTCTCTTTGTCAGAAGTTTCTGCAGAACATTCCTCAGTGTGTCCTTCTTCTTCTCAGAAGCCCCATCCAGTGACTCCATCTCATGTCCTTTATGTCCTCCAATCACATAACAAGACATACAGATACAGGTCTCATCCTCAGTGCAGTAATACTCCAGGATCTTCTTATGGACGGAGCATTTCCTGCTCTCCATGGACAAGGTGGGGTCAGATAAGATGTGTTCTGGGGACTTGTTGTGAGCTTTCAGGTGTTTATCACACAGAGAAACCTCACAGAGTAGACAGGATCTAACAGCAGGTACAGGAGAGTCCACACAGTGAGTACAGAAGACCCCGGACTCCTCCTGATCAGGCTGAGCAGACATGTTCTTCTGCATTGCAGGACGACCTGGAAACTTCTCTCTGCATTCAGGACAGGAATATCCTCCAGACCCCTCCTGTGTATCCAGCACACAATCAATACAGACCCGGCAGAAGTTGTGTCCACATTTCAGGGTCACAGGATCGGTATAAATGTCCAGACAGACGGAACATTCCAGCTCAGCTCTCAGCAGACACCATCGCTGACAGCAGAAGAGAAATTAAAGGAAAGTCTCTGGAACTAGAAATGCAGGTGAACCGGTCACATCTTTTCTGCCCAGGGCGAGGCTGAGCTCAGCTCTCAGTTGATTTGTTAACAAACCTTTTGATGTCAGATTAGGACACGCCCCATGATTGTGTACATTTACACTCTAAAAATCTACTCTTCTGCCTCCTCATCCACAGAAACAGGAGTCAGTTGAGTCAATGAAGCACAATATCAGCCACTTGCTGCAAGAGGATACACAGCAATTCATTGTCTCAGGTTGAGGAGGAGCACATGTTCCTGCCACATTGGCTCCAGTATTGAGGAGGGTGATAGTGATGATCAAGGCCAGATCTAGCCTGTCTGATATGGGGGTACAGTAAAAAAATGTCAGGGGAGCAGAGGATGCAAGGTCAGCAGGGTAGTGTATAGGAGTAAGTAAGGCAGTGTACAGGAGATCAACAGGGCAGAGGACAAGGGTCAGCACTTTTTGAGGCAGCATACAGAGGCCATTAGTGTAGGGCAATGTTCAGTGGGTTATCAGGGCAGTATACAGAGGGCAGCAGGGAAGAGGACAGGGAGTCTGCAGGGCAGTGTACAGGGGGTCAGCAGGGCAGAGGATGCGAGGTCAGCAGGGGAGTTTACAAGAATCAGTAGGGCAGTGTACAGTGCATCAAAAGGGCAAAGGACAAGGGTCAGCTGGGTGGACAGCAGGGGTTATCAAAGCAGAAAACCGGGATCAGCATAGCAGAGGACAGGGGGTCAGCAGGGTAGTGTGCAGGGGTCAGCAGGGCATAGGATAGGAGTCATAAGGGCAGAGGACAGGGATCAGCAAGGTAGAGGAGAAGGGTGTGGAGGGCAATGTACAGGAGTCAGCAGCATGGAGGGAAGGGGTCAGCAGAGCAGAGGATGCGGTCAGTATGGCAGAAGAGAAGGGTCTGCAGGGCAGTGTACAGGGGCCAGCAGGATGGAGGACAGGAATCAGCATGACATAGGACAGGGGTTGGGAGAACACAGAGGACCGGGGTTGGTAGCAAAAAAGTACAGGGGTCAACAGGATGGAAGATAGGGGTGAGCAGGCAGAGGACAGGGGGTCATCAGGACAGAAGACATGGGGTCAGCAGGACAGAGGACATGGGGTCAGCAGTACAAAGGAAGGGGGTCAGCGGGGCAATGTACAGGGGAACAAATCCCCCCATTCCCCCTCTTAGCCAAAATCACCTCAACCCCTCTTAACACAAACACCCAATCCCGCCTCCTAGTACATATCCACCCCATTGCTCTCCTAGCACAAATCCTCCCAAATTACCATTCCCAACACATTTAGCCTTTCCCCTTCACAAGCCTCTCATCCCAAGCACAAATGATTTTTATTTCCTCAACCACCATCCCCCCTCACACCCACTCCTTACATGAGGGAAATTGCTACAGAGGTGGTGCGGGCTGTGCTGTGCTCCTCCATGCTGCAAATGCTCCTTCATCAGGCTATTCACGCATGGTTTCTTTACCCACCCCCTATCTCCTCCAAGGGCTGATTACCTCCTAGCAGCAGGAAATGTGGGTAGGAGGCAAGTAATAAAACTGTGTACAGTCTGATCTAGAAATTCTGTATCACTAGCTGCATAGAGGAGGGGGAGAACATAGCACAACCCGCACCTCCTCCCGGCTGTCTCCTGTCTGCCGCTGCCACTTCTCTGCAGACTTTTTCATTTTAGCTCCCTGCAGCAAGCTGCCTTCCACTCCTCAGAATGTCAATGTGGTGACCAGCCTTGGGGGGAATAAATGAAATTGCGGGGGGGGGTGCACCCCACCCCACCCCAGCACCCCACCCCAGCACCCTCTTAGATCTGGTCATGGTGATGATGAGTTCTCTGACCATACTTGGGTACCAGATATAGCGAAGGGGGAGAGGAACAACATCAGTGAGGCAGGATGTCATCCACAGCGGGTCTCAGGGAAATGGAGAAAGCAGCCATCCTAATCCGCCAGATGGAAGAGGAGTGACATCCATGCCGATATGTCACTTTGTAGGTTAGCAATGCGAGAGGAGACTGAAGGGGTGAGGTGAGGAGGAGACTGAAGGGGTGAGGTGAGGAGGAGACTGAAGGGGTGAGGTGTGGAGGAGACTGAAGGGGTGAGGTGAGGAGGAGACTGAAGGGGTGAGGTGAGGAGTAGAAAGATAGATTTGTGTGTCATCAGCATAGAGATGGTATTAAAAGTCATGGGAGTTTATCAAGTGACCAAGGGAGGAGGTGTAGATGGAGAAGAGTAGGGGTCCAAGGACAGAACCTTGAGGGACCCCTACAGAAAGAGGGAGTGAAGAGGAGGAGCCAGAGTTATAGGTAACACTGAAGGAGTGCTGCGATAGGTAGGAGGAGAAGCAGGAGTGTCAGGGACCATCGCGACGCATGGGTCTGCACATGCGTAGGTGTCTGTCAAGACATGCAGGCAGCAGGGCACTAGGACCCAGGCGCACCAGGCACCTATGACGGTGCTGGGCAGGCACTAGGACCTAGGCTGCGCCTGTCAGGTGCAGGGTGGGCTACTTAAACCAGCCCTGCACAGACACAAGTTGTCGTATGGTCTGATCTTTGCTCCTGTGTTCCTGCTATTTGAGATTCGTTGCTTGCCTGAACCTGACCTCCGCTGATTTCTCCTGCTCTGACCCCCTGGCTAGTTTGACCTCTCTTCTGGATAATCCCCATACCTGATCTGAACTTCTGTTACCGACCCCAGCGAGTGACCTGACTATTCTTCTGCCTGCCGCCTTGTACTACGCTGGTCCCACTGTTACCGACCCGGCCCATATGACCACGCTTACTACTCCGCCATCCATCCATCCCACTCGGATCCCGTCTTCCACCTCTTCACGTCAGGCTCTCTACCTGCACATACCCCTGGCGGATCTCTCTACCACAGACGGGTGTACTCCGCGCCCTGGGGAATCCTGTCCTGTGGACTGCTAGAGGCCCCGCTAGGTGGTTACTAACAAGGAGAAAGCAGAGTCTTGCAGGCCAAGAGAATGGAGTTTTTTTTTGAGGAGGAGGGGATGGTCAACGGTATCAAAATCAGCAGAGAGGTCAAGCAGTAAGAGTATGGAGTAGTGGCCATTGGTTGGGATGAGTACGGAGTAGTGGCCATAGGTTGGGATGAGTACAGAGTAGTGGCCATTGGTTGGGATGAGTACGGAGTAGGGGCCATTGGTTGGGGTGAGTACGGAGTAGTGGCCATAGTTTGGGATGAGTATGGAGTAGTGGCCATTGGTTGGGATGAGTACGGAGTAGTGGCCATAGGTTGGGATGAGTACGGAGTAGTGGCCATTGGTTGGGATGAGTATGGAGTAGTGGCCATTGGTTGGGATGAGTACGGAGTAGTGGCCATTGGTTGGGATGAGTACGGAGTAGTGGCCATTGGTTGGGATGAGTATGGAGTAGTAACCCTTGGTTGGGATGAGTATGGAAGAGTGGCCATTGGTTGGGATGAGTACAGAGTAGTGTCCATTGGTTGGGATAAGTACGGAGTAGTGGCCATTGGTTAGGATGAGTACGGAGTAGTAGCCATTGGTTGGGATGAGTACGGAATAGTGGCCATAGGTTGGGATGAGTACGGAGTAGTGGCCATTGGTTGGGAGGAGTATGGAGTAGTGGCCATTGGTTGGGATGAGTACGGAGTAGTGGCCATTGGTTGGGATGAGTACGGAGTAGTGACCATTGGTTAGGATGAGTATGAAGCAGTGGCCATTGGTTGGGATGAGTACGGAGTAGTGACCATTGGTTGGGATGAGTACGGAGTAGTGGCCATTGGTTGGGATGAGTATGGAGTAGTGGCCATTGGTTTTTAGCAGTTAGTAGATCATTAGTGAGTTTTAGTAGGTCAGTTTCAGTGGAGTGTAGAGAGCGAAAGCCAGACTGTAAAGGGTCAAGAAGGTTGTTGTCAGTGAGGTAGGAGTTCAGGCGATTGTAGACTAAGTGTTCTGAGAGTTTAGAGGTAAACGGGGGCAGGGAGATGGGTCTTAAGTTGTTCAGGTTGGTGGGGTCCAGGGAGGGCTTTTTAAGTATGGGAGTGATGTGCGCATGCTTTAGAGGGGAGGGGAGGGGAAGGCACCATTAGAGATGGAGAGATAGAAGATTTGAGTGAGTGAGGGAGCATAGCATGAAAGAAGAGGGTGACCGTAGTAGTTGTGAGGGGACAGGATCCAGGTGGCAGGTAGTGAGACGGGCTTCTGAGAAAACCTTAGTGACCTCTTCGGTAGTAGAAGGTCAAAAGAGGAAAGTGTTGAGGGAGGTTTAGTATAAGGTGTGCTAAGTGGGATGGATGTCTGTGCAGTGGTGATGCCCATACGAATTGCATCAATCTTGTTTCTGAAATGATTTCCAATCTCGTAAGCAGTGAGTGAGGAACTGGGTGGAGGTGGAGAAAGTAGAAAGTTAAAAGCAGAGAAGAGACGCTGAGGACTGGATGACAAGGTATTAATAAGAGTGACAAAGTCGGCTTGTTTGGCAGCATGGAGGGAGGAATTGTATGTTAAGAGAGCAGATTTATATCGGGTGAATGCTTGCTGGGATTTGGTTTTATGCCACAATCGCTCCAGCGCACGACTATGTCGTTTAAGATTCCTGGTGTCGTCAGTCTGCCAAGATTCGGGGGCCTGATGCTTCGTGTTGATAGAGGAGCAAGTGAGTCTAGTGTGGATGAAAGGGAACTGTTGTAGACAGCAGTGGCCAGGTCAGGGCAGGACAGGGGAGAGATTCTGTCATAGAGACGGTCAGTTGCAGAGTGGAAAGGAGCCGGGTTCAAGTTGTGAAGGTTTCTGCTGGTAATTGTTTGCTGATCGGAGGGATAGGTGTTTGAAGATGAGGAGACTGTGAAGGTGATGAGATTGTGATCATAGAGAGGAAAGGGGGTGTTTGTGAGGTTGTAGGGAGTACAAAGATGGGAGAAAACAAGGTCTAAAGTATTCCCATCAGAGTGAGTGGAGGACTGTGAGTGATATCACCACTATTCCCTTCCCTTACATAATTGATGACAGCTTGGAGAACTGTTATTTGACATTCATCACTGTCAGGATCGGTCGTGTGGGACAGGAAATTTTTTTTTTCAGCAAGTCATAAGGTGAAGGACATCATGACTGATAGTGGATTTACAATGTGGGACATTTTTGGGGATTTCTATTTCTAAAGGACTTGTCAAAAGTTAAGGGGCCTTTATTTTTAGGGTACAACCTTTTTTTCTGAATGAGTAGGGGTACTATGTACCCCATAATCATTTCAGAAGGGGGTGGTATCTGGGGGCTCCTTTATTAATAAAGGGGGCTTCCAGATTATAATAAGCCCCCTGCCTAACAGACCCCCACAATTTCTGGACAAGCATTGTGGGGAAGAGGCCATATTTCTCATCAACATAGGGACAAGATACTGAGCTTGGTAGGTTCCCCCAGCAAGGCACCCACCCCATGTTGAGGGCATTGTCTTGGCAGGGAGGAGGAGGAGGTTGGGTGCATGACTGTTTCCCCCCTTTGCTGGCCATACAGGCTATATGTTCATATTAAGGGTCTAATATAGATTTTTAGGAGAACCTCATGCATTTTGTTTTTGTTTTTTTTTTGTTTTTGCATGGCGCCCCCCTTAAAGTCCATACCAGACTCAAAGCAATTTTTTCCATTGTTGCAGCAGGATGTGCTACAGCAAAAGAGACATTTACAAATCAAAAAATGGTAAATTGTACAGTTTACATTGATGGCAACTGACATTCATTGCTGGCTTTTTAAAAAGAAAAAAAAACACACACAAGCCCCTCCTAAGGTTCCCCAGAATACACAGCAGATCCTTGGAGAGTTCCTTGTGTTGTTGTTATGTTTTCAGGTCGAAGGACAGTGCCAGACTACGTTTGACTATCCCAAGAGGCAGAAACAGAATCAATATGGTCTGAAAACATGTTGTGAATGAGTCATGGACCCTTTTGGTCTCTGAACAATGGGGTTTATGGGATTCACACACCTGGAACCAAAGAGAAACTGGGCTATGTTTACAAAGGCCTTCAAGTCCCACAAATGTGTATTGTTGAAGAAACATCATCTGCACATATGAAGAAGAGCCAGCAATCTTGTATATCCCAAACAATGGCAGTTTCTATTCATTCGTCCATTTGTGGATAAAAAAATCAACTAGTGGAGAAGATACACCAAGCTAAATTACCAATAGGAAATGCTTGGAAGTCTTGCTATAAGAGGAGATGGGATCTATTCTATATTTCAGATATTCAGATAAATTATGTTCGTTTCAGGGACTCTTTTGTAAAAGGGAAAAGTCCTGGAAGACACACATCTCTAGAAAACGCTGTATGAAGGTGTATGATAGCCTCATCTCCGACTCCAGCCAGGCCGCAATGCTAACATGTTTCACTCCGCCCACAGAGCTTAGTCACTGGTTCCCCAGTTTTTAATTATTTCCAGATGCAGTATATGCTAACGCAGTCCCTCGGATCAGTGGTCGCCAACCAGTGGTCCATGGACCACTGATGGAGCATGAGAAGTTTTGGTGGTCCCCAGGGGTTCTGCTGCAAATCAACATTGTGGCGGAGGTTGTTTCCAGTGTTGTTCTTGATGTGTACTGTCAATACTGTCAGCGTGCATTGATACCCCGATACCTCTTCTGTAATTCCGGCTCCTGTGAACTCTGAGGGAGGCATGGGGAGTAGTGCAGAGAGTGGGAGTTGAAGAATGAGGGGACTTCCAATGGCAGTACTGATCACAGACTATGGGAGGGAGCACAGAGCTTCAGAACATGGATAGATAAGGAGGTGAGGTCCAATGAAGACTCTTTGTAAGGTAGCAGTGGGATGCAGGTTGCTGGGGGGGGGGGGCTGGAGAATTGTGTGTATAAGGCAGCAGTATGATTCAGGGGGAGGGGGTCAGAGAGCCAGAGCAATGTGTAAAAGACCTAGAAGGCCTGGTAGCAGCCACCAACCCACCAGCAACTCAGAAGAAGGACTAAGTGAGTAGACCTGCACCCCCTTGGCCAGATAGGGGAAGGAGCACTTCTGTGATCCAGAGGGAGGGAGGGGGTGCAGAGAGCAGAAGCATTGTGTGTGTAGCACCCCTTTAGGAGTTGCTGATGTAGTCCTGAGTAGTTGCTAATCTGGCTTTCCACCAGAGTGCTCCTTCCCCTATTTGGCCAAGCTGGTGCAGGTCTACTTACTTAGTCCTTCGTATGAGTTGATGGTGGGTTGGTGGCTGCTACCAGGCCTTCTAGCTAGGCCGCTCCTTCCCTGCCACACAGGTGGTCCTCTCTCAGGGGGGCGGTGAAATTCCAAGCTTTCCTCCTTCCACGCTTCCTGCCTGGAGGTGAGCCCCTCTCCTATCTACACCCCCTCCCAGGCTCCTGCTCTTCAGCCTCAATTCCTCATCTTCCACCCGAACTCTCCTCCAACTCTCCTACTGCTGATCAAGCTTGGTTACTCTTAAAGGCTGTCCTGGCCCCTTGCCAAGCCTCCAGTTGGGGATTGGTCAGGATCGTCTAAGAGTACAGACTAGCCACTCCTCACCTCCGCCCACTGTTTCTAGATCTTTCTCAAAAGTTCTACAACAGGGGGAAGTTTCAGAGAGCTGGTCTGCAGAGCCTCTCAGCTCTGACCCAAATTTGGCCCTGTTAGCTATCACACCCAGGCTGCTACTCAGCTCTTCTCACTAACAATTGAACTAGAGCTCCCCCTAGCTAAGTAGGAGGGTGCTACATGTGCATACGGCATCAGTGTGATCCAGGGGAGGGGGGCAGAGAGTCAGAGCATTGTGTGTATAAGGCAGCTGTGTGACCTAGGGGGAGGGGGGCAGAGAGGTGGAGCATTGTGTATATAAGGCAGCGGTGTGACCCAGGGGGAGGGGGGCAGAGAGCCACAGCATTGTGTATATAAGGCAGCGGTGTGACCCAGGGGGAGGGGGGCAGAGAGGTGGAGCATTGTGTATATAAGGCAGCGGTGTGACCCAGGGGGAGGGGGCAGAGAGCCGGAGCATTGTGTATATAAGGCAGCGGTGTGACTCAGGGGGAGGGGGGCAGAGAGCCAGAGCATTGTGTGTATAAGGCAGCGGTGTGACCCAGGGGGAGGGGGGAAGAGAGCCGGAGCATTGTGTGTATAAGGCAGTGGTGTGACCCAGGGGGAGGGGGGCAGAGAGCCAGAGCATTGTGTATATAAGGCAGCGGTGTGACCCAGAGGGAGGGGGGAAGAGAGCCGGAGCATTGTGTGTATAAGGCAGCGGTGTAACCCAAAGGGAAGGGGGCAGAGAGCCGGAGCATTGTGTATATAAGGCAGCGGTGTGACCCAGGGGGAGGGGGGCAGAGAGCCGGAGCATTGTGTGTATAAAGCAGTGGTGTGATCCAGGGGGAGGGGGGCAGAGAGCCGGAGCATTGTGTGTATAAAGCAGTGGTGTGATCCAGGGGGAGGGGGGCAGAGAGCCGGAGCATTGTGTGTATAAAGCAGTGGTGTGATCCAGGGGGAGGGGGGCAGAGAGCCACAGCATTGTGTATATAAGGCAGCGGTGTGACCTACCGCGTTTTAAACACTTTTTGCACTGAGCCTTTAGGACCGGGCCTTTTGGCCAAGTCCTGGGCAATTTTTTTGCTACAGGCCTCAGGGTCTGGTCAGTGCACAATTTGGGCACGACCACTTTTTTATTATTTTTATAGATTTATTTAATTATTTATTTATTTATTTTTACACTCCCACGTTTGTCACTTTTACTTATGTGTGTGTTTTCTTCACATGATGGAGGGTGTGGGTCCTCGGGCCTGCCCTGAAGTCTAGGGGGAGGATGTGTGCCTTTTGGTTCCTTCCTCCCCTGTCCCTAGGGGTTTTCTCTTCGGGAGAGCCCCCTGACCAAGTACTGGATGTCCGGCTTCGGCTGGGCATAAGGAACGGTGGTCCACCAGGCCTTTTGGCCAGGAGGACCAAATGGGAACCTTGTCCCTGTCAGGAGCTTCGTGCCCCGGGGGATCAGGGTAGTGGTCCAACCCCTTCGGGGGTAGGACAAAGCACACCCCTAAGTGCACTTTTTGTGTGGTGTTTTTGCACTTGCACTTTTTTGTGAAACACTTACGGGTTTTTCGTTGTAGTTTGCACGTTTGCGGACTAAAAAAAAAAAAAAAAAAAAAGCGGTGTGACCCAGGGGGAGGGGGGCAGAGAGCCACTTCAAAATTGTAAGTTTAGTGGTTCCGTGGGGCCTTAAAGGTGGGTGACCACTGCCTCTGATTGTCCATGTAGGCTTGGCAGCTGTGGAGTAAAACTGTAACATTTTTCTGTCTCCGGTCCTGGGGAAAAGACATTTGATTTCTATTTCCAAATGCAATCTGCTTGCTCTCTCCCTCAGAAAATGTTCTATCCAATAAAATTTTAAAAGGTGTGATGCAAATCCATAATTTTTTCTCTATTCAATTTAAATTAAAAAAAATACAGTTTTTTTTTCCAGATGCAATATGGACACCCAGTTGCTTGGAAATTGTGGCCTGGCCATCCAGGCTTAATAGCAGTGGTACAAAACTGTAATATTTCTCTGTGTTTGGTCCCTGAATCAAATTTTTTTTTTAATTGCAAGATGCAGTGTGCCCGCTCAGTCACTGTCCAAAAAAGGGGCTAAATGTACTTGTGGTGCTAATGTGTGATATTTCTATGATTCCAAATTCAAACAATAAAACACACATTTTTCATGTCCAAATGAAAAATGTCTGCCCAATCCCTGCTTATTAGCTGTGGTGCAAATCTGCAACACCTTCAGACTAAAAAAAAGTGATTTTCTATATCCACAAGCAATATGCTTTCTCTTTCCTTCAGAAGTCCCGACCTATCCAATAAAGGCATAAAAGGGTGCGCTTCAAATCTGTTCAACTTTTCCGTCTTCAGTCTTAGAAAAACACATAAAATCTGCCTGCTCTCTCCCCATGAAATTGTGGACTATCAAAAAGGCTTCAAAAACTTTGCTGCAAATATGTACAATCTTTTGGTCTTCAGTCTCAGAGAAAAAAGACACTTATTCAATTATTTGACATAAAATCTGCCTGCTCTCTTTGTCTGACATTGCATCTTTGCAAAAAAAAAGTACACACTATAACCAAAAAGGTTGAGTATCTGGGCTGCCGGTCCCCATATGAATTCATGTTCTTGTATTAAGAGTTTTCTTGTAAGAACACTGTCAGAGCAATATTCCTTTTAGAAACAACGCATTTAACACTCTAATAGAAATGTGTATGTAATAAAGTTGACAAAAAAATAGCAATTACTGATTTCTAAAGTCTGGCCCCCGACACTCCAAAGGCGTGATGGCACCTCTAGAGGCAGGCGGCGGGTCAGCACATCACCTCAGGGAGTGGTCCATTCCTACAATGGGGGATTGAAAGGAACATTGGGTTCCAGTAACTTTTGTCTTTTTAAACTTTTATTTTAGAAAGGTGATGAAGGTGAGGGTTAGGGATCCCAGATACCATGAAGATCACCTACAGAATCTCCAGATCCATATCCAGCTTCACAGTGTCAGAACCTTTAAGCCGACCCAGCAACACCACTATAAGCACAATCCCAAGTTCACTACATCTTTCAAGTGAGCCACCATACTCTGTGAGAAACCAACCTTCCTCTTGGCTTTCTCCAACAAGGGACCTCCCCTGGACCTTCTCCTTAGCACAGCTTCCTCCATACCAGGCAGGACAGCTTCAGGACCACTTCAGCCCACCTTATACTACTGTGCCTTAAATCAGAGCTCCATCCAGCAGCACCTCCTAAGGCCTAAGCCCAGGGGAAGAGAGCAAGCACATGGTGTGTCCTAAGAATTTATATCCTCCCCCAGCATGCACCAGTGACCTGAATGTTTTACAGGGCTGGCTAAAGGACATATAAATATTTATAACTCTGTTCTGTTTGTGAAATCTCATTCTATGAGCCCCAGTGACACCTACTGGCCTCAGTAAGGAATTACAGCCCAATTCCAGCTTAGGGTAAGACCAAATGAAAAGCTATACAATCATCCTAAACTGACTACAGCCCACCCAAAATGTAAATTTAGGTGGCAGCCCGTGTTTAGGGCAAGGGGGCTACACTCCCATGGATTTCAAAATTACTTATTTTCAAAATGTTTTAGCAGAAACAAAGAAAAAAAATTGTTTTTGACATTTTTTTTGTGTCGTTTGTTTTGTTTAGCATAAAAAGAGAAAAAAAACCCAGTGGTGATTAAATACAACCAAAAAGAAAGTGTTACAATTCCTCCTCAAAAGGAGCAATCATGTTGGTTGGAGCTTCCTACTGACGTCATCGCGTCAGGGGAAGAGAGCAAGCACATGGCCTGTCCTAAGTATTTATACCCCCCCCCCAGCATGCATCAGTGACCTGAACTTCTTACAGGGCTGGCAAAAGGACATATAAATATTTATAACTCTGTTCTGTTTGTGAAATCTCATTCTATTGCCGGGAGAACCAGTGACACCTACTGACCGCAGTAAGGAATTACAACCCAATTCAAGCTTAGGGTAAGACCAAATGCAAAGCTATGCAATCTACCTAAGCTGACTACAGCCCACCCAAAATGTAAATTTAGGTGGTAGCCCCTGTTTAGGACAAGGTGTCAGGGATCGCGGCGGCAAGTGACTCCGCGTATGCGCGGAGCACCGATCCAACCGATCCGACGGACTCTGAGACCTGTACGGCGGCAGCCGCGCATGCGCACTCGCGATCGCGGCCGCTCACCCGGCACCAATAGCAGGGCAGGGCGCACTATTTAAACCTGCCCTGCACTAACACCCATTGCCGTATGGTCTCTTCTTTGTGTTCCTGTGTTCCTAGATTTGTTGCTGACCCTGCCTGAACCTGACCTCCGCTGACTTCTCCTGCTCTGATCCCCCGGCTAGTCTGACTTCTCTTCTGCATACTCCGTACCTGATCTGAACCCCTGTTGCCGACCCCTGCAAGTGACCTGACTATTCTTCCGCCTGCCGCCTTGTACTACGCTGACCCCACTGTTACTGACCCGGCTCGTTGACCACGCTTACTACTCTGCCATCCATCCATCCCGCTCGGATCCAGTCTTCCACCTCTTCACATCAGGCTCTCTACCTGCACATACCTCTGGCGGGTCCCGCTGCCACAGACGGGGGTACTCAGGGGTCGCGACCTGGTCTTTGTCTGCTCCAAGCCCATCCCCACCATCAGGGGCTCTGGCGAACAAGCAGACTGGGGCTTAGACTCCGCGCCCTGGGGAATCCTGTCCTGTGGACTGCTAGGGGCCCCGCTAGGTGGTTTATAACACAAGGAGGCTACACTCCCATGGATTTCAAAATTACTTATTTGTAAAATGTTATAGCAGAAACGAAGTAAAACATTTTTTGGAAATTTTGTTTTGTTTAGCAGAAATGAAAAAAAAAGAAAAAAAAAACAGTGGTGATTAAATACCATCAAAAAGAAAGCGTTACAATTCCTCCTCACAAGGAGCAATCACGTTGGGCAGAGCTTCCTACTGACGTCATCGCGTACCAGGAAGTAGATGTCCACGCCTGGTTGGTGAATATTTATACATGCACATGTGTTTTACCTTTGTGGAAGTGCACTTCTTTATATGATAAAGCATTTTAACAAGCATTGTTTTACACTATGGAGAGGCTCTTTTCTTTGCTTTACATGAATCACCAAATGAAAATCTATACAATCATCCTAAACTGACTACAGACCACCCAAAATTTAAATTTAGGTGGTAGCCCCTGTTTAGGACAAAGGGGGCTACACTCCCATGGATTTCAATGGGGGTTGGATTCAACATCCACATTTTGGTGAAGTACCCAAGACCAAAACTGGGTACATTTTTGCTCATTGCTAATTGTAACTTTGATGAATATCATCAGTAGATGCCAGTTATCTGCAGGGCGGTGATTATTCCTGGACTTACCAGGTCATAGGTACCACACTTATTGCCCCCTGGACTTGGACTTACCAGGTCATAGGTACCACACTCATTGCCCCCTGGACTTGGACTTACCAGGTCATAGGTACCACACTCATTGCCCCCTGGACTTGGACTTACCAGGCCATAGGTACCACACTCATTGCCCCCTGGACTTGGACTTACCAGGTCATAGGTACCACACTCATTGCCCCCTGGACTTGGACTTACCAGGTCATAGGTACCACACTTATTGCCCCCTGGACTTGGACTTACCAGGTCATAGGTACCACACTCATTGCCCCCTGGACTTGGACTTACCAGGTCATAGGTACCACACTCATTGCCCCCTGGACTTGGACTTACCAGGTCATAGGTACCACACTCATTGCCCCCTGGACTTGGACTTACCAGGTCATAGGTACCACACTCATTGCCCCCTGGACTTGGACTTACCAGGTCATAGGTACCACACTTATTGCCCCCTGGACTTGGACTTACCAGGTCATAGGTACCACACTCATTGCCCCCTGGACTTGGACTTACCAGGTCATAGGTACCACACTCATTGCCCCCCTGGACTTGGACTTACCAGGTCATAGGTACCACACTCATTGCCCCCCTGGACTTGGACTTACCAGGTCATAGGTACCACACTCATTGCCCCCCTGTGCTAGGCTGGTAGTGTACAATGGATCTCCTCTTTGGTTCTGCCCCTTATTACCTCTTACAAACACTTGGAGTAGAAGGAAAGGGGGGACAAGTGACTAAAACTAACCAATTAGATTTCAGGTTTTATATCAAAGTAAAAACACGAGAATGCAGCTTGTACATTGCCTCTATATATTTTTTATTTCAGATGATTTATGTGAATTATTTATGGTGTTACGATGATAGGATTATAAATCAACCAGGACTATTATGTTACCACTGAGAAAAAAAAATCCTTCGATTTCAAATCTTGTTTTTAATTTGTTTTAGCTACTCTGTGAAAACATCGATTCCTTCATTGTTTGATCTACACTTATCATTATCAACCCTCATTGCTGATGGGGATGACAAATAAATCATCATCTCTGTAATTCAGAACCAACAATTGGGGCATCTTAAATACAAAGTGTAAATGATGAGCTCATTCGTTTTCACTGAAGTCTGGGCTGGACAAGAACTTCCCCTTTGATTTCATAGTATAGAGATACCCAATTAATGACATTTCCATTGTGTCTGCCAGAGATGACTTTATGGATGTCTTCTGGTGTCAGGACATAATCCCACATGTGGACATCACTTATTTCACCAACCAATGACTGCTTAGCATCAAACCCTCCACCAAAAGAGTCTTGTTCCTGTCCCAGGACAATGCTGGTCTCAGCTGCAATAGAAGACCCTTTCATGGAGACTCTTCTGGGGTAGAGTTTCCCATTGACCCAAAGTTGGACCACTCCAGTGTTGGAGTCCCAGGTCACACAGATGTGCCTCCAGTTCAAAGACTCCGAGTCTATCCTAAAATTTGTGACTTCCTGGTTGATGGATACAAAACAAGTGTTTGGGGGCTGTAAGTAGATGAAAAAGGCGTTGTCCTTCCCGGGAGTAGCAAGAGAGAAGGGAGTATAGGGGCGGGAAAGGTCAGTATAGGAACGTAGACAGACGCTGACTTCCTGCAATGGTCTTGTAATTTCAGGTCTTAGAATGACATGAGCTGTGCTGGTTTCTTTGGGGAAGACGAAGACTTTACTCTCCAAGCCTAGGGAAGGAACCAGACGAAACGCATTACTGCTTTAGATGCTGAACTATAAATTCATAAATTATTTACAGATACTAGAAATGTTTTTAAAAAATGGATACACTCATACAGAATATCTCAGGAACATCATTATCTATTTCCATTCTGTGAATAAATACGAGGTTTGCAGATCCAGTAACGAATGTGGTTTGGCACCTTTTTGCATCATTGAAGTTGTCTAGTCAAGAATGTTATATTGAACTCCAAACGTCCTGATAATATTTTGATTAAAGCGGCGACCTAAGTTGTCGAAGTGTGGGAGCCCTAACACCACCGGGTATATAAACCGGCTGCCATGTTCATTAACCACTTGCCTACTGGACACTTTTACCCCCCTCCTGGCCAGACCATTTTTCAGCTTTCCGAGCTGTCGCAATTTGAATGCCAATTGAGCGGTCATGCAACACTGTACCCATATTACATTTTTATCATTTTTTTCTCTCGCATAAATAGAAAAAAAGACCGAAAATTTTGGAAAAAAACGTTGTTCTTTGTTTTGATAAAAATTTACAAATGGTAATTTTTCTCCTTCTCTGATGTGCGTTGGTGAGGCTGCACTAATAGGCAGCACTGATGGGCACAGATTGGCAGCACTGACAGGTACAGATTGGCAGCACTGCTGGGTACTGATGGACAGAACTGTTGGTAACTGAAGGGCAGCACTGATGGGCACTGATGGACACTTTTGAGGCTGTACTAATAATTAGGGCACTGATAACACTTCAAAAAATTTTTATTTTTTGCCAGTTTTGGAAACAAAAGGATCCATTTCTTAATGAATTTCACATTCTGAGTTCAAATATAACAATGAAATTTGTCAATTGGCTCTAGTTTTTCTGTAAACGGAAAGTTTTCTACTATAGGCGTAATGACTACATAATGCACAATAATTATATAGATAGATGTCTTTCCACAAATATACAGCAAGTGATATTGACTACATAACAAAGCCTAAATGGCATAATATATTGCATAGGATTACCAAGAAAAATGATAGCCATAAGCTAAGTTGAATCATTTTAATACTTAGGATTCTCACTAGTTTTGTCTTCAGTTTGTGTCGGTTTTGCTTCTCTTGGCTTTTCTCTTGTATTCGAGGAAAGGGCTATCTCTTACAACTGCACGTGACGACACGCTTCAGGTTCTTCCTCACTTGACTCAACCACGAAGGATTCTGGTGCTTTAGGAATTGGTAGCCCCTCTCCATGAGGAACTGGACGTATTGCCGATGGAATATTTGGATAGTGCACAGATAACTTTTTCTTCTTATTTAGCCCTTTTACAATTGGAGGCACCATACAAAAGTAACAATTACTAACATGATCTGTTGGCTCTCTCCAAATCATTGGCACAGCGAAAGGCATAGATGCCTTTTTTCCATTCAACCATTGCTCCAGTGCCGTCCCACAAGAATTGCAGCATATATGTGGTGCCCAGCTCTTGTCCTGGTCTCCTATCTTGCAGCCAAAATACAAGTTGTAGGCTTTCTTAATCATTCCTGTTATCCTCCTTTTTTGTGAGATAAAAGTTATTTCACCGCAGATATAGCAGAAATTATCTGCTTTATTCACACAAGTTCGAGGCATTACTGAGTAGCCTATATAAGCAGAAAACCAAATGTAAAGACGAACTCCAATCAGCTACAGATACTGCAGCTTTTATGCAGTGAAGTGATGCAATTAAAGGCTAATATTGCATCATCTCAGTATACAGGACATTTTCTATTGGTCACCAGTATCAATTGCGCAATATGCAGCTGAAGTTGCATCATAATTTTGAATGGCTTACGTCATTAGATGGGTGAATATATCATGGAAACTAGAGCCAATCAACATTTTTTAGGGTCATTTTCGTTTTCAGCACCCCAAAATTATGTAAGATTAGCTAATTTTATGCCCAAAACTTTTTACCTGTTGAACAGTGATTAATGTAGATGTCTCCTTTGACAGGACACCACGATCACAGAGAGCGCCGGGTGCGTGCCGCTGGGGGTGTGTCCTCCAAGAACTGGACGACCACGCTGTAGCTGTCATTCGGCTATAGCTCAGTTAATATAAGTGGTTAATATATCAGTAACAATTATATAAGTCATAATAAATTGTGATAAACAAAATAACCACAAATAATAGCGCAATCCTAAATTAAATCAATAAATTAATTTGCACAAATATATATAACCACCTCCAAATATGTGCAAGTTAATAGTGCAATATCATAAATAAGGGATCTCAATATAGTCCATTCAAAAAAGTACATATATCAATGATCCTCAATCAATGAAGCTTACCACTCCCTCGGAAGAAGTCATTGGACGAAACACGTTAGGGTGTGGCTAGCCGGTGACGTCACCACGCACGCCGACGCATGTGTCCGGATCACGTGATAGCACTATCGCCATCTTGAGTGCAGGCAGGCTGGTGAGACGCTGGATATAGGGCACTGAGCCCTGATGCAACAAATGCTTTACTCTTACTTGCTTATTGTGTGCGTGAATCTGTTGGATAATATTACACTAGGCCAGGGGTGTCCAAACTTTTTTCAAAGAGGGCCAGATTGGATGAAGTGAACATGGTGGAGGGCCGAACATTTTTCCGAACATTCTTTGAACCATTACAATTAAATGCAAATAAATTATTTTATGCCAAGGTAATTGCAAACGACATACTTTTCATTTCATAACATTAAGATCAACTGACAGCTGAGTTTTCACAATGTATTGAAAATAAATAAAAAAAAAACTTACCTGCACTAATGTGAAGGGTGAAAAAGGTAGCTGGAGCTGAAGTCTCTGCTCGGCAGCCGGGAGGGGAAGAGAAACACACTTCACGCTGGAAGCCCGGCCCTGACGACACCGCCCTCTGTCGCTCCCTCTGTCACGCATGCGCACTGCTCTCAAGCAGAAGACTGTCTGCCATAGAAGGGAGGGCCGTGCGACAGCCACATTACACAGACCAGGGAGAACGCGCCGCAGTCACGCATGCGCACTGCCCTCTGCTCTCAAGCAGAAGACTGTCTGCCATAGAAGGGAGGGCCGTGGGAGGGCCACATTACACAGAGCAGGGAGGGCTGTTGGAGGGCCGTATTAAACCGACCCCCGGGCCGTAAATGGCCCGCGGGCCGGACTTTGGACATGCCTGCACTATGGCGAGTTCTTTCTTTACCCACATGTGCTAATTTGGATATGAGAGGATCTTCTTTCGGAGTTTGTTTGGTGGAATACTGGATATATATTGATATGCTGATTGATTACCAACACATGAGGATCTTCTCTTGGAGTCTGTTTGGTGAATGCTGGATATATACTAATATGCTGGTTAATTACTAGCACATGGTGAGTGTGCATTTTGATGGGGTGTTCTGAGCACTGAATATCACATTTGATGAAGGAGGATCTCAGTACTTCATTGATTGAGGATCATTGATATATGGACTTTTTTGAATGGACTATATTGAGATCCCTTATTTATGATATTGCACTATTAACTTGCACATATTTGGAGGTGGTTATATATATTTGTGCAAATTAATTTATTGATTTAATTTAGGATTGCGCTATTATTTGTGGTTATTTTGTTTATCACAATTTATTATGACTTATATAATTGTTACTGATATATTAACCACTTCTTGACTGAGCTATAGCTTTATCACAATTTATTACACTGTTCAACAGGTAAAAAGTTTTGGGCATAAAATTAGCTAATCTTACATAATTTTGGGGTGCTGAAAACGAAAATGACCCTAAAAAATGTTGATTGGCTCTAGTTTCCATGATATATTCACCCATCTAATGACGTAAGCCATTCAAAATGATGATGCAACTTCAGCTGCATATTGCGCAATTGATACTGGTGACCAATAGAAAATGTCATGTATACTGAGATGATGCAATATTAGCCTTTAATTGCATCACTTCACTGCATAAAAGCTGCAGTATCTGTAGCTGATTGGAGTTCCACAGCGTCTTTACATTTGGTTTTCTGCTTATATAGGCTACTCAGTAATGCCTCCTCACAACTTACAGGACTTAAAGGATCTGCCACTGATGGCTTGGTGCCAATACCACAGCATACGTTCAGGCATACCTTCAGAGGAGTCCATGGAGTCCATGTCTGAGAAGGTCAGGGCTGTTTTGGCGGAAAAAGGGGGGGCTATTCAATATTCAATTCAGTTTGATTTATTCATGTACTTGCTGGGTACTTTCCCTATCAACAGTGTTTAAAGAATAAGTTCACCTTTCGCAACATGTTACATGTTAAACCCATATTCAGAGTGTAACATGTAACATGTCATGAACAGACCGGCCCCTGCTCCCCCCCCCAATCCCCCTCTTTGACCAGCTAGTGGGGGATCTTCTCCCCCAGCTAACTGTCAACATTTTTAAAAGACGCCCACCTGGCCTTGTCACTCATTCACAGTCCTCTGTGAGGGGAAGACTACAAGTCCCAACAGCCAGTAATCGCTGTGAGCGTTGTGGTAGTACAAGGTGTGGGCAAGCAGATACACTGACAAGTCTGCAGGAGACCTGCATGACATCAGCGATCACGGGTACAATGCTTCATGGGCTCCTGCAACAAAAAATAATACATGCACATTTCGTTACCTGCAAAACAAATGTGCATTTATTAATTTTTGTCAAAAGGTGAACTTATCCTTTAACCACTTCCCGTCCAGTCCAGTCAGGTCTATAAACGGCAGGACGGGACCACTGCCGATGCGGGGGGACGTTTCTTAACACCACCCGCATTCTCTGCCTGTGTGTGCTCCCTGGGAGTGCAGCACCACGATCTGGTGCCCGTTGTGTCCGGATCGCTGTATGGGACCTGTGCGAGGTCCCGATTCATGTGATCCCTGATTGGCCAATCAGGGATCACATGAATAGTAGTAAGCAAGATGTCACTTCCTGACATCATTGCTTCCTACTTGTGAAATGTGTGAATGATCACAGAGGTCACATGGTACAGGGCCGTTCACAACAACCCTGTACCATGATGGTGACACTGTACTGCTAGGGTGACAGTATGTGAAAAAATTAAAAAAAATAAATAATAATATAAAAAATTAAATTAAAATGTAAAAAAAAAGAATTGAAAAATTATAATTTTTGGTTATAAACTAATTTGGGTTATTTTTTTTTAACAAAAAAGATAGATGAATACATTTTGGCCAAGATTTATGAAGAAAGATTATTTATTTGCAAAATTTTATAAGAAAAACACTTTTTAAAAAATGTTTTGGACTTTTTCATTTATATACCAAAAAAATAAAAATCCCAGCGGTGAATAAATACCACCAAAATAAATTTTTATCTGTCTCAAAAAAATGCTAAAAAATTCATATGTGTACAGTGTTGCATGACCGCGCAATTGTCATTTAAAGTGTGATATCGCTGAAAGCTGAAAATTGGCCGGGACTGGAAGGAGGGGAGGGAAGCGACCGGACTGGAAGGGGGGGAAAGCGTCCAGACTGGAATGGGGGGGAAAGCGTCCGGACTGGAAGGGGGGGAAAGCGTCCAGACTGGAAGGGGGGGAAAGCGTCCAGACTGGAATGGGGGGGGAAAGCGTCCAGACTGGAATGGGGGGGAAAGCGTCAGGACTGGAAGGAAGGGGGGGAAGCGTCAGGACTGGAAGGAAGGGGGGGAAGCGTCAGGACTGGAAGGAAGGGGGGAAAGTGTCCGGACTGGAAGGGGGGGGAAGTGTCCGGACTGGAAGGGGGGAAAGTGTCCAGACTGGAAGGGGGGGAAAGTGTCCGGACTGGAAGGGGGGGGAAAGTGTCCGGACTGGAAGGGGGGGAAAGTGTCCAGACTGGAAGGGGGGGAAGTGTCCGGACTGGAAGGAAGGGGCGGAAGTGTCCAGACTGGAAGGGGGGGAAGTGTCCGGACTGGAAGGAAGGGGGGGAAGTGTCCAGACTGGAAGGGGGGGAAGTGTCCGGACTGGAAGGAAGGGGGGGAAGTGTCCAGACTGGAAGTGGTTAAAGAGGCCTGCAAGCAACTCTTACCTTTACTTACTGCTGCCAATTGTTCGATCGCCTCCTATTGGAAGCAGACAGACGACTTGACAACACCCCATCTACTGTATATTCTCATATTCGAGAAGTTAGACTCATAAAAGCGAGAACGCTGAATGTGTGTGGGACTCCTGGGTCCACATTGATGGCTCTTTGTAGAATAAATATGGGATTTACTTTCCAAAAAGTGGCCGTTTTACTCTCTTTTTCATTCTTCTATGCTACTCCTTCCCCGTCTTACCCCTTCCCATCCTCCTACCTACATACTGGAATGCTACTCTCTCACTTGCTCCCCTTCCTACCCTCCCCAGTTGATTTTATTTGTTGGTGACTACTTATCGCTCAGGTTTTCAGGAACTCGTGCAACTTTGAGACAATACCTCACATGTGAAGTGTGATCACCATTTACTTACACTATATTGCCAGAAGCATTGGCCCCGCCCTCCCAATCATGTGATTCAGGTGTTCCAATCCCCTCCATATCATGTGATTCAGGTGTTCCAATCCCCTACATATCATGTGATTCAGGTGCTCCAATCCCCTCCATGGACACAGGTGTATACAATCAAGCCCCTAGGCATGCAGACGGCTTCTACAAACATTGGTGAAAGAATGGGTCGCTCTCAGGAGCTCAGTGACTCCAAGCGTGGTCCCGTGATAGGTGGCCACCTGGGCAATAAGTCCATCCGTGACATTTCCTGGCTACTAAATATTCCACGCTCAACTGTTAGTGGGATTATAACTAAGTGTAAGCTACTGGGAACAACAGCCACTCAGCCACCAAGTGATGGCCGATAAACTAACAACCAAAACTGGAATTGACTAAATCCTTGTCGCTTCCGGTTTCATACATCATAGAGATATTCGAGGAACGGATCTTCCTCCTTTTCCCCTATGTTCATCCACAGTGGCTTCAAGTTCCCCGGTAGGACAGGAGAGCCTGGAAACAGTGGCTTGTGGTGGGGGAAGGGGTTGGGTCCCTTCCACTCCTTGTAAAAGTGATTGGGTGGCTGTATAGCCGCTTAGATCACTTTTACAAAAAAAAGAGAATCAAAAAAGAGGCTCAAAAAACTACACCAGGGTAATGGCTGCAGCTGCAGATCCTGGTATAGCCACTTCAACCCGAGGTCGTTTATATACTGCCTAGGGGTATGACATTATTAAAAATACTCAAGAAAGGAAAAGTTTTGAACTATGAATGATAATTCTGTTTGACACAAGTAGTGCCGGGACAAGGTCATCCAGTGCCCAGGGCAAAGATTTAAACCTGTACCTCCCCAATGCCCACTTACGATGTGCAAGTTTAGGGGATCCTACACCCTGCAGTCACTTGTCAGTACTCCTGTCAGCCTTGTAACAGGAGGAAGGCACTCCTAGTAAACCATTGTGCCCAGGGCAGCCGTCCCTTCCACCCACCCTTTGTTCCGGCTCTGGACAGAAGAAATAATGAACTCAAGGTGGACCTCAGTTTTTGAAACCTACACAATCCTACAGATTTATGATCATCTTTCACTTATATTCATCATTATCGCCTCTCATTGCTGATGGGAATGGCACATAAACTCTTCTTCAATGTAACTCTGTACTGAAAGCTGGAGAATCTTATTCATGAACAAGGTGTATATAGTAAGATGACAGACTTACGTTGAGGTTTGGGCTTGACGAGAACTTCCCCTTTCATTTCACAACGTAAAGACTTCCAATTAATGATATTCCCATGGAGATCACCAGAGAGGACCTTCTGGATGTCTTCCTGAGTCAGGACATAATCCCACATGTGGACGTCACTTATTTCACCAACTAATGACTGCTTAGCATCAAACCCTCCGCCAAAAGAATCTTGGTCCTGTCCCAGAACAATACTGCTTTCAGCATCGATATCATTTCTATAACCTGATCTCATGTAACCCCTTTCGGAGGAGAGCTTTCCATTGAGCCAAAGATAGGCCTCAGCATAGTGCCAGGTCACACAAATGTGCCTCCAGTAAAAAGGCTTCCAGTTTGGTGTAAAAGCAGTCACTGCATTATTTAGGGATACCTTATAGGTGTTTGGAGGCTCTAAGTAGATGTGCAAGGCATCGGAATATCCTGGAGTAGCCATAGAGAACAAAGAATATGGGCGTGACAGATCACTGTAGGAACGTAGACAGACGCTGGCTTTCTCCAACAGCCTTGTAATTGTAGGTCTCAGAATGACATGAGCTGTATCGGTTTCTTTAGGGAAGAAGAAGATTTTACCCTCCAAGTCTAGAAATGGAAGAAAACAGACAACATCATTACTGCTACAGATCAAAGCTTTGGGTTCAAAACAAAAAGATACACTGATAAATCTCAGGAAGGTAATTATTTTCCTTTTTTGTTGTCCAAATATGTAGTTTGCAGAACCTGAACCATGTGTTTATCTGTTGCCACTCCTCTGGTGATGTAGTAGGTGGTGTCATTGCCCTTTTAATACCAGCTATGGGTGGGGCCTGGTAGTACATGTATGGGAACAGGTTGTCCCTGACCAACACCATGTAGGTCTGTGTACCTGAGTAGAGGAGAGAGTCCTCTGCAGGGCTGGAGTAGTTATGGACTCACAATGAAGAAAATGGAAGAACCTTGCTACCCCTGACCTTTGCCTAGCAGATCTGTAGCTTGGTTTTTGTAGGCCTCAGGGCCTGGGACTGCGGGTGTCAGGGTCCAGATCTGAACCTGGGAGCTCTGCAATGTCTGACTGTAGCTTTTTTGCTGTACCACATGAGATGCTAGACAGCTCCCTGTCTAATCCCTTGGACAACGTTGCCTCGTATCTTGTTCTTGGTGAACCTTGAACTCCTTGCTCCTCCCATAAACTTCCTATTTAAGCCATGTCTCTGCACTTCCTTTTTGCCAGATTATTGTTGTCACAGAGCTAGTCTCCCCCCATCCCCCGGTTCCTGCTCCCCCCCCCCCCCAGCATCCCCTCACTCTTCTGCAATCTGCCTCTGCCAAGGGAGCATCCTGCTCCTCTGGCGGAGCTCCAGAAAGTCCTGCACCTTGCTGTGCGAATCCACATGCAGGTTCCCCTCCTGTCACCCGCCTCCCTGTTTCCATGGGCACGGCGCGATCCATCTCTCCCACGCTCCGTGCCTGCTAGAGACAAAGGCTGCACTCCCTGTGTGGGGCCAGCGTAAAGGGGATGAGGCCCATTGCCATAGTAACCTGACGCTAAGTCTCAGGTTACCACAGCAACAAGAACTTGCCCAGCTCCGTATACAATGCGGAGCGGGCCCCCGGTCCTTGTGTGTAGTTCCTGGCTGCTTCCCCTGCTGGTGTGAGCGAGGTCTGAGCTGCGGCCAGACCTCCTCACTGACCCCCCTTCTCCCTCTCACTAGCCTCTCCACTGTCAGCCTTCTATGGATCCCTGTCTGTGTGGACTTTAACCCCGTGCTGCTTGAATCTCTGCCTGTGTTACTTTAACCCCGTGCTGCCTGGATCCCTGCCTGTGTGGACTTTAACCTCGTGCTGCCCGGATATCTGCCTGTGTGGACTTTAACCCCGTGCTGCCTGGATCTCTGCTTGTGTGGATTTAACCCCCCGTGTCCAGGTCCCTGCATCCAGTAAGTGGATTAACCACATGCTGCCCGGATCCTGGCCTGTGCTGGACTTAACCCCAATTCTGCCTGAAAGACTTAGCCCATTTCTGCCCGAAACCCTTGCCCGTGGACTCCTGTGTTACCCCCGCCACTCTGTCCTATTGAACCCGGTGGACTATCGCCCCCCTGCTGCCCCATATTGCCATCCTGCGAACCCTACTGTATTGCTGTGTCTTGTGTTGTTCTGTGGACTAGCTGCCCGATCGTCTGTAACGCAGTGAAACCCCCCAATAAACGCCCGTACCTCGGGTTCCATGCAATCTGTTTCCGTGTGCTCTCTCTCTGTGCTCCTAGTGCATACCTGAAGCTGTCTGTATCTTCACTACAATTTTTTACTGTCCTTTGGCTTGTTCCTTGACTATGCTTTAGCTTGATCCCAGCCTGCGACCACTTGTTACCAACCTTTGGCCTGTTTTACTGACTATGCTTCTGCTAGATCCCAACCTGCTACATCTGTTTCTGGACCCCGGTTGCTCTCCTCCTGGTGGGGAGATCCTGAAGACCACGACCTGGTACCAACACACAGCAAAAACCTCTCCACCATCAGGAGCTTTGATGTAGACCTGTCTTTGGATCACTTAGTGCTGGTCAATAGGAACCTCTCTACTGCTATAGATACTGGTCTCTGAGCCTGACAGAGGGACTTCTTGTGTGAGAAACAATATGCGAGAAAGCTTGCCTCGGGCCAGGAGAGTGAGCAACACAGTGTGGTGGTACTTCCAAAAAGGCAGATATGTGCGCATCCTATCGGGGGAACAAGCAGGACCTGAACCAGCCTGGCGGGAACCGCTGTCCAATCCAGGTCTCTTGCAAGCTTACATTTTCCATCATCTCAGTTCACCAATAAAGGGGATTCATTTTTACCTTCAAAGGTTCTCCTGAGATTTTAAGGTCTTTTTAACACGGACGTTCTGATCGGGTGCGCCTGTCCGTTTTTTAGGCAGATACAGTCGGAACCTCCATTCTCCTCTATGAAGTGTAAATGGACATGTGTCCATTTACTGTACACCCTCTGACATTCAATTCAATCTAATCTGCCAAAAAAGGGACAGAGGAGGATCCAATTCCCCTTCCATCCATCGGATCGGGTCAGATGAAAACGGACAGGCGGTCCATTTTCATCTGACCACCCATTGAGAACAGCAAGCAACTCTGTGTCGGCTCTGCAGCAGTGGAGCCGACACAGAGCTGTCATTCGCTTGCTCAGAGGGGATCAACGGACAGATCCCCCGCTGAGCAAGCGGATCCGCTAAACAGGTCTGCCCCGTGTGAAAGGACCCTAAAGGATATTTTCACCTTTCAATAAATAAATACAAACAGTTTTGCAAGTAAAAAAAAATGTGCGTTTAACAATTTCTTATTAAGAGCCTGCAAAGCATTGCACTCACGATCAGCAGATGATGGGTGCAATGCCAGGCTCCTGCAGACTGTCAGTGTAGCTGTCTGTCCATACCTTGTACAGGCAGGTAGTTACTGAATGACAGGATGAATCAATCAACTACCGAGAGTGCTCACCAGTGCCCTGGAAGTTCATTAACTTCTTGCCGACGGCTTCACCGCGGCCGGCCAGTTCTGAGTGGACGTCATATGACGTCCTCCCAGAACGCGCTCTCCTGCGCGCCCCAGGAGGCGCGCACCCGGCGATCTCCGTGATCGCTGTGTCCTACGGACACAGCTGATCACGTGATGTGGTGAAAGGCCGATCCCACCGGCCTTTTACCACGTGATCAGCGGTGTCCAATGACACGCTGATCACAGGGAAATGCAAGTGCCGGTTCTCGGCTGCACTTTCCTCACACTGTCAGATCGGTGCCCAGCAGTGACACCCGCAAGTTCTGCCCAGCAGTGCGCCCACTAGCCCCGCCCACCCGTTCCCAGCAGTGCCCCCACCTGTGCCCAGCAGTGCCCCCACCTGTGCCACTCTGCAGTGCCACCTACCTGTGCCCAGAAGTGCCACCTACATGTGCCCAGCAGTGCCACCCACCTGTGCCCACCCACCAGTGCCACCCACCTGTGCCCACCAGTGCCACCCACCTGTGCCCACCCACCAGTGCTGCCCACCAGTGCCACCCACCAGTGCAGCCCAGCAGTGCTGCCAGTCAGTGCCACCAGTCAGTGCCCAGGGGTTGTGCCAGTCAGTGCCGCCAGTCAGTGCCCAGAAGTGATGCCAGTCAGTGCCGTCTATCAGTACCCATCATCAGTGTCACCTATCAGTGCCGCCTATCAGTGCTGCATATCAGTGCCGCCTATCCGTGACCCCTAATTAGTGCTGTCTATCAGTGCCGCCTATCCGTGCCACCTCATTAGTACTGCCTATCAGTGCCCTTTAGTGCTGCCTATCAGTGCCCATCAGTGCCGCCTATCAGTGCCCATCAGTGCCGCCTCATCAACGCAAATCAGTGAAGGAGAAAAAATACCTGTTTGAAAAATTTTATAAAAGAAACAAATAAACTTTTTTTTTTTTTCAAATTTTTTGCACTTTTTTAAATTTATAGCGCAAAAAGTAAAGCGCCCAGTGGCGATTAAATACCACCAAAAGAAAGCTCTATTTGTGAGAAAAAAATGATCAAAATTTCATATGGGTACAATGTTGCATGACCGCGCAATTGTCAATCAAAGTGCGGCAGCGCTGAAAGCTGAAAATTGGCCTGGTAAGGAAGGGGGTAGAAGTGCCTGGTAGGCAGGAAGGGGGTAGAAGTGCCTGGTAGGCAGGAAGGGGGTAGAAGTGCCCGGTAGGCAGGAAGGGGGTAGAAGTGCCCGGTAGGCAGGAAGGGGGTAGAAGTGCCCTGTAGGCAGGAAGGGGTAGAAGTGCCTGGTAGGCAGGAAGGGGGTAGAAGTGCCCGGTAGGCAGGAAGGGGGTAGAAGTGCCCTGTAGGCAGGAAGGGGGTAGAAGTGCCCGGTAGGCAGGAAGGGGGTAGAAGTGCCTGGTAGGCAGGAAGGGGGTAGAAGTGCCCTGTAGGCAGGAAGGGGGTAGAAGTGCCTGGTAGGCAGGAAGGGGGTAGAAGTGCCTGGTAGGCGAGGGGTTAAGAACTACAAGCCATCCGCTGCAAATGCTGATGGTAGTTGTAACTCTCCCATTCAGAACTCTGTGAATGAATGATGCGGCTGGGTGGGCGGAGCCTCACACAACTGTGTTCTTTTTTTTTTAATTTTGACAGCGGGTGTGGGGAGAGGATCCCTGTTCCCCTGTCACAACGGTGGCCTGGGGGGGGTTGCGGGGGCTGCTGCATCAGTAACATGTTTCATGTTACACGTTACACCCTGAACACGACTGTAACATGTTATAAATAGATGAACGTATCCTTTAATTACAATAGAGGCCTCAGTTGTAAGGTATAGGGGTGCTGACACCACCAGGTATACAAACTGGCTGCCTTGCTTATTAAAGACCAAATTTTTTGACGTTAA
Organism: Staurois parvus; assembly: GCF_062004578.1. Lineage (NCBI taxonomy): Eukaryota > Metazoa > Chordata > Amphibia > Anura > Ranidae > Staurois > Staurois parvus. The sequence continues at coordinate 476,621 of NW_028318308.1, read as the reverse complement.
AATATGTGTTAACATTTGCGTTGATTTTCTCATCCAATATCGGACACTTTCACCCCCTTCCTGCCCAGGCCAACTTTCAGCTTTCAGCGCTACCACACTTTGAATGACAATTGCGCGGTCACGCAACACTGAACCCAAATTTAATTTTTTTTTTACACAAATAGAGCTTTTTTTGTTGGTATTTAACCACCACTGAGTTTAATTTTTTAATATATCAATTTAAAAAGACCACAAATTTTGAATAAAAAAAAAATACAGGTGAAACTCGAACAATGAGAATCTGGAGCAAAAGTTCATTTATTTCAGTGCAGCAACTTAAAAGGTGACACTAATATATGAGACTCATTACATGCAAAGCAAGATAGTTCCAGCCGTGATTTGTCATCATTGTGATGATTATGGCTTACAGCTCATGAAAACCCCAAATCCACAATCTCAGAAAATGAGAATCTTGTGAAAAGGTGGAATAATCTCGGCTCAAAGTGTCCCACTCTAATCAGCTCATTCAGCCATAACACCTGCAAAGGGTTCCTGAGCCTTTAAATGGTCTCTCAGTCTGGTTCAGTAGGAATCACAATCATGGGAAAGACTGCTGACCTGACACCATCACTGACACCCTCCATAAGGAGGGAAAGCCTCAAAAGGGAATTGCAGAAGAAGTTGGATGTTCCCAAAGTGCTGTATCAAAGAACATTAATAGAAAGTTATGTGGAAGGGAAAAGGTGCACAAGCAGCAGGGATGACAGCAGCCTGGAGAGGATTGTCAGGAAAAGGCCATTCAAAAGTGTTGGGGACTTTCACAAGGAGTGGACTGAGGCTGGAGTCAGTGCATCAAGAGCCACCACACACAGACGGATCCTGGACATGGGCTTCAAATGTCGTATTCCTCTTGTCAAGCCGCTCCTGAACAACAAACAACGTCACAAGCATCTTACCTGGGCTAAAGAAAAACAGACCTGGTCTGTTGATCAGTGGTCCAAAGTCCTCTTTTCTGATGAGAGCAACTTTTGCATCTCATTTGGAAACCAAGGACCCCGAGTATGGAGGAAGAATGGAGAGGTCCAAGGACCCCGAGTATGGAGGAAGAATGTAGAGGTCCAAGGACCCCGAGTATGGAGGAAGAATGGAGAGGTCCAAGGACCCCGAGTATGGAGGAAGAATGGAGAGGCCCAAGGACCCCGAGTATGGAGGAAGAATGGAGAGGCCCAAGGACCCCGAGTATGGAGGAAGAATGGAGAGGTCCAAGGACCCCGAGTATGGAGGAAGAATGTAGAGGTCCAAGGACCCCGAGTATGGAGGAAGAATGGAGAGGCCCAAGGACCCCGAGTATGGAGGAAGAATGTAGAGGTCCAAGGACCCCGAGTATGGAGGAAGAATGGAGAGGCCCAAGGACCCCGAGTATGGAGGAAGAATGGAGAGGCCCAAGGACCCCGAGTATGGAGGAAGAATGGAGAGGCACAAGGACCCCGAGTATGGAGGAAGAATGGAGAGGCACACACTGCAAGATGCTTGAAGTCCAGTGTGAAGTTTCCACAGTCTGTGTTGATTTGGGGAGCCATGTCATCTGCTGGTGTTGGCCCACTGTGCTTCATTAAGTCCAGGGTCACCGCAGCCGTCTACCAGGAGATTTTGGAGCACTTCATGCTTCCTTCCACAGACGAGCTTTATGGGGACGCTGACTTCATTTTCCAGCAGGACTTGGCTCCGCCCACACTGCCAAAAGCACCAAAACCTGGTTCAATGACCGTGGGATTACTGTGCTTGATTGGCCAGCAAACTCGCCTGACCTGAACCCCATAGAGAATCTATGGGGCATTGCCAAGAGAAAGATGAGAGACATGAGACCGAACAATGCAGAAGAGCTGAAGGCCGCTATTGAAGCATCCTGGTCTTCCATAACACCTCAGCAGTGCCACAGGCTGATAGCTTCCATGCCACGCCGCATTGAGGCAGTAATTGCTGCAAAAGGGGCCCCAACCAAGTACTGAGTACATATGCAGCTTCTACTTTTCAGAGGTCCGATATTGTTCTATGTACAATCCGTGTTTTATTGATTGCATGGAATATTCTCATTTTCTGAGATTGTGGATTTGGGGTTTTCATGAGCTGTAAGCCATAATCATCACAATGATGACAAATCACGGCTGGAACTATCTTGCTTTGCATGGAATGAGTCTCATATATTAGTGTCACCTTTTAAGTTGCTGCACTGAAATCAATGAACTTTTTCACCATATTCTCATTTTTCCAGTTTCACCTGTATTGTTCTTTGTTTTTGTTTTAAAATTTTGCACCATTTCTTTGTTAAAAATAACCCAAATCAGTGTATATTATTTAGTCTGTAGGAAAGTTATAGAGTTCACAAATTATGGGATATTCAGTATGTTTGAAAAATCGATCAATCCTGATGTACTGACAGCCAACCTCATTCCTTGAGGCCCGAAAATGCCATGACCGTACAAATCCCCCCCTAAATGCCAGGACCGTACAGATCCCCCTCTAAATGCCAGGACCATACAGATTCCCCCCCAAATACCAGGACCGTACAAATCCCCCCCCAAATGCCAGGACCGCACAGATCCCCCCCAAATGCCAGGACCGTACAAATCAACCCACCCCCAAATGCCAGGGCCGTACAGATCCCCCCCCCCAAATGCCAGGGCCGTAAACCCCCCCAAATGCCAAGACCATACAAATCCCCCCTAAAATGCCAAGACTGTATAACCCCCCCCCCCCCAAATGCCAGGACCATACAAATCCCCCCCCCCAAATGTCAGGACAGTACAAATCCCCCCAAATGTCAGGACAGTACAAATCCCCCCCATATGTCAGGACAGTACAAATCCCCCCAAATGTCAGGACGGTACAAATCCCCCTTAAATGTCAGGACAGTACAAATCCCCTCAAATGTCAGGACAGTACAAATCCCCCCCAAATGTCAGGACAGTACAAATCCCCCCCAAATGTCAGGATGGTACAAATCCCCCCAAATGTCAGGACAGTACAAATCCCCTCAAATGTCAGGACAGTACAAATCCCCCCCAAATGTCAGGACAGTACAAATCCCCCCAAATGTCAGGACAGTACAAATCCCCCCAAATGTCAGGAGGTTACAAATCCCTGCAAATGTCAGGACAGAACAAATCCCCCCCAAATGTCAGGACAGTACAAATCCCCCCAAATGTCAGGATGGTACAAATCCCCCAAATGTCAGGACAGTACAAATCCCCCCAAATGTCAGGACAGTACAAATCCCCCCCCAAATGTCAGGACAGTAAAAATCCCCCCAAATGTCAGGACAGTACAAATCCCCCCCAAATGTCAGGACAGTACAAATCCCCCCAATGACCCCTTTTAAAAAGTAGACACTCTGAGGTATTTAGTAGGCATGGTGAGTTTTTTGAAGTTGTAATTTTTTGTCAAATATTTTTGGAAAAGGAAAAAATATTTTTTTTCACAATTTTTTTTATATTTTGTACATACTGTCACGAGTGCAGTAAAGCATCATCATATAACTGGTATGGCAGTAATCAGAGACACTGACTGGTGACAGGATATTAACAAAAAAGTGCAGGTTTTTTTTTTATTACCTATAATTTTTTGTTTTTTACATACTGTGACCAGGACAACACATTATAGCACTGTACTACTCTGGGGAGGTGATCAGGATTTTTTTTTACACATTATGATTTCTTATACCAGTGAATTTTACTGGTATAAGCAACCATTTTTTTAATGAAATCCATTTATTCACTGTGTACTATTGTAACTAGCTATGATTGGCCACAGCTAATCACATGCTACACATGGGCTGGGATTGGCCCTATCTGTACCAAGTGGTCACTGTGACCAATCATAGAGATCAACACAATAGTACACAATGAATGACATGAATGGCAGCCATCCATTGTCATGTGATCTGCTGTAATTGGCCACAGTGATCACATGGTACCGACAGCAGCTCGGTTCACTGATCTTTCTTTTGCTGTGCTTGGTGGAAACAGCGGGTGACAGATCACACCACAGCATGGCCTGCGGAGTATGAGCGAGGTGAAATCCTGAGAGGACATCATATGACGTCCATCCACGATGGAAGAGCTCCCATTCGCAATGGCATTACCATAGGCTGGGCGGGAAGCAGCTATTCTGGAACTTATTTTTACTTCCATAGTTGTTAGCAAGCCCTGCTGAGCTGGTGGCAGAATGTACATCAGGAGCCAATCCTCTGCTCCTCACTGCCATGGAAGGAGGTCTAGACAACAGTTCTAGTGTTGTCCCTCAACCCCCTACTTCTGCTCGTCCATTCATCATCATTCACCATCATTCACATACAACAAGAGCACTAAACAAACATCCAAGATTCCAAGGTATTTAAATGATAAAATTGTCCTTTGCAGAATAGAGGCAACGTGTTTCCAGGGCCAAGCACACTCCTCCCCCCTTCATCGGGGATTACAAATTCTGGCTGTGCTTAAATGGACTTAGATGAGCAGATATCAGATAAGACTTCACTGGGATTTGCTGCTTGGAAGGTTTCAGGAGCTCCTGTGCTTCATTCACTAACACCGGCATAACCTGCCTTCCTGAAACTTTCCAAGCAGCAAATCCCAGCGCAGTCTTATCTGATATCTGCTCATCTAAGTCCATTTAAGCACAGCCAGAATTCTTCAGCCCCGATGGGGGGGGGGAGTGGTTTTGGCCCCCGAAACGCGTTGGCTCTATTCTTTAACATATCAGTTTTATCATTAAGCAGGGGCAGACTGACAACTCATGGGGCCCCCGGGCAATAGGGGATCATCGGGCCCCTGTGTCCTTGCCCAAACTCAAAAAAGCCTATGAAAAAGGTACTAGGGGCATCTCACTGGGCCCCCTACTGACCCCGGGCCCTCGGGCAGTGCCCGAGTTTCCAAATGGTCAGTCCGCCCCTGTCATTAAGTTACCTTGGATTCTCGGACATTTGTTCAGCACTCTCACCGGATGGTATATATTTGGATTCTCAACTCTGGGTCCTCTCCCTTTTTTCTCATTTTGTAGAGCCAGTGTTCCCAGCAACAATTTCAGTGGCCCTTGGAAAATCCAAGTCAATCTCCCCCTTTGTTCTGTATCCATCATCCTTCATCATGACTGGGAGGGGGGCACAACCCCAGAACTAGAATGCAGCAGATGTGCGGCTCCCGCTGTACCTTCTGGACTCTGGCTCAGTGGGCTTAGTTACAGCGATGTGAGTAAAAATAAGTAAAATCCTGGAACACGCCCTTGCTTGGTTGCCCCTGTAGCTGTGAACAAAGCCATAGGAACATTTTTTTTCTCTGTGTTTTTTGCCCTTTTTTCAGTTATGTTCAGGATTGAAGGTTTTTCTTTTAACCAATGGAAAGCTTGTTGCTAGTGGGAGTTGATGGTCATTTAGGCTTTGAAAAACACTCATTTTCAGACGTTCCTACTGAAGTCTATTTTGGCAAAATTTCTCCATTCTGCTTCAGATGAATCCCATGTACCTTTCTGAGCATCAGGCATGGAGTTGCAGTCCCCTGAGGGCTCATATATACACAGGTACCAGTAATATATACACAGGCACCATTAGACTTCGGCTGTTGACCATTTTGGAGCTTTGAGTTTCAAGCTGTGATTCTGGCAAACTCATGGTAGTGGGGATCCTAAACCTCATTCCTATTTATAGTTCAGTATAATTGTCACAATATAGGTGCTATGTCAGCCCCAATTATTAACTCTCTCATTAATCTCTTGTGCCCAGAGGAAGTACATCCTCAATTAGTGTCCTACTCCTGCGTGCCAATGCTCCTGGCTTTAATTAATGCACCCCCTCCACCCTCCTGCCAAAAGTTCCCAAATTCAATTAAATGTGTTCTCCCCACTGTCATCCTGCTTTACAGCTCCAAATTCAATTATTGTATTTCCTTTCCTGTCTTCCTGTTTCGTGCCCCCAATGTAATTTAGCATCTCCTCCATTGCCGCCCTGCCACTATCTCTCCCCAGAGATAGCAGGTTTACACCTCTCCGCGGAAAGCTGCGAACCTCCTGTGGGGAGGATCCGGGTCACGGCATCAGGGTAACGCCACACGATCCGGACGTTCGTATCGTGCGAACGAAAGTTTGTGCGCTTACAAACACTGCCCGGACAAAGGCCGCGCTCATGTGAGCGTTACCCGTGTCCAGGGGGGTGTGCCTCGTTGCTGAGCAATGAGGCACGCTGTCCACGGCCCGCCCCAGTTACCAGCACGATCGGGAAGCATCTAGCACTGGCTTAAGAGACCAGTGCTAGGCACTCCCGATCATCCACTCTGCTGTGCAGCCACTGAGGGATCCCAGCTGTGGCGGGACCCTAGTGACCAGACTGCCTAAGCCCCATTGCAGTAGGGGGGACCCCAGAAGCTGCCAGCTCTGCCTGAGCCCACTACCTCAGCTCTGCCTGAGACCACCACGCCAGCTCTGTCTGGGACCACCACATCAGCTCTGCCTGAGACCGCTGCCAGCCTTGCCTGAGCCCGCCACATCAGCTCTGCCTGAGACCGCTGCCAGCCTTGCCTGAGCCCATCACATCAGCTCTGCCTGAGACCGCTGCCAGCCTTGCCTGAGCCCGCCACATCAGCTCTGCCTGAGACCCCTGCCAGCCTTGCCTGAGCCCGTTACATCAGCTCTGCCTGAGACCGCTGCCAGCCTTGCCTGAGCCTGTCACATCAGCTCTGCCTGAGACCGCTGCCAGCCTTGCCTGAGACCACCACATCAGCTCTGCCTGAGACCGCTGCCAGCCTTGCCTGAGCCCACCACATCAGCTCTGCCTGAGACCGCTGCCAGCCTTGCCTGAGCCCGCCACATCAGCTCTGCCTGAGACTGCCTGCCAGCACTGCATGAGTGTATGCTCCCCCCTGTTTTACCTGAACTGTCTGTGAACTGCCCCTACCTCATTGTTGGATTACAAACTGCTGTAGAGACTTTAACTTTGCCCACCGGGGCTGGATTACAATTATTTTGGGCTCTCTCTGTGTTATTCCCTATTAATGCGGCCGCCCGCCCTGCAATTTGCCCATTGAGTGACTGTTGTCTGTTTCAATAAAGCTTTAAGTGTTTGCCATCTATCTTGTGTGTTCTGTCCCGCTTACCCTCCGTCACAATAATATATTCACTTTACAAGAAAGATTGTAAACGGCTTATGAAATCACAAAAAAAGTTTTTATAATTAGGAATCTCATTCACAATTTTCCATTGTTCTATTCACTCCATGAAAACGCGGGTTCCTTGTTGGGTGATATTTCAGTTATAATTGTCATCACCACCTCTCATTATTCATGGGCGTGACAAACATATCAACTTTCAACAATTTCAATTTAATTATATGCTGAGAGTTGTGGAATCTTATTAACTGAAAAGCTGTATACAGACAGATGACAGACTTACTCTGGTGTTTAAGCTGGACAAGAACATCCCCTTTGATTTCATACTGTAGAGATAGCCAGTTAATGACATTTCCATGGAGATCACCAGAGATGACCTTCTTGATGTCTTCTGGAGTCAGGACATAATCCCACATGTGGACGTCACCTATTTCACCAACCAACGACTGAGAAGTATTAAAAGAGTCTTGTTCCTGCCCCAGGGAAATGCTGGTTTCAGCTGTGATAGAAGAACCTTTACTGGAGACTCCTTCTGGGTAGAGTTTCCCATTGACCCAAAGTTGGACCACTCCAGTGTTGGAGTCCCAGGTCACACAGGTGTGTCTCAAAGACTCCGACTCCGTCTTAAAGGTAGTGACTTCCTGGTGGATATGTACGGAACAAGTGTCTGGAGGCTGAATGCTGATCAGAAAGGCCTTTTCCTTCCCGAGAGTAGCAAGAGAGAAGACCGTATAGGAGCGTGAAAGATCCGAATAGGAGCGTAGACAGATGCTGACTTTCTGCAATGGCTTTGTGATTGTAGGTCTTAGAATGACACGAGATGTGTTGGCTTCACGGGGGAAGACGAAGACTTTACCTTTCAAGTCTAAGGAAGAAGACAGACAAAGATCATTACTGATACATATCAAGGTTTTAGATGACTCAGGATTTCGTCATAGCTAGAAGAATCTAAAATAAAAAACAATTAGATACTCTCATATATCTAAGAGAGATTAGTATATTTTATTTTAATTTGTTCATAAATATTTAGTTTCTATTCAGAAAGTAATGTGCATCAGCACTTTTGTCTTCCTAGATAGCCAATGACGGGTATGGCTTCTCTCTAAATGTTCTGTTCACATTTTAATAAAAGTGTAGGCCTCAGTTGTAGAAGTATCCCAACACTATTAGGCATAAATACTGTCTGACACATCCATTAATATATTATTAAAGCGGAGTTCCAGCTGAAAAAGAAAAAAAAATGTCAGCAGCTACAAAAACAGCAGCTGCTGACTTTTAAAATACAGCCACTTACCTGTCCCTTGGTCCAATGGTGTCCTCACCACCGCTGGTTTCACTGGCCGTCTTCTCTCCTTGGTGCTGGCATCTTTAGTGTAGGCACCAGGCTATGACAGCTTGCGGCTTCACAGCCGGGTGCCCATTGCACATTCGTGAGAAGCGCTGTGCTTTGTGAATGGCCCCGTAGTCTTCTGGTCCCAGAAGACTATGGGGAGGGAAAGAGGCCAACTTTCGTTTCCGATCGCCTAGGCCACGGGTGTCAAACTGGCAGCCCTCCAGCTGTTTCCAAACAACAAGTCCCGTGAGGCATTGCAAGATTGACAGTTACAAGCATGGCTCCCAAAGGTAGAGGCATGATGGGACTTGTAGTTTCCTAACAGATGGAGAGCCACCAGTTTGACACCCCTGGCCTAGGCGATCGCAGCGGAAGTGGGAGCGGGTACTTGTCAAATTCGGGTACCCACTCCCCAAAGGTGCCAATCCTTAATGGGTTAGGTCCAACAAGGTGCATGACATCTCCTGGACTTGTAAATAATCTCTATTATTTACATTGGGCAGCTTTATGGTATTCCTAAAAGACAGTTATTGCTGTAGTTCTAGGAGCAGCACTGATCCTTCGGATCTCATAATCTTCAACAGTAGAGTCACACGCAGCTGTTTTGCCTACCCCTCCCCTCCTCCTGCCCAGTCACAGAAGCCTTTGTAATATGTGAAATCTTTTACAGAATACAAAAGCTTCTCTGAATAGGCCACAGAAGGGAGGGATGGGCATAGCTGATCTATGTGCTTCTCTCCTCTCTCACAGTACTACGTTGCTCAGTGTATTCTCTGGCAGAACCATGAAGCTGTCAGATATAAATAATAGAGATAGGTTCAGGAGGTGACATGTACCTAATTGGACTTAAGTCATAGTGGGCCTTCACTTGTTACAAAGTGGCCAAATTCCTGGAATTCTGCTTTAATAATGATATCAGTACATTTCATTAGTATGCTAATGCTAGCAGGTTCCCCTATGACATCAAAGGACAATTGTACCTTTGATAGTAACTCCTTTTATCTTTTAGATTTCAGCTGTTGTTTTTCTACCTCTGATGGAGTTCTAGAACAAGGAGCAGATACAGAAAGAATGGAGCTGGTATAAAGATTATTCCAAAAAAATACCACTCCTAATATTAGTGATAATTAGCGGCTCATTATTCCTTTTGATGGTCTCTATGTGCAAACTTATTTACACAAATATTAAGTAACATAAATTATATGTGACAAAAAACAACAAATTATATGTTATAATAGTGCCCACAAAGCACTATACAATATAAGTCCAGTGTGATCAATAATGATTTACAAAAAACAAATTGTCCAAAAATTTTTTACTATGTGAATCCTTTGTGACTCCCAGTACAGAAATAAATAAACCACGCCCTGTGCTTCTCATACACCCCCTCTTAGGTGCGCACTCACCAGAACATAGCCTTTAATGAGCCTTATTGCATAAATTCCAGAAATCGGGGTCATCAGAACACGGCCTTTTTTGTTAGGACCGGGAGGTTCCTCCAATAATCATCCATGATAAGAATGGCAGCCAAGATCATAATATATATTCCTCTCCATAGTTACATAGAAAGAGAAGAAAAATTTGCTCCAATCGTGTATTACCAAAGGTAAACAACTTTAATTAGCCAAAATATTGCACTTACAACATTCCAAAAATCGTTAAGCCTTATATAAAATAGCCTTTCAGTGATACAGATATCACAGGTGCTCTCACCACCTCTGGATCTGCCGGACAGAACGCCGTCTCACCACCTCTGGATCTGCCGGACAGAACGCCGTCTCACCACCTCCGGATCTGTCGGACAGAACGCCGTCTCACCACCTCCGGATCTGCTGGACAGAACGCCTTCTCACCACCTCTGGATCTGCCGGACAGAACGCCGTCTCACCACCTCCGGATCTGCTGGACAGAACGCCTTCTCACCACCTCTGGATCTGCCGGACAGAACGCCGTCTCGTCACTTCCGGATCTGCCGGACAGAATGCCGTCTCACCACCTCCGGATCTGCCAGACAGAACGCCGTCTCACCACCTCCGGATCTGCCAGACAGAACGCCGTCTCACCACCTCCGGATCTGCCGGACAGAACACTGTCTCACCACCTCTGGATCTGCTGGACAAAACGCCGTCTCACCACCTCCGGATCTGCTGGACAGAACACCTTCTCACCACCTCTGGGTCTGCTGGACAGAACGCCGTCTCGTCACTTCTGTGATGGTGCAGCGGACCAGGAGTGACGCAGATACGGAGTTCTGTCTGGCAGATCCGGAGGTGGTGAGACAGCATTCTGTCCGGCAGATCCGAAGGTGGTGAGACGGCGTTCTGTCCGGCAGATCCGGAGGTGGTGAGACGGCGTTCTGTCCGGCAGATCCGGAGGTGGTGAGACGGCATTCTGTCCGGCAGATCCGGAGGTGGTGAGACGGCGTTCTGTCCGGCAGATCCGGAGGTGGTGAGACGGCGTTCTGTCCGGCAGATCCGGAGGTGGTGAGACGGCGTTCTGTCCGGCAGATCCGGAGGTGGTGAGACGGCGTTCTGTCCGGCAGATCCGGAGGTGGTGAGACGGCGTTCTGTCCGGCAGATCCGGAGGTGGTGAGACGGCGTTCTGTCCGGCAGATCCGGAGGTGGTGAGACGGCGTTCTGTCCGGCAGATCCGGAGGTGGTGAGACGGCGTTCTGTCCGGCAGATCCGGAGGTGGTGAGACGGCGTTCTGTCCGGCAGATCCGGAGGTGGTGAGACGGCGTTCTGTCCGGCAGATCCGGAGGTGGTGAGAGCACCTGTGATATCTGTATCACTGAAAGGCTATTTTATATAAAGCTTAACGATTTTTGGAATATTGTAAGTGCAATATTTTGGCTTATTAAAGTTGTTTATCTTTTTCTTCTCTTTCTATGTAACTATGGAGAGGAATATATATTATGATCTTGGCTGCCATTCGTATCATGGATGATTATTGGAGGAACCTCCCGGTCCTAACAAAAAAGGCCGTGTTCTGATGACCCTGATTTCTGGAATTTATGCAATAAGGCTCATTAAAGGCTATGTTCTGGTGAGTGCGCACCTAAGAGGGGGTGTATGAGAAGCACAGCACATGGTTTGTTTAATTATTTATTTCTGTACAGGGAGTCACAAAGGATTCACATTTTGGAATTTTTTTTTGGACAATTTTTTTTTTTGTAAATCATTGTTGATTACACTGGACTTATATTTTATGTGGGCACTATTATAACATATATAATTTGTTTTGTTTATTTTTTGTCATATATAATTTGTCACTTAATATTTGTGTAAATAAGTTTGCACATAGAGATCATCAAAAGGAATTAGTGTAACACACATATATATATACAGTATATATATATATATATATATACATACAGTATATACATATATATATAGTGCGCCGCTAATTATCACTAATATTAGGAGTGGTATTTTTTGGAATAAGTTTTACATAGTAATTTAAAGTGGCAGCTGATTGGATATAATATTGAATATTTAAAAGCATCAATATTTGCATGTTTATTGATTAACCCACTTTAAGAATCGCTCTATAAAATACCGGTATATCGATTATATTTATCTAATGTCGTTTCACGTATTAACAGTATATTGAGAAAAAGATTTTAGCAAAATTATAACATCACAAGAAAGAACTTTTATTTTAGCCCTCAGAAAAAACTCTCATCATTAGGAATCTCCAATGTTCGGTTGTTTTGGTTACTTCATGAGAATATTGATTCCTTTTCAAGTGATTTTTCACTTATAATTGTCATTGTCACCTCTCGTTGTTGATGTTCATGAAGAATGAATCAACATTGTCAGACTTACTCTGTACAGAAGGTTGGAGGATCTTAATAGTTAAAGTGTATACAGTTAAGATGACAGACTTACGCAAATTTGTGGGCTGGAGAAGAACATTTCCTTTCATTTCATAGACTAGAGACTTCCAATTAATGACATTTCCTTGAAGATCACCAGATATGACTTCCTGAAAGTCTTCTGGAGTCAGGACATAATCCCACATGTGGACGTCACTTATTTCACCAACCAATGACCGAGAAGCATTAAACCCTCCGCCGTAAGAACCTTGTTCTTGCCCGAGAATAATGCTGCTTTTAGCTGCAATAAGGGACTGTCCCGAAGCATATCTTGTGGTGTTCTTCCCATTGACACACAGTCGAACCACACCAGTTTGCGAGTCCCAGGTCACACAGATATGGTTCCAGTCCGAAGGCTCTGAGTCCCCCTTGAAAACATTGCTTGAATAGCCTGTGTATACCATATAGTTGGTGGGAGCCTGGAATCTGATTAGAAAAGCATCTTTGTATGTTGGAGTAGCTAAAGAGAATAGAGGATACCAGCGTGAAAGTTCACTGAAGGTACGTAGACAGACGCTGACTTCCTGCAATGGCTTTGTAATTGTAGGTCTTAGGATGACATGAGCTGTGTCGGTTTCTTTGGGGAAGACGAACATTTTACCCTCCAAGTCTAGGGAAGAAAACACACAAAACTCATTACTGATACTTATCAAAGCTTAGATAAGGAACAATAAACTCAGAATTTATTTATAGATAATAGAATACAAAACAGAAATAATTAGATACACTCATACTGTACATCTCAGAAGATCATTATAACAATCACCTGGGTGATTGTTGTGGAAAATCACCACACTTTTCCAATTTCTATCTGTCTGCTATAAACAAAAATGTCATAGGCAAACCCGTCTAGTAGTACAGCCCAGTCATTTTTAGTTCAGTAAAGCCTTCTTTGGTCCTTTAGTCCTTTGAGCATAGTATAGTATAAACTATTAGGTAGACTTAATTCCACAAAGTCCTAATTTTAAGGCAGTTCCTTCAGATATGCAAATGTCTCACTGCTATGCATTGACTATCTGCAAGCTTGGGGTAATTAGTCTATATATTTCAGTCTGTTTGTGGTGATTGATTTTCACCTCCTTTTTTCCTCTCTATGATCTAAGCCTCAATCATCTTTTATGATTTTGGCTGGTCTGGCTTTGACCAATTCCAGCCTCCCCCATTCATGTGTTCCTTATCAGTTCCTAATTGGGGTGAGGAAAGATTCCTCATTTGATCATCTCCTGTAAATTTACACCAGCTTATGGAGGAAGTCACAGATGGGGGGGGGGGGGACATGGGTATAGTAATAGATAGGGTATTGTCCTGCTTGAGCAGTTGAATACAGCAATTTAACTAAAGCAGGAAGCAGCTACAACAAAGAACTCTACTCTGATCCACTCTAGACTGACTGCAGGCAAACACCCTGAGAAACATCTACTACAAATCTGATTCCCACTCCATCTACCTTTTAATCTGCCCCCTCTACTCCTCCTTTTCATATTATTATCCTGTGTTCCCAAAATCTCATTTCTTTACCCCTCTGCTCCACCCCAAAGCTTATACATCTCATCCTCACTTCTACCATCTCCCTACTACTGCTCTCATCACCTCCTGATGATACTTTACTCACCTGCTGACCCAAACACCAGGACAGGAAGACATGTGAGCTCATGTACATCCCGCTCCCATCTTACTTGCCTCACCCTCCTTCTTCTCCTAACCTCTGGGGATATCTCCCCAAACCCTGGTCCTCCACTATTTCACCCCCACACCAGGCATCCTCTTTCTTCTCCTAACCTCTGGGGATATCTCCCCAAACCCTGGTCCTCCACTATTTCACCCCCACACCAGGCATCCTCTTTCTTCTCCTAACCTCTGGGGATATCTCCCCAAACCCTGGTCCTTCACTATCTCACCCCCACATCAGCCACCCTCCTTCTCCTAACCTCTGGGGATGTCTCCCCAAACCCTGGTCCTCCACTATCTCACCCCCACATCAGGCACCCTCCTTCTTCTCCTAACCTCTGGGGATGTCTCCCCAAACCCTGGTCCTCCACTATCTCACCCCCACACCAGGCATCCTCTTTCTTCTCCTAACCTCTGGGGATATCTCCCCAAACCCTGGTCCTCCAGTATGTCACCCCCACACCAGGCATCCTCTTTCCTCCGGGAATAGCCACAATCCGCTCAATTTAATCTCAATCCCCATGCTCCAAAAAATCACCCTCCCTTTTTCATGTGCGCTCTGTCTGTAATAAGCTCACCTCTGTCCATGACCTTTTTGTCTCCCGCTCCCTTAACCTACTAGCGATTACAGAAACCTGGCTCCAAGCAGCAGATTCCACTTCTCCCACAGTACCTTCCCATGGAGTCCTCCACTGGACACACTCGCCCAGACCCAGTGGTCGGAAAGGTGCTGGAGTTGGTTTGCTTCTATTCCCACTGAGCACCTTTCAAGTCCTCCATAACCCTCCCTCTCTATCCTTCTCTTCTTTTGAGACTCACTGCATTCGGCTCTTTTCTCCCATTTCTCTGAGGATTGCAGTGATCTGTTGGTCTCCTGGACCATTGTTGCTCTTTCTTGATGACTTCTCTGCCTGGCTACCCTACTTTCTCTCCTCGGAAATACCCGCTATCATTCTCAGAGATTTTAACATCCCCATTAATGTGAACAACCCGGCTACATCCCAACTCTTCAACATAACCTCATCTTTTGCCTTAGCAGTGTATACAGTCCCCCACTCACTCTGACGGGAATACATTAGACCTTGTTTTCTCCCATCTTTGCACTCCCTACAACCTCACAAACACCCCCTTTCCTCTTTCTGATCACAATCTCATCACCTTCACAGTGTCCTCGTCTTCAAACACCTATCCCTCCAAGCAGCCAACAATTACCCGCAGAAACCTTTAACCCTTCTCTTTTCTACTCTGCAACTGACCTCCTCTATGACAGAATCTCTCCCCTGTCCTGCCCTGACCTGGCCACTGCTGTCAACAACAGTTCACTTTCATCCACACTAGACTCACTTGCTCCTCTAACTACATGAAGCATCAGGCCCCGACCGTTACAAACGTGGCAGACTGACAGCACCAGAAATCTTAAGAGACATTCTGGACTCCAACCTATCCTTCCAGCCCCAAGTCCAATCTTTAACAAACTCATGTAGACTCCACCTCCGCAACATGCAGACTCCACCTCTGCAACATCGCCAAAATACGCACGTTCCTAACCCCAGAAACCACTAAACAGATCATCCACTCCCTCATCATATCACGACTCGACTACTGCAACTCCCTCCTCACTGGCCTGCCTCGCCGCTGGTTATCCCCTCTTCAGTCCATCCTGAATACGGCTGCCAGATTCATTCACCTTTCCAACCGCTCTGTTTCTGCCACCCCCCTCTGCCAATCCCTCCACTGGCTTCCAATTGCACAACGGATCAAATTCAAAATCCTAACACTGACGTACAAAGCTGTCCACCATACTGCCCCGAACTACATCACTGACCTAATATCCAAGTACCACCCAACACGCACACTCCGCTCTTCACAAGACCTCCTTCTCTCTAGTTCCCTGGTCTCCTCCTCCCATGCCCGCCTCCAGGACTTCTCCAGGGTGTCACCCATCCTCTGGAACTCCCTGCCCCACCCCATCAGATTATCACCTACTCTCCTCTCCTTTAGTCGCACCCTGAAAACCCATCTCTTCAGGGAAGCCTACCCCACCCCCTGCTAACTTGCCGACCTCCTCCACTCTTTCTACCACTCCATCCCCCACAGCTATCTCCTCCTGTACCACCATCCCCTTCCTCCTAGATTGTAAGCTCGAAAGGGCAGGGCCCTCGATCCCCTCATGTTTTGCATTGTATTGATATTGTTCTGTCACATTGTCTGTCCCCCTTTGTAATGTACAGCGCTGAGCGAACCATTGGCGCTTTATAAATACTGTATAATAATAATAATATAGTCGTGCGCTGGAGAGATTGTGGCGTAAAACCAAATCTCACCAAGCATTCACCCAATATAAATCTGCTTTCTTAACATACAATTACTCCCTCCATGCTGCCAAACAAGCCGACTTTGTCACTCTTATTTATACCTTGTCATCCAGTCCTCGTCGTCTCTTCTCTACTTTTAACTCTCTACTTTCCCCACCTCCATTCCCACCCAGTTCCTCACTCACTGCTTACAAGATTGCCAATTCATTTAAAAAACAATATTGATGTAATTTGTAGGGGCATCTCCGCTACACAGACATCCGTCCCACTTAGCATATCCTCTTTTGACCTTGCTACTACTGAAGAGGTCACTAAAGCATTCTCAGAAGCCCGTATCACCACCTGCACGCTACAGTCTACAATCGCCTGAGCTCCCACTTCACCGACAACAACCTTCTTGACCCTTTACTGTCTGGCTTTCGCTCACTACACTCCACTGAAACTGCCCTACTAAACCTCACTAATGATCTACTAACTGCTAAAACCAATGGCCACTACTCCGTACTCATCCCAGCCAATGGCCACTACTCCGTACTCATCCCAACCAATGGCCACTACTCCGTACTCATCCCAACCAATGGCCACTAGTCCGTACTCATCCCAGCCAATGGCCACTACTCCGTACTCATCCAAACCAATGGCCACTACTCCGTACTCATCCCAACCAATGGCCACTACTCCGTACTCATCCCAACCAATGGTCACTACTCCATACTCATCCCAACCAATGGCCACTACTGCGTACTAATCCCAACCAATGGCCACTACTCTGTACTCATCCCAACTAATAGCCACTACTCCGTACTCATCCCAACCAATGGCCACTACTCCGTACTCATCCCAACCAATGGCCACTACTCCGTACTCCTCCCAACCAATGGCCACTACTCTGTACTCATCCCAACCAATGGCCACTACTCCGTACTCATCCCAACCAATGGCCACTACTCTGTACTCATCCCAACCAATGGCCACTACTCCGTACTCATCCCAACCAATGGCCACTACTCCGTACTCATCCCAACCAATGGCCACTACTCTGTACTCATCCCAAATAATAGCCACTGCTCTGTACTCATCCCAACCTATGGCACCTACTCCATACTATTACTACTTGACCTCTCTTCAGCTTTTGATACTGTTGACCATCTCCTCCTCCTCAAAAAACTCCACTCTCTTAGGAAAAGTAAAATAAATAGACTTTATAGTCTATGTGAATATATATATAGGATCAGTCTGTACATCTCTGCTGAGCTTACATATTGTAGTAGTTAGTCATGGGTTAGCTAGCACCCTTCCTCCTAGTTTGTATGAGGATAAGGTTTCATGTGAATTTTAGCTAATGAAAGTACATAAAGGTTTATTAGGCATGCACAAGTTAAGAATACAAGTTTTATACCGTAATACACATTGATTAGGATATTTATATGGGAAAAAACATTGCAATAAGTATATATATATATTTCTATATGTTTTATGTGATTCGGATGATAGATAAAGCTATAATATTGTATCTTGTATAAGGTCACTTACACATGGCTCATGCCCACCCCACCCCCATTCCTGATTCTTATGTAATGTCAGCGAGGCTCTGAATAGAGGAACTGAGAATTGCATGTTAGAGGCTGGGGGGGGGGGGGGGCAAGGCTGAAAGTTTGTTCAACGTCTATGCATTTGTCAAAAGATGCTATAGTGAGACTACAAGGTGCAGTAGGAAAATTAGCCCACTTTTAGGAGAAAGTGGAGGCTGTATCTGCTCCTTATTGGGTAAAAGGAAGAGAACAAAGACTGGATGGGCTCCACACGAGGAGATACGATGAGCTTGGCAGACATACACACACTGCTTCTTACATATGAATACATATACAATTTTTATCTCAAGAACATAATTACATTATTAACATTGTTATACATTTTGTATATTTTATTATTGTTCTTGCAATCTTGCGCTATATTTATATTAAACCCATTTTGAATTTTTACATAAGAATGATCTCACCGATAAAAGGTATTTCTGTAAGTTTACAGAACGTCATAAGAAGCGTCATAAGAAATGTGATATTTAACATTACCAGTTCGTGACCCTCAGGTTCACCATGCTGAAAATGCAGAGACGCAGCCATGCATAGTGAATACAAAGAGGAGCTGGAGTAATGGTGGAGCCAATGCATGACCAGGTAACTAAAGATGGCTTGTCTCCGGTCCCCTCAGACCATTACCTCCTCCCTTTTCCAGTAAGTAACCACTCAGACAACAGGCTGGAGTTAACGGCCAAAACAGCCATTTATCGCAACAATCAATAAATAACATTCGAAAATAATGTAAACAGAGTACAACTGGAGCTTCGAGATCCTAGTAGGCATCAAGAAAAGAAACTACATGCGTCCTAATTAAAATAGGCCTCCAGCCGCAACACCACCAACTCGGAGACAACCACCGCAGATACCAGCATCAGAACAACTGGGAGCCGTACCTCAGAAGGGTCCCTACAAAGTACCTTTTTTGTGCCCACAGTAACCTATGAGGATCTTGCACCCCGCCGGCTACCCATCAGCACCAACCATCACAACCATAACAAGCAAGTAAACAATGGGTAGGCGGGAGGGAAGTTTTCCTTGGCTAATCTTCCTTTCCGAATGAAGACCCCCCTGCCACACCCTGTATGACCAGCCCCTGTGGCTCCACTCACTCCCACTTTAAAACACCACTTAGAACCCCCATCATGCTTTCCTACAAACTAATAGTACTCCCAGCTCCCAAACCCTTTAACCCCTGTTGTGCCGGTTCTTTGTTCGTGTTTTTCTTCTTTTATTCCGGGCCTCCCTATACAGATGAAAAAAGATCCAGGAAAGGTCAGGGCAGGCAGGAGATAGGTGAAATAAAAGAGAGAGAGAGCTAACGTTGGTACATGTGTAGTCAGTCCAACAAAGCAGCATGCAGGAGGTAGGAGCAGAGAGGCCACTGAGGATGCAGGGAGTCAGACACACAGGAGATACTGGAAATGCAGAAGAGACTAAGCCCACAGGAGGTCAGGAGCTAGGAACTGGAACAAGCAATTCAAACTGGAACAGGGAATATAAACTAGATCAATGAACTTTTGGAACAAGATCCTTGGGCTAAATATAACCTATTTCTCAGGCAATTAGCAGGGGAGGGATGCAGGCAACCATCTACGGTAAGTAGATCAGTAGGATGTGCCAGGAATCAGGAACCAAACTGAAAAAAAGCTAAAAAGAGTTTTGTTATGATCCGAGCAGGCCTACCAGTGGCAGAGGCAACCTCCGGGGATGTATAGGTACCGGGAGAGCCAGATGTGAGGAGGACGGCAAGACCTAGAAAGATGGGTCACGAGCAGCGGTCCCGTGGGGTAAGCGAGGTACAGAATCGGCAAGCAAAGAGTAGTCAAGTCACACGCAGGGTCAGCAGGATAAGTCAGTCCGCAGATAGGTCAAACAAGCCGAGGATCAGGAGTGGAGAAGGCAGAGTAGTCAGGGCAATCCGGGTCAAATGCAGGAGAAGGCAGCGTAGTCAGGAAAATCCGGGTCAAAGCACAGGAGAAGGCAGCGTAGTCAGGGTCAATCAGGGTCAAAATGCAGGTACAGGAACTCAGGATCACAGATAGACCCTGCGGCGATTAGTGACAGTGCAGGGCATCTTTAAATATTGCGCCCTGCACTGTCATTGGCCATCCAGGACGCGCCCCCGGGCTGTCATTGGCCGCTTGAGGCACGCCCGCGGCTCCTACTGCGCATGCGCGCCGTCCTGTCATCTGCGGCCCGCCGGGACCTGGTGCTTGTGTCCCGGCGTGAGCCGTCGCCAGTGCGCGTGCGCCAGCCGACAGGACGCCGCGATCCCTGACAAGTTTATTGAGACAAACACCACACTTCCAGCACCAACACCAGCAAACCATAAACAAACCAAGTGACAAAATAAAACTTATCCTGTAAAGCCCCAATTAACAACCCAACTAACTACAGCATACACAAAATGGAGGGAGCACACATGGCAGGACAAGGTCAGGAGACAAGGGGAGCAGGGAGCCAGGTACTGGGAGCAGGAAGCAGGATACAGGGAGCAGGTCACAGGAGCAGGTTTCAGGGTCAGGTACAAGGATCAGGAACGAGGCTCAAGCAAGGACACAGCTTGCGGGAAAAATACTGAAGCACTGAACCTCAGTTATGGGCCGGCTTATATACCTCTTAGCAGTCCACATCAAGTGCAGCCCAATTACCTGTACAATTCAGCTTCTGGGAGACACCCGCTTCTGGTACTACATCCTTCACTTCCAGGAACAACAGTGCCACCCAAGTAATGATACAGCTCCTGACATAGCATGACGCTAAATTGTGAGGAAGAGTGGAAGGCTGGGTAGGAAGTGGCCATTGAGCAAGGTAGAATAATCACCAGGTGTGGTGGGCAACACCCACAGCTATTAGCTCTGTGTGGCAGGAAAGTGAGAATATAACGCATGCTAGCAATGCCTCCAGTGGAGCCACAGCATCAAGTAGGTAGGGATAAACCACAAGATTGTGGAACCTCAGGCACCAGTACATCCAAAGGTGGCAGATCAGCTGCACTGTACAGCTGATCTGTGATAGTCGCTTTTTCTTGTATTACGTCCAGCCACTGAACAGTCTTCATGGCTATTATCTCTCAGATAATAGACTCCAATGTCTTTTTAAGATGAAACCTGCCTTGTCCTTGCAGTTAAAATCTATGCACTTAAGCGCAATGAAGAACCAACCATAAGGACAATCCCATAAAGTGCATTCACTGGATAGCAACCACTGCAGCTGTTCACATCATACAGATGAATCCAACAGTTCCAAAGAAAACATAGTGCTGTGGTAAGTGCAGTGATAAAAATACCTCACTAGGAGGTGTACCTTTATTAAGATAAAACAATGGGTAAAAAGTGAATACACAAGTCTGTGGCTTAGGAAAAAAGCCTGGGTCAGAATGAGCGGCCCGTCCGCTCTGATGGAAGTCTGCGTGATGGTAGTAACCGCCTGTCCAACAGTGACCACGTGGTTGTGGCATCCAGGGATTATGTCATTGCGATGTCCGAGAGACGGGGGGAAGAACCAATGTGTGGCCACAAGCTAGAGTGGAGGCTGGGCACCAGGACAACATGTTTCGCGCACATGCGCCTTTTCAAGTCCAAGATGGACGTGGTTAGTGACCATTTTATAGGAGACCATAAAGCCAGCTCCAAGAAGTACAGGGGGAGGAGACATGGACAGAGCGGACGGCTCGTCCCGCCTATACAATATCAAAATGCTGTTCACAAGGATTTAATTAGAAGATGAAGAAGGGGATATCATATCAAAAATAAAAAACATGTGCAAAAGGAGCGCCTTCCTTATTTTAAATAATAACATTACATGCTATCATAAAATGGAATAAACGGCATGACGTCATATAAAGAGTCCTGCACATATAGTGAGGAACTCTACCTAAAGACCATTTCACTATAGATTTTTTATGTTGCTATTAGGTCTAGTCATCTAACGTGTTTTTATATATTTTAGATACAGTACTGCAGCTATATTTGCGTTTATTTTTTGTGAAGAGAATGTAGCCATCAACCGGACAGTATTTATGAGTTTTATTTTTATTGTCATTTATTTTAGCCTGATTTTAATATGGTAACTTTTACTTTATTTATTACCCAATTTAATTAATAATAATTACTAACCGAGTTGTTGTAAATTCTTTATATATTTGGCTTTTTCCACAGATGCCTCCTTTCACACAAATATCCATCCACTGAACAATATTTGTGGCTTTTGCAAAGATGAAACCTAGCTCACCTCTGTCACTTGTGGCTGGAGAATTGTGGACCCACTATGCCAACTGCAGGTAGGGGGGTGGAGAGCAGGGGACTTGGGATCCCCTAGGGTTCAGAGTCTAAGCACCATCCGGTTTTCACCAGAGCTCCTGATGGTGGAGATGTGTGTTGCTGCATGCTGTTGTCACGTTTTGACACCCAAGGTTCATCCTCCACAAGGTCCAAAAGCAAAGCCATGAAAGTGGATACAAAGATGAGCTGGAGTAATGGTGGAGCCAATATGGATAATAGATCCAGGAAAAAGGCCAAAGGTCAGGGTAGGCAGCAGACAAGCAAATCAACTGACGGAGAGAAAGAGCTGAAGTTTGTAAATGGGATGTCAGTCCAACCAAGAAATAGGCAGGAAGTACCGTTATGTTCAAAATACTAGCAGTCAGACATCACTAACCGGATCAATCTCTGTTTTTGGTGGAAATGATATTTCTACATGGCAGATCATTTCCTAGCAGGTGTAGTAGAGTCATAGAAATCCAACAGACCCCACAGTCATGACATGTATGCTGCTGATTCTGTGTCATTGAATCACTCATTGAAAGGGGCGTGTTCAATATAATAGCCGTGTGGAGTTCTATTAGTGAGGTCATTCATTCTTTGAAAAACAGGTGGCAATTATTGCCCTTATTTAAGGAAGGAAGGCAGCAAATGTTGGACATGCTGGTTACAGTGCATTTCTCTCTGAAATTCTGAGGAAAATGGGTCGTTCCAGACATTGTTCAGAAGAACAGCGTACCTTGATTAAAAAGTTGATTGGAGGGGAAAACATATAAAGAAGTGCAGAAAATGATCGGCTGCTCAGCTAAAATGATGGCAAATGCTTTAAAATGGCAACCAAAACCTGAAAGACGAGGAAGAAAGTGAAAAACTACCATTGGAATGGATAGAAGAATAGCCAAAATGGGGCGGACTCAGCCAACAATCAGCTCCAGGAAGATGAAAGAAGGTGTGACGTTCCCTGTGAGGACTGTTACAATTAGAAGACGCCGATGTGAAGCCAAGCTATCTGCAAGAAGTCCCCGCAAAGTCCCACTGTTGGGAAAAAGACATGTGCTGAAGAGGTTACAATCTGCCAAAGAGCACATTGACCGGCCTAAAGAGAAATGGCGCAACATTTTGTGGGCTGATGGAAGTAAGATTGTTCTTTTTGGGTCTAGTGGGCGGAGACAGTTTGTCAGACGACCCCCAAACACTGAATTCAAGCCACAGTACACTGTGAAGACCGTGAAGCATGGTGGTGCAAGCATCATGATATGGGGATGTTCCTCATACTACGGTGTTGGGCCTTTTTATCGCATACCAGGGATCATGGATCAGTTTGAATCCATCAGAATACTTGAAGAGGTCATGCTGCCTTATGCTGAAGAGGAAATGCCCTTGAAATGGGTGTTCCAACAAGACAACGACCCCAAACACACCAGTAAACGTGCAACATCTTGGTTCCAGACCAACAAGATGGACGTTATGGAGTGGCCAGCCCAATCCTTGGATCTTCATCCAATAGAAAACTTGTGGGGTGACATCAAAAATGCCGTTTCTGAGGCAAAACCAAGAAATAGAGAAGAACTGTGGAATGTGGTCCAATCATCCTGGGCTGGAATACCTGATCACAGGGGCCAGAAGTTGGGGGACTCCATGCAACACAGATGTACAGCAGTTCTCAGAAACAGTGCGACTACAACCAAATATTCATGAAGTCATTCAAAGGAAAGCAAAATCTTCAAACATTTCTCAGTTTATATAGTGAATGTTGGAGTTTGTAAAGAAGAATACAAACACGGCCATTTTTTTGAACCGTCTAATATTCACTTTTCTTCCATTTTTTTAGAGGAACAACACAAATTTGATGTATTTTTCTTCATGTTGTGATTTGGAATAGAATGTGTCGTGTTCCCAATGCATTTGTGTGGATGGAAATAAAAGGATTAGAAGGATTTTCAGCTTCAGTCACTTTTTTCAACACACTGCTATTATTTTGAACACAACTGTAGGTTCACGGAGGCCACTGAGGATATAAGGAGTCAGATACACAGAAGAAACTCAGATTGCAGAAGAGAGCAGGACTACAGAAGGTCAGGAGTTAGGAACTGAAACAAGGAGCACAAACTGGAAACGGAACCAGAAACTCTTAGAACAGAGGCTTGGCCTAAGTATGACCTATTGCTTAGGCAATTAGAACTGATCTAAGCATGACTGAAACAATGAGGAAAATTGGAGCTGCTGGGTAGGAAGTGGCTACACTCTAAAAAATAACTCAAGCGACCTGTTACCACCACTTAATTAAATGTGTATTTCCAAGATAAAAATCCTAATTTATTGGTTTAAATAAACTTTTTCATTTAAAAACCTACTTTCATGAGTTGTGTTGAAATGATAATGTTGGAAATTACATCAACTTAATATTGTGTGTCATGTACAGTTACATTTCTGCATTCATTGTTGTACAATGAAATTGAAGTTAAGGTACCTTCATAAATTTGACTTGGTAACTTAATTTTGCTCTACATTGAGAGCTGCATTGCAAGTCTCCACCCCCATTCACTGAACACAAATCAAGTCTCAGTTGTTTCAAAAACTGTTCCTTGAACTTGATGGACTGAAAGCCAGTGCTAAAGTAATGGGTCTCAAGTACAGTATTCTCTGAAGAACGTATGTTTTCCATAGCGCAGTCATACTCAGATGACATTTTTCACTTTTATTTCAGTTCACAAAATGCTTGTGGCAGGGTAATGCGGAAAGAATATAGCAAATTGTAAGAAAGCTCACAAAATATCAACTTTCAATATCCTCCAATAGCTTCACTATATTGCCACAATTTGTTGCACAATATAGCAAAGGTCTTGTAGAGAAACAGTTTCTGCACCAGACAGACAATATTAAAAAAATCCTAATGCAAAGTGCTTACTCATTCATCAGTACAACTTTAAGGATTTGATTTTGGTGTGCAAAAAATGTCAGTTGTTTAACAATTGGATTGTTGGGCCTTGGTTCACACAATGAAGTGCATGGGAATCACAAAGGAACTGCAACACATTCCTGTGCAATTCACATGTGGTTCAGTGTAATGCATTCATTTTGAAGGAGCTCAAATCACACCACATCGCACCAAAGACATGCATGCACCAATTTTTGAACCACAGTGCAACCAGATTGCATGTTTTGTTTTGTACCATGCAATCTGGTGCCGGCAAATGCACTGTGTTTGCAACACTGACATCCACTGCAGACTGCAAGGGTAGTGCGATTTGAATGCGGTGCGCGAAATGCACACAGATTGCGGGGTTTCTGCAACACATTCTAGTGTGAGCCTAAACTGATTAATTCATTTTTGAAAGCTAGTATAAAAAAAACAAAGCTAAAATCTAATACAGAAAATCAATTTGGATCAACTTGATTTTTAACTGCTTTTTAACTTTAAAAAACTTGCTCATAATTGTAGCAATTAAGTCCACGTGACTTGAAGGTTTCTTATAAAAACTGGAAAAACTATTTGAATTAACTTAATATGTTTAAGTACTCAACTTAAAAACGTGTGTTTATAATGCCAGTAATTAAGTTGGCGGTAAATAAAAATGCATTCATTTCTATCAGAAAAGCTAATTACCTCAATGCAATGTAGTTTGTTGCTTCAACTTAATTTCACCAGACATTGTCATAACTTAAAAAGCTTCATGCAAACTGTTGCGTTTATTTTTTTTGTTGAGCCAAAACATTATTTTTTAGAGTGTATGAAGGAAGGTAAAGGAATCGGCAGGTGTGGCAGTGGCTCTATGCAGCAAGAAATTGGTAACAGAGCACATGCTTGTAGAACTATAAGTGCCAGTGAAGCCACAGCATCAAAGAGCGAAGGGAAAACACACAGGTACCAGAGGTACCAAAAGTGACATATAAGCCCTACAACTGATCTGTGACAGTATTTGTCTTTTATATTGCAGCCTTATAAAGATGCTTACAAACTGTCCAACCACTGAACAGTCTTTGTGGCTATTGTCCATGAAATAATACAATCTAATGTTTATTTTAAATGAAAACCTTCCTTGTCTTTCCCTCTTACATTGTGACCATACCAAGCTGTTTACATACTGACCAGCCACTGTACAATCATTGTGGCCAATTTCTATTTCAAAATAAAACCCATCTCTTCTCTCCCTCTTATATTGCTGCTGAACTAACCTGCTTACATACTGTCCTGCCACTGAACAAAATGTGTGGCTATTGTCTCTCATATAATACACTTTAATTTTTATCATGGGATTAAACCTGTTCACCAAAATGAAACCCAAATCTTCTCTCCCTCTTATATTGCTGCTGAACTAACCTGCTTACATACTGTCCTGCCACTGAACAAAATGTGTGGCTATTGTCTCTCATATAATACACTTTAATTTTTATCATGGGATTAAACCTGTTCACCTACTCTCCCAACACTAGCCAGATTCTACCAAACATATACTTGAAGTCTATATTTGGAATGGTTAGGAATTCACTCTGGATACAGGGATGGGAGGGGATTCAGGCAATGTTGGCTCAAAAAACTAAAACTTAACTTGTAAACTATAAAATTCTTGTTGGCACTGGCCAGATTATGTGGTGCTTAAGGCTTTAGCTTTATTATGTTTAAAAGTAAACTTTCCTATAGCTTTTAGATCTTCTATTGTGTAACAATGTGGTGCAACATGCTGGGCTGCATGGTCACCACATGTTCTCTTTAACCCATTCATGCCTGGACACGGTTTCCCTGATCACACTGAGATCCTCTGAACCTCTGGCTTCATAGGGTACCCTGGAATGTTTGGCCTTGGTACAGACACACAAGGTGACACACACGGGTTAAAATACCAATTAGAGGTTAATGTCCATCATCTGTGGCTTTTTAAATTGCAGTTAGTGTCAGTGTATAAATAGTCAATGAGTTTGTTAGCTCTTACTGATTAGGCTAGATACTGAGCCATGGGGATCAGAAAAGAACTGTCAAAAGTCCTGCGTAACAAGGTAAAGGAACTTTATAAAGATGGAAAAGGACATAAAAAGATGTCCAAAGCCTTGAATATGCCAATCAGTACTATTACAGCACCTATTAAGAAGTGGAAAGTTCGGGGATCTCTTGATACCAAGCCAAGGTCAGGTAGACTAAGAAAGATTACAGCCATAACTGACAGAAGAATTGTCCGGGATTCAAAGAAAAACCCCACAGGCAACCTCAAAAGAAATACAGGCTGCTCTGGAAAAAGATGGTGTGGTCTGAACCTGTAGCTCCATAGGGTATCCAGAGATTCTGGAAACCTGCATCGCTTGCCCATTTATGTGAGCACCAGGGGCAGACTGACCATTCGAGCACTCGGGCACTGCCCGAGGGTCCGGGCTCAGTATGGGGCCCCATGAAATGCCCCTGGTATATTTTATAGGCTTTTTTTGGGTCTGTTATGAGTGTGGGCAAGGACACAGGGGCCCCATGATCCCCTATTGCCCGGGGGCCCATGAGTTGTCAGTCCGCCCCTGGTGAGCACACCCCTTTGGAGAAGCCAGTATTCTCCAGCTGAGCATCAACATATCCTCTATAGGGCTTACAGCAATGAGTCCAACAATAGCTGGCACAAGCCCATTACCAAGAGATGTTCCAAAGAGAGAGACAGTGTGAGTTGAGGAGTAGCTGCTACCTTTATAGGGGTTTCCCAGAGCCTTAAAACCAGGAGTTGAAAGTAATCCAGAATGCCCCGATCCCCTCCTTCCCTTGTTTCCCTTCTAAGGGGAAGTTCCATAATAGATCCTTACAGCCTACATTCTACATTCAGATAAACAGGTACAACTTATGCAGGGAGATTTGTTTAATCTCTGTGTATCACCTGAGGATAGTCACTGCACAGGGCATATTGAAGGGTTTACAGCCACTTCAGGCTCACTGTTCTAGATACATCACTCACTCACTCTGGCCAAAGGGGAAATGGGCATCAATGAAAACATGCCAGAGGGTCTAACCCTTTCACATTCCATCCAAAACTAGCAAAAACATTTTTTTGTCTAATTTAACCAGTTAAGAACACTTTGAGGAAAAAGATTTGTTTCAGTTGTTTCTGGTTCCATAAGGTCTGTGCAAAGAATTTCTTCACTGGATGAACGACCCCAAATCTTGTCCAATACCAGCCCAGCTCTCCACTCTACATACTGCCAATGGGTGTCTATGAAAGCTCTGCCCTTAAAGTGTAACTAAAAGGCAAAACATGTTTTCTCTTTGTTTAGTTTTGGAAAAAATGAAGAGAGATAAAGACCCCTGCCAAGTCTTTATTGCTGTCTGTGTCCCCATTAGGGAGATTTCCCCCCTCTCTATATGTCCTGTTTACTGTTATCATTACGAAAGTAAAAACAAAATCCTAAACTTTGGGGTGTCCCCAAATAAGCAATAAAGGGGAACTCTATCAATGCGGGAAACTAATTCTGGAGACCTGGGGGGGCCCCAAGAGATTGCTTTAATTTATAGTGATTTCCTCACTTCCTATTTTGGCTACGGGAAAGGAAGTGAAGGGATATCTCCCCAATAGGAGAAATAGGGCAAACCCCCCCAAAAAAAAAACCCAGACTAGGGTTATAATCCTCTCTTACTCTATCCAAAATAAAAAAAATGTTTTGTCCCGAGTTTTACATTTACAAGCCATCTCCCTGTGTGGATGAATTGAGCTCATGGCTCAGACCACACCCAGCCCCCCGGCTCTTCAATGGAACTTAGAGATCTAAGGGCTGTTATTTCAGCGAGCAGAGCGTCCTATGGGTGGGAGAGCTGAGCTTTTCCCTGTGGAACCTCTTTTAATAATGGAGAAATGGAAAAAGCAGAGGAGCATTTGAATAGCAGAGGAAGATGGACTATTACCCATCACCGATTTCCTCCAGCAGTAAGTGTGCGCAGGTTATGCCACCTACCTTCCTGGGCAAGAGACGAGGAGACCACCAACAGCAACGCCACCAGCACCCTCAGCTCCATCTCCCTGAGAACATACAAACATGAAAAAAATAATTCATCTCAGCATTTGTTAGTAGAAACAGACATCAAATTTTATGGTTAAAGGCATCTGAACACCATCTTCAATGAATGGCCCCATAAGTCCCAACTAGAGATGAGCAAACACAAGGCCCCAACACATCATGTTCCATCGCTTCTCTCACACCCAATGACAAGTTTGGCTGATACAAAGGGGTATGGCTTCCAGGTTGATTGACCATATATGGATAGGAGAATATTTGGTCAATAACAACATAGGGTACCAGTAACATCATTGACCATATATGGTCATGTCCAAATATAGTCAATGGCATGTCTGGGGAGATGCAGACCCTTTGTTTATTACCCCTGTCATCCTCTGGACCCATCATTCTTGTTCCATCACTTCCTTCACACTGAATGACAGGTCTGGGTGATGACAACTGAAATATACAAAGGGGCTGGGACTCCTGGGTGATGTCATTGACCATATATGGATATGACCATATTTGGTCAATGACATCACAGGGTACCAGTAACATCATTGACCATACATGGTCATGTCCAAATATAGTCAATGGCATGTCTGGGGAGATGCAGACCCTTTGTTTATTACCCCTGTCATCCTCTGGACCCGTCATTCTTGTTCCATCACTTCCTTCACACTGAATGACAGGTCTGGGTGATGACAACTGAAATATACAAAGGGGCTGGGACTCCTGGGTGATGTCATTGACCATATATGGATATGACCATATTTGGTCAATGACATCACAGGGTACCAGTAACATCATTGACCATATATGGTCATGTCCAAATATAGTCAATGGCATCTCTGGGGAGATGCAGACCCTTCGTTTATTACCCCTGTCATCCTCTGGACCCGTCATTCTTGTTCCATCACTTCCTTCACATTCAATGACAGGTCTGGGTGATGACAACTGAAATATACAAAGGGGCTGGGACTCCTGGGTGATGTCATTGACCATATATGGATATGACCATATTTGGCCAATGACATCACAGGGTACCAGTAACATAATTGACTATATATGGACATGTCCAAATGTGGTCAATGGTGTCACCAGGGTAACCCAGCCCCTTTGTTTATAACTCCTGTCATCCTCCAGACCCATCATTCAGCATAAGGGATGCAACAAAGAAGATGTGTGTTGGCGGGAAGCATTTTTTTTCTTTCGTCAGGTCAGTGGGCATTGGGCGTTATGATTGGTGTGGATCTATCTTATAGTTAAGTAACTTGCCAAAGTCTATGTCTTTGTTTTTATTTACTTTTTGCATTTTTTGCAACAGAATAGAAGTACAATGTACTCCTTACTTATTCACAAAGAGGCCCGTATCTGGGGGCCCATATCAGGACCTGGGTGACCTGCTGGTGGTTCCCAGACACGAAGGGCGCAGTTACAGTGGCCACCAGTGGGAGTTTATCAGAAGGCAGCATCAGGTGGAGTCTAAATACTGGAACCCACTGGTTGCAGGGAGACACCCACTGGTGACTATTG
Source organism: Staurois parvus (assembly GCF_062004578.1). Taxonomy (NCBI): domain Eukaryota; kingdom Metazoa; phylum Chordata; class Amphibia; order Anura; family Ranidae; genus Staurois; species Staurois parvus. The sequence goes on along the minus strand of NW_028318308.1, from coordinate 445,963 downwards.
GAACTGTGCCTTCGGCACAGTGCCAACAGCAGGTCATCCAGGTACTGACAATAACATGGCAGTGAAGCACAACTAAACCAATAACCTAACTATAATACATTATATATAACGGGGGGAAGCTGACATGAACAGGGCATGAGCGGGACTGAGACTGGGAACAAAGGGAGCAGAGGTGGGGTAACAGGATACAGGATAAGGCAGAGATCAAGATAATCAGCTTGCAGGTATAAGGCCAACACTGAAGGACTGATGAAAAGTCAAGGAAGGGGTTATATACCAGCTGGGAGACACTAGCAGCCCTTCAGCACTGAGAACCACAGTGCCACCAGCATGTGATTTAGATCCTGACTGCCCCCTTATTTTTAGTGGGGGCTTACAGATTCTAATAACCCCTGTGCCCACAGACCCCCACAACCACTGGGTCAGTGTTGTGGGAAAGAGGCCCTTGCCTTAACAATATGGGGACAAGATACTTTTCCAGTGGGGTTCCCCTTTGGCAAGGCACCCTTATCCCCCTCTTTCCTGGCCCACCATGCTCTGTGAAGGGTCTGGTGTGGTGTGGACCTCGTGCTTTTCTTATTTTTGGATGGGGTTCTGCCATAAATCAAAAGCAAATAAGAAATAAAAGCCCATGATGTGCATCCACCATCAGTCATGTTGTCCAGAAATGTGGATCCATGTTAATCACGATGCCAGACAACCACCAACCCGAATGACCGACTCACCAACACTTTTGCAGTCAGAATAATGCTTGTTAGGAAATGGAAAACTAATGTGGCACCTGACATATCTGAAGTGATGAGATATCAGACTTGATATAAATGTAAAAGAATATCCAGTATAATGAATGGGCCAACACAAGAAATGTCATGAACAATGCGACTTGTGGTTAACCTATCCAAGAGATTAAAACTGGAGGGCCAATCCCTGCAAATCTATAGCTGCATATACAAACTGGGGAGCCATGGTATTGGGGTATAGACAGTATACACCCATTCTTTGTTAATTTAGGGTCAGTTTAACCCCTTCCCTTCAAGCATATGCATATATGGGTCCACACTGAAGTGGATCTTTAACCATGGGGCCCCATAGACTGTATGTCCTGCTGTGTTTGTGCTGGGAGTGCACTGTGCAGTGTGCCCCCAGCACAGAGACCAGGATCTCACATAGTTACATAGTTAGTCTGGCTGACAAAAGGCAAAAGTCCATCCAGTTCAACCATAAAAAAAAAGAGTTATAATCCTACACCCACAGTGGATCCAGAGGAAGGCAAAAACACCAGCAAAGCACGATCCAATCTGCTCCTGCAGGGGAAACATTCCTTCCTGATCCCCCGAAAGGCAATCAGATATTCCCTGGATCAACTTTCCCTATAAATGTTATATCCAGTAATATTCTGTGTATCCAAGAAAGGATCCAGGACTTTCCTACAGCAATCCACTGAGCTGCCACACCCACCTCTGGAGGGAGTCTATTCCACATTCTCACAGCTCTTACTGTGAAGAAACCTTTCCGTGTTTGGAGATGACATTTCTTCTCCTACAGACATAAAGAGCGCCCCCTTGTCCTCTGTGATGACCTCAGGGGGAAGAACTATACCGAGTTCACTATATGATCCACTGATATATTTATACATGGAGATCATACCCCCCTTATGTATTATACATGGAGATCATATCCCCCCTTATGTATTATACATGGAGATCATATCCCCCCTTACGTATTATACATGGAGATCATATCCCCCCTTACGTATTATACATGGAGATCATATCCCCCCTTATGTATTATACATGGAGATCATATCCCCCCTTATGTATTATACATGGAGATCATATCCCCCTTATGTATTATACATGGAGATCATATCCCCCCTTATGTATTATACATGGAGATCATATCCCCCTTATGTATTATACATGGAGATCATATCCCCCTTATGTATTATACATGGAGATCATATCCCCCTTATGTATTATACATGGAGATCATATCCCCCTTATGTATTATACATGGAGATTATATCCCCCCTTATGTATTATACATGGAGATCATATCCCCCCTTATGTATTATACATGGAGATCATATCCCCCCTTATGTATTATACATGGAGATCATATCCCCCCCTTATGTATTATACATGGAGATCATGTCCCTCCTTATGTATTATACATGGACATCATATCCCCCCTTATGAATTATACATGGAGATCATATCCCCCTTATGTATTATACATGGAGATCATATCCCCCCTTATGTATTATACATGGAGATCATATCCCCCCTTATGTATTATACATGGAGATCATATCCCCCTTATGTACTATACATGGAGATCATATCCCCCCTTATGTATTATACATGGAGATCATATCCCCCCTTATGTATTATACATGGAGATCATATCCCCCTTATGTATTATACATGGAGATCATATCCCCCTTATGTATTATACATGGAGATCATATCCCCCCTTATGTATTATACATGGTGATCATATCCCCCCTTATGTATTATACATGGAGATCATATCCCCCCCTTATGTATTATACATGGAGATCATATCCCCCCCTTATGTATTATACATGGAGATCATATCCCCCCCTTATGTATTATACATGGTGATCATATACCGCTTATGTATTATACATGGAGATCATATCCCCCTTATGTATTATACATGGAGATCATATCCCCCCTTATGTATTATACATGGAGATCATATCCCCCCCTTATGTATTATACATGGAGATCATATCCCCCCCTTATGTATTATACATGGAGATCATATCCCCCCCCCTTATGTATTATACATGGAGATCATATCCCCCCCTTATGTATTATACATGGAGATCATATCCCCCCTTATGTATACATGGAGATCATATCCCCCTTATGTATTATACATGGAGATCATATCCCCCCTTATGTATTATACATGGAGATCATATCCCCCCTTATGTATTATACATGGAGATCATATCCCCCCCTTATGTATTATACATGGAGATCATATCCCCCCCTTATGTATTATACACAGAGATCATATCCCCCCTTATGTATTAAACATGGAGATCATATCCCCCCTTATGTATTATACATGGAGATCATATCCCCCCTTATGTATTATACATGGAGATCATATCCCCCCTTATGTATTATACATGGAGATCATACCCCCCTTATGTATTATACATGGAGATCATATCCCCCCTTATGTATTATACATGGAGATCATATCCCCCTTATGTATTATACATGGAGATCATATCCCCCCTTATGTATTATACATGGAGATCATATCCCCCTTATGTATTATACATGGAGATCATATCCCCCTTATGTATTATACATGGAGATCATATCCCCCTTATGTATTATACATGGAGATTATATCCCCCCTTATGTATTATACATGGAGATCATATCCCCCCTTATGTATTATACATGGAGATCATATCCCCCCTTATGTATTATACATGGAGATCATATCCCCCCCTTATGTATTATACATGGAGATCATGTCCCTCCTTATGTATTATACATGGACATCATATCCCCCCTTATGAATTATACATGGAGATCATATCCCCCTTATGTATTATACATGGAGATCATATCCCCCCTTATGTATTATACATGGAGATCATATCCCCCCTTATGTATTATACATGGAGATCATATCCCCCTTATGTACTATACATGGAGATCATATCCCCCCTTATGTATTATACATGGTGATCATATCCCCCCTTATGTATTATACATGGAGATCATATCCCCCCTTATGTATTATACATGGAGATCATATCCCCCCTTATGTATTATACATGGAGATCATATCCCCCCTTATGTATTATACATGGAGATCATATCCCCCCCTTATGTATTATACATGGAGATCATATCCCCCCTTATGTATTATACATGGAGATCATACCCCCCCTTATGTATTATACATGGAGATCATATCCCCCTTATGTATTATACATGGAGATCATATCCCCCTTATGTATTATACATGGAGATCATATCCCCCTTATGTATTATACATGGAGATCATATCCCCCCTTATGTATTATACATGGTGATCATATCCCCCTTATGTATTATACATGGAGATCATATCCCCCCCTTATGTATTATACATGGAGATCATATCCCCCTTATGTATTATACATGGAGATCATATCCCCCCTTATGTATTATACATGGAGATCATATCCCCCTTATGTTTTAATCATGGAGATCATATCCCCCCTTATGTATTATACATGGTGATCATATCCCCCCTTATGTATTATACATGGAGATCATATCCCCCTTATGTATTATACATGGAGATCATATCCCCCTTATGTATTATACATGGAGATCATATCCCCCCTTATGTATTATACATGGTGATCATATCCCCCCTTATGTATTATACATGGAGATCATATCCCCCCCTTATGTATTATACATGGAGATCATATCCCCCCCTTATGTATTATACATGGAGATCATATCCCCCCCTTATGTATTATACATGGTGATCATATACCGCTTATGTATTATACATGGAGATCATATCCCCCTTATGTATTATACATGGAGATCATATCCCCCCTTATGTATTATACATGGAGATCATATCCCCCCCTTATGTATTATACATGGAGATCATATCCCCCCCTTATGTATTATACATGGAGATCATATCCCCCCCCCTTATGTATTATACATGGAGATCATATCCCCCCCTTATGTATTATACATGGAGATCATATCCCCCCCTTATGTATACATGGAGATCATATCCCCCTTATGTATTATACATGGAGATCATATCCCCCCTTATGTATTATACATGGAGATCATATCCCCCTTATGTATTATACATGGAGATCATATCCCCCCTTATGTATTATACATGGAGATCATATCCCCCCCTTATGTATTATACATGGAGATCATATCCCCCCCTTATGTATTATACACGGAGATCATATCCCCCCTTATGTATTATACATGGAGATCATATCCCCCCTTATGTATTATATATGGAGATCATATCCCCCCCTTATGTATTATACACGGAGATCATATCCCCCCTTATGTATTATATATGGAGATCATATCCCCCCCTTATGTATTATACATGGAGATCATATCCCCCCTTATGTATTATACATGGAGATCATATCCCCCTTATGTATTATACATGGAGATCATATCCCCCTTTATGTATTATACATGGAGATCATATCCCCCTTATGTATTATACATGGAGATCATATCTAGAGATGAGCGAATCGAAGTAGGCGAAGTGGAATTCGTTTCGAATATTAGGAAAATTTCGATTCGCGTCGAATCCGAAAATTAGCAGACTTCGGATGCGCGAATCGAAATTTTTCCTAAAATGGCGGCGACATGTGCGGCGACGGAGCGGGGATGTCTGGGAAGGCGCGCAGACAAGGCGCGCTGACCCATAATGCATTCATTCATGACATGTGATCGCATTAGCCAATCAGCAGCCAGCCAGCCAGCACTGTGTAATGGTCGAGCTATAAATGGCGGCCATTTTAGAATTCTCCATTTGCCTCCAGTCATTCAACAGAGTCAGACCTGGCTGTATGCAGGGAGAGAGTTAGGGCCAGAGAAACGTTACTTAGGGACACAGAATTGTTACTCAGGGACAGACAGAATTGTTACTGAGGGATACAGAATTGTTACTGAGGGCCACAGAATCATTACTTAGGGCCACAGAAACGTTACTTAGGGCCACAGAATTGTTACTTAGGGACAGACACAGAATTGTTACAGAGGGACACAGATTTGTTACTGAGGGCCACAGAATCGTTACTTAGGGCCACAGAATTGCTACTTAGGGACAGACACAGAATTGTTAGTGAGGGACACAGATTTGTTACTGAGGGCCACAGAATCGTTACTTAGGGCCACAGAAACGTTACTTAGGGCCACAGAATTGTTACTTAGGGACAGACACAGAATTGTTATTGAGGGACACAGAATTGTTACTAAGGGCCACAGAAACGTTACTTAGGGCCACAGAAACGTTACTTAGGGCCACAGAATTGTTACTCAGGGACAGACAGAATTGTTACTGAGGGATACAGAATTGTTACTGAGGGCCACAGAATCGTCACTTAGGGCCACAGAAACGTTACTTAGGGCCACAGAATTGTTACTTAGGGACAGACAGAATTGTTACTGAGGGACACAGATTTGTTACTGAGGGCCACAGAATCGTTACTTAGGGCCACAGAATTGTTAGTTAGGGACAGACAGAATTGTTACTGAGGGACACAGATTTGTTACTGAGGGCCACAGAATCGTTACTTAGGGCCACAGAATTGTTACTTAGGGACAGACACAGAATTGTTACTTAGGGACACAGATTTGTTACTGAGGGCCACAGAATCGTTACTTAGGGCCACAGAAACGTTACTTAGGGCCACAGAATTGTTACTTAGGGACAGACACATAATTGTTATTGAGGGACACAGAATTGTTACTGAGGGCCACAGAACCGTTACTTAGGGCCACAGAAACGTTACTTAGGGCCACAGAATTGTTACTTAAGGACAGGCACAGAATTGTTACCGAGGGACACAGATTTGTTACTGAGGGCCACAGAATCGTTACTTAGGGCCACAGAATTGTTACTTAGGGACAGACACAGAATTGTTATTGAGGGACACAGAATTGTTACTGAGGGCCACAGAACCGTTACTTAGGGCCACAGAAACGTTACTTAGGGCCACAGAATTGTTACTTAGGGACAGACACAGAATTGTTACTGAGGGACACAGATTTGTTACTGAGGGCCACAGAAACGTTACTTAGGGCCACAGAAACGTTACTTAGGGCCACAGAATCGTTAGTTAGGGCCACAGAAACGTTACTTAGGGACACAGAATTGTTACTCAGGGATAGACACAGAATTGTTACTGAGGGATACAGAATTGTTACTGAGGGCCACAGAATCGTTACTTAGGGCCACAGAAACGTTACTTAGGGCCACAGAAACGTTACTTAGGGCCACAGAATTGTTACTTAGGGACAGACACAGAATTGTTACTGAGGGACACAGATTTGTTACTGAGGGCCACAGAAACGTTACTTAGGGCCACAGAATCGTTACTTAGGGCCACAGAAACGTTACTTAGGGCCACAGAAACGTTTCTTAGGGCCACAGAATTGTTACTCAGGGACAGACACAGAATTGTTACTGAGGGATACAGAATTGTTACTGAGGGACACAGAACCGTTACTTAGGGCCACAGAAACGTTACTTAGGGCCACAGAATTGTTACTTAGGGACAGACACAGAATTGTTACTGAGGGACACTGATTTGTTACTGAGGGCCACAGAAACGTTACTTAGGGCCACAGAATCGTTACTTAGGGCCACAGAAACGTTACTTAGGGCCACAGAAACTTTACTTAGGGCCACAGAATCGTTACTTAGGGACACAGAATTGTTACTCAGGGACAGACACAGAATTGTTACTGAGGGATACAGAATTGTTACTGAGGGCCACAGAAACGTTACTTAGGGACACAGAAACGTTACTTAGGGCCACAGAATTGTTACTTAGGGACAGACACAGAATTGTTACTGAGGGACACAGAATTGTTACTGAGGGCCACAGAACCGTTACTTAGGGCCACAGAAACGTTACTTAGGGACACAGAATTGTTACTCAGGGACAGACACATAATTGTTACTGAGGGCCACAGAATTGTTACTGAGGGCCACAGAACTGTTACTGAGGGCCACAGAACTGTTACTTAGGGCCACAGAAACGTTACTTAGGGCCACAGAAACGTTACTTAGGGCTACAGAAACGTTACTTAGGGCCACAGAATCGTTACTTAGGGCCACAGAAACGTTACTTAGGGCCACAGAAACTTTACTTAGGGCCACAGAATTGTTACTTGGGGACACAGAATTGTTACTCAGGGACAGACACAGAATTGTTACTGAGGGATACAGAATTGTTACTGAGGGCCACAGAAACGTTACTTAGGGCCACAGAAACGTTACTTAGGGACACAGAATTGTTACTCAGGGACAGACACAGAATTGTTACTCAGGGACAGACACAGAATTGTTACTCAGGAACACAGAATTGTTACTCAGGGACACATAATTGTTACTCAGGGACACAGAATTGTTACTGAGGGACACAGAATTGTTACTCAGGGACACAGAATTGTTACTGAAGGACACAGAATTGTTACTCAGGGACACAGAATTGTCACTGAGGGACACAGAATTGTTACTGAGGGACACAGATTTGTTACTGAGGGCCACAGAAACGTTACTTAGGGACACAGAATTGTTACTCAGGGACAGACACAGAATTGTTACTCAGGGACACAGAATTGTTACTCAGGGACACAGAATTGTTACTCAGGGACAGACACAGAATTGTTACTCAGGGACAGACACAGAATTGTTACTCAGGGACAGACACAGAATTGTTACTGAGGGACACAGAATTGTTACTGAGGGACACAGAATTGTTACTGAGGGCCACAGAACTGTTACTTAGGGCCACAGAAACGTTACTCAGGGACACAAAATTGTTACTCAGGGACAGACACAGAATTGTTACTCAGGGACACAGAATCGTTGAATTAAAGAGTATGTCAGACAACATGCAGAGGAGTGGCAGAGGAGGCAATGTTTCAGGAGCGAGCAGATGTGGCAGCAGAGGAAGGGGTCGAGGCAGCACTAGTCGCAGCCAGAGGCCAGTGCTCCCGGTGTCATCCAGCGGTCGTGTCTCCACTGACAACCCTGCCGTCATCGATTGTTTGGCTCGGTCGTCTTCCTCTTCCCAGGTCACCTCTGACACCTACAGCCAACGGTCGGTGGGTACGTCAGACACAACCGTTAGTTGGCATGGTCCGGGACCAAGCCCACTGAAATCACGTGTCCTCTACCTGCCCCTGTCCTTTGGTGTTCCCTCACCAAGCGAAGTATCGCATGCTGTGGGCTCAGCCCCACTGTACAGTGAGGAAGAGCTAACAGAGGGCGGTCAGGAACGGGGGGAGACATCCGCCTCTTCAGCAGCCAGGCGAAGAAGTAGTGGCGAGGAGAGTGGCTCGGTAGCCGGTCTAGAGACAGGTCTGTCTCCTGACCCACACGCAGCCGAGGGGGCTAGTAGTGAGGCGGAGACCCTACTTGATGATGATGAGGTTGATCGCACTTGGCAGCCTCGTCGTCATCAGGCTATTGCTTCCACATCATCAGGAGAAGAGGGTGGCAGCTTGGCAGCGAGCAAAACAGTCGGTGGGTTACCCAGGAGGCAGCAGGGTCGCAGCAGTGTCAGTGGAGGCAAACGGCCACGGAGTAGAGCACCAGCTCCACTGCAGCCTACCACCACGGCCAGTAGTGGTGCCGGTGTGCATGGAGGAAGCAGCAGTCAGCCAGTGAGGAGTATCGGGGGCAAAGTTTCCTACTCGGAGGTGTGGCAATTTTTTGTCAAGCCGCCCGAGGAAGTAAACGTAGCCGTATGTCGACTATGTGGCCAGAAAGTCAAGCGTGGCCAGGGGGCCCATGTTGGGACTACAGCGTTGCGGCAGCATATGCAGCGTCGCCATTTGGTGGCCTGGGAAAACCGTGATAAAGATACGGCGGTTCTGCCTGCCCCAGCCCCCGCTCCATCACCCGCTCCGTTACTTGCTCCGTCACCCGACGTCAATCGCCCTCCATCAGCCAGTCAAGGCTCCAACACCTCTGCTGAGGGGAGTTGTCGCTCGTTGGCATCTTCCGCTCGTTCAGATGCTCCTTCTCCTGCTACTCCTCTTCACGGATTCCGTCAGCAGTCTTTCTTGGAATCCGTTTCCAAGAGACAACAGTTTGCGAGCACGCACCCGACGGTGCAAAAGCTGAACGTCCTCCTGTCCAAGTTGCTGGTGCTGCAGTCCCTCCCTTTCCAAGTGGTGGACTCAGCACCTTTCCGAGAAATGATGGCTTGTGCCGCGCCGCGGTGGAGAGTGCCAAGCCGGCATTTCTTCGCCAAAAAGGCAGTGCCAGCCCTGCATTCACATGTAGAAGACATGGTGGGCCAGTCTTTGAGCATGTCGGTCTCTGCCAAAGTGCACGGCAGCGCCGACGTGTGGAGCTGTAACTACGGTCAGGGACAGTACATGTCATTTACGGCCCACTGGGTGAACGTGGTGCCGTCACAGCCGCACCAGCAACTTGGACAGGTCACGCCGCTTTTGCCTCCACGTTTGCACGTCCTTGGTCCACAAAAGATGTCCGCCTCTACCACCTCTTCTTCCTTCGTGTCCTCAGCCGCCACCCCCGTGCCAAGTCCCATTACCCGACCGGCATATCACATGTGCAGGGCGCAACGGTGTCACGCTGTGCTGCACCTGGTATGCCTTGGCGAACGTAGTCACACAGGGGAGGAACTTCTGAGTGTAATGAACAGAGAAATCGACAGATGGCTGTCTCCGCGCAAACTGAAAATCGGAACCATGTTGACCGACAACGGAAAGAACATGGTGTCTGCTCTGCGTCAAGGAAGGTTGTGCCATGCGCCATGCATGGCTCACATGTTCAATCTGGTTGTCAAGCGGTTCCTAAAATCCACCATCCCACTGCAAGACATCCTTAAAATGTCACGTAAACTGTGCATGCATTTCAGCCATTCCTACACCGCAAAGCACACCCTCCTTGAGCTGCAGCGGCAGAACGGAATTGCACAGCATCGCCTGATCTGCGACGTTGCAACAAGGTGGAATTCAACCCTACACATGTTAGACCGCCTTTACGAGCAGCGAAAGGCCATCACCGATTTCCTGATGTTACAAGCGGATAAAGGTACTCCCCTGTGTAACTTCGATGTCAGCCATTGGCAGCTCATGCGTGACACCTGCCGCTTGCTCAGGCCCTTTGAGGAGGCCACGCTATTCGTGAGTCGGCAGGACTATGGGATGAACGACGTCATTCCTCTGTTGCACGTCCTGGAACAAATGCTGTTAACAATGGCTGGTCAGGGTGCGGTAGACGTGGCGCACAGATCTCAACGCCACATGACCCCTGAGGGGGCAGGACAGGAAGAAGAGGAGGAGGTAGAGGAGGACATTTGTGCTCAGGAATTATTGAGTGAAATGGGTGGTTTTTCCACTCAGCGGACAGGAGTGGAGGAGCAGGAGCATCTGGTAGAGGAGGAGGAGGAGGAGACAGAGGACCCAGACGCACCGTGGCAGTATGCTGTGGAGATGGAGGCAGGGAGTCCCTCGCATTCCTTGGCACAAATGGCCCATAGCATGCTCGGTTGCTTGCGTAGCGACAGCCGAATAATAACCATCAGACAGAGGGATGACTTTTGGCTGTCCACCTTGTTGGACCCTCGCTACCGTTCAAAAATGGTGGCCTTTTTCACACCTGCTGAGAGAGAGGCCAAAATAACGTACTATAAAAACCACCTATGTAGTCAGTTGGTCTCTGCCTTTTTGCGTCAACGTCCATCCTCAGACACTGTGGGCCCTGTGCGCTCGCGTTCCGCTGCCATGGCAGCAGGGGAGGGGTGGGGTGGTAGGAGCAGTGGTAGCTCCACCAGCAGCGGCTGCCTCAGTCTGCAGTCGATGATGAGTAGCTTTCTTCACCAGCGCAGTGAGGAAACTACTAACCAGCCGCAGCAGCAGCAGCATCAGGTGGACCTGGAGCAGGACCTCAAACAACAGGCTTAGGCCTACTTGGACAGCACCCTGCCAACCGAGGTAGACAATCCCCTTGACTACTGGGCAAAGAAACTTGACCTTTGGCCCCAACTAGCTGAATTTGCACTTGAAAGGCTGTCATGCCCGGCCAGTAGTGTGGCATCGGAGCGCGTGTTTAGTGCGGCAGGAGGTATTGTAACTCCGCGGAGGACACGACTGTCCACCCAAAGTGTGGAGAGACTCACGTTTGTGAAAATGAATCAGGCGTGGATTAGTCTGGATTTCAAACCACCAGTTCCTGACACAACTGACTAAATCCGCCATGAATCATGCCTCAAACATGTGCCACTTTCAGGTCTCCGCACACTGCTGGTGTGTTCCATTTTGTCATAGGGTGCTGGCAGATTACGGGCCTCCCATAGCTGCTGCCAGGCCCCTAATCTGCCATGGGCCCCTGTACCGCCTCCTCATGCTGCTGCCAGGTCCAGAGTCTCTCATGGGTCCCTGTACGGCCTCCCATTGCTGCTGTCTCCATCCCCACACTCTGCCATGTGCCACTTTCAGGTCTCCTCACACACTGCTGGTGTGTTGAATTTTTTGACATAGGGTGCTGGCAGATTACAGGCCTCCCATAGCTGCTGCCAGGCCCCTAATCTGCCATGGGCCCCTATACCGCCTCCTCATGCTGCTGCCAAGTCCAGAGTCTGTCATGGGTCCCTGTACGGCCTCCCATTGCTGCTGTCTCCATCGCCACACTCTGCCATGTGCCACTTTCAGGTCTCCTCACACTGCTGGTGTGTTGAATTTTTTGACATAGGGTGCTGGCAGATTACGGGCCTCCCATAGCTGCTGCCAGGCCCCTAATCTGCCATGGGCCCCTATATACCGCCTCCTCATGCTGCTGCCAGGTCCAGAGCCTCTCATGGGTCCCTGTACGGCCTCCCATTGCTGCTGTCTCTATCGCCACACTCTGCCATGTGCCACTTTCAGGTCTCCTCACACACTGCTGGTGTGTTGAATTTTTTGACATAGGGTGCTGGCAGATTACGGGCCTCCCATAGCTGCTGCCAGGCCCCTAATCTGCCATGGGCCCCTATACCGCCTCCTCATGCTGCTGCCAAGTCCAGAGTCTCTCATGGGTCCCTGTGCGGCCTCCCATTGCTGCTGTCTCCATCGCCACACTCTGCCATGTGCCACTTTCAGGTCTCTTCACACTGCTGGTGTGTTGAATTTTTTGACATAGGGTGCTGGCAGATTACGGGCCTCCCATAGCTGCTGCCAGGCCCCTAATCTGCCATGGGCCCCTGTACCGCCTCCTCCTGCTGCTGCCAGGTCCACAGTGTCTCATGCCATGTGCCACTTTCAGGTCTCCTCACACTGCTGGTGTGTTCAATTTTTTGACATAGGGTGCTGGCAGATTACGGGCCTCCCATAGCTGCTGCCAGGCCCATAATCTGCCATGGGCCCCCGTACCGACTCCTCATGCTGTGACGTTGCAACAAGGTGGAATTCAACCCTACACATGTTAGACCGCCTTTACGAACAGCGAAAGGCCATCACAGATTTCCTGATGTTAAAAGCGGATAAAGGTATTCCCTGTGTAACTTCGATGTCAGCCATTGGCAGCTCATGCGTGACACCTGCCGCTTGCTCAGGCCCTTTGAGGAGGCCACGCTATTCGTGAGTCGGCAGGACTATGGGATGAACGACGTCATTCCTCTGTTGCACGTCCTGGAACAAATGCTGTTAACAATGGCTGGTCAGGGTGCGGTAGACGTGGCGCACAGATCTCAACGCCACATGACCCCTGAGGGGGCAGGACAGGAAGAAGAGGAGGAGGTAGAGGAGGACATTTGTGCTCAGGAATTATTGAGTGAAATGGGTGGTTTTTCCACTCAGCGGACAGGAGTGGAGGAGCAGGAGCATCTGGTAGAGGAGGAGGAGGAGACAGAGGACCCAGACGCACCGTGGCAGTATGCTGTGGAGATGGAGGCAGGGAGTCCCTCGCATTCCTTGGCACAAATGGCCCATAGCATGCTCGGTTGCTTGCGTAGCGACAGCCAAATAATAACCATCAGACAGAGGGATGACTTTTGGCTGTCCACCTTGTTGGACACTCGCTACCGTTCAAAAATGGTGGCCTTTTTCACACCTGCTGAGAGGGAGGCCAAAATAACGTACTATAAAAACCACCTATGTAGTCAGCTGGTCTCTGCCTGTCTGCGCCAACGTCCATCCTCAGACACTGTGGGCCCTGTGCGCTCGCGTTACGCTGCCATGGCAGCAGGGGAGGGGTGGGGTGGTAGGAGCCGTGGCAGCTCCACCAGCAGCAGCTGCCTCAGTCTGCAGTCGATGATGAGTAGCTTTCTTCACCAGCGCAGTGAGGAAACTAATAACCAGCCGCAGCAGCAGCAGCATCAGGTGGACCTGGAGCAGGACCTCAAACAACAGGCTTGGGCCTACTTGGACAGCACCCTGCCAACCGAGGTAGACAATCCCCTTGACTACTGGGCAACGAAACTTGACCTTTGGCCCCAACTAGCTGAATTTGCCCTTGAAAGGCTGTCATGCCCGGCCAGTAGCGTGGCATCGGAGCGCGTGTTTAGTGCGGCAGGAGGTATTGCAACTCCGCGGAGGACACGACTGTCCACCCAAAGTGTGGAGAGACTCACGTTTGTGAAAATGAATCAGTCGTGGATTAGTCTGGATTTCAAACCACCAGTTCCTGACACAACTGACTAAATCCGCCATGAATCATGCCCCAAACATGTGCCACTTTCAGGTCTCCTCACACTGCTGGTGTGTTCCATTTTTTGTCACAGGGTGTTGGCAGATTACGGGCCTCCCATAGCTGCTGCCAGGCCCCTAATCTGCCATGGGCCCCTATACCGCCTCCTCATGCTGCTGCCAAGTCCAGAGTCTCTCATGGGTCCCTGTACGGCCTCCCATTGCTGCTGTCTCCATCGCCACACTCTGCCATGTGCCACTTTCAGGTCTCCTCACACTGCTGGTGTGTTCCATTTTTTGTCATAGGGTGCTGGCAGATTACGGGCCTCCCATAGCTGCTGCCAGGCCCCTAATCTGCCATGGGCCCCTATACCGCCTCCTCATGCTGCTGCCAGGTCCAGAGTCTCTCATGGGTCCCTGTACGGCCTCCCATTGCTGCTGTCTCCATCGCCACACTCTGCCATGTGCCACTTTCAGGTCTCCTCACACTGCTGGTGTGTTCCATTTTTTGTCATAGGGTGCTGGCAGATTACGGGCCTCCCATAGCTGCTGCCAGGCCCCTAATCTGCCATGGGCCCCCGTACCGACTC
Source organism: Staurois parvus (assembly GCF_062004578.1). Taxonomy (NCBI): domain Eukaryota; kingdom Metazoa; phylum Chordata; class Amphibia; order Anura; family Ranidae; genus Staurois; species Staurois parvus. The sequence goes on along the minus strand of NW_028318308.1, from coordinate 430,953 downwards.
CTCATGCTGCTGCCAGGCCCGTAATCTGTCATGGGTCCCTGTTGTCGCTTGTTGGCATATTCCGCTCGTTCAGATGCTCCTTCTCCTGCTACTCCTCTTCACGGATTCCGTCAGCAGTCTTTCTTGGAATCTGTTTCCAAGAGACAACAGTTTGCGAGCACGCACCCGACGGTGCAGATGCTGAACGTCCTCCTGTCCAAGTTGCTGCTGCCAGGCTCGTAATCTGTCATGCGCCCCTGTACCGCCTCCTCATGCTGCTGCCAGGTCCAGAGTGTGTCATGGGTCCCTGTACGGCCTCCCATTGCTGCTGTCTCCATCGCCACACTCTGCCATGTGCCACTTTCAGGTCTCCTCACACTGCTGGTGGTTACCATTTTTGTCATAGGGTGCTGTATGGCCTCCCATTGCTGCTGCCTCCACCGCCACACTGTGGCTCCACACTCTGGTTTTGGCCCCGTGACTGCCCAAATGAGTGAAGTGTGCGGTGATTCTAAGATCGACGGCACTCATCTGCATGTCATACTGACTGACAGTATTATTTCTCTTCCCCAGCAGACTCCAAGGGCATTTAAATTAAAGGTACAGTGTTCTGCACTAATATAAAGGCTCTCTGAAGCCTAGAAACACCCTTTTATAAGTTAAATTCAGAGCGAATATATTCGACTCGAATCAAAATTTTTCCACGAATTCGCCGAATCAGTCGAATCAAATTTTTGAATACTTCGCTCATCTCTAATCATATCCCCCCCCTTATGTATTATACATGGAGATCATATCCCCCCCTTATGTATTATACATGGAGATCATATCCCCCCTTATGTATTATACATGGAGATCATATCCCCCCTTCTGTATTATACATGGAGATCATATCCCCCCTTATGTATTATACATGGAGATCATATCCCACTTATGTATTATACATGGAGATCATATCCCCCCTTATGTATTATACATGGAGATCATATCCCCCCTTATGTATTATACATGGAGATCATATCCCCCTTATGTATTATACATGGAGATCATATCCCCCCCCTTATGTATTATACATGGAGATCATATCCCCCCTTATGTATTATACATGGAGATCATATCCCCCCTTATGTATTATACATGGTGATCATATCCCCCCCCCCCTTATGTATTATACATGGTGATCATATTCCCCCCTTATGTATTATACATGGAGATCATATCCCCCCTTATGTATTATACATGGAGATCATATCCCCCCTTATGTATTATACATGGAGATCATATCCCCCCTTATGTATTATACATGGAGATCATATCCCCCCTCTTATGTATTATACATGGAGGTCATATCCCCCCCTTATGTATTATACATGGAGATCATACCCCCCCTTATGTATTATACATGGAGATCATATCCCCCCTCTTATGTATTATACATGGAGATCATATCCCCCTTATGTATTATACATGGAGATCATATCCCCCCTTATGTATTATACATGGAGATCATATCCCCCCCTTATGTATTATACATGGAGATCATATCCCCCCCTTATGTATTATACATGGAGATCATATCCCCCTTATGTATTATACATGGAGATCATACCCCCCTTATGTATTATACATGGAGATCATATCCCCCCTTATGTATTATACATGGAGATCATATCTCCCCTTATGTATTATACATGGAGATCATATCCCCCCTTATGTATTATACATGGAGATCATATCCCCCCTTATGTATTATACATGGAGATCATATCCCCCTTATGTATTATACATGGAGATCATATCCCCCCTTATGTATTATACATGGAGATCACATCCCCCCTTATGTATTATACATGGAGATCATATCCCCCCCTTATGTATTATACATGGAGATCATATCTCCCCTTATGTATTATACATGGAGATCATATCCCCCTTATGTATTATACATGGAGATCATATCCCCCTTATGTATTATACATGGTGATCATATCCCCCCCTTATGTATTATACATGGAGATCATATCTCCCCTTATGTATTATACATGGAGATCATATCCCCCCTTATGTATTATACATGGAGATCATATCCCCCCTTATGTATTATACATGGAGATCATATCCCCCTTATGTATTATACATGGAGATCATATCTCCCTTATGTATTATACATGGAGATCATATCCCCCTTATGTATTATACATGGAGATCATATCCCCCCTTATGTATTATACATGGAGATCATATCCCCCCTTATGTATTATACATGGAGATCATATCCCCCCTTATGTATTATACATGGAGATCATATCCCCCCCTTATGTATTATACATGGAGATCATATCCCCCCCTTATGTATTATACATGGAGATCATATCCCCCCTTATGTATTATACATGGAGATCATATCCCCCCTTATGTATTATACATGGAGATCATATCCCCCCCTTATGTATTATACATGGAGATCATATCCCCCTTATGTATTATACATGGAGATCATATCCCCCTTATGTAATATACATGGAGATCATATCCCCCTTTATGTATTATACATGGTGATCATATCCCCCCTTATGTATTATACATGGAGATCATATCCCCCCTTATGTATTATACATGGAGATCATATCCCCCCTTATGTATTATACATGGAGATCATATCCCCCCTTATGTATTATACATGGAGATCATATCCCCCTTATGTATTATACATGGAGATCATATCCCCCCTTATGTATTATACATGGAGATCATATCCCCCTTATGTATTATACATGGAGATCATATCCCCCTTATGTATTATACATGGTTATCATATCCCCCCTTATGTATTATACATGGAGATCATATCCCCCCTTATGTATTATACATGGAGATCATATCCCCCTTATGTATTATACATGGAGATCATATCCCCCCTTATGTATTATACATTGAGATCATATCCCCCCTTATGTATTATACATGGAGATCATATCCCCCCTTATGTATTATACATGGAGATCATATCCCCCCTTATGTATTATACATGGAGACCATATCCCCCCTTATGTATTATACATGGAGATCATATCCCCCTTATGTATTATACATGGAGATCATATCCCCCCTTATGTATTATACATGGAGATCATATCCCCCTTATGTATTATACATGGAGATCATATCCCCCCTTATGTATTATACATGGAGATCATATCCCCCTTATGTATTATACATGGAGATCATAGCCCCCCTTATGTATTATACATGGAGATCATATCCCCCCTTATATATTATACATGGAGATCATATCCCCCCTTATGTATTATACATGGAGATCATATCCCCCTTATGTATTATACATGGAGATCATATCCCCCCTTATGTATTATACATGGAGATCATATCCCCCCTTATGTATTATACATGGAGATCATATCCCCCTTATGTATTATACATGGAGATCATATCCCCCCTTATGTATTATACATTGAGATCATATCCCCCCTTATGTATTATACATGGAGATCATATCCCCCCTTATGTATTATACATGGAGATCATATCCCCCCTTATGTATTATACATGGAGACCATATCCCCCCTTATGTATTATACATGGAGATCATATCCCCCTTATGTATTATACATGGAGATCATATCCCCCCTTATGTATTATACATGGAGATCATATCCCCCTTATGTATTATACATGGAGATCATATCCCCCCTTATGTATTATACATGGAGATCATATCCCCCTTATGTATTATACATGGAGATCATAGCCCCCCTTATGTATTATACATGGAGATCATATCCCCCCTTATATATTATACATGGAGATCATATCCCCCCTTATGTATTATACATGGAGATCATATCCCCCTTATGTATTATACATGGAGATCATATCCCCCCTTATGTATTATACATGGAGATCATATCCCCCCTTATGTATTATACATGGATCACATCACATGTCCTTAATCTCCTCTTCTCAAGAGAGAATAAATGCCTATGGGTACAATGTCGCATGACCACGCAATTGTCATTTTTCGTGCAACAGTCCTGAAAGGTAACATTTGGCCTGGGCAGGTAAGGGGTAGGCAAATGTTTAATAGAAATACAATTATGAAATATGAGTTATTAGAGTTTCTGATCTTTCTCATCGTCACACCAGGACAGTCACACAGACTCAGCCTAGTTCCCCAGCTTTGTGCGTTACCTGCGATCTCTCAGTACGGTGTTGTTGGTTCTGGTTGAAGCTTCTCCCTTTGTCCAGTCTCAGCCCTCAGGAGATCCTCCTGGTAATGGTGAGATGAGTGGATGGAGGGGTGTAATAAAGTTCTTTCCTCATTAGTAACTCCTCCTCTGACCTCCACCAATGAAATCAGCATTTCTCAAAAATGGAAAATACAGAACATGAGCCTCACTATTCACCACAAGGACAGAAATGACAAATTGCGCAATGTGTACTGTAACCATTGTGACATCCAGTCAATTCTTCTCTCCGGTTCCTCAATTAAACATCTCAGATATCTACTAATAAACACCCCAATAGAACTACGGACTGAGAATTTCCCAAGAAGGCAAACAACAACAAGTACGTTATTGTCAGGAAACCCAAGTTTCGCCGCGGCACACAGGTCTGCGCATACGCGGAATCCCGATGTGGACAAGCGTGCAGGCGCTAGGACATAGGCACCCGTGGCAGCTTCTGCGGCCGCGCATGCGCACTTGCGCAAGCGGACGCGCGCCTGGCACCAATGACAGCGCAGGGCGCACTTTTTAATCCGGCTCTTGCAATGCTCACATTGCCGTATGGTCTTGTTCCTTGCTGATCCTGTTCCTGTGAGAGTATCCTGTTGTTGCCGATCCCAGCCTGATCCTGATCACTGCCGATCTTCTCCTGCCCTGACCTCTGGCTCGTTTGACCATTCTTCTGCCTGTTCCCGATTATCTGATCTCCTGCTGCTGAACCTGGCCTGTGACCCGACGATTCTCTGCCTGCTGCTCTGTTCCGTTCTGCCCCCATTGTTACCGACCCGGCCTGTCTGACTCCGCTATTGTTCACAGTGTGTTCCGTCCATCCATCCTGCACGGATCCATCCAGATCTGCTCAGCCTCCTCACATCAGGCTCTTATCCAGCTATGTGCCACTGGCGGATCCCTCTACCACAGCTGGGTGTACTCGGGGGTCACGACCTGGTCTCAGTCTGCTCCAAGTCCATCTCCACCATCAGGGGCTCTGAACAAGCAGACTGGGGCTTAGACTCTGCGCCCTGAGGAATCCCAGTCTGTGGATCCATAGAGCAACCGTCAGTAGGTATCTGACAGTTATATTGGCAAAGTATTAGGTCGCCTGCCTTCCCACACACATGACTTTTAATGGCCCCCAGTCTTAGTCCGTAGGGTTCAATATTGAGTTGGCCCCGCCCTTTCCACACACATGACCTTTAATGACCTACCAGTCTTAGTCTGTAGGGTTCAATATTGAGTTGGCCCCGCCCTTTCCACACACATGACCTTTAATGGCCCCCCAGTCTTAGCCCGTAGGGTTCAATATTGAGTTGGCCCCGCCCTTTGCAGCTATAACAGCTTCAACTCTTCTGGGACGGCCCTCCACAAGGTTTAGGAGGGTGTCTATGGGAAGGTTGGACCATTCTTCCAGAAGCACATTTGTCAGGTCAGGCACTGATGTCGGGGGAGGAGGCCTGGCTCGCAGTCTCCGCTCTAATTCATCCCAAAGGTGTTCTATGGGGTTGAGGTCAGGACTCTGTGCAGGACAGTCAAGTTCCTCCACCCCAAACTGGCTCCTCCATGTCTTTATGGACCTTGCTTTGTGCACTGGTGGGCAGTCATGTTGGATCAGGAAGAGGCCATCCCCAAACTCCTCCCACAAAGTTCAGAGCATGAAATTGTCCAAAATGTCACCTTAAGAGTTCCCTTCACTGGAACTAGGGGGCCAAGCCCAACCCCTGATAAACAACCCCACACCATAATCCCCCCTCCACCAAACTTTACACTTGGCACAATGCAGTCAGGCAAGTACTGTTCTCCTGGCAACCACCAAACCCAGACACGTCCATTGGATTGCCAGACAGAGAAGTGTGATTGGTCACTCCAGAGAACACGTCTCCACTGCTCTAGAGTCCAGTGGCAGCGTGCTTTACACCACAGCATCTGACGCTTTGCATTGCACTTGGTGATGGAAGGCTTGGATGCAGCTGCTCGGCCATGGAAACCCATTCCATGAAGCTCTCTACGCACTGTTGCTGGGCTCATCTGAAGGCCACACCAAGTTTGGAGGTCTTTATCTATTGACTCTGCAGACAGTCGGTGACTTCTGCGCACTGTGCGCTTCAGCATGCGCTGACCCCGCCCTGTCATGTGACGTGGCCTACCACTTGGTGGCTGAGTGGCTGTTGTTCCCAGTTTCTTCCACTTTGTTATAATCCCACTAACAGTTGAGCGTGGAATATTTAGTAGCCAGGAAAGGTCATGGATGGACTTATTGCCCAGGTGGCCACCTATCACGGGACCACGCTTGGAGTCACTGAGCTCCTGAGAGCGACCCATTCTTTCACCAATGTTTGTAGAAGCAGTCTGCATGCCTAGGGGCTTGATTGTGTACACCTGTGTCCATGGAGGGGATTGGAACACCTGAATCACATGATATGGAGGGGATTGGAACACCTGAATCACATGATTGGGAGGGGATTGGAACACCTGAATCACATGATGTGGAGGGGATTGGAGCACCTGAATCACATGATGTGGAGGGGATTGGAACACCTGAATCACATGATATGGAGGGGATTGGAACACCTGAATCACATGATTGGGAGGGGATTGGAACACCTGAATCACATGATGTGGAGGGGATTGGAGCACCTGAATCACATGATAGGGAGGGGATTGGAACACCTGAATCACATGATTGGGAGGGGATTGGAACACCTGAATCACATGATATGGAGGGGATTGGAACACCTGAATCACATGATTGGGAGGGGATTGGAACACCTGAATCACATGATTGGGAGGGGATTGGAACACCTGAATCACATGATATGGAGGGGATTGGAACACCTGAATCACATGATTGGGAGGGGATTGGAACACCCGAATCACATGATTGGGAGGGGATTGGAACACCTGAATCACATGATTGGGAGGGGATTGGAACACCTGAATCACATGATATGGAGGGATTGGAACACCTGAATCACATGATATGGAGGGGATTGGAACACCTGAATCACATGATATGGAGGGGATTGGAACACCTGAATCACATGATATGGAGGGGATTGGAACACCTGAATCACATGATATGGAGGGGATTGGAACACCTGAATCACATGATTGGGAGGGGATTGGAACACCTGAATCACATGATTGGGAGGGGATTGGAACACCTGAATCACATGATTGGGAGGGGATTGGAACACCTGAATCAGATGATTGGGAGGGGATTGGAACACCTGAATCACATGATATGGAGGGGATTGGAACACCGGAATCACATGATTGGGAGGGGATTAGAACAATTTAATCACATAAATAGAAATCCCATTATCAGATTAAAATATAGCATCTGGCAAAAACAAACAGATGAATTCTGTACCAAACGATAAATCTTCATTGCCACACTAAAAGCATCAGGTGAGCATCGTGACTCAGCCATACACGTCCCAATATGTAGGAATATGAATACTAGTAGACATGTGCGCTTCGTTTCGTTCCAAATTGAAATTTGAGAATTTTTTTTGCTATTCGGGTAATCGAATGGATTCTAATTCCAAATTACAATAGTAATGAATCCGAAATAACTTAAATTCAAAACGAAATTCAACTCAAATTTTAATTGAATTTAACTAGACTTTGAATACGAAAAGAATAGAACAGAGCATAAAAGACTAGAATAGATGAAAATGGAAAAGAATAAAATAGAAAATAAAATAATAGAATGGAACAGAAAAGAATACAAAAGAATACAAAATAAAAGAACAGAATAAAATGGAATAGAATAGAAAAAAATAATAGAATAGAATAAAATTGAAAGAATATTTATTTCAGGTACTTATATAGCGCCGTCAATTTACGCAGCACTTTACATATATATTGTACATTCATATCAGTCCCTAACCCTCAAGGGGTGTACAATCTAAGGTCCCTAACTCACATTCATACATACACATACACATACACATGGTCTGGCCAGCCGCTGATCACTGCGGGGGTGTGCTGGGGCCCCAAACACACTTATGCAGGTAGTCAATGGTGAGCGGGGCCCTGGAGGGGGAGCACCAAGTGGAGCACTCGACACAAAGACCTCTATGAATAGATTGACCTCTGGATCACCTTGTCTCACCTGTGTGGTTGTAGAAAGTGTTGGAACTATTTTCCCCGCAGTAGGGACACATGGAGGGCCACTTTTCAAGGTGATACAGGCGGACCTCGGTGAACGAATGTCTCGGGTAACATCATTTTCAGTTTACGAATGAAAACCCATTGAAAATAATACCTCAGTTTACACATTTTGTAGAAATTTTCTTTTCGCCATACAAAGTGTATGTCAGCGCTGATTTTTAAATGCAATTGCCGGCTTTTTTTTCCCTTCACTATAGCTCACAGGATTAGCTGTCACTTTCCCCGGAGTTACAGGAAACTTTGTTTCTTTTATCTTGGGAAATAAACTAAAAGGAAACATTGTCTCTTTTATATCCGGAAACAAACTAAAAGGAAATATTATTTATTTTATCTCCGGAAACAAGCTAAAAGGAAACATAGGTTTTTTTATCTCAGGAAACAAACTAAAAGGAAACATTGTTTCTTTTATCTTGGGAAACAAACTAAAAGGAAACATTGTTTCTTTTATCTCCGGAAACAAACTAAAAGGAAACATAGTTTTTTTTTATCTCAGGAAACAAACTAAAAGGAAACATTGCTTCTTTTATCTCCGGAAACAAACTAAAAGGAAACATTATTTATTTTATCTCCGGAAACAAACTAAAAGGAGACATAGGTTTTTTTATCTTGGGAAACAAACTAAAAGGAAACATAGTTTATTTTATCTTCGGAAACAAACTAAAAGGAAACATTGTTTATTTTATCTCCGGAAACAAACTAAAAGGAAACATTGTTTCTTTTATCTCCGGAAACAAACTAAAAGGAAACATTGTTTCTTTTATCTCTGGAAACAAACTAAAAGGAAACATTGTTTCTTTTAACTTGGGGAAATAAACTAAAAGGAAACTTTCTTTCTTTTAGCTGGGGGGGGGGGAAGTGACAGCTGATTCTCTGAGTTATAATGAAGAAAAAAAAAGCCGGTAATTACATTTAAAAATGAGCATTCCTATGGGAAACCGCGTTTCGGTTTACAATTTTTTTTGCAATGCGACGTGTATGTCGGTGCCGACTTTTAAATGCAATTGTCTGATTTTATTTTCCTTCACTATAGCTCAAAAGATTAGCTGTCACTTTCCCTGGAGTTACAGAAAACTTTGTTTCTTTTTAACTTGGGGAAACAAACTAAAAGGAAACATTAAATATAAAAATAAACTGCGCTCCACTGGTATGAACAAACACAACCCCAAATATATGGAAGCTGCTACCACCTATTCCCAATACCACAGGATGTATGACATAAAAAACAATATTGGTGAAGCGCTTCACATGAAAAACTAAATAAGTAGGTGCAATGATATAAAAATACACATAAAGTGACCGCACTGTATTGAGAGGTATTGATAACTAGTGCTAAATAATCACCCAAAAAATATAAGTGCCAAGTGCTGAAAGTGCAAAACAGGTCATACGTTTGCTGACTAAATCGTAACAAAATGCAATATATGTACAGTATACATAATACACCATAACATTGCACACATATAATACATAACATTGCACACATATAATACATAACATTGCACACATATAATACATAACATTGCACACATATAATACATAACATTGCACACATATAATACATAACATTGCACACATACAATACATATAATACATAACATTGCACACATACAATACATAACATTGCATACATATAATACATAACATTGCACACATATAATACATAACATTGCACACATACAATACATAACATTGCACACATATAATACATAACATTGCACACATATAATACATAACATTGCACACATATAATACATAACATTGCACAAATATAATACATAACATTGCACACATATAATACATAACATTGCATACATACAATACATAACATCGCACACATACAATACATAACATTGCACACATATAATACATAACATTGCACACATATAATACATAACATTGCACACATATAATACATAACATTGCACACATATAATACATAACATTGCATACATACAATACATAACATCGCACACATATAATACATAACATCGCACACATATAATACATAACATTGCACACATACAATACATAACATTGCACACATACAATACATAACATTGCATACATATAATACATATAATACATAACATTGCACACATATAATACATAACATTGCATACATATAATACATAACATTGCATACATATAATACATATAATACATAACATTGCACACATATAATACATAACATTGCACACATATAATACATAACATTGCACACATATAATACATAACATTGCACACATATAATACATAACATTGCATACATATAATACATATAATACATAACATTGCACACATATAATACATAACATTGCACACATATAATACATAACATTGCATACATACAATACATAACATCGCACACATATAATACATAACATCGCACACATATAATACATAACATCGCACACATATAATACATAACATTGCACACATACAATACATAACATTGCACACATATAATACATAACATTGCACACATATAATACATAACATTGCATACATATAATACATATAATACATAACATTGCACACATATAATACATAACATTGCACACATATAATACATAACATCGCACACATATAATACATAACATCGCACACATATAATACATAACATTGCACACATACAATACATAACATTGCACACATATAATACATAACATTGCACACATATAATACATAACATTGCATACATATAATACATAACATTGCACACATATAATACATAACATTGCACACATACAATACATAACATTGCACACATATAATACATAACATTGCACACATATAATACATAACATTGCACACATATAATAGATAACATTGCACACATATAATACATATAATACATAACATTGCACACATACAATACATAACATTGCATACATACAATACATAACATTGCACACATATAATACATAACATTGCATACATACAATACATAACATTGCACACATATAATACATAACATTGCACACATATAATACATAACATTGCACACATATAATACATAACATTGCACACATATAATACATAACATTGCACACATATAATACATATAATACATAACATTGCACACATACAATACATAACATTGCACACATATAATACATAACATTGCATACATATAATACATAACATTGCACACATATAATACATAACATTGCACACATATAATACATAACATTGCATACATATAATACATAACATTGCACACATATAATACATAACATTGCACACATACAATACATAACATTGCACACATACAGTATAATACACCATAACATTGCACACATACAATACATAACATCGCACACATATAATACATAACATTGCACACATACAATACATAACATTGCACACATATAATACACCATAACATTGCATACATACAATACATAACATTGCACACATATAATACATAACATTGCACACATATAATACATAACATTGCACACATATAATACATATAATACATAACATTGCACACATACAATACATAACATCGCACACATATAATACATAACATTGCACACATACAATACATAACATTGCACACATATAATACACCATAACATTGCATACATACAATACATAACATTGCACACATATAATACATAACATTGCACACATATAATACATATAATACATAACATTGCACACATATAATACATAACATTGCACACTCTGACTGAAAGTGGAAAGTGCTCAGTAGGAGTATGAATATTGGTTAACCACTTGCCGCCCTGCCACTGTAGACATACGGCGGCAGGGCGGCACTGGCAGGCAAAACCACGTTTTAAAATGTGTGTTTTGTAAACAGATAGGGGGTGCGCGCAACGCGCGCCGCCGCCCTATCTGTCCCGCCGATCACCGCCACGGATGTCAGTTGCCAGGTCACAGCCGGACCTTACCGGCTATGTCCCGGCGATCGGCGGCAAACAGTGACAGAGAGCAGGGCTGCAGTAGCTGTACTGTCTGTCACTTCCCTGACAGCTCGAGGACGAGCTGATCGAGACAGAAGAGTTTCTCTCTCTCGATCAGCGGTGTCCCGTGCAGAACACACCCCGCCCCCTAGTAAAACACTCCCCCTCACTCCTATAACCCTTCCCTGCAAAATAAAGTTAACCCCTTCCTCCCCAGTGCCATTAGTACAGTGTCAGTGTTTTGTTTTTTTGCACTGATCACTGCATTAGTGTTTTTGGGGATGTCAGTGACCCCAAGTCAGTAGCCCCCAATGTCAGAATGTCCACCGCAGTCCCGCAGTCCCACCATAAGTTGCTGGTCGCTGCCATAAGTCACTGATCACCTCCATAATTCGCTGATTGCCGCCATTATTAGTATAAAAAAAAAAAAAAACACGGCAATGTCAGTGCTTCAATTCTTCACTCCAAACATGATGCGTGTTAGCATGCCACACGTGTATATCGTAATCCAGAAGTGGCTAAAGTGCCTCCTCACCTTAGTCATGCGACCCCTAAGGGCCACAATGCTTTAGGTACTATAGCTCCACCAGCCTGGGGATCTCTGTAATAATACTCCTGTAGTAGCTGAACCGGATATCATATGTACTCTCCAGCGCCTCAGGAAATGCACAGCCAAAAGGGAAGCCAAGGGTACCAGGACAGCGACAACCAAAGGAAATGCTCCAGGGGTGCAACCCTCCTCAGACGGGGAGATCAGCCACTGGATGGAGAGAAAACAGGAGGCGCACACACCTAGTGCATGACTACATACTAAAGTATGTTTTTATTATTTTTCACTCCTTACAATAAACCTTGGATAATGCACTAGGTGTGTGCGTGGCCTGTTTTCTCTTTACTCCTGTAGTAGCACTCCATCTCCTCTGCCAGGTCACGTATGCCCTCAGATGGTGACACCCCCGGGATAATCACAAGGCCATAGAGAGGTAGACAAAGAGCCTCCATAGTGAGATGCCGTTTATTCCATATAGCAGATGAAAACAAGCCAAAAGAGAACACTCACAGTATAGCAGATCTCATCCAGCTGGTCTCCCATGTGCTGTGGGTGTACTGCAAGGTGCTGGGTGTTCAAAGATGGCGTCTGCCGAAAGTGCTTAACCAGAACTACGTCACTGCGCTCTACACGTTACTCCACGATGTCACGTGGCTTCATCAGGATCTTTTTTGGGGATTATTTAGCATTAGTACCTTTCAATACAGTGCAGTCACTTTACATGTATTTTTATATCATTGTACCTACTTATTTAGTTTTTCATAGGAAGCGCTTCACCAATATTGTTTTTTTAAAAGGAAACATTGTTTCTTTTATTTTGGGAAACAAACTAAAAGGAAACATTGTTTTTTTTCACTCAGGGAAATAAACTAAAAGGAAACTTTCTTTTATCTCGGGAAACAAACTAAAAGGAAACATTGTTTTTTTTTCACTCAGGGAAACAAACTAAAAGGAAACTTTCTTTTATCTCGGGAAACAAACTAAAAGGAAACATTGTTTTTTTTTCACTCAGGGAACTTTCTTTCTTTTATCTGGGGGGGAAAGTGACAGCTGATTCTCTGAGCTATAGTGAAGAAAAAAAAAAAGGCCGGTAATTACATTTAAAAACCAGCACTGACCTATACTGGCAATGACTTTTTTTTTTTCACTTTTTTCTGACCTCTAGAACAGATGAATTGGTTTTCAATGCATTCCTATGGGAAACCATGTTTCGGTTTATTTTTACAAATTTTCACAATACAAAATGTCCCGGAGAAAGCATTAAATTTGTAAACTCGAGGTACACCTGTATGTCTATGTGATGTAATATAGAGGTCACATTCTGTTGTGGGTCACCATCACAAATGGGGGGCTAATTGAATCACTAGTGGCAGCGCAGCATTTATTTATACTTTGTATATACACTGGTGGTTTTGCTAGTTTATCCATACATTCCCTTCCAGTCCACTGCATTTATTTATACTTTGTATATACACTGGTGGTATTGCTAGTTTATCCATACATTCCCTTCCAGTCCACTGCATTTATTTATACTTTGTATATACACTGGTGGTATTGCTAGTTTATCCATACATTCCCTTCCAGTCCACTGCATTTATTTATACTTTGTATATACACTGGTGGTATTGCTAGTTTATCCATACATTCCCTTCCAGTCCACTGCGCAGGCTCCATTTATACACAACTTGCACATTGCCTCTATATATTCTTTATTTCAGATGATTTATGTGAATTATTGATTGTGTTACGATGATAGGATTATAAAACAACCAGGACTATTATGTTACCATTGAGGAAAAAAAAACTCCTATGATTTGGAATCCAATTTACAATTTTAATTTGTTTTATCTACTCTGTGAAAACATCGATTCCTTCATTATTCGATCTACACCTATCATTATCAATCCTCGTTATGGATGGGGAGAACAAATAAATCATCATTACGTAATTCCGGAACCAACAGTTGGGGCATCTTGTTCAAACTTTTTATTAATTTCAGAAACATGAAAAAGAAACAGGTGTAGGACAGTCCATGAACATATACAGGCATACATGAACACAGAAAAACATGGTGTCCTACAGGGAAGGAGGATTATTGCATAAAAATCTTGTTACGAGGAACCATAGAAAAACATGAAGGGACAAAGAGGTACAAGGGAAGATAGGACCTGAGAGGGGGCACTGTTTCCAATGACCATTTGGGGGTTCCATATGAAGCATGAGGAGGGAGGCAAGAGTGAGCAGGAAGAAGAAAATGAAAAAGGGGGGGGGGGAGAATTAGAAGAGACTGAAAGAGAGAGTAGAGGAGTGAGAGAAAAGGCGTGTGACTTCCAGAAGAGAATAGAAAATCTCAGGACCAGGTTTTAGGACTATCATAATGCAGATTAGAGGACATCAGGGAAGGAGCAAGGAGTCATCAAAGTTTAGTGGGAGGAAACGTTCCCCCCATGGGGTCCAGATCAACAGAAACTTAGGGAGCAAATCTAAAATGATGGCCTCAACTTGAATCATTGCTCATGTGACCGTGTTTCAAACTGCCAGCATACATTAGTTGGGGCATCTTAAATACAAAGTGTAAATGATGAGCTCATTCGTTTTCACTGAAGTCTGGGCTGGACAAGAACTTCCCCTTTGATTTCATAGTATAGAGATACCCAATTAATGACATTTCCATTGTGTCTGCCAGAGATGACTTTATGGACGTCTTCTGGTGTCAGGGCATAATCCCACATGTGGATGTCACTTATTTCACCAACCAATGACTGAGAAGCATCAAACCCTCCTCCAAAAGAGTCTTGTTCCTGTCCCAGGACAATGCTGGTCTCAGCTGCAATAGAAGACCCTTTCATGGAGACTCTTCTGGGGTAGAGTTTCCCATTGACCCAAAGTTGGACCACTCCAGTGTTGGAGTCCCAGGTCACACAGATGTGCCTCCAGTCCAAAGACTCCGAGTCTGTCCTAAAATAAGTGTCTTCCTGGTTGATGTGTACAGAACAAGTGTTTGGGGGCTGTAAGTAGATGAAAAAGGCGTTGTCCTTCCCGGGAGTAGCAAGAGAGAAGGGAGTATAGGGGCGGGAAAGGTCAGTATAGGAACGTAGACAGACGCTGACTTCCTGCAATGGTCTTGTAATTTCAGGTCTTAGAATGACATGAGCTGTGCTAGTTTCTTTGGGGAAGACGAAGACTTTACTCTCCAAGCCTAGGGAAGGAACCAGACGAAACGCATTACTGCTTTAGATGCTGAACTATAAATTCATAAATTATTTACAGATACTAGAATTTTTTTTTTAAATGGATACACTGATACAGTATATCTCAGGAACATCATTATCTATTTCCATTCTGTGAATAAATACGAGGTTTGCAGATCCAGCAACGAATGTGGTTTGGCACCTTTTTGCATCATTGAAGTTGTCTAGTCAAGAATGTTATATTGAACTCCAAACGTCCTGATAATATGTTCATTAAAATGGCGTCCTAAGTTGTCGAAGTGTGTGTAACGGAACCGACCCAGACTGTACTTGAGTACTTCTCTTAGACTCCCGCTTCCCTGTCCGAACACCGACCACAGACACCACAGCCGACCATACAAGAGTAGACACCAGTCTGTCCGAACACCGACCACAGACACCACAGCTGACCATACAAGAGTAGACACCAGTCTGTCCGAACACCGACCACTGACACCACAGCTGACCATACAAGAGTAGACACCAGTCTGTCCGAACACCGACCACTGACACCACAGCCGACCATACAAGAGTAGACGACACCAGTCTGTCCGAACACCGACCACTGACACCACAGCCGACCATACAAGAGTAGACGACACCAGTCTGTCCGAACACCGACCACTGACACCACAGCCGACCATACAAGAGTAGACGACACCAGTCTGTCCGAACACCGACCACAGACACCACAGCCGACCATACAAGAGTAGACGACACCAGTCTGTCCGAACACCGACCACAGACACCACAGCTGACCATACAAGAGTAGACACCAGTCTGTCCGAACACCGACCACAGACACCACAGCTGACCATACAAGAGTAGACACCAGTCTGTCCGAACACCGACCACAGACACCACAGCTGACCATACAAGAGTAGACGACACCAGTCTGTCCGAACACCGACCACAGACACCACAGCTGACCATACAAGAGTAGACACCAGTCTGTCCGAACACCGACCACTGACACCACAGCTGACCATACAAGACTAGACGACACCAATCTGTCCGAACACCGACCACAGACACCACAGCCGACCATACAAGAGTAGACACCAGTCTGTCCGAACACCGACCACTGACACCACAGCCGACCATACAAGAGTAGACACCAGTCTGTCCGAACACCGACCACAGACACCACAGCCGACCATACAAGAGTAGACGACACCAGTCTGTCCGAACACCGACCACTGACACCACAGCTGACCATACAAGAGTAGACGACACCAGTCTGTCCGAACATCGACCACTGACACCACCGCTGACCATACAAGACTAGACGACACCAATCTGTCCGAACACCGACCACAGACACCACAGCCAACCATACAAGAGTAGACACCAGTCTGTCCGAACACCGACCACTGACACCACAGCCGACCATACAAGAGTAGACACCAGTCTGTCCGAACACCGACCACAGACACCACAGCCGACCAGACAAGAGTAGACGACACCAGTCTGTCCGAACACCGACCACTGACACCACAGCTGACCATACAAGAGTAGACGACACCAGTCTGTCCGAACATCGACCACTGACACCACCGCTGACCATACAAGACTAGACGACACCAATCTGTCCGAACACCGACCACAGACACCACAGCCGACCATACAAGAGTAGACACCAATCTGTCCGAACACCGACCACTGACACCACCGCTGACCATACAAGACTAGACGACACCAGTCTGTCCGAACACCGACCACAGACACCACAGCCGACCATACAAGAGTAGACGACACCAGTCTGTCCGAACACCGACCACAGACACCACAGCCGACCATACAAGAGTAGATGACACCAGTCTGTCCGAACACCGACCACTGACACCACAGCTGACCATACAAGAGTAGACGACACCAGTCTGTCCGAACACCGACCACAGACACCACAGCCGACCATACAAGAGTAGACACCAGTCTGTCCGAACACCGACCACAGACACCACAGCTGACCATACAAGAGTAGACGCCAGTCTCTCTGAACATGGAATGCTTCATACAATACACACTGAGACCGATCACATGATCATACAATACACACTGAGACCGATCACATGATCGTACAATACACACTGAGACCGATCACATGATCGTACAATACACACTGAGACCGATCACATGATCGTACAATACACACTGAGACCGATCACATGATCGTACAATACACACTGAGACCGATCACATGATCGTACAATACACACTGAGACCGATCACACGATCGTACAATACACACTGAGACCGATCACACGATCATACAATACACACTGAGACCGATCACACGATCATACAATACACACTGAGACCGATCACATGATTGTACAATACGCACTGAGACCGATCACATGATCATACAATACACACTGAGACCGATCACATGATCATACAATACACACTGAGACCGATCACACGATCAT
Organism: Staurois parvus; assembly: GCF_062004578.1. Lineage (NCBI taxonomy): Eukaryota > Metazoa > Chordata > Amphibia > Anura > Ranidae > Staurois > Staurois parvus. The sequence goes on along the minus strand of NW_028318308.1, from coordinate 412,410 downwards.
ACAATACACACTGAGACCGATCACATGATCATACAATACACACAGCGACTGATCACATGATCGTACACTACACACTGAGACCGATCACATGATCATATGCACATGCAGCTATATACAGGAATAGACTTCACACTCTACACAGTAAGTTCATTAGGTTAACTAGCTGGGTGACCCAAACAAAAGGTGAATGGGAATCACACCTAGACAATGGTTGGATGGATTAGGATCTCACTACAGAGCAGACAATCCGGCTCCTACACTGGAGTAGACGAGAGCCCGGTGTGATCAGCTCCTTCAATTCACATGTCTAGTTCAGAATCAACAACCAGGAATAGTCTTCATATGGCTGATAAATATTACTGTCACATCTGAAGTCATTCCAGCCGCATTCTCAGCGTCCATCAGTCACCCTGTACCCCTAAGAGATGACTTGCACATAAGAGGGATATGGGGAGCTGAGACGGGTCTCCCCACCTCTGCACAGTGAGCTGGGTTTCGTGAGCCCCCCACCCAAAGTGACTCTCATGTGGGAGCCCTAACACCACCGGGTATCTAAACCAGCTGTCATATTCATTAATATATCAGTAAAAATTATATACTGTAAGTCCATTTTTTTAGTAGGCTCACTTCTGAAAGTTACCAAAAAAACATTAACCACTCGCCTACGGGGGCAATTTTTAAAAATGTTTCATACATGTTTAAATCAGCAATTTTGGCTATAAATTACTTTTTACCCCTCCACCCCACCTAACAGTATATATATTTTAAAAGCAGAGGACCTGTTCTCCCCCAATGTCACTGACACTGCCCCCCCATGTCACTGACACTGTCCTCCCTATGTCACTGACACTGCCCCCCCATGTCACTGACACTGCCCCCCATGTCACTGACACTATCCTTCCCATGTCACTGACACCCCCCCACCATGTCACTGACACCATCCCCCCATGTCACTGACACTGCCCCCCATATCACTGTCCTCCATCCCCATATCACTGTCCTCCCCCATGTCACTGACACTGCCCCACCATGTCACTGACACTACCCCCACATGTCACTGACACTGCCCCCCCATGTCACTGACACTGCCCCTCCTAAGTCACTGACACTGTGCTCCCCCAAGTCCCTGACACTGCTTTCCCCCCATGTTATTGACACTGCCCCCCCATGTCACTGACACTGTGCTCCCACATGTCACTGGCACTGCCCCCCATGTCACTGACACTGCCCCCCATGTCTCTGACACTACCCCCCATGTCACTGACACTTTGCTCCCCCAAGTCCCTGACACTGTGCTCCCCCAAGTCACTGACACTGCCTCCCCATGTCACTAACACTGTCCTCCCCCATGTCACTGACACCACCCCCCATGTCACTGACACCCCCCCCCCCATGTCACTTACACTGCCCTCCCATGTCTCTGACACTGTGCTTCTCCCCCCCATGTCACTGACACTGTGATTCTCCCCCCCCATGTCACTGACACTGTGTTCCCACCCCCCCCATGTCACTGACACTGTACTTCTCCCCTCCATGTCACTGACACTACTCCCCCATGTCACTGACACTGCGCCCCCATGTCATTGACACTGTGCTTCTCCCCCCATGTCACTGACACCGCCACCCCATGTCACTGACACTGTGCTTCTCCCCCCATGTCACTGACACCGCCACACCATGTCACTGACACTGTGCTTCTCCCCCCATGTCACTGACACCGCCACCCCATGTCACTGACACTGTCCTCTCCCCGATTCATTATGCGCCCCAATCCGCCGATCCGATCCATCTTGCAGCCCACAAAGGATCCGCTGTGGCAGTTTGCAGCCTGTGAGGGGTTAACTGTGGTAGCTCTGTCCTAAACTCGGAGAGCGGCGATCAGCTTCTTCGGCCTGAAGTCAGTGCATGTGTACTTCATACAAGGCATACATATCTTCACAGGATGCTCATTTTACCGCTACACCGGGCGGCACATAGAGGAACAGAGAAATGCACGGTCCTCTATGTGCTGTCTGTCTGTCTCTCCTATCCAGGAGTCTCTGGCCCACCAGGCGAATACATGGTGTGACCTATGGCCAGTCTGCTCCTGCCTGTCAACCTTGCAACAGAAGGAAGGCTCTCCCAGAAAACCATTGTTCCATGTCCAGCCAACCCTCCCATCCACCCTTTGTCACAGCCCTGGACATCTGAGATAACAGACTCAAGGTGGACCTCAGTTTTTGAAACCTACGCAATCCTACAGATTTATGATCATCTTTCGCTTATATTCATCATTATCGCCTCTCATTGCTGATGGGAATGGCACATAAACTCTTCTTCATTGTAATTCTGTACTGAAAGCTGGAGAATCTTATTCATGAACAAGGTGTACATAGTAAGATGACAGACTTACTTTGAGGTTTGGGCTTGACGAGAACTTCCCCTTTCATTTCACAACGTAAAGACTTCCAATTAATGATATTCCCATGGAGATCACCAGAGAGGACCTTCTGGATGTCTTCCTGAGTCAGGACATAATCCCACATGTGGACGTCACTTATTTCACCAACTAATGACTGCTTAGCATCAAACCCTCCGCCAAAGGAATCTTGGTCCTGTCCCAGAACAATACTGCTTTCAGCATCGATATAATTGCTATAACCTGATCTCATGTATCCCCTTTCGGAGGAGAGCTTTCCATTGAGCCAAAGACAGGCCCCAGCATAGTCCCAGGTCACACAAATGTGCCTCCAGTAAAAAGGCTTCCAGTTTGGTGTAAAAGCAGTCACTGCATTATTTTGGGATACCATATAGGTGTTTGGAGGCTCGAAGTAGATGTGCAAGGCATCGGGAAATCTTGGAGTAGCCATAGAGAACAAAGAATATGGGCGTGAGAGATCACTGTAGGAACGTAGACAGACGCTGGCTTTCTCCAATGGCCTTGTAATTGTAGGTCTCAGAATGACATGAGCTGTGTCGGTTTCTTTGGGGAAGACAAAGATTTTACCTTCCAAGTCTAGAAATGGAAGAAAAAAGAGAAAGCTCTTTACTGCTACAGATCAAAGCTTTTAGGTGCAGAACACAAAATTCAGAATTTATTAATGAAAGGTAGAATCTAAAAAAAAAAAAATAGATCCACTGATAAATTGTAGGAAGGCAATTATATTCCCTTTTGTTTCATGTATAAATATGTAAAACATGAAGCCAGTACTACTGCATGTGATCTGTGATTGGTCCCTAGTAATCACATGTTACCTGGGCCAATCACAGCACCCTGTACCATGTGGGCAGTTACAGCATCACAATAGTAAACAATAAGTCATGAACAGGCGCGGACTGACAGCTCATGGGGCCCCATGCAATAGGGGATCATGGGGCCCTTGTTTCCTCGCTCACACTCATACCACACACAAAAAAGCCCCACCTACACATTGCACTGCCCACATTACAGGCGTCCATGGCCGCCATCCTCCACATATTGCAGCACAGCTGCACAGAAGGGCCCATCAGCAAACCAATGCCCAATTCATGTCTGCAGCTCAGGCTCATGGAGATTCCCCCTGGCATTGCTGGGAAGCCAGCGAACACAAAGGTGGCATGCATGACATCTCATGACCTGTCAGGTCTCTGAGGAAGAGGCAAGTCCTCGAAACGCGTCAGATTTTTGGATGTCTATACTCCCTATTGCGGACTGTTACTCAGCGCGGTGCTGACCCAGCTGTTCTTTATGATGTGCCTTGACTATATTGTCGTTTGTGAGTACAACACATACTTTATTTTTTATTAAACATTTTTTATGGTAATGCACTAGGCCTGTGCGCCCTCTGTGTGTTCTTTCCTCATTCATGACCTGTCAGGTGCCTGACGTGTTCCCAACCATGCCTCCAGGATCCTCCGTGGACCTGATCATTCGGTTATTGCAGCTCAGCTGAAAAGAGGGGGCATTTATATATCTACCCCAACATAGCCTGTATGGAAGTTCCTGACCTCTTTAGAAGCTATTGGGCATGAGAGAGAGGGGGAGGGGGGGAGAAGGGGGTAAAAGATAGAGAGGGTGAGAGAAATAGGGGGTGAGAGGGGGGATAGAGAGAGAAAAGGATAAAAGAGAGAGGGGGTGAGAGGGAGGGGGGTAAATTAGAAAGGGGTGGGAGATGAGACAGAGAGGTTGGGGTGAGAGAGAGGGGGTGAAATAAAGAGGTGGGTGAGAGAGAAAGGATGGTGAAACAAAGAGGGGGTGAGATAGAAGGGGGGGGGGTAAAAAAGAGAAGGGATGATAGAGGTAGTGAGGAGAATGAGAGAAAGAGAGGGGGTGGGAGATGAGATAAAGAGTGCATGAGAGAGAGAGGTGGGGGTGAGAAAGAGAGGGGGGTGAATGAAAGAAGGGGGTCGGAGTGGGGGTGAGGGGGTTGACAGAAAGAGGGCATGAGAGAGAGAGAGAGAGAGAGGTGGGGGTGAGAGAGAGGGGGGTGAGAGAGAGGGGTGAGATAGACGGGGGTGAAATAGAGAGGGGGTGAGGGGGGTGAGAGAGAGGTGGGGGTGAGAGAGTGGGATGAGAGAGAGGGGTGAGATAGAGGGGGGTGAAAGAGAGAGGGGGTGAGAGAGAGGTGGTGGTGTGCGAGTGGGATGAAAGACGTGTGAAATAGAGGGGGTGAAAGAGAGAGGGGATGAGGGGGGTGAGAGAGAGGTGGGGTGAGAGAGTGAGAGGAGAGAGAGGGGTGAGATAGAGGGGGGTAAAAGAGAGAAGGGGTGAGGGGGGTGAGAGAGAGGTTGGGTGAGAGAGTGAGATGAGAGAGAGGGGTGAGATAGAGGGGGGTGAAAGAGAGAAGGGGTGAGGGGTGTGAGAGAGAGGTGGGGGTGAGAGAGTGGGATGATAGAGAGGGGTAAGATGGGGGGGTGAAAAAGAGAGGGGGTGAGGGGGGTGAGAGAGAGATGTGGGTGAGGGGAGGGAGATAATGGTGGGGGTAGGGGTGAAAGAGAGGGGATTCAGAGAGAGGGGGGGGGTGAGACTCTCCCTCCCCCTCCTCACTTTCCTCCAGCTCCTTGCCACTCAGCTGCTTCCTGCACACCCTGTCCGGGCACACAGCCGGCTCTTCCATCCCCACTGGGGGCACAGACAGCACAGCTTGAGGAGATGGAAGGGGGGACATGAGTGGGTTTCTGCCGGGAACTCTTCCCAGCATGTGCTGCGTGTGTGCCCGGACCGATTTGTGTACAGACCCCGCTATCGGCAGGATGGAGGATTACTCACACACCATTGGCTCCTTCTCTCCGGTCTCTTCCCTTACCCTGGGCTCCTGGTCAGCTTCCTCTGTAGTGGTCTGCCTAGATTATCGTCGGTAATGTGATTGCTTATGAAAGATACCAGGGGCATCTCATGGGGCCCCCTTCTGACCCAGGTCCCTCGGGCAGTGCCCGAATGGTCAGTCCACCCCTGGTCATGAATGAAAGCTGAAAGTGATCATGTAATGTGATCATGTCATGTGATCAAGTGATCATGGAACAAGCAATCACAGTGTAAAACAAAAAATATTCCTGACCACCCCTCCCCCAGAGTAGCACAGTCGCACTATGGAAACACTGGACTAGTCTGATGACAGTATGTTAAAAAAAAAAAAAAGGAAATTGAAAAAAATCAAATGATAATACTACTAATAATAAATGATTTATTTATTTTACACACTGTCATCAGTTCGTATCCCTGATCACCGCCACACCAGTCATATGATGATGCTGTACTGCACTGGTGACAGGATGTTAAAAAAAAAAGAAAAAAAAATATTCCTGAATTTTCCAAAAAATTGTGACAAAAACTATTTGCTTTGTCTCTTGGTAAATACCTTGAACTGTCTACTTTCCAAAAGGGAGTCATTTGTGGGGAATTCGTACTGTCCTGACATTCCAAGGCCTCGAGAAATGAAATACATCAGGATTGATCCATTTTCAAATTTATATCCCTTAGTTTGTAAACTCTCTAAACTCTCACACAGAATACACAACGAACACTGATTTGGGTTGTTCTCGCTGAAGAAATGTAGCAGAATACATTTTGGCCTAAATTTATGGAGAAAGGTTGTAACATTTTATAACAGAAACTAATAGAAAAACGTGATTAAAAAAAGTCCTTTTTTCATTTATATAGCAGAAAATAAAAAAGAAAACAGTGGTGATCAAACACCACCAAAAGAAAGCTCTATTTGTGCAAAAAAATTTTTTATAAATGTAATTTGAGTAGAGACCGAGCAATTGCCAGCCAAAGTAGTGCAGGGTGTGATGACAACACTGCTAATGCTTCACCCTACGTGTTTCGTCCACAGAGGGATGGTAAACTTATAACCGGAGCATCTGAATTGAGTCAAGCTGCCAGTCTGATCTGATCTGATCTATCTGAACCTTACCCCTATTTATGGTTCAGTATAAAGTGTTCACTTTAAAAAAAAATGTAAACAGATTATGAAATCACAAGAAAGTGTTTTTTTATCATTAGGAATCTCGTTCACCATTTTCCGTTGATCTGGTTACGTCATGAGAACGTTGGTTCTTTGTTGGGTGATATTTCACTTATAATCACCACCTCTCGTTATTCATGGGCGTGACAAATATATTATTATAATACAGGATTTATGGCACCAACAGTTTGCTCAGTGCTTTACAATATAAGGGGGGCGGTACAATTACAATACATTTCAGTACAGAAGGAATATTAAGGCCCGGATCACGGAGCTTACAATCTAAAGGAAGGGGGAGGGGATACAAAAGGTGATAGCTGCGGGGATGATCTGGTGGAGGTCATTCAAGTACAGTTCTTAGGTGGAGGTGGGGTCGGCTTCCCTGAATAAGTGAGTTTTCAAAGATCGTCTAAAGGCAGACAGGGTGGGGGCTGACCAGACATACTGCGGTAGGGAGTTCCAGAGGATGGGAGAGGCTCTGGAGAAGTCCTGGAGGTGAGCGTGGGAGGAGGTGATGAGGGGGCTAGAGAGGAGGATATCATGGGAGGAATGGAGTGGGCGATTTGGGTGGTATCTGTAGATGAGGTTGGAGATGTAGCTAGGGGCAGTGTTGTGGATGGCTCTGTATGCTGTGGTTAGTATTTTGAATTTTATACGTTGGGTTAGTGGAAGCCAGTGGAGGGATTGGCAGAGGGGTGGAGGACACTGATTGGAGGCCAGTGGAGGGGTTGGCAGAGAGGGGTGGAGGACACTGAGTGGAGGCCAATGGAGGTATTGGCAGAGGGGGGTGGAGGACACTGAGTGGAGGCCAGTGGAAGGATTGGCAGAGAGGGGTGGAGGACACTGAGTGGAGGCCAATGGAGGTATTGGCAGAGGGGGGTGGAGGACACTGAGTGGAGGCCAGTGGAAGGATTGATTGGTAAGGTGTATGAGTCTAGCAGCAGCATTCATAATAGACTGAAGGGGGTGTAGCCTGTGTAATGGTAGACCAGTGAGGAGGGAGTTGCAGTAATGGAGGCAGGATATATCCAAGGCGTGGATAAGTTGTTTTGTGGTGTCATTGGTCAGGAAGGGCGGATTTTGGAAATGTTCCGGAGGTTGAGGCAGCAGGATTTAGCCAGTGAGTTGATGTGGGGCCCAAAGGAGAGGTCAGAGTCTAGGATTACGCCTAGCACCCTGGCATGAGGGGAAGGACCAATGGTTGTGCTGTTGATCTTAATGGTAAAGTCATGAGTGAGGGATCGGGGGGGAGGAAATGTTACAGCTCAGTTTTGGAAAGATTGAGTTTAAGGTAGTGATGTGACATGTGTGATATGTGAGGAGATTGAGGGGGTGAGCTGGGGAGTGGAGAGATAGATCTGGGTGTCATCAGCATAGAAGTGGTAATGGAAGCCATGGGAGGTTATCAATTGGCCCAGGGAGGTGGTGTAGAGAGAGAAAAGGAGGGGTGCAAGGACAGAGCCTTGGGGTACCCCAACGGAAAGAGGGAGATATCATTGTTTTCAATGTAATTATATGCTAACAGTTGGAGAATCTTATTGATTATAAAAGGTGTATACAGACAGATGACAGACTTACTCTGGTGTTTAAGCTGGACAAGAACGTCCCCTTTGATTTCATACTGTAGAGATAGCCAGTCAATGACATTTCCATGGAGATCACCAGAGATGACCTTCTTGATGTCTTCTGGAGTCAGGACATAATCCCACATGTGGACGTCACCTATTTCACCAACCAATGACTGAGAGGCATCACAATTGTCTTTTTCCCATCCCAGAACAATGCTGGTTTCAGCTGCGATAGAGGACCCCTTACTGGAGACTCCTTCCGGGTAGAGTTTCTCATCAACCCAAAGTTGGACCTCTCCAGTGTCGGAGTCCCAGGTCACACAGATGTGTCTCAAAGACTCTGACTCTGTCTTAAAGCTAGTGACTTCCTGGTGGATATATACAGAACAAGTGTCTGGAGGCTGAATGCTGATCAGAAAGGCCTTTTCCTTCCCGGGAGTAGCAAGAGAGAAGACCGTATAGGAGCGTGAAAGATCTGAATAGGAGCGTAGACAGACGCTGACTTCCTGCAATGGCTTTGTGATTGTAGGTCTTAGAATGACATGAGATGTGTTGGCTTCATGGGGGAAGACGAAGACTTTGCCCTCCATGTCTGGGGAAGAAAACAGACAAAAGATCATTAGTGCTACATGTCAAAGCTTTAGATACCGAACAATAAACTCCGAAGGTATTAGTAGAATTTAGAATGAAGAACAATTAGATCCGCTCATATGTAGCTCTACCCCCTTGGGAGTTGCTGAATTATTTTCGGGCTCCTTGTTGCTCTGGACCCCTCTCTGAAAGCCAAACCCCTGCTGACACCACAGTACACTCCTAATGATTCACCACCAGAAAGTAAACTCACACACTGATTGGAGTAAACTGGTAAGAGGTTCATAGCAACGTTCGATGTGGCTCGGTTCCACATCATCAACAGAATTGGCATGTGCAGAGTCAGGTGTTACTTGTGTCAGTTTTAACCGCTTCCCCACCACCCTATAGCAGAACTACTGCTACAGGGCAGCAGGACTGCACAAAATCACAACTATATACATGATTTTGCATTTCTAGGTGGGGGTGCCACCCTATTCCCACCACCATTGGCAGCTACAGCTGTTGATCACTGGGTCCCGGCTAGAGAATTCCCCTCCGGCACCCAGAAATCACAGAGGAACACTGACAGGGGAGAGGTCTGTATGTAAACAACACAGGTCTCTCTTGTCAGCAATAGCATGCTGCTTTGTATTGCTCTGCATAGCACAGCAATACAAAGCAGTGTGTGCACACAGTAAAACAGCACACAGTTAACCCTTTGATCACCCCAGATGTTAACCCCTTCCTGCCCAGTGCTATTAGTACAGTGTCAGTGCTTTTTTTTAGGCCTGATCACTGGTATTGGTGTCATTGGGATGTCAGTGACAGTTAGTTAGTGGCAGTTAGTGTCAGGATGCGCTGATCGCCGCCATTACTAGTATTAAAAAAAAAATTCCAGTATATATGCCGCCATTTGTAGAAACAATAACTTTCCAATCGAACCAATTAATTTACACATAGTGAGATTTCTTTGTTAGCAAAGACATGTAGAAGAATACATTTTGGCCTAAATTTATGATGAAATTAGATTTGTTTAAGTTTTTTACTGGAAATGTTTTATAGCAAAAAGTCAAAAATATATATTTTTTATTCAAAATTGTCGGCCGTTTTTGTTTATAGTGCAAAAAAATAAAAAACCTCAGAGGCGATTAAATACCACCGAAAGAAAGCGCTACTCGTGCGAAACAAAGGACGTACATTTCATTTGGGTTCAGCGTTGCATGACCGTGCAATTTTTTAGTTAAAGTAACGCAGCGCCGTATCGCAAAAAATGGCCTGGTCAGGAAGGGGGGGGGGGGGGGAATCCTCTGGAGGGCGAGGGCTTTTCTAAATATCTGGTTTAGATCCAGAAACGAATGTGCATCGGCAGCTTACATTTTCTGTCTTCCCAGATAAAGGGAGTGACTTCTCTCCACGTCTTCTGTTCATATTTTAATAAAATCAGAGGTCTCCGTTCCAGAAGTATAGGAGTCCTAAGATTATCCGGTATAAAAACTGACTTCCACATTCCTGAGTGTGTAGCCAGGTGCTGGCTGTCTGGTCACCCCCCCCACACACACGCCCCACCCCCATTGCACAGAATGCAGACGCAGCAATGTGTGATAAACGCTTCTTCTGCCATCGCTTATTCTACCCCCTCCCTCCATTGCAGAAGATGCTCAACCTAGCAGCAATGGGAGGAGGACACAGTAGCTGCAATGCACACTGGGATGTGTAGGTTGGCTGCAAGAACTACATATCCCAATAGACTCCATGCCACAAGGAGGAGTCCGAGAGGATCTTTGCTGCACTGTCCGGGAAATTTCAGGGATTTTGGCACCCAAGAGCTGGAGGAGAGAGGACCTCTGCCTCACAAGAGGACCTGTCTGGAGGAAACCTGACCCTGCAACACCTGTTTCAGCACAGCATCAGCAGCATCCACGCCAATGCTACAAGGAGGTTGGAGCATTCATCCACCACCTGCTCACACCACTGTTTGCTGGAGGCTCCAGGGAGAGATCGAGGGGGCCCCTTCCACCACAGACACCTACAACTGTGGCTTTTGGACTAGTGAGAGGGCCATAAGCCCATTTCTGACTTTGCTAAAAGAAACTGATTTGACGCCAAGTGCGCCCAGCTCATATCGTATTTATGCCAGACCTATAGTGCACCCCTTCCAACTCTATACCACCACTACACTGACCGAACTGTCACTGCATCTGACTCACCTTTACCCGGTGCCTGTCCCATATCTACACTGCATCCGTGCAAAGACTATACCTCCTCTATATGTTAGCTCAGGGGTAGGCAACCTGTGGCTCTCTAGCTGTTGTGGAACTACATTTCCCATGAGGCATTGCAAAGATTACAAAACTGACAGTTACAGCTATGACTTGCAGAGGCATGATGGAACTTGTAGTCCTGCGGCTCTCAGGTTGCCTACCCCTGTGTTAGCTGCATGCAAGTTCACCATAACTGTGGTTGAATGCACCAACGCTTCTTAAAGGGCCCCAACAATAGCTGGAAAAGAAACATCTTAAAGCAGAGCTCCAGTAAAATTTTGAAACAATAAAAGTCAGCAACTACAAAAACTGTAGCTGCTGACGTCTAAAATACAGCCACTCACCTGTCCCTCGAAAATGATAAAATCACATGAAAGAACTTTTATATTACCCCTCAGAAGATTCTCATAATTAGGTTCTTGTTTATAATTTTCGGTTGCTCTAGTTACTCCATGAAAACATTGATTTCTTGTGGTGTGGTTTTTCACTTATAATTGTCATTGCTACCTCTCATTGTTGATGTGCATGCCAAAAATTCACCAATTTTATTCTGTACTGAATGTAGGAGGATCTTTAACGTACACTATATTGCCAAAAGTATTGGGCCCGCCCTCCAAATCATTGGATTGAGGTGTTCCAATCCCCTCCATGGACACGGGTGTATACAATCAAGCCCCTAGGCATGCAGACGGCTTCTACAAACATTGGTGAAAGAATGGGTCGCTCTCAGGAGCTCAGTGACTCCAAGCGTGGTCCCGTGATAGGTGGCCACCTGGGCAATAAATCCATCCATGACATTTCCTGGCTACTAAATATTCCACGCTCAACTGTTAGTGGGAATATAACAAAGTGGAAGCAACTGGGAACAACAGCCACTCAGCCACCAAGTGGTAGGCCACGTCACATGACAGGGCGGGGTCAGCGCATGCTGAAGCGCACAGTGCGTAGAAGTCACCAACTGTCTGCAGAGTCAATAGCTAAAGACCTCCAAACTTGGTGTGGCCTTCAGATGAGCCCAACAACAGTGCGTAGAGAGCTTCATGGAATGGGTTTCCATGGCCGAGCAGCTGCATCCAAGCCTTCCATCACCTAGTTCAATGCAAAGCGTCAGGTGCTGTGGTGTAAAGCACGCCGCCACTGGACTCTAGAGCAGTGGAGACGTGTTCTCTGGAGTGATCAATCATGCTTCTCTGTCTGGCAATCCGATGAACATGTCTGGGTTTGGTGGTTGCCAGGAGAACAGTTCTTGCCGGACTGCATTGTGCCAAGTGTAAAGTCTGTCTGGGGGATTATGGTGTGGGGTTGTTTTTCAGGGGTTGGGCTTGGCCCCCTATTTCCAGTGAAGGGAACTCTTAAGGTGACATTTTGGACAATTTCATGCTCCCAACTTTGTGGGAGGAGTTTGGGGATGGCCAGTTCCTGTTCCAACATGACTGCGCACCAGTGCACAAAGCAAGGTCCATAAAGACATGGAGGAGCCAGTTTGGGGTGGAGGAACTTGACTGGCTTGCACAGAGTCCTGACCTCAACCCCATAGAGCACTTTTGGGATGAATTAGAGTGGAGACTGCGAGCCAGGCCTCCTCCCCCGACATCAGTGCCTGACCTGACAAATGTGCTTCTGGAAGAATGGTCCAACCTTCCCATAGACACCCTCCTAAACCTTGTGGACGGCCTTCCCAGAAGAGTTGAAGCTGTTATAGCTGCAAAGGGCGGGGCCAACTCAATATTGAACCCTACGGACTAAGACTGGGGCCATTAAAGGTCATGTGTGTGGAAAGGGTGGGGCCAACTCAATATTGAACCCTACGGACTAAGACTGGGGGGCCATTAAAGTTCATGTGTGTGGAAAGGCAGGCCGCCCAATACTTTTGGCAATATGGTATAGGTGTGTGCAGCCTATTGCATTAGTGTGTTCACCACAAAGCTCTAACACACACGTGTGTGTATACATATGTATGGCACATTGATCTCGCTGTTGGAACACTGAAAGAGAAGTGCGCAATCACTTCTCTTATGGCAGAGCTGGTAATAGGGAGATCTTTCCAATTTCCCTGCTGACACCCTGTGCGCACGCCTGTGGAACTTAATAATTAAAGTATAGATGACAGACTTACACAAATTTGTAGGCTGCAGAAGAACGTCCCCTTTCATTTCATAGACTAGAGACTTCCAATTAATGACATTTCCATGGAGATCACCAGAGAGGACCTTCTGGATGTCTTGCTGGGTCAGGACATAATCCCACATATGGACGTCACTTATTTCACCAACCAATGACCGAGAAGCATCAAACCCTCCACCATAAGAACCCTGTTCCTGCCCCAGAACAACGCTGGTTTCTGTTGCAATAGAAATACCTCTCATGTTAAATATTTTGGTGGAGATCTTCTCATTGGACCAAAGATGGACCACCCCAGTTTCCAAGGCCCAGGTCACACAGGTATGGCTCCAGTCTGGAGGCTCTGAGTCCCTCTTTAAAACACTGCTTGCATGGCCTATGTATACCATATAGTTGGTGGGAGCCTGGAACCTGATTAGAAAAGCATCTTTGTATGTTGGAGTAGCTAAAGAGAATAGAGGATACCAGCGTGAAAGTTCACTGAAGGTACGTAGACAGACGCTGACTTGCTGCAATGGTCTTGTAATTGTAGGTCTTAGGATGACATGAGCTGTGTCGGTTTCTTTGGGGAAAACAAACATTTTACCCTCCAAGTCTAGAAAAAAAGAAAAAACAGAAAAAAACTCATTATGGATACTTATCAAAGCTTTAGATAATGAATGATAAACTCAGAATTGATTTACAGATGATAGAACCCGACATAAGATACACTCGGGAAGATCGTTATATTTCTTTCTTTTTTGCGCACAGACGTGTCGTTTTCAGATCCAGTATGGTGTATGAAGAAAAAAAAAAACAGCTTACTGTACATTGCCCATCTTCTCATTTAACAATACTACTAATAATACACAAAATAATAATAAAAATAATAATCATTATTATTATCTCCAAAAGTTCCTCTAAAATTGTAACCACTTGTGGAGCGCCCGCCCTCAATGTACTGCGGACAGCGGCCTGTACAGGCAGAGAGACATACCCTACATTGCTGCCTACTTCCAGGTTGATGTAGCACACATGTGTGCCCCCCCAACACCCGCTATGATTGGGCACAGCAGGAGTCAGTCACCCATGATTCATGGCTGGTACCTGGTGATTGGCTGTGGGCAATCATAGCCCAGAGCCCTGTACTGACAATCAACACAGAGGGAACAATCTCTTTGTTTCTTATCTCTGCAAAGTAGGGATAAGAAACAAAGAGATCTGTAGTAAAAAAAAAAGCACACACATTACACAGACTTAGGCACACATTTAACCCCTTGATCACCCTACACATGGTGAAGACAACTTGCTAAAGTTCAAACCGGGGAAGAAAGGGGATTTAAGTGACTTTGAACGTGGCAAGGTTGTTGGTTCCAGACTGGCTGGTCTGAGTACTTCAAAAACTGCTGATCTCCTGGGATTTTCCGACACAACCATCTCTAGGGTTTACAGAGATTGGCTCCAAAAAGAGAAAATCTCCAGTGAGCGACAGTTGTGTGGAGGAAAATGCCTTGTTGTTGTCAGAGGTCAGAGGAGAATGGGCAGACAATTTGGAGATGATAGAAAGGCAACAGTAACTCCAATAAGCACTCGTTACAACCAAGGTATGCAGAATCCCATCTCTGAATGCACAACACGCACAGGTTCACCAAAATTGGACAATAGAAGATTGGAAAAACATTGCCTGGTCTGAGGAGTCTGGATTTCAGCTGTGACATTCAAATGGTAGGGTCAGAATTTGGCGTAAACAACATGAAAGCATGGATCCATCCTACCTTGGTGGTGGTGTCATGGTGGGCCCCTTAGTACCAACTGAGCATTGTTTAAATGCCATGGCCTACCCGAGTATTGTTGCTGACCATGTCCATCCCCTTATGCCTCCAGTGTCCCCATCTTCTGATGGCTCCTTCCAGCAGGATAATGCACCATGTCACAAAGCTCAAATCATCTCCAACATGACGATGAGGTCTCTGTAGTCCAATAGCCTCCACAGTCCCCACATCTCCATCCAATAGACCACCTTTGGGATGTGGTGGAACGGGAGATTCCCATCATGGATGTGCAGCCGACAAATCTGCAGCAGCTGCGTGATGCTATCATGTCAATATGGAGCAAATCTCTGAGGAATGTTTCCAACACCTTGTGGAATCTATTTCACCAAGAATGAAGACCAAAGGGGGTCCAACCTGGAACTAGCAGGGTGGACCTAATAAAGTGGCCGGTGAAGGTATATACAATTAGCTTAACGCCCTTTCAAAAATGTTTAATTCTAAGGCAGTCCTGCCTGATATGCAGGAGGATCCCAGGCGTTGGGATCTGTCAGTGTGGGGGTGAGTTTAGCCCATCTTTGGGGGATCATATACCACCGCATTAATAATATACAGCTAGATTCCATGGCTGTGGTGTCAATAGAGCAAAAAAAAAAATTCCAAACTTTAGGCTGTCCCCAGAAAGGCAATAGAGGGGAAATCTTCCAATGCAGTGTAGCGCCCCTCCAGTTATCCAGTGGGAGCTAGCTAGGGTTTTTTTAAAGTTAGAAGCTGGATAGCAGCCTGGGATGAGTCAGTCAGGTAACCTGAGGTCAGGGCTGAGACTCTGCAGGTCAGTTCTCTGATATCTTCCCCTGCTCTAGAAGCTTGAGAAGTTTCAAAAAAGCATTGGGTGGGGATGAGGAGGTGCAGATCTGCATACTTAAGGGATCTTGACCAACTTACCTGCTGTGTGCAGTGGTTTTGCACAGAGCAGCCCATATCCTCCTCTTCTTGAGTCCCCCGCGCTTCTGGCCCCTCCCTCCTGTCGGGTACCCCCATAGCAAGTAGCTTGCTATGGGGGCACCTGCTGCTCTATGTGCCCATTCATACACAGAGTCATGGCCCAGCCCCGCCCCCTCTCTCTTCTCACTGGCTCACTAGCTGTGATCGACAGCGATGGGAGCATATGGCTCCCGCTTCAGTCTCAGCCAATGAGAAGAGGAAGTCCCAGGATAGCTGAGACTCCAGTGCACATCACTGGATCAAGAGGGGGCTTAGGTGAATATAAGGGGGGCTGGGGGGGGGCTCCTACACAGAGAAGGTTTTTTTTTACCTTCATGCATAGAATGCATGAAGGTAAAAAACTTGAGCCTTTATAACCACTTTAAATATGAGAGAGCCTGACTAGGAAGTGGTCATTGTCGGGTGAAAGATGGACTGGGAGGAAGACTGGTGTGTGGAGCCTGGGAGGACACCCAAGGAGGAAGGAGATGGCAAGAAGGATCTCTCAGCCTCACCGTCCCCTGACAGAGGCCCACCTTTGTAGCAGGTAAGGAGCCAGCCCAGCAGAAGGCCTGAAGGCAGCCACCAACCCACAAGCCCACAGGAGAGGACTGAATGAGTAAACCTATACCCCCTGAGCCAAAAAAGGGGAGAGGGCAGTCAGGTGGAGAACCCAGCTAGCACCTCATCTGGGACTGTTTCATTAAAGTGGCAGTTTCTGGGTCCCCCCGCCCAGGGATTCCCTTAGGCAGCTGGGTGAAGATGAGGATTCATCTGAGATGGTACATCAGGAGGGCTGGAGAGCTCTTCAAGAAGAGACTTTGTTGTCTATGAACTTATACATAGTTGCTAAGGAGTTTGTCCTCAATTCACAGCTTCCCTCACACCCCTCAACCCCATCCAAGTTCAATAGACCTTAATATAACCAAAAAACAAACTCAGGGACTGTTTGCTGTCTCCAGTGTGCAAGGTATGCGGAAAATGCATGTTGCCTGGCTGTGAAAAACTATAGGGAGACCCAAAACTCAGTGGCCCCTAAGGGGGTAGTGTTACAAGAGATACTAATTATGGTGACCTGGGGGTCCCTAAGGGATTCCATTAATTTCCAGGGATTTTCTTTCACTTTCTGTTTTGGCTTCGGGACAAGAAGTGAAGGTAAATCTCCAGCCATGGGACAGAATGTTTTGTCTATAGTTCTGCTATAACAAGCAGCCTCCCTTTGTGCAGATGAATTCAGGTCATGGCTCAGACCTCACCCAGCCCCCGGCTCTCCTATGGAACCCAGAGATCTAAGGGCTGTAATTCAGTGAGCAGAGCATCCAATAGGAGGGGAGGGGCCAAGCCATCCAAAGCAGTGTGCCTGAGCTGACAGGGAGGAGAACTGTTAGTGAAATAAACAGTTCTTCTCCCCCATGGAAATCCTCAGTAATCACCAGGCACCGGTGACTAATCACCAGCCGGGACCCGGTGATTGACAGCCGTGGCCATGAAATGCAAAGACTATAGGAGATTTTGCGCACCCGTGCCGCCCTGTAGCAGTATTTCAGGAATCAGTTCAAATTGAGCATGCCTGTGCAATCACGGCAAACAATGTGAATTTTACTATCCATAGACAACCCTTTAAAAGCCTTTACTGGTGACCACTTTAGGTGACAGAGGAGGTCTAGTGTTGCAATTACTGTCCATGATCTGACGATTGCGGCAATACCTCACATGTGTGGGATGATCGCTGTTTGCGTGCATGCAGGACCAACGTGTGCATTCACCTTTGCGCATAAGCACAGGGGACAGGGCACTTTTTTTTTCTTAATTATTTATTTTTACTTTTAAACTGTCACTTTAATTTTTTTTTAATGTTGGATCACTTTTATTGTTGTCACTGTCACAAGGAATGTAAACATCCCCCGTGACAACCACTTGCCTGAGACAGGGAGATATCTGGGGTCAGTAAGAACACCTGTCAGGGTCTTGTCCACGGCAGAGGTTCTGGAAGATATTGCATTTCTGCCAGTACTCTGCATGGCCGCAGAAGGACACATCAGCCTCAGTTTGGTGCCAGACAGCCTTTATAAGGAGGCTCATCACTTCCTCAAGTTGCTGGATGATCTCTAGCTCTCCGTGCCCTGTTCCTGGTTCCTGTGACTTTGACACGTGATTTCCTGTTACTGACTCGGCTTGCTCCTGGACCCGTCTACTCTGCTTTACCCCTGATCTGACCTCGGCTTGGCTTACGGATACTCTCTCTCTCTCGCTCCTCTGTGTATGACCTCGGCTATCCCATCTGACTACGTCTGCTCTGATTCCCACCTGGTACCTGACCTTGGCTTGAACCGACTACCCAGTAAACATCTAAATCCCGGAAGGGCTTGTATACCATGCACAGGCGCCTCCTGTCTGCAGACCTATCTCCGTGCGCCAGCTGTGCTTCTGACTGGACCACCAACCAGCACTCCTACAGGCAACCTGTGCAACTTTGGGCCTGACTCCCGCTGTCCCACTCTCAGGGGAGTCCGGGACTTAGCCGCAAGGGAAGCCCTCTCTCCATTGGCCTCCATCACCAGGTACGTGATAACCCCAAATCCCCCCACTGTACTTAAACGCATTCAAAACACCAAGACCGGTGATTTCAAATGCTTTTGATTTTTTAAAAAATGGCGCCATTTACACATTGCGATGTGATGTCATCTGGGTTACTATATCATAGAGCCCAACAAAACCAATCTGGTCTTTGCTGGGATCTGTGATCAGCACTGGCTGGTTGATCGGGACTCCCGGTGGGAAGAAGGCGGCTGCTAGGATTGCTTTTAAAAGAGAGCCGACCGCTGGCTCTAGAAAACGGTAGCGGGATGATGCCTACAGCTGCGGGTATCATCCCAGTATAACTACTTGGGCTAATACCGGTACATCCCTGGTTGGCAAAGTAGGTAAAAAAAGGAGAAATTGGAAAGCAGAGGAGCATTTGAATAGCAGAGAAGATTGGATATTATACCTGACTGATAGGTCCTGCCACTTACCTTCCTGTGCCAGCGATGCGGGGACCACCAACAGCAACACCACCAGCACCCTCAGCTCCATCTCCCTGAGAACATACAAACATGAAAAAAATAATTCATCTCTGCTCAGCATTTTTTAAGTATAAACAGACATAAAATTTTACGGCCAAAGGCATCTGGACACCATCTTCCTTTAGTGGCCTCATAAGTCACCACTAGAGATGAACTGAAGGTTCGGTCTAAACACAAGGCCCCAACAGGTCATGTTCCATTGCTTTCCTCACACCCAATGACAGGTCCGTCTGAGGGCAGCTGATATATACAAATGGGTGTGGCTGACAGGGTGACAACATTGACCATATATAGACATGAGACTGTTTGGTCATTAATGACACGGGATACTAGTAACGTCATTGACCAAATATGGTCATGTCCAAATATAGTCAATGGCATAACTGGAGAGATCCAGACCCCTTGGTTATAACCCCTGTCATCCTCCGGACCAGGGGTGGGCTGACCATTTGGAAACTCGGGCACTGCTCGAGGGCCTGGGGTCAGTAGGGGGCCCCATGAGATGCCCCTAGTACCTTTTTCATAGGCCTTTTTGAGTTTGGGCAAGGACACAGGGGCCCCATGATCCCCTATTGCCCGGGGGCCCCATGAGTTGTCAGTCCGCCCCTGCTCTGGACCCATCATTCTTGTTCCGTCGCTTCTTTCAGGCTGAAGGACGAGTCTGGCTGATGACAACTGGTATATACAAAGGGGCAGGGCCTCCTGGGTGATGTCATTGACCATATATAGTCCATGTTTTTTAGTGTCTAAATGTGCAAATGTCCGAAAAACCGTGAATATGATCATTTTCTTCTTTAATATTCTTCCTCCAAAGTGTGAGAATTCTTCTTATTCCAATAAACCTCAAAAGAAAAAATTATATTCGCACCTAGTGCACTATTCCCATCATGTGATATGTTTCACAAAACGCACTTCTAAACTCGTGACAAACCGTGCAAAAAGTCCACCTTGTGACCTCGTGACCACTTCTGAACAACCGTCATCCTTCCTCTTCCCCTATGTAATCACCCAGAGTGGATCCAAGGAGTGCCGAAAGGACAATTCGGCCGCATTAAAAGAAATTGCTCAAGGCTTATAGATTACATTGAACAGTCGGAGGTGATTAACCACTTCCAGTCCGGACACTTTCACCCCCTTCCAGTCCGGACACTTCCCCCCCTTCCAGTCCGGACACTTTCACCCCCTTCCAGTCCGGACACTTTCACCCCCTTCCAGTCCGGACACTTTCCCCCCCTTCCAGTCCGGACACTTTCATCCCTTCCAGTCCGGACACTTTCCCCCCCTTCCAGTCCGGACACTTTCCCCCCCTTCCAGTCCGGACACTTTCATCCCTTCCAGTCCGGACACTTTCCCCCCCTTCCTGTCTGGACACTTTCACCCCCTTCCAGTCCGGACACTTTCCCCCCCTTCCAGTCCGGACACTTTCATCCCTTCCAGTCCGGACAATTTCCCCCCCTTCCAGTCCGGACACTTTCACCCCCTTCCAGTCCGGACACTTCCCCCTCTTCCAGTCCGGACACTTTCACCCCCTTCCAGTCCGGACACTTTCCCCCCCTTCCAGTCCGGACACTTTCACCCCCTTCCAGTCCGGACACTTTCCCCCCCTTCCAGTCCGGACACTTTCCCCCCCTTCCAGTCCGGACACTTTCACCCCCTTCCAGTCCAGACACTTTCACCCCCTTCCAGTCCGGACACTTTCCCCCCCCTTCCAGTCCGGACACTTTCCCCCCTTCCAGTCCGGACACTTCCCCCCCTTCCAGTCCGGACACTTTCCCCCCCTTCCAGTCCAGACACTTTCCCCCCCTTCCAGTCCGGACACTTCCCCCCCTTCCAGTCCGGACACTTTCACCCCCTTCCAGTCCGGACACTTTCCCCCCTTCCAGTCCAGACACTTTCCCCCCCTTCCAGTCCGGACACTTTCCCCCCCTTCCAGTCCGGACACTTTCACCCCCTTCCAGTCCGGACACTTTCCCCCCCTTCCAGTCCGGACACTTCCCCCCCTTCCAGTCCGGACACTTTCACCCCCTTCCAGTCCGGACACTTTCCCCCCTTCCAGTCCAGACACTTTCCCCCCCTTCCAGTCCGGACACTTTCCCCCCCTTCCAGTCCGGACACTTTCACCCCCTTCCAGTCCGGACACTTCCCCCCCTTCCAGTCCGGACACTTTCCCCCCCTTCCAGTCCGGACACTTTCCCCCCCTTCCAGTCCGGACACTTTCTCCCCCCCCTTCCAGTCCGGACACTTTCCCCCCCTTCCAGTCCAGACACTTTCACCCCCTTCCAGTCCAGACACTTCCCCCCCTTCCAGTCCGGACACTTTCACCCTCTTCCAGTCCGGACACTTTCCCGCCCTCCTGCCCAGGCCAATTTTCAGCTTTCAGTGCTATCACATTTTGAATGACAATTGCGCGGTCATGCAACACTGCACCCATATGAATGTTTTAGCATTTTTTTGAGACAGATAAAACTTTATTTTGGTGGTATTTTTTCACAGCTGGGATTTTTTTTTTGCTATATAAATGAAAAAGTCCTCCTCCAGTATGCGGCTGCCCTCTTCCAATATGCGGCTGCCCTCCTCCAATATGCGGCTGCCCTCTTCCAATATGCAGCTGCCCTCCTCCAATATGCGGCTGCCCTGCTCCAATATGTAGCTGCCCTCCTCCAATATGTAGCTGCCCTCCTTCAATATGTGGCTGCCCTCCTCCAATATGTGGCTGCCCTACTCCAATATGCGGCTGCCCTCCTCCAATATGCGGCTGCCCTCCTCCAATATGAGGCTGCCCTCCTCCAGTATGCGGCTGCCCTCCTCCAATATGCGGCTGCCCTCCTCCAATATGTAGCTGCCCTCCTTCAATATGCGGCTGCCCTCCTCCAATATGTGGCTGCCCTCCTCCAATATGCGGCTGCCCTCCTCCAATATGCGGCTGCCCTCCTCCAATATGAGGCCGCTCTCTTCCAGTATGCGGCTGCCCTCCTCCAATATGCGGCTGCCCTCCTCCAATATGCGGCTGCCCTCCTCCAATATGTGGCTGCCCTCCTCCAATATGTGGCTGCCCTCCTCCAATATGCAGCTGCCCTCCTCCAATATGAGGCTGCCCTCCTCCAGTATGCGGCTGCCCTCCTCCAATATGCGGCTGCCCTCCTCCAATATGCAGCTGCCCTCCCCCAGTATGCGGCTGCCCTCTCCCAGTATGCGGCTGCCCTCCTCCAATATGCGGCTGCCCTCCTCCAATATGTGGCTGCCCTCCTCCAATATGAGGCTGCCCTCCCCCAGTATGCGGCTGCCCTCTCCCAGTATGCGGCTGTCCTCCTCCAATATGCGGCTGTCCTCCTCCAATATGCGGCTGCCCTCCTCCAATATGCAGCTGCCCTCCCCCAGTATGCGGCTGCCCTCCTCCAATATGCGGCTGCCCTCCTCCAATATGTGGCTGCCCTCCTCCAATATGTGGCTGCCCTCCTCCAATATGAGGCTGCCCTCCTCCAATATGATGCTGCTCTTCCAAAATGGCGCATCTTTGTCCAAGGTGGGGATGGATGTGGGTACTCAAGTGGTCGCCAGTCTGACGTATACAGCCTTTGATGAAGTTGGAAGTGACGAAACGCATCAGTACGTAGCATCAGGCGTAAACCGGAAGTTGCAGAGCGGCCATTTTGGAGAAGGTTTTACACACCATGCTTGTTGTATGAATGAATACATGCCGAGATACAAGAATCCTGTTTGTAAGCGAAATAAATGGTCTGATTTCTACTTATGCCTTCTACACTTTATTACTTTGTTCTGATATATGTTGTGGTGCCATTGGAGATCCTGTATACTCTGGGATGAGGGAACCTATATCTGTACAATGCTGGATGATTCTCACCGTCTGGTCAGGTGTATGATATATGTTATGGTGCCATTGGAGATCCTGTATACTCTGGGATGAGGAGAACCTATATCTGTACAATGCTGGTTGATTCTCACCGTCTGGTCAGGTGTATGATATATGTTATGGTTCCATTGGAGATCATGTATACTCTGCGATGAGGGGAACCTATATCTGTACAATGTTGGTTGATTCTCACCGTCTGGTCAGGTGTATGATATATGTTATGGTGCCATTGGAGATCCTGTATACTCTGGGATGAGGGGAACCTATATCTGTACAATGCTGGTTGATTCTCACCGTCTGGTCAGGTGTATGATATATGTTGTGGTGCCATTGGAGATCATGTATACTCTGGGATGAGGAGAACCTATATCTGTACAATGCTGGTTGATTCTCACCGTCTGGTCAGGTGTATGATATATGTTGTGGTGCCATTGGAGATCATGTATACTCTGGGATGAGGGGAACCTATATCTGTACAATGCTGGTTGATTCTCACCGTCTGGTCAAGTGTATGATATATGTTGTGGTGCCATTGGAGATCCTGTATACTCTGGGATGAGGGGAACCTATATCTGTACAATGTTGGTTGATTCTCACCGTCTGGTCAGGTGTATGATATATGTTATGGTGCCATTGGAGATCCTGTATACTCTGCGATGAGAGGAACCTATATCTGTACAATGCTGGTTGATTCTCACCGTCTGGTCAGGTGTATGATATATGTTATGGTGCCATTGGAGATCATGTATACTCTGGGATGAGGGGAACCTATATCTGTACAATGCTGGTTGATTCTCACCGTCTGGTCAGGTGTATGATATATGTTGTGGTGCCATTGGAGATCCTGTATACTCTGGGATGAGGGGAACCTATATCTGTACAATGCTGGTTGATTCTCACCGTCTGGTCAGGTGTATGATATATGTTATGGTGCCATTGGAGATCCTGTATACTCTGGGATGAGGGGAACCTATATCTGTACAATGCTGGTTGATTCTCACCGTCTGGTCAGGTGTATGATATATGAAGCGGCGGTTTATGTGTTCACATACATTGGTGATTTGTGGAGACGTGAGGGGAGCACAAGAGTGGATAGATTGCCTTAACCCCTTGATGCCGACGTCACACAAATATGCAGCCTCACAGAATCGGGCTTTTTTCCGTGGGGGCCGCATATTTGCATGCCTGTCTTTCTGCTGGGAGCGCACCGCACAGCCTCTGATTGGCTATCACAGTGATCAGTCACTGTACAGCCCACCCCCCTTGTTTTTTTCTCCCTCTATATGAATGGAGGAGAGAGATACATTTTATCTCTCTAACTCCTGGCATAGAGGGAGAAAAAAAAATGTTGTTAAAAAAAAAAAAAAAAAAAAAAGATAAATAAATATTAAAAAATAAAAGAAAAAATACCTAGATCAAGGTCAAAGGTCAAGATTTGAAAAAAAAATTGGTATCGGTGTCAGTGTATTTTAGGTAAAAAACAAAACAAAAACAAAATGCGCACTATTGTTTCTGGGCTGTACTCCGGGTGCAAACAACACATAACATCCACATCTATGGTATCGCTGCGATCGTCAAGAGCTGGAGAATGTATTTTGGGTTGTTCTTTGGTGGTAAGTTATGGTAGTAGCAAGAAACACAGCTGAATTAAAAAAATGATTTTTTTTTTACTATTTTGGGCCAGTTTTCCTTTGATAATAAAAAAATCAGGAGATATCCATTACCACCAAATGAAATCCCAATTTGTCCTGAAAAAAACGCGGTATAATCCACCTGGATGTACGAAGTAGTTGTGATGATACGGACGGTTTTACTAACACAGGTCAACGTTGCAAAATTGTGCTTTTAGATTTGTTTTACCCTCAGGTGTGACGGTGTTAAGGATACTATATTGTATTAAAATTTTTGGAGGTGCATCTCCTACGCTGAGGAGGACGCATTGAGAAGTGAAATCACGGAGCGATTTACAAGCAGAATTGATTAAAGCTTCTTCCAAGTTTACATAGAAGAAGAGGAAGGATGACGGATATTCAGAAGTGGCCACGAGGTCACAAGGTCACAAGGTCACAAGGTCACACGGCCACGAGGTCACAAGGTGGACTTTTTGCACAGTTTGTCACGAATTTGGAAGTGCGTTTTGTGAAACATATCACATGATGGGAATAGTGCACTAGGTGCGAATATCATGTTTTCTTTTGAGGTTTATTGGAATAAGAAGAATTCTCACACTTTGGAGGAAGAATATTAAAGAAGAAAATGATCATATTCACGGTTTTTAGGACATTTGCACATTTAGACGCTACAAGACTTGGACTGAATGTTTTGTACATTAAGGGGAGAAAGTGTCTTATTTTGGCAATTTGGGTTTTTGCAGATACTATCAGTACACCAATATATTCACTTATTGACCATATATAGATATATAGACATGACCAAATATGGTCAATGATGTCACCAGGATAACCCAGCCTCCTTGTTTATAACTCCTGTCATCCTCCGCCATCATTCAGCACCAGGGATACGATAATAATAATAGATTTCTGTACAGGGTGACCCCTCCCTCTAGGAGCGCAGATCTCAGAATAATAGATTTCTATATATGGTGACCCCTCCCTCTAGGAGAGCAGATATCGGGACAATAGATTTCTGTACAGGGTGACCCCTCCCTCTAGGAGCGCAGATCTCAGAATAATAGATTTCTGTACAGGGTGACCCCTCCCTCTAGGAGCGCAGATATCGGGACAATAGATTTCTGTATATGGTGACCCCTCCCTCTAGGAGCGCAGATATCGGGACAATAGATTTCTGTACAGGGTGACCCCTCCCTCTAGGAGCGCAGATATCGGGACAATAGATTTCTGTACAGGGTGACCCCTCCCTCTAGGAGCGCAGATCTCGGGACAATAGATTTCTGTAATGGTGACCCCTCCCTCTAGGAGCGCAGATCTCGGGATAATAGAATTCTGTACAGGGTGACCCCTCCCTCTAGGAGCGCAGATCTCGGGATAATAGATTTCTGTAATGGTGACCCCTCCCTCTAGGAGCGCAGATCTCGGGATAATAGATTTCTGTATATGGTGACCCCTCCCTCTAGGAGCACAGATATCGGGATAATAGATTTCTATATATGGTGACCCCTCCCTTTAGGAGCGCAGATATCGGGACAATAGATTTCTGTACAGGGTGACCCCTCCCTCTAGGAGCGCAGATATCGGGACAATAGATTTCTGTATATGGTGACCCCTCCCTCTAGGAGCGCAGATATCGGGACAATAGATTTCTGTATATGGTGACCCCTCCCTCTAGGAGCGCAGATATCAGGACAATAGATTTCTGTACAGGGTGACCCCTCCCTCTAGGAGCGCAGATATCGGGACAATAGATTTCTGTACAGGGTGACCCCTCCCTCTAGGAGCGCAGATCTTGGGACAATAGATTTCTGTAATGGTGACCCCTCCCTCTAGGAGCGCAGATCTCGGGATAATAGATTTCTGTACAGGGTGACCCCTCCCTCTAGGAGCGCAGATCTCGGGATAATAGATTTCTGTAATGGTGACCCCTCCCTCTAGGAGCGCAGATCTCGGGATAATAGATTTCTGTAATGGTGACCCCTCCCTCTAGGAGCGCAGATCTCGGGATAATAGATTTCTGTAATGGTGACCCCTCCCTCTAGGAGCGCAGATCTCAGGATAATAGATTTCTGTATATGGTGACCCCTCCCTCCTCTAGGAGCGCAGATCTCATGATAATAGATTTCTGTATATGGTGACCCCTCCCTCTAGGAGCGCAGATATCGGGATAATAGATTTCTGTATATGGTGACCCCTCCCTCCTCTAGGAGCGCAGATCTCGGGATAATAGATTTCTGTAATGGTGACCCCTCCCTCTAGGAGCGCAGATACCGGGATATTATGCCGACTTCTGATCTGCGAACACTCCAGGTCAATCACCTCATACACATTCAATGTAGTTCCCCCATCATTTGTGCATTACCTTCGATCTCTGCGTTGTCGGTCTGGTTGAATCTTTCTCCGTATTTTTTGCCTGAGCCCCTCTCAGCTCTCAGACGATCCTCTTGATAATGGTGAGATGAGGAGACGGAGGGGTTTTATAACATGTGCTCCTTGCTCAGACCCCCCCACCCCCCCATTGCACAGTACAAGGGTCAAAACAACAGGAACCTCAGAGACCAATATAGACGATAGGTTAGATATTAAGAAATGGTTGTACTGGAAACATTGACCCTTTCATGTCCCTGGGCAATCCAAGTATTCCTGACCAGACCAGATGGGGAAGATTCTTTTTTTTTTTCAGCAATTAATTTTTATTCTCTTGTTTCTTATTTTAGAGTGTATGGGGCTTCTGTGCTTCTCTATGAAGGGTAGGCAGATCATGGCTAGTGGGAGGGGCCTGTAGGGTGTTGTACATAGCTTCCAGAAAACATCTCAGTACTCCTCTCGAGACCCCTCAGTCCTGATGGAGGGAGTTATGCAAATATCACAATGCCTTGTTGGGTGGGTGTCAGTCTGGAGAAGTGGGCGTTCCTAGGCAGGCCACATTTGCATGTTAACAAATCATGTGATGCTGAGCCTCCAGGATGGAAAGAATTGAAATCCAATGAATGAAAGGGGCGGAGCCAGGGACTGTCAGTCTGGGGAGGAAAAGAACTAGATGATGCTGGATGTCCTCCAGGCAGGTAATGGGGCGGAGCTCTATCTACAGCTTCTAATGCACATTGGGAGAAGCTCACAGTGTGCAGTGAGATCAGAGCAAGTATTTCTGTAGGGTAAAGGTAAAAAATGTCTTAGTATTTGGATCCTCCCCTCACCCCCCCCTTATACTTACCTGACCCTGACAGTGACATCACCAGGTGACCCCGCCTCTTTTTTTTTCCTTTCACAAGTATCTCTCGACAGGACCAGTCATGTTTGGCGGGCAGCGTTTTCTTTCTTCATGCGGGTCGGCGTTCATCAAGATTGATGTTTGATCTACTTTGGGGGACATTTTTTTGGGGTGTTTTTTTTAAAGGATTTGTCACAAAACTGCCTCTGGGCTTTAATTTTGCTTACCCATTTTTTGGGTGAACGAGTAGGAGTAGTATATCCCCCATACTCAATAACTCAGTAGGGGGATCTGGGGACCCCCTTGTCAAGGGGACTCCGAGATTCCGATAAGTCACCCCCTGCACCTCTACAACCATTGGTCCTGGCTTATGGAGAGGAGGCCCTTGTTCATATCGGCATGTGGGCAAGGTGATTTGGGGGGAGCCCCCCCACCTCAAAGCACTCTCCATGTTGAGGATATGTGGCCTGGTATGGTTTAGGAGTAAGTGGGGCTCTCATTTGCCCCCCCTTTCCCAAAATAAGGGTCCGTTATGGATTGGGAGGACCCCCATGCTGTTTTGTTTTTTTTATTATTTTTTAATGCCGCGCTTGTTTTATTTTGCCGTCAGCGGGGAACCTCGCCGACAGATGAGTCACGGTTGTTAAGGACGCAGCGGCTGCCCACTCCTTAACCCCTCGCCCTCCTGAGGATTTACCCCCCTTAATGACCACGCCTCTTTTTGCTACTCGGCGCTGCACTAATTCAACTGATAATTGCGCGGTCATGCAATGCTGCGCCCAAACAAAATTTACGTCCTTTTTTTCACACAAATAAAGCTTTCTTTTGGTGGTATTTGATCACCTGTGCGCTTTTTATTTTTCACGCTATAAACAAAAAAAGGCCAAAAATTTTGAAGAAAACCAATATTTTTTACTTTCAGCTATAAAACATATATAGTAAACTCAAAGTTGGTTATAAATTTAGGCCAAAATGTATTCTGCTCCATGTTTTTGGTAAAAAAAATCCCAATAAGTGTATATTGATTGCTTTGTGTGGAAGTTATAGCGTCTACAAACTATAGTATAGATACTGCAATTTACGTCATTTTTCTGCTATTCAGCGCTGCGCTAGTTTAACGGATAATTGCGCGGTCATGCAATACGGTACATAAATGAAATTTACATCCTTTTTTTCCCCCACAAATTGAGCTTTCTTTTGGTGGTATTTGATCACCTGTGCGGTTTTTATTTTTTGTGCTATAAAAAAAAAACTCTGACAATTTTGAGGAAAAAAAACAATATTTTGGACTTTTTGCCATAAAACATGTCCAGTAAAAAAAAATGCAAAAATCAAATGTAGTCATAAATTTCTGCCAAAATGCATTCTGCGACATGTCTTTGCTAAAAAAAAATCCCAATACGTGTAAATTAATTGGTTTACGTGAAAGTTATAGCGTTTACAAATGGCGGGAAAGATACTGGGATTTTTTGGGATTTTTTTATACTAATAATGGCGGCGATCAGCGACTTATGGCGGGACTGCGGCGGACATTTTGACATTGGAGGGTACTGACTTGGGGTCACTGACATCCCCAAAAACACTAATACAGTGATCAGTGCAAAAAAAAAAAACACTGACACTGCACTAATGGCACCGGGGAGGAAGGGGTTAACTTTATTTTGCAGGAAAGGGTTATAGGAGTGAGGGGGAGTGTTTTACTAGGGGGCGGGGTGTGTACTGGGCGGGGCAAGGCTGATCGAGAGAGAGAAACTGTTCTTTCTCGATCAGTTCATCCTCGAGCTGACAGGGAAGTGACAGACAGCACAGCTACTGCAGCTGTGCTCTCTGTCACTGTTTGCCGCCGATCGCCGGGACATAGCCGGTAATGAGCGGCTGTGACCCGGCAACTGACATCTGCGGCGGTGATCCGCGGGACAGATAGGGCGTCGGCGCGCCTCGCGCACGCCCCCTATTTGTTTACAAAACACACATCTTAAAACGTGGTTTTGCCTGCGAGTGTCGCCCTGCCGCCGTATATGTACAGTGGCTGGGCGGCATGCAGTAACAACCAGCTATTCAGAATGAAACTAAAGGAATGCCACAGAAGAATCGGTTCAATTCATGAAAGCATCCGAAACGAAATAAAAATTCCAGACATGTCTATGAAACCTTTGTATTGGGAGCACTGAAGAGATTGCAATCACAGAGCACTATGGGGGGGGGGGTATATTTACAGTATAAATGTCCTCATGCAGCTTTCTCCCGGGATTCTCACATTTTTCAGGTAGCCTCAGACCAGTAACTTCTGCACAGCATTAGTGAAAGGTCTGCATGGCTGGGTGTGCTGATCCAGGGCTGTGGGTGAGAAAGGGGTAAGTGGGGTCAGGTTTGAATATTGACAGCCTTACCTGATTGGAGGATCATGGGGTGTGGTGGGGAGGGGTTATGTGGGAGGGGGTCTTCCTTATATCACCATTCCCAGCACATGCAGCGTTGGAGGAGCTTTTCCCACCCACCCTTCCCCCTTTTTTCTGGTTTTAGTTGGGCAGTTGCTGTTCTCTGGTTTTGCGGTTCAGGATGCTGACATGGTGCACTTTGCTTTAGGGGAATTTTTCTTTTTGAGTATTGTCATGGCTGGGGGCAGAGGTATCAGGGTTTTTGAAGGCGGGGATGGTTAAAATAAATAGGGTTGGGCCCGTCTTAGGTATGGGTGCACCTTCCCTAACAAGCGCAGCAGGAATGGGTTCTTGGATTGGTGGGGCCGTATCGGATGGTGATTCAGGAAGGAGTTGTCCCCAAGCCGGTGTATGTGCGGCTGGGGGCCTTCATTTGTAAGATGGTGTCAGATACAGCCGGGTATTCGTTTTCAGTGCCTTCAAAAATCTATCATTTACGGTAATTTTTTGTTATGGTTTTTATCATACAATAAAAATGTATGTATTTGGTAGTGATGTTATTGATGTTATTGATGGTATGTAACCACTTCCCACCTGGCCAGTAGCTGTTTGGCATCAGATTTCCGGGTAGACGCCATATGCCATATGGCGTACTCCCAGGCATGCACAGTTTTCGCGCTTGCAGAGCCACACAGCGGTGTGATCTGTCAACGGCCGTGTACCTCGGACACGGCCAATGACAGATCTGAGTACCGCCCCCATTGCCAGTACCATGTGACCTGCTGTGACCAATCACAGCAGGTCACATGACAGTTGTATACAATGGATGGCTTCATTCATGCCATCCATTGTATACTAGTGCCTAGCTGTGAATGGTCACAGTGATCACATGCACATGTCATGTGCTTAGCTGTGGCCAAATCACAGCTAAGCACAAAAAAAAAAAAAAAACCTGAATGAATCGATGTCATTCAGGTAAATGCTTGTTTATAGCAAAGTAATTCAAAGTAATTCAGGATAGTAAAATATTAGTAGCAGAGAGATGAAAATACTTCCTTCTGATTGGACACACTGTAGGCTACATGTGCATGTAAAACTGTATTTGTAGCCTCTGTAGAATCTCAGAGAAACACATGAAGCGGTTATATGGTGCCTGATTGCGACAGCTGAACAGTGATTGGTACTGTCGCGATCGGACTGACGTCCTGGTGTTGGAAATTCTATCCCTGACCCAGTGATCCAAACCGTTCCTGGTCCATTCAGCTCTGGGCACTCCAGAACACAGAACGTCCTGTGGGCTGGTACAGGAACACCCCCAGGGTTGATTAGCCAAGAAAAAAGTCTTGTTCATAACCATATTTCAACAGATTGAGGACCTGAGATATGGATGGGGTGATTCGTACGGAGCCAGTCCCATATGACTGGCGAATCGCGGACTTTCTCTGACTTGCTCCAGTCGCAGGATAAATCTAGGTAAAAGTTTTATTTCAGTTTTTATTCATTTTTATTTCATAGTGAAGAGCCAATTGTGTGTCTTTTTGTATTTTCTGTAATTGTTTTTTCTTTGTATATATTCTATGCACTGCCTACTTCCGGGATATTAAATCGTAAAATTAATAAGTGACTTCTGAGTACTAAGCTCGGGCTCATATCTCCGAAGAGATTGTTGTATTGCAGTGTCTATATATGCTCGGTATAAGTTCATTCTCAATCTGTATGCAATTGCACTGCATGTTGGCAGATTGCATGCAGATTGTAAAGGAGCAGATCTACCAGACAGAGATCTGTGTGTGTGTGTTGGCTCAGCAGACCAGTCTGTGGACAAACTGTTGGGTGGTGACAAGCTACCATTTGTTGTGTGTCTGGTCTGGGGGGGGTGTGGACAGTGGAAGAGTGATTAACCCCGGGGTTCTACCATGTAGGACAGCTGGAGGAATCCTAGAAGGGTGTGCCAATTGCTAGACTGCTCCCCAGACACTACTAAACAACTCGTTCACTCCCTTATTATCTCACGACTCGACTACTGCAACTCCCTCCTCACTGGCCTACCTCATCACAGACTATCCCCACTTCAGTCTATCCTGAACTCAGCGGGCAGACTCATCCACCTTACTAACCGCTCCGTATCCGCCTCCCCCTTCTGCCGATCCCTCCACTGGCTTCTGATTGCCCAACGCATAAAATTCGAAATGCTAACACTGACGTACAAAGCTGTTCATCATACTGCCCCAAACTACATCACCGATCTGATATCCATCTACCACCCAAAACGCACACTCTGCTCCTCACAAGACCTCCTACTCTCCAGTTCCCTGTCTCCTCCTCCCATGCCCGTCTCCAGGACTTCTCCAGGGCTTCCCCCATCCTCTGGAACTCACTACCCCAATTAATCAGACTGTCACCTACCCTCCTCAGCTTTAGGTGCACCCTGAACACCCATCTCTTCAGGGAAGCCTACCCCACCCTCACCTAACTGCCGATCTCCTCCACTCCTCCTACCACTCCATCCCCCACAGCTATCTCCTCCTGTGCCACCATCCCCTCCCTCCTAGATTGTAAGCTTGAAAGAGCAGGGCCCTCGAACCCCTCGTGTATTGTATTGTTACTGTATTGTCTCATGTACTGTCTCCCACTATTTTGTACAGTGCTGAGCAAACTTTTTGGCGCTATATAAATACTGTATAATAATAATAATAATAATAATAATAACAACATGTTGTTTACACCAAATTCTGACCCTACTATCTGAATGTTGCAGCTGAAATCCAGACTCATCAGACCAGGCAACATTTTCCAATCTTCTATTGTTCAATTTTGGTGAGCCTGTGTGACTTGTAGCCTCCGTTGTAACGAGGGGTCATTGGAGTTCCTGTTGCCTTTCTATCATCTGCAACCAGTCTGCCCATTCTCCTCTGACCTCAACAAGGCATTTTCCTCCACAGAAATGATTTTCTCTTTTTCAGACCTTTATCTGTAAACCCTGGAGATGGTTGTGTGGGAAAATCAGCAGTTTTTGAAATATTCAGACCAGCCCGTCTGGCACCAACTACCATGCCACATTCAAAGTCGCTTCAATCCCCTTTCTGATGCTCAGTTTGAACTTCAGCAAGTCATCTTCACCACATCTAGATGCCTAAAGGCATTGACTTGCTGCCATGTGGCTGATTATCAATTTGTGTTACCGAGCAGTTGAAGAGGTGGACCTCATAAAGTGCCCGGTGAGTTTATATTATGACCGTGTCACAAAGGGTTAACCTTACTGTATGGCTTGCAATATAGAGTCTATGAACTGACTTATGTTATGCTTTGAGCTTGTGAGATTGTTATAAACAGTTCATTTCTGTGAGCAGCATCTCGCCTTGTGGTTGTCTTTGTCAAAGCTGAGACAATTTTGAGACACTGGATAAATTAATAAATTAATTAATAAATTAATGGATAAATTAATGGCTGTTAAATTGCTGTGTCCACATCTCTACTTGGGAGAATGTCACCAGCACTCCGAGGATCACCAATACCGGTCCAAAAGGTTTCATGAATGATCACATAGTTACAGCAAGGCAACGTTTCTAAGTCCTGCAGGACCCCTTCATCAGGCATGCCTGCGAGACTCCGAAACGTAACTATGTGATCGTTCATTAAAACGTTTGGACTCATATTGATGATCCTCGGTGTGCTGGTGACATTCTCCCTTAAATCCAATATTCTGAAGCACAAAAGGAGGCCCAGTACCTCAAGGATCACAGTAAATGGTGCATTACCCAGGAGAGTTACCACTGCTGCTGTTACCATCAGATAGATGAATCCAGAAGCTTCATAGAAAAAAACAGCTCTGTGGTGGTAACATTATAACCACCCCACTAGGGGGAGTACCTTTACTGGAATAAGCAATGGAACATAAAAACACTTGAGCCTGTGGCTTGGAGGAAGTGCTTGGGTCAGGTGGACGCCCGTCCGCTCAGGGATGATGTGCAGTGGTGATGAATGGAGTTGAGCCTGTCAGATGCAGGGACCATATGATTGCAGCGTCCTGGGATGATGTCACCGCGATAGCCAGGAGATGGAGGGGAAGCCCAAGCAGGGGAGGTATGGCCGGTTACCAGGACGACATGTTTCACACACATGTGCTTTCTCAAGTCCTGGAAAGGGAGAGGTAATCAGCCATTTTATAGGAGACTTTTATAGGAGGCCGATTACCTCTCCCTTTAATATACACTCACCGGCCACTTTATTGGGTCCATCTGTTCAGTTGCTCGGTAACACAAATTGCTAATCAGCCAATCACACGGCAGCAACTCAACGCATTTAGGCATCTAGATGTGGTGAAGATGACTTGCTGAAGTTCAAACCGAGCATCAGAATGGGGAAGAGAAGGGATTGAAGTGACTTTGAACATGGCATGGTAGTTGGTGCCAGACAGGCTGGTCTGACTTTTCAAAAACTGTGGATCTCCTGGGATTTTCCTGCACAACCATCTCTAGGGTTTACAGAGAATGGTCCGAAAAAGGGAAAATCTCTAGTGAGCGGTTGTGTGGAGGAAAATGCCTTGTTGAGGTTAGAGGAGAATGGGCAGACTGGTTCCAAATGATAGAAAGGCAACAGTAACTCCAATAACCACTTGTTACAATGGGCCGTCCACCTGACCCAAGCACTTCCTCCAAGCCACAGGCCCAAGTGTTTTGATGTTCCATTGCTTATTCCAATAAAGGTACTCCCCCTAGTGGGGTTGTTATAATACTACCACCACAGCGCTGTTTTTTCTAGGGAGCTTCTGACATTCTCCCTCCCTGATTCTGTTCGGTTCCAGCCGATGGTCTCTTCAAAACCCACTTATACACACCGCCATTTGTAACGCAGGAACGTGTGCATTTGGATTGTACACTCACATGTCTACTTGGTCACACATGTGAGGTGTCTTCACAATCCATATTTATGGGACCTGGAAGTCCTTGAAAATATTGGTCAGTTTGTCTTTGGTTGTAGGTGTTGTGGGGATACCTGAAACCCATTGTTTCTATAATTAGTTCTGTAAGTAAGTTTGTTTACAGACTAAATTAGTTCAATTTCTGCCAGTTGGGATAGTTCAAACTTAAGTGAACGCTGTCTTTTGACACGTTTGCGATCTGGTAAACCTTGAATTAGACAATGTCTTTGGCCTGGTAAGAAAACTAGCCTAAAATACGTATATTTCTTTCCATAACACTCCTGACAAAGCCCACCTTTCAGGACCGCATTCAGCTTTCCGCCTTGGTGCGACAGAGGATTCAACAATGGGGCCGCCTGGAGATATGGAATGTAATGCTGTATTGGCAGACTCATATTCTTACTGAGCAATGGGACATCCAGCAGGCCATGGTTCCCCAATCAAATGCCTGGAGGTTTGTTGAATCCTGCCTTCTACAACTGGACCTTTCACTGCTATGTCTGATGGTACTTATGTAGCCCCGGGTTAGCAGGCTGGGTACAGTGGGCATGCCAAGATTGTTAGAGTTGTGCCGTAGATAAAGGACCTGCAGAGCAGGGTGATTACTAACTATGGCCTTTCTGATACTAGCTGAGACATCTTTGGGGTTCCATTAGTCCCTCTAAACTTGCCGTAGTGGTTCCTCTCCATGATCAAACAGCAATCACCACAGCCAAAATGTTCTAGACTCATACTGTACAACTGTACGGTTTCTCAAAATGGATCCTGTTGAATTGGAACTGTGTAGACTGAGTGGAATTTATAAGTCATATACCACTCCATATTATCTTCAGGGGAACGGAGTGTATGAGTGTTTTCCACTGCTTGGTATGCTGCAGACACTGAGGCAAGGGCACCTGGAACGCTGGCCACGGTACGTGAGTGAAGTGGTGTGTGCCTTTAACTATACAGCACTCAAAACTACTGGATATACAACTTTCTTCCTGTTGTTTGGATGAAGTGGTTGAGTAAAAAGAAAGAGGTTCAATGACTATATCAAATAATAAGGGTGAGAGAGGGCACCCTTGTGGTATCCCTTTATTAAGTTTGAAAAGGGCAGACATAGATCCCGAGGTAACGAGCCGCACAGTAGGAGAAGAATACATGCTATGGATTAAATCCAGTATGGGACCTGAGAAGCCTATTTTTTCCCTTACCAGAGATAACCACTGACAGCTAATATTATTAGAGATGAGCGAATCGAACATGATGAAGTGAAATTCGTTCCGAAGATTTGGAAAAATTCTATTCGCGACGAATCCGAAGATTAGCAAACTTCGGATGCACGAATCAAATTTTCCCAAAAATGGCGGCGACATGTGTGGCGACGGAGAAAATGGACAGAGAAGATGGGGCGGGGATCTCTGGGAAGGCGCGCAGACAAGGCGCGCTGACCCATAATGCATTCATGACATGTGATCACATTAGCCAATCAGCAGCCAGCCAGCACTGTGTAATGGTGGAGCTATAAATCGCGGCCATCTTAGAATTCTCCATTAGCCTCCGGTCATTCAAGAGAGACAGACCTGTGTGTATTAAGGGACAGAGTTAGGGCCACAGAGACTTTAGGGCCACAGAATCGTTACTCAGGGACACAGAATCGTTACTGACTTCCCGGATCGCCACTCAGCCATTGGACTCTTGATAGTCGTCTCCCCACACTGCTGCTGGGGGGACTTTTTAACCTAGGCCTGTGTATGGCCTTCAATTGAAGCTGCTTCTGCTCCGCCACTCTGCCATTGGACTCTTGATAGTCGTCTCCCCACACTGCTGCTGGGGGGACTTTTTAACATAGGCCTCTGTATGGCCTTCAATTTTAGCTGCTTACGCTCCGCCACTCTGCCATGGGCCCCTGTACCGCCTCCTCATGCTGCTGCCAGGCCCGTAATCTGCCATGGGCCCCCGTACCGACTCCTCATGCTGCTGCCAGGCCCGTAATCTGTCATGGGCCCCTGTACCGCCTCCTCATGCTGCTGCCAGGTCCAGAGTGTGTCATGGGTCCCTGTACGGCCTCCCATTGCTGCTATCTCCATCGCCACACTCTGCCATGTGCCACTTTCAGGTCTCCTCACACTGCTGGTGGGTTCCATTTTGTTATAGGGTGCTGTATGGCCTCCCATTGCTGCTGCCTCCACCGCCACACTGTGGCTCCACACTCTGGTTTTGGCCCCGTGACTGGCCAAATGAGTGAAGTGTGCGGTGATTCTAAGATCGACGGCACTCATCTGCATGTCATACTGAGTGACAGTATTATTTCTCTTCCCCAGCAGACTCCAAGGACATTTAAATTAAAGGTACAGTGTTCAGCACTAATATAAAGGCTCTCTGAAGCCTAGAAACACCCTTTTTATAAGTTAAATTCGCAGCGAATATATTCAGCTCGAAGCAAATTTATTCGGCGAATTCGGCGAATCAGCCGAACCAAATTTTTGAATAATTCGCTCATCTCTAAATATTATCAAACACTTTCTCAGCACCGAGCGTTATGATGGCCGTGTCAGAATGAGGATAGAGTTGGGCATGTTCCAATGCTAGCAAGACTTTGCAGATATGTAATACTGCAGATCTACCGGGAACAAAGCCCGCTTGCACTGGATGGAGAAGAGAAGGAAGCAACACTGCCAGTCATGAAGCTACAATTTTAGATAGGATCTTAGTGTCCAGATTGATTGATGATTTAGGGCTGAAGGAGCCAAGTAGAGATGAATCTTTCCCTTCCCTAGCCAGCAATTTAATGTATGCTTGCGACCCGGTAGGAAGATATGGTCCTCCTACCCACATAGGCCGATAGACATGTAGGAGTGGGTCTGGGATACACGCCTGCGTTAATTGAAAGGATTCCGCTGTATAGCCATCCGGGCCCAGGGCTTTGTTGTTAGCCAAGTGTTTAATAGTAAAAAGGATCTCCTCTCAGGAAACCAGGGCATTTAATCTCCTGAGCTACTCAACCATAAGGAAAGTGAAGACCGAGCAGAAGGGAAGTAGCCTTAGATTGGTCAATGGGATCCAAAGACTGAACCTGCGTATAATAATCCGTAAGTTTAGAGGTTATTTCTGGATTGGAAGTTTTAATATTTCCGGTTTAAATTACACAGGGCCGTCATATGGATAGGTTGAGAAGGCCCTTTGCAGAGTCTTGCTAGGAGATGACCAGATTTATTTCCAAATTTATGATATTGAAGGGACATGTAGGAGGATTTAATCCTTTGTTGTTGGTTGGTCCAGAGATTAAACTGTCTCTTTGCTTGTCGCAGGGTGTCGCTCACCATGTGGAACTGTTCTAGGGAATATTTTTTAAATTGCCTTGCATAGGATATCATTTTACCAAGGAGAAATGCTTTCCCAGCCTTCCAAAATAAGTTGGGATAATTTGAGTGCTCGCTATTAGAAAGAGCGTACTCCCTCCAGGCGGAATACGCTGCATGCTGGAAATCTTCATTTTATGCTAGATAAGAAGGGACGCTACACAAGGGTGGCCTAAACTGGGAGCATATGTCCCCCAATATGACAGTTACAGGGCAAAGATCAGAGAAGATCATGCTGCCAATGGCAGGGTCTCGGATTAATGGCAGAAGAGAGGATGCGCAAAATAAATAGTCGGTTCTCAAAATGGAGTCATGTGGGGGTGAGTAGAATTAAAACTCCCTTTCTGTCCAGATGTCAGACATCCACCAGCTGCAGGGATGAGATCGTATTGGCCAATGCTGAAGGGTTGGGCCAAAGCCGTGTCAATCACCCATCGAAGCACCTGGTGTGGCAGCGACCGATCTTCTGACAGGTCCATGACTGTGTTAAAATCACCCCGCAGTGTGTACTGAGACTCCAGGGCCCATAGAACCCAAGAAGAGAGGCCTTGAAAAAAAAGACATCTCGGGGAATTGACCGCATAGATATTAGGCTATTGTTAAATGGGCTATAAGTTTACGTCCCATCTCATAAGCATCAACAGAATGAAGAGTGTATTGCAGTTATTTTATGAAGAAGTATCGCCACTCCCATTTTCCATTTTTCCCAGTAGCTGAGGACCCCAGGACCTCCTCCACTCACAGCTTGCAGAGGCGATTCTCTGCAGACAAATGTTTCTCCTTACCTTTAATACTTACTTCAGAATATAAGAAGGCCTTGATTTTTTGGAGAAGGTTCCTCTGTGCTTCCCTCCAAGAATCTATGTAAAGTCAAGATACAAGGGATGTGCCCAAAATCTTGGAGGCCCCTGTGGACTGGTACTTACTTCATTTGAAACTCAACCATTGATCTTTGAGGGTACATCTGATTCAGCTTTATAGACTGTAGATATTTCCAAGGGTTTAGTTGAGGATGGCCTACCCATCAGTGACAGCACTCTGCTACCTGAGGCCTCTAGAACAATCTTCTGAAGATGGTCCCCTTGATGAAACTATGGACAATGGCATTCACCCTACTAGGGCTACTAGAGGGCAATTGATTGTTAAATACTCTGATTACATTGTTTGATGTTTTTGTTGTTCATCTGATTCACCATGTGCTCTTCCTGTGTAAACTTTAGTCATGCCGAGGACAGCATCCATTAAGAGGGGGGAGTGTAGGCAGCAGCATGTCCCCTTCCATTCTGTAAGTGGCACTGTGCTATTATTATAGATGGAGTGGAGTCTATTAGGGGAATTGCCCCCCTAGACACTCGGTCAGTATCTCAGAAGAGCCAACTGTCTGATTGGATGCTGTAACCTCTCAATATCTCTGGTGGTCTTCTTAATATGAAACATTAGATAATAGGGTACCTGGAGAGAGTGGTAGGTCAGGGACAGAGATTCCTCTGGTGAGGGGATGTAGGTAAAGGTTCCTGACAAGTAGGGATAGCTCAGGGACAATGCCTGTCTGGAGGAAACATCCAACTATCCTGACCAGTAACGTGGGGCTCATTATAATGTCTTTCCGGTACACAGAAAACTGCCATCCCTCCAGCAGAAGCAATCCTCCTGTAATACAGGCCCAAGCAGGGGCGGACTGACCATTCATACACTCGGGCAATGCCTGAGGGCCCAGGGTCAGTAGGGGGCCCCATGAGATGCCCCTAGTACCTTTTCATAGGCTTTTTTGGGGGTGTGGTTTGAGTGTGGGTGAGGACACAGGGGGCCCATGATCCCCTATTGCCCGGGGGCCCCATGAGTTGTCAGTCCACCCCTGGGCACAAGCCTGTTGAATCTCTATAATAGGGGTGCTCAACTTGTGGCCCTTGGAGCCCTCTGTTGTGACCCTTCACCTCAAACTGAACTCAGAAGTTTTATGTGTGTTTTCAGAAGGTCACCACACCTGCAAGATAAAATGGAAGTCTATGGCAAAGCGCATCTAACCCGCAGGAAAGCGGCAGGTGCTGCACCCATGGTTCCAGTAAACTGCAGTGCATCATTGTGAAAGAAGCCTTATAGGGGGCTCTGACAGTAAGGACTTGTTTACATTCGCGGTCTGGGTGTGGTAAAGCCCCATAGTCAACACGTGTTTTATCCCTCCCCCAGAGGTTGCAATGCTGACCTCACCCCATGATCCAGGGGGCCCGATAGGCCTCCCTGTCACATTCTGTTTTACCTTTGGACAGGAGGGGCGGCAGGGGAAACGTATACAGAAACTGATCCTCTCCAGGTTCCCCCTGCTTTTCCTCCTCTCTCTTCCGTTGGCATTCAGCATCTGCAAGAGGAAATTGTTCATGCTAATAAAGAAAAAATCAAAAATCTGAACCATTTCCTTGTGGCCTGCGACCGGTTAACAAATCACTTAGGTGGCCCTCGCTCTTAAACAGGTTGAGCACCAACAAGTACCAACGGCTGTATTTCCTCATATCAGTGGCTACTGTGCCTTTATTAATTACTGCTACTTTGTATACAAATACAAGATAAATGACAACATCAAGAACTGTGTGTGGTCTCCCCGACTGGGTACCCTGGGCCTAGGCCCCCAACTACAAGCCCGTTCAGCACACATTAAAGCACTACATTAGACTCAATAGGTCTAAATTGATCCAGGGAATATCCGATTATTGATCCAGGGAATATCCGATTATTGATCCAGGGAATATCAGATTATTGATCCCGGGAATATCTGATTGCCTCTCGGGGGATCAGGAAGGAATTTTTTCCCTGCAGGAGCAAATTGTGTCGTGCTTTGCTGTTTTTTTTTTGCCTTCCTCTGGATCAACTGTGGGTGTAGGATTATAAGTTTTTTTTTAAATGGTTGAAATGGATGGACTTTTGTCTTTTTTCAGCCAGACTAACTATGTAACTATATAACTATGTAAATCAGCCTTAAACATTCTTTTCACATTTAATGGTCAGAATATTTACTGGTATTGTATGTTGGATATTACGTTCTTTGTTAGAGGTTTGGAAGTCGGATGCAAAATGCCGATAGTACTGCTTGGACCTTAAAGAAGGGGACAAACCCCGAAGGTTTCTCCTTACAATTGTATGTTAGTGCAAATAAAAAAAGTATCACGGACAGGACTCCATTGTTTCTATCTTTTATGATGAATATTATCAGTAAATGGCAGTTAATTGCAGGGCGGTGATTGTTTTTGGACTTAACAGATCCCAGTTACCACAGTTATTGCCCCCTGTGCTAGGCCGGTAATGGACAATGGATCACCTCTTTGGTTCTAAACCTTATTACTTCCTACATTTACTTGAAATAGCAGGAAGGGGGGACAGTCATTTAAAATTAACCTATTCGATTTCAGGAGTTAAAACAAAATAAAACCACAGAATAAATACAGATTGTCTTTTGCTCCCATCTATTTTATTTCTTAATGTTTATATTAATATTTATTACTTTTAACAAGATTATAAAATTACAAGAAAGGAATATTGTTGATAAGAAAATCTTTTATCACTGGAAATCTTGTTTACAATTTTCACTTCTTTTTTTTTTAAATATATTTTTATTATTTTCCAAGAAATTTTTTTCAAAAATAGCATAAGCAAAATACAAAGAGAAGAAAAAGAAAACAATAAAGTAAGTTCTATACAGACGTTAGTGGAAATGACTATTCTGGATTTCAATATTTCTAGGAGAACTTCGATAGATTATGTAATCTTTACTTGTCATTATTATTATACAGTATTTATAAAGCGCCAATAGTTCGCTCAGCGCTGTAATTGTCATTGTCAGCTCTCATTGTTGACATGGATGACAAATAAATCCTTTTTCAATCTTATTCAGAATCAGCATTTTGGGGCATCTTAAAGGGGTTTATTTACTCAAGACACTCAGGTGGTTCAGTTTGCCATTGAATTTTCATTTAGCTTTGTGACACTGCTGACAATTCACTTTGCTAAGAGTTCCATATGTGCAGGATGCCGAGGATGGGTCCTGGATGGTTGCTACATCTCACCAATTTCTGGGCTATGGTCTCTTTTAGGGAAAATGTTTTATGTATTCGGGTCTCACCTGTGATGGGTGAGAAATTCCGGGACAGTTAAGTCTTGAGGTGATTGTAGCCGTATTAGTGCACTTGCGACAGAAACAATTGAGTACTGACGTGATACTTTTTTTATTTGCACTAACATACAATTTTGAGAACAAGGTTTCGGGGAATGTCCCCTTCTTCAAGGTCCAGGCAGTACTCGCCTGGACCTTGAAGAAGGGGACATTCCCCGAAAGCTTGTCCTCAAAATTGTATGTTAGTGCAAATAAAAAAAGTATCACGTCAGTACTCAATTGTTTCTGGGACAGTTAAGTAAGAGAGAGGAATGACTTGCATTCCTCTTGGCGTTAGTAGTGGCTTATTTTGGACCTGAAATTTTTCTGGTGGGAAAAGGACCTCCACTCCTGACTATGGAGAATCGGGTCCATACGGTGTTCAGCAGCCTCAAGAAGGCAGCATATAATGCAGGAAGCTTCCATTGCTAGTGGTTAGTAGTGGCTTATTTTGGACCTGAAATTTTTCTGGTGGGAAAAGGACCTCCACTCCTGACTATGGAGAATCGGGTCCATACGGTGTTCAGCAGCCTCAAGAAGGCAGCATATAATGCAGGAAGCTTCCATTGCTAGTGGGTCGAATGTGAGTTGAGAGGAGACCTGGCTGTGTGCTGACACCTGACAGATATCCGAAGCTGGATGCTGCTAACCCTGGGGTAAATCCCGTATATGAACTTTATGTTTCTTATATTTGTGATGAAGATAAGTAGACTTTTGTGTTATGTTTTCTGGAGAATAAGTCAGCTCCGTGTTGCTGCTGAAAGTGCTGTTTTGTTTGCATTGAAAGAAAATTCAACATCTTTATGTTGAAGACACACGGCTTCCATGGTGCTATACTTCTGAACTTGACACTGATCACATGCAAGGAAAATAGCAGTATTTCATAGCGGCACGATGATGGAAGTCAGCAGAGCTCCACCTCTGAGTTTCCTCCTCACCTAATGTTGGTCCTCTCCAGTGTTGGAGATTCAAGGCCACACAGATCTGCCTCCAAACCAAATGATGGAAGTCAGCAGAGCTCCACCTCTGAGTTTCCTCCTCACCTAATGTTGGTCCTCTCCAGTGTTGAAGATTCAAGGCCACACAGATGTGCCTCCAAACCAAATGATGGAAGTCAGCAGAGCTCCACCTCTGAGTTTCCCCCTCACCTAATGTTGGTCCTCTCCAGTGTTGGAGATTCAAGGCCACACAGAAGTGCCTCCAAACCAAATGATGGAAGTCAGCAGAGCTCCAACTCTGAGTTTCCCCCTCACCTAATGTTGGTCCTCTCCAGTGTTGGAGATTCAAGGCCACACAGATGTGCCTCCAAACCAAATGATAGAAGTTAGCAGAGCTCCACTCTGAGTTTCCCCCTCACCTAATGTTGGTCCTCTCCAGTGTTGGAGATTCAAGGCCACACAGATGTGCCTCCAAACCAAATGATGGAAGTCAGCAGAGCTCCACCTCTGAGTTTCCTCCTCACCTAATGTTGGTCCTCTCCAGTGTTGGAGATTCAAGGCCACACAGATGTGCCTCCAAACCAACTGATGGAAGTCAGCCGAACATCACCTCACACACTAAGGAAGATTGCCTTGCAACGTGAACAGCCTCTTAGTCTTTATTAAATCAACACCAAAGTGAACATTAGAAGCTTGTAACACAATAGAATTTGTTAATGACTTGGGAGCCGCTAATAAGAGTTGAAAAAGGATCGCTGACAACATCACATTCTCATACTGTGTGTATAAAACTTAAAAAAACTCTAAATGTCGCGCTCCCAATATATTACAAATATCAATCAAATCAAAATAAACAATAAAACAAATATCAAAAATAACTAGATAATAACACCTTGATTAAATTATAACAATAATATAAAAAATGTGAATCTCAAATTAATCCCCAAAAAATGTGTTATTAGACAGAAAACGTTCCTTTGATCATACAAAAATTACAAGAGAAAAAAAAAAAGTCCCAAAAAGTGATTACGTGATCCAAAATGCAATAATTGTGACTTTTTGTGAATCCTTGTAATGGTAAAGATGTGCGCTCACCTCCTTGTGAATCCTCGTAATGGTAAAGATGTGCGCTCACCTCCTTGTGAATCCTCGTAATGGTAAAGATGTGCGCTCACCTCCTTGTGAATCCTCGTAATGGTAAAGATGTGCGCTCACCTCCTTGTGAATCCTCATAATGGTAAAGATGTGCGCTCACCTCCTTGTGAATCCTCGTAATGGTAAAGATGTGCGCTCACCTCCTTGTGAATCCTTGTCATGGTAAAGATGTGCGCTCACCTCCTTGTGAATCCTTGTAATGGTAAAGATGTGCGCTCACCTCCTTGTGAATCCTTGTAATGGTAAAGATGTGCGCTCACCTCCTTGTGAATCCTGGTAATGGTAAAGATGTGCGCTCACCTCCTTGTGAATCCT
Organism: Staurois parvus; assembly: GCF_062004578.1. Lineage (NCBI taxonomy): Eukaryota > Metazoa > Chordata > Amphibia > Anura > Ranidae > Staurois > Staurois parvus. The sequence goes on along the minus strand of NW_028318308.1, from coordinate 367,760 downwards.
CGTAATGGTAAAGATGTGCGCTCACCTCCTTGTGAATCCTCATAATGGTAAAGATGTGCGCTCACCTCCTTGTGAATCCTCGTAATGGTAAAGATGTGCGCTCACCTCCTTGTGAATCCTCGTAATGGTAAAGATGTGCGCTCACCTCCTTGTGAATCCTCGTAATGGTAAAGATGTGCGCTCACCTCCTTGTGAATCCCTGTAATGGTAAAGATGTGCGCTCACCTCCTTGTGAATCCTTGTAATGGTACAGATGTGCGCTCACCTCCTTGTGAATCCTGGTAATGGTAAAGATGTGCGCTCACCTCCTTGTGAATCCTTGTAATGGTACAGATGTGCGCTCACCTCCTTGTGAATCCTGGTAATGGTACAGATGTGCGCTCACCTCCTTGTGAATCCTGGTAATGGTACAGATGTGCGCTCACCTCCTTGTGAATCCTTGTAATGGTAAAGATGTGCGCTCACCTCCTTGTGAATCCCTGTAATGGTAAAGATGTGCGCTCACCTCCTTGTGAATCCCTGTAATGGTAAAGATGTGCGCTCACCTCCTTGTGAATCCCTGTAATGGTAAAGATGTGCGCTCACCTCCTTGTGAATCCTCGTAATGGTAAAGATGTGCGCTCACCTCCTTGTGAATCCTCGTAATGGTAAAGATGTGTGCTCACCTCCTTGTGAATCCTCGTAATGGTAAAGATGTGCGCTCACCTCCTTGTGAATCCTCGTAATGGTAAAGATGTGCGCTCACCTCCTTGTGAATCCTCGTAATGGTAAAGATGTGCGCTCACCTCCTTGTGAATCCTCGTAATGGTAAAGATGTGCGCTCACCTCCTTGTGAATCCTCGTAATGGTAAAGATGTGCGCTCACCTCCTTGTGAATCCTTGTAATGGTAAAGATGTGCGCTCACCTCCTTGTGAATCCTCGTAATGGTAAAGATGTGCGCTCACCTCCTTGTGAATCCTCGTAATGGTAAAGATGTGCGCTCACCTCCTTGTGAATCCTCGTAATGGTAAAGATGTGCGCTCACCTCCTTGTGAATCCTCGTAATGGTAAAGATGTGCGCTCACCTCCTTGTGAATCCTCGTAATGGTAAAGATGTGCGCTCACCTCCTTGTGAATCCTCGTAATGGTAAAGATGTGCGCTCACCTCCTTGTGAATCCCTGTAATGGTAAAGATGTGCGCTCACCTCCTTGTGAATCCTTGTAATGGTACAGATGTGCGCTCACCTCCTTGTGAATCCTGGTAATGGTAAAGATGTGCGCTCACCTCCTTGTGAATCCTTGTAATGGTACAGATGTGCGCTCACCTCCTTGTGAATCCTGGTAATGGTACAGATGTGCGCTCACCTCCTTGTGAATCCTGGTAATGGTACAGATGTGCGCTCACCTCCTTGTGAATCCTGGTAATGGTAAAGATGTGCGCTCACCTCCTTGTGAATCCTTGTAATGGTAAAGATGTGCGCTCACCTCCTTGTGAATCCCTGTAATGGTAAAGATGTGCGCTCACCTCCTTGTGAATCCTCGTAATGGTAAAGATGTGCGCTCACCTCCTTGTGAATCCTTGTAATGGTAAAGATGTGCGCTCACCTCCTTGTGAATCCTCGTAATGGTACAGATGTGCGCTCACCTCCTTGTGAATCCTTGTAATGGTAAAGATGTGCGCTCACCTCCTTGTGAATCCTCGTAATGGTAAAGATGTGCGCTCACCTCCTTGTGAATCCTCGTAATGGTAAAGATGTGCGCTCACCTCCTTGTGAATCCTTGTAATGGTAAAGATGTGCGCTCACCTCCTTGTGAATCCTCGTAATGGTACAGATGTGCGCTCACCTCCTTGTGAATCCTCGTAATGGTAAAGATGTGCGCTCACCTCCTTGTGAATCCCTGTAATGGTAACGATGTGCGCTCACCTCCTTGTGAATCCTCGTAATGGTAAAGATGTGCGCTCACCTCCTTGTGAATCCTCGTAATGGTAAAGATGTGCGCTCACCTCCTTGTGAATCCCTGTAATGGTAAAGATGTGCGCTCACCTCCTTGTGAATCCTCGTAATGGTACAGATGTGCGCTCACCTCCTTGTGAATCCCTGTAATGGTAAAGATGTGCGCTCACCTCCTTGTGAATCCTCGTAATGGTAAAGATGTGCGCTCACCTCCTTGTGAATCCTCGTAATGGTAAAGATGTGCTCTCACCTCCTTGTGAATCCTCGTAATGGTAAAGATGTGCGCTCACCTCCTTGTGAATCCTCGTAATGGTAAAGATGTGCTCTCACCTCCTTGTGAATCCTCATAATAGTAAAGATGTGCGCTCACCTCCTTGTGAATCCTCGTAATGGTAAAGATGTGCGCTCACCTCCTTGTGAATCCTCGTAATGGTAAAGATGTGCGCTCACCTCCTTGTGAATCCTCGTAATGGTAAAGATGTGCGCTCACCTCCTTGTGAATCCTCGTAATGGTAAAGATGTGCGCTCACCTCCTTGTGAATCCTCGTAATGGTAAAGATGTGCGCTCACCTCCTTGTGAATCCTCGTAATGGTAAAGATGTGCGCTCACCTCCTTGTGAATCCTCGTAATGGTAAAGATGTGCGCTCACCTCCTTGTGAATCCTCGTAATGGTAAAGATGTGCGCTCACCTCCTTGTGAATCCCTGTAATGGTAAAGATGTGCGCTCACCTCCTTGTGAATCCTCGTAATGGTAAAGATGTGCGCTCACCTCCTTGTGAATCCTGGTAATGGTAAAGATGTGCGCTCACCTCCTTGTGAATCCTCGTAATGGTAAAGATGTGCGCTCACCTCCTTGTGAATCCTTGTAATGGTAAAGATGTGCGCTCACCTCCTTGTGAATCCTCGTAATGGTAAAGATGTGCGCTCACCTCCTTGTGAATCCTCGTAATGGTAAAGATGTGCGCTCACCTCCTTGTGAATCCTCGTAATGGTAAAGATGTGCGCTCACCTCCTTGTGAATCCTCGTAATGGTAAAGATGTGCGCTCACCTCCTTGTGAATCCTCGTAATGGTAAAGATGTGCGCTCACCTCCTTGTGAATCCCTGTAATGGTAAAGATGTGCGCTCACCTCCTTGTGAATCCTCGTAATGGTACAGATGTGCGCTCACCTCCTTGTGAATCCTCGTAATGGTAAAGATGTGCGCTCACCTCCTTGTGAATCCTCGTAATGGTACAGATGTGCGCTCACCTCCTTGTGAATCCTTGTAATGGTACAGATGTGCGCTCACCTCCTTGTGAATCCTTGTAATGGTAAAGATGTGCGCTCACCTCCTTGCAAGCCTAACAGATAGGCTTATTGCGCTTTTTGTTCACATAAATGGAACCTGCTGTGATTTGCTGCGGCATAACATTGGTGTTGGGTGTCTCCTAAGTGCTCTAGTGACACCTAGAGGAGAAGGGCGAGTACGCAGGCTGTGAGGCACACAGACAAAGATATTGATTTTACAAAGTTCTGTTTGTTTTTACACCATGAATATCTAGGAGAGGATTAAGGAGGAGATTCATAGCAGCTGAAGGAGGGAGAGATCCCTGCAGGGATAACGAGCAGACAAGGAGGCAAGTGCTGCCGAGCACTTAGGAGACACCCAACACCAATGTTATGCTGCAGCAAATCACAGCAGGTTCCATTTATGTGAACAAAAAGCGCAATAAGCCTATCTGTTATTGCATTTTGGATCACGCAATCACTTTTTTTTGGACTTTTTTTTTCTCTTGTAATTTTGTATGATAAAAGGAACGTTTTCTGTCTAATAACACATTTTTTGGGGATTATTTTGAGATTCACCTTTTTTTATATTATTGTTATAATTTAATCAAGGTGTTATTATCTGGTTATTTGTGATATATTTGTTTTATTGTTTATTTTGATTTGATTGATATTTGTAATATATTGGGAGCGCGACATTTAGAGTTGAACATTATAAGCTCATTGTATTAAGGTTTGGGCTGGATGAGAACTTCCCCTTTGACTTCATAAACTACAGACTTAAAATTAATGACATTCCCAAGGAGACCACCAGAGATGACCTTCTGTACATCTCGTGGACTCAGGGCATAATCCCACATGTGGACGTCACTTATTTCACCAACAAATGACTGCTTAGCATCAAACCCTCCTCCAAAAGAGTCTTGTTCCTGTCCCAGGACAATGCTGCCTTCAGCTGCGATAGAAGACCCTTTCATGGAGACTCTTCTGGGGTAGAGTTTCCCATTGACCAAAAGTTGGACCACTCCAGTGTTGGAGTCCCAGGTCACACAGATGTGCCTCCAGTCCAAAGACTCCGAGTCTGTCTTAAAATAAGTGTCTTCCTGGTTGATGTGTACAAAACAAGTGTTTGGGGGCTGTAAGTAGATGAGAAAGGCGTTGTCCTTCCCGGGAGTAGCAAGAGAGAAGGGAGTATAGGGGCGGGAAAGGTCAGTATAGGAACGTAGACAGACGCTGACTTCCTGCAATGGTCTTGTAATTTCAGGTCTCAGAATGACATGAGCTGTGCTGGTTTCTTTGGGGAAGACGAAGACTTTACTCTCCAAATCTAGGGAAGAAAACAGATAAAACTCATTACTGCTACAGATCAAAGCTTTAGATTCTGAACGATAAACTCTGAGTTTATTTATAGATGGTAAAATCTAAAGTACAAAACAATCTGATACACTCAGATATCTCAGGAAGATCATTTTATTCCTTTTTGTTTTGTGTATATTTGGCTTTCAGATCCAGTAACTAAAGTGTTTTGGCAGCTTGCCTCAGTCATCTTCTCAGTTGGCTAATAAGGGACTTTTCTACCACTGATGGAGTTTTAGAACAAGGATCAGACACAGAAAGAAGGACCACCCACCGTAACCCATTGAGGCATGGACTCCACTCGACCTTTGAAGTTATGCTTTGGTATCTGGCACCAAGCTATCAGTTACAGATCCTAAGCTTGGAGGTGGGGCCTTCATGGATCATACTTGTTTTTCTAGCACATTCCACAGATGCTCGATTGCATTGCGATCTAGAGAATTTGGAGGCCAACTCAACATCTTGAACTCGTATTCCTCAAACCATTCATGGATTTATCAGACCAGGCCACCTTCTTCTTCCATGGCTCTGTGGTCCATTTCTGATACTTTTGGCTGTGGACATGGGTCGGCATGGGCACCCTGACCAGTCTGCGGCCACATAGCCCCATACACAATGAGTAAATAGATAAGATGGCACACTTACGCAAATTCTTAGGCTGGACAAAAACTTCCCCTTTTATTTCATAGAGTAGAGACTTCCAATTCAGGATATTTCCATGGAGATCGCCAGAGGTGACTTTCCGAATGTCTTCTGGAGTCAGGACATAATCCCAAATGTGGACATCACTTATTTCACCAACCAATGACTGAGTAGCATCAAACCTTCCACCATAAGAGTCTTGTTCCTGTCCCAGAATAAGGCTGATTGAAGCTTCGATAGAAGACCCTTTACCAGAAACTCCTCCAGGGTAGAGCTTTCCATTGACCCAAAGGTGGACCAACCCAGTATCAGAGTCCCAAGTCACACAGGTGTGTCTCCAGTCCAGAGGCTCTGAGTCTGTCTTGAAAGCATTGCTTCCTTGGCCTATATAATTTACATATACGTTATAGGCATTTGGAGGGTAGAACATGATCAGTAAAGCATCAGGGCTTTTTGAAGTAGCACCAGACAAGAGACAATGGCCACGTGAAAGTTCACTGTAGATATGAAGACAAGCGCTGACTTTCTGCAATGGCTTTGTAATTGTAGGTCTCAGAATCACATGAGCTGTGTTGGTTTCTTTGGGGAAGAAAAACATTTTACCCTCCAAGTCTGGGGAAGAAAACAGACAAAACTCATTACTGCTACAGATCAAAGCTTTATATGATAAACAATAAACTCCAAATGTATTTATTGATGATAGAAATAAATAATGAAATACACTCATATCTCTGGAAAATCAGTTATTTTTATTTTTACATTTTCCATCTTCTCAGTTTGGCAATAAAGGGTTTTACTTGTTCCAGCAGCATTTTAATTAAAGTGGAGGCCTCAGTTGTAGAAGTAGAGGACACTATCAGATATATCAGATATATAAACTGGACAGCACAGTCAGCGATATATCACTAGATCTGATATAAGTAGGTTTTATTATTGTACACGGCTCCAAAAAATGAAAGGAAGATTTTGTAATCCGAGTCTAGCATCAAGTCAATGAATCTCCTGGGATATGGATCTGGTCAGGTAAGTAGCAGAGCGGGTTGTTAATCAATTTCAGCTGCTTTGGTGTTCATGAAATTAACAACAGGTGTACTAGATGGGCAACAATGAGATGACCCCCAAAACAGGAATGATTTTACAGGTGGAGGCCACTGACATTTTTTTATCTACTCATCTTTTCTGACTGTTTTTCACTCGTTTTGCATTTGGCTAGGGTCAGTGTCACTGCTGGTAGCATGAGGCCGTACCTGGACCCTACAGAGGTTGCACAGGCAGTCCAACTCCTCCAGGATGGCACATCAATACGGACCATTGCCAGAAGGTTTGCTGTGTCTCCCAGCACAGTCTCAAGAGCATGGAGGAGATTCCAGGAGACGAGAGCATGGAGGAGATTCCAGGAGACAGGCAGTTACTCTAAGAGAGCTATTCAGGGCCGTAGAAGGTCCTTGACCCAGAAGCAGGACCAGTATCTGCTCCTTTGTACAAGGAGGAACAAGATGAGCACTGCCAGAGCCCTACAAAATGACCTCCAGCAGGACACTGGTGTGAATGTCTCTGACCAAACAATCAGAAACAGACTTCATGAAGGTGGTCTGAGGGCCCGACATCCTCTAGTGGGCCCTGTGCTCACTGCCCAGCACCATAGAGCTCGATTGCCATTGGCGATTGAACCCCAGAATTGGCAGGTCCACCACTGGCACCCTGTGCTTTTCACAGATGAGAGCAGGTTCCCCCTGAGCACATGTGACAGACGGGAAAGGGTCTGGAGAAGCCGCGGAGAACGTTCTGCTGCCTGTAACATGGTTCAGCATGACTGTTTTGGTGGTGGGTCAGTGATGGTCTGGGGGGCAAATCCATGGAGGGACACACAGACCTCTACAGGCTAGACAATGGCCCCCTGACTGCCATTAGTTATCAGGATGAAATCTTTGGACACTTTTTCAGACCCTACGCTGGTGCAGTGGGTCCTGGGCTCCTCCTGGTGCATTGGTTCCTGGGTTCCTCCTGGTGCAGTGGGTCCTGGGTTCCTCCTGGTGCAGTGGGTCCTGGGTTCCAACTGGTGCAGGGGGTCCTGGGTTCCCCCTAGTGTATGAAAATGCCAAGCCTCATATGGGGAGAGTATGCAGGCAGTTCCTGGCGGATGAAGGAATTGATACCATTGAATGGCCCCCATGCTCGCCTGCCCTAAATACAATAGAACACCTCTGGGATGTCATGTTTTGGTCCATCTGAGACCACCAGGTTACACCTCAGACTGTCCAGGAGCTCAGTGATGCCCTGGTCCAGATCTGGGAGGACATTCCCCAGGACACCATCCGTGGTCTCATTAGGAGCATGCCCCGACATTGTCAGGCATGCATACAAGCACGTGGGGGCCATACAAACTACTGGTTACCATTTTGAGTTGCTGCAATGACATTTCAGCAAAATATACTCGTCTGCTGCATCATTTTTTCACTTTGATTTTTGGGGTATATTCAGGGGCGGACTGACCATTCGAGCACTTGGGCACTGCCCGAGGGCCCAGGGTCAGTAGGGGGCCCCATGAAATGCCCCTGGTACTTTTTATAGGCTTGTTTGGGTGTGCTTTGAGTGTGCGCAAGGACACAGGGGCCCCATAATCCCCTATTGCCCGGGGGCCCCATGAGTTGTCAGTCCGCCCCTGGGTATATTTGAATTCAGTCCTCTGTAGGTCGATCATTTTCATTTTCATCAAACAATGGGGCATCCTTACGTTCCTCACACATTACCCCGTCCATGTCAGTATAGATATTCAGCAGGAGATTTCGCCCCATTTAGATCAGATGTGTTTTCAAAGTGTTCCTTTAGTTTTTTTGAGCAGTGTACTTCATAAAGGGATTCGGGCTTTAAATCCACAGTTCTGGATACATCACTTGCTCATTCTGCTCATTCTGCTCCGAGGCAGCAATAAAAACATGGCATAGGGTCTAACCCTCCCACAATCCAGTCAGAAATAAAAAAAAAAAATTAACGTGAAGGTCACTTTGGGGACCTTTTTAATATCAGGCTGTTTCTGGTTCCATGCAGAGGACTGCTGCACCAGACTCCTGGCATCCAGACATGCCCAATACCAGCCAATCACTCCACTCAGACTATGTGCTGAGTGATCCAAATGGACATCTGCACAGCTCCACCCCTAACAAGTCATCTGTCTCCATAGGGCTAAATTCAGGTCATGGCTCAGACCTCACCCAGCCCCCGCCTCTCCTATGGAACTCGGTGATCTAAGGGCTGTAATTGAATGAGCAGAGCATCCAATGGGTAAGTGGAAAAAGCTGAGCTCCTCTTTGTGGAACCATTTTAAATAAACAAAGAGATGGAAAAACAGAGAAGTATATGAATGGCAGAGAAGACAGAATATTACACATCCATGATTTCCCTAGCAGTAAGTGTGCGAAGGTTCTACCACCTACCTTCCTGTGCAAGAGACGCGGGGACCACCAACAGCAACACTACCAGCGCCCTCAGATCCATCTCCCTGAATGACCTACAAAATGATTACAGACAATTAATCGCAGCTGAGCAATATTTCAGCATTTGTTTAGTAGACAAAGAATGGACTTTATGGCCAAAGGTACCTGGACATCCCTTCAATGAGTGGAAATGGCTTTATAAGTCACAACCATTGCAGACTCAGATGTATAACTGGACACATGTACATTCTACATCAACAATCACGGGTGGTCACACTGACAGAGGAATCATCGTAGTGAAGGGCCCACCGACTGGCACCATTACAGGACACCATCTTCCAATGTCTGCCCTGCTGGGATGACTCCACTAATAGGGAGTGATGTGATGGTGCAGTGCTCAGCAACAGTTCAACTTTGATAAATGTCTTCACCTATGAAGCCTGGATAAAATATTCCCAATGTTTGCTTTCCAACATCCTGACTTATTTCCCTGACACAGTAGGCATTGAGCACCCCCTCCCCCATTAGCATTGCAGAAGCAAGCTTGCCTGATTCAAAGTGGTTGTAAAGGCCGAAGGTTATTTTACCTTAATGAATTCTCTGCCGCCAGCCGCACCCCCCCCCCCCCCCACCTACTGTAGCCAGGGGCGTATCTACCGCGAGGCAAACAAGGCGTTGCCTAGGGCTTGCAATTTTTAGGGTGGCGCCACCGCCCCCCCAGAAGAAGGGACTCTCGTGAGAAGCAGCAGACAGAGCCAGGCAGGGCCGCCATCAGAGGGGTACCTTCGGTACTCTTGCAGTGGCCTGGAAGACAGCAGGAGGATTGATGTGGGGGAGGGCAGTTGCTCCTTTACCTCTCCCTCCAGCAGATGACGAGCCAGGACCAGAGGACAGCCTGGAGCAGGGAGAGGAGAGCCCGGAGGAGGTGAGCTGTGCTGTGTTGTAGGGGATCTCCCTGCCTCCATCCCTATGCTGACAGATCTATGGGGCTGCACACACCTCCTCCCCCCCCCCCCTTCCTGCTGCCCAGAGATCAGCAGCCCTTGGTGCAGGTGTGTGTGCAGCCCCATACAATGTGAGAAATGAGGAGAGGGGGGGGAGAGAGGGAGGGGAGAGAGAGGAGAGAGAGAGGTGGAAGAGAGATAGAAGAAGAGAGAGGGAGAGAGAAGGAGAGAGGGGAGAGAGAGAAAGAGAAGAGAGAGGGAGAGAGGAGGAGGAGAGAGAGGAGAGAGAGAAGTGGAAGAGAGAGAGAAGGAGAGAGGGGAGAGAGAAGGAGAGAGGGGAGAGAGAGGAAGAGAAGAGAGAGGGAGAGAGGAGGAGATAGAGAGAAGAGATGAGGGAGAGAGGGAGGAGAGAGAGAAGTGGAAGAGAGAGGGGGGGGAGGGGGAGAGAGGGAGAGGGAGAAAAAAGAGGGGGGGAGAGGGAAGAGAGAGAGATGGGGGGAAGAGAGAGAGGAGAGAGGGAAGAGAGAGAGGGGGAAGAGAGAGTGGACAAAGAGAGAAAGAGAGGGACGAGGGGGGCAGTGAAGAAAGAGAGGGAAGAGAGAGGGGGGAGTGAAGAGAGATAGGGAAGAGAGAGGGGGGAAGGGAGAGGGGGGAAGAGAGAGAGGGGGAGAGAGAGAGGAAGAGAGAGGGGGGGAGAGAGTGGAGAGAGAGAGAATGAGAAAAGAGAGTGAGAGGGAAAAGATAGAGAGAGAGGGGAGAGTGAAGAGAGATAGGGAAGAACGAGGGGGGGAAGAGAGAGAGGGGGAGAGAGAGAGAGAGGGGGGGGGGAGAGTGAGAGGGAAGAGAGAGAGGGGGGGGGAAGAGAGGGGGGTGAAGAGAGATAGGGAAGAGAGAGGGGGAAGAGAGAGAGGGGGAGAGAGAGAGAGAGGGGGGGGGGAGAGTGAGAGGGAAGAGATAGAGAGAGAGAAGAGAGGGGGGAGGAGAGAGAAAGAGAAGATAGAGAAGAAGGAGAGAGAGAGAGGGAAGAGAGGTAGGGGGAGAGAGAGAGAAGGAACAGAGAGGGGGGGAGGGAGGGGGGATGGTAGGGGAGAGAGAGAGGGGGGAGAGGGGGGGAAGAAAGGGAGGGGCAGAAGAGGGAGGTGGAGAGAGGGAAGGGGAGAGGAGAGAGGGAAGAGAGAGAGAATCATATAATCATATATATATATATATATACACACACACATTTATTGACTCCCTCGCTCTCTCATTGGGGGGGGCAACATTTTTGTGTTGCCTAGGGCAGCACAAAGTCTAAATACACCCCTGACTGTAGCCTGATCTCGATCCAGCAATGTGAATGACAGCAGTGTTGCTCTGTTTCTCTCCATTGGCTCCCACTGCTGTCATTTGCAAGGGGTGGGGCTGAGCTGTCCTCTGTGTGTCAATAGACACACACAGCTGGCTCAGAAGCATGCACACGTGCCCCTGTAGGAAGCAGTTGCTATGGGGGTACTTGGCAGGGAGAAGGAGTCACAGGTGTTAGAGGAGGACCCGAGAAGAGGAGCAGGGCTGCCCTGCAAAAGCACATTGCACAGAGGAGGTAAGTATGACATGTTTGTTATTAAATAAATGAAATTCCTTATCATCTGCACAGAGGACACATCCACCAATAGCTTTAGATACAAAAGTGTGGGATTATTATCATAACTCTGCAGCCCTCAATGGGGGAATCTCATGGTTCTACTCTTCTCTACAAACCCATGACCAGCAGGCAAAATCCCAATCAATCATCAAATGGGAAGATGAACTGGGCCATGGTTTTACAGAGAAGGAATGGGGGGCGGCTTTTTTCAATTTATATTCAGCAATGCACTGTGTCTCTCATTGGAAAATGTGTTATAGAAAGTTCACTGATGGCACCTTACTCTCAGGGCCGGACTGGCCATAGGGCACACCAGGCATTTGCCTGGATAGGAGGGGTGGCCAGGCGGCACATAGAGGAACCAATCCGTGCATTTCTCTCCTGCAGCCACTTAATGCCCGCTTCTCCTCCTCTCCCTCCTGCAGGCATTCAGCGGTGGCAGGAGAGAAATGCACGAATCAGTTCCTCTATGTGCCGCCCAATCGCCCCTCCTATCCAGGCAGTCCTGGGCCACCGGGCAAATGCAGCCACTGAATGCCGCTTCTCCTCCTCACCCTCCTGCAGGCATTCAGCGGTGGCAGGAGAGAAATGCACAGATTGGTTCCTCTATGTGCTGCCCAGCTGACCCTCCTATCCATCTCCTGCTGCACTCGGCTCTTGTATAGTTCCCCAGGGGCCGCCCCCCCCAATCCCCTGCAGCACTCCTGTATACCACACAAACGGGGGGAGAAGAGGGAGAGCTGGCCCTTCTCCTCCCGCCCTCTCCTCCTTTGTCTGCTCCGCCCACACTCCCCAGCAGTCTCTTACTTTATCTCTCTCTCTCTCCCCCCCCCCTCTCTCTCTCTCTCTCTCTCTTTCTCAAAGCCCTCCAATGGTGCTCCTTAAAAAAATATATAAAATATAACATTGCAAAAAATAATTTAAAAAATAAAATTAAAATAAAAACCTAGCGACGGAACTACCAGGGTCGCAAAGGTCACTCTTATGACCAGGCCCCAGCGTTCCACCATCGGGCTCCAAGGAAAGGGTCCCCGGACTTGGGGCTGCTCAGTCTAAAATTCCTGGGCCCAATTTTTTGTCCCATTCCGGGCCTGCTTACTCCACATAGAATGTCAATCATGTTTCCACAAACGCCCCCCGGAATGTTGGTGTAAATGTATCCAAATTGGTAACTTCACAAAGTTTGGCATTGTAAGTCCATTAGTGGTTTGTGGAAGGCAATGTTTTATGTTCAATTCTACAATCACAGGCATTCTAACAACCCCCAATCCATCTATAGCCCGTATGGGCATCGCAAGTGATCCATTTCCTAGGCAATATCGTAAATTGGTACTACACATACTCATAGCAGCCCGTCTTACGATTATGAATAGATGGAAAGAAATGGAAGCACCTGCATTGTCAGACGTTATCCATAGGGGGCACCAGTGTTGCCAACCTACCAGATTGAAATTCACTGACACGGCACCTACAGGTTACCGGCACAGCCAGGTTTTTACTGGCATTTCCTAAAAGTTACAAATTGCAAATTTAAGTTTTAGGCCACAAACAAGTACAACATGCAACTAGCAATGTGATTTAAGGTGGATATCAGGGCAAATGCCATACTTCTTATTTTATTTTCGATATAGTAGGTAAGTAGCTCAGGGACAGGACTCAGGGGGGCAATAAATCAGAATGGGCAGGAGGCACACACACGAAAATGACTCTCACAGTGACACTGACAGCAAAACACAAACACACTGTAGGAGGCACTAGGATGGTGTTGGCTGACTCCAGACCAGAACTCCACCAGACCCATCCCCACCCCCCACAAACACATTGTAGCAGGCATTCGGATGGTGTTGGCTGACTCCAGACCAGAACTCCACTTGGCTCCCTTGCACCATGATATCACATAGCATGCTGAAGCACTGCCTCCACCTGACCCTCCCCCCACAAACACATTGTAGCAGGCACTGGGATGGTGTTGGACGGCTCCAGACCAATACTCCTCCAGACCAATACTCCACTCGGCTCCCTTGCACCATGATATGACATGGCATGCTCAAGCACCGCCTCCCCCATACCCTCCCCCCACAAACACATTGTAGCAGGCACTGGGATGGTGTTGGACGGCTCCAGACCAATGCTCCACTCGGCTCCCTTGCACCATGATATGACATGGCATGCTCACTGGGATGGTGTTGGACGGCTCCAGACCAATGCTCCACTCGGCTCCCTTGCACATCACACGACACACTCAGGCACCTGTTCTAATTGCGGGTATTTGTAGAATGGCGGTCATTGAATGTACACCACAAATGTTTCTCTTTTGATGCAATATATTGATACTTGTTACAGATTACTGGATATTATTGTGCCTAGACACTCTATGTTCATTGTACTGGACATTTTTTTTATCCTTTTTCTTTTCTAATACTGTATGTCTATTAGAACTAGATGGACTTTTGTCTTTTTTCAGCCAGACTAAGTATGTAATATGTCTATATTTGTTATTTTACTTTAAAATTAATAAAAACTAATAGGAAAAAAATGTCATCCAAAGCTTTATTATCACTTGAAAAGCCATCCTTGCACAGTGTACTCTCTTCCCCATCCTATCATTCCCTGACTGTCATGCTGATCCTCCAGCTTTAATGTTGTTGGTCACTGATGAGAATAAAGATATATTAATATTTCAGATTTTTCTCATCTCCACACCTATCCAGGACAATCAAACATGCTCAGCTTCGTTCCCCAGCTTTGTGCCTTACCTGCGATCTCTGAGTACGGTGTTGTTGGCTCTGGTTGAAGCTTCTCCCTTTGTCCAGTCTCAGCCGTCAGGGGATCCTCCTGGTAATGGTGATATTAGCGGATGGAGGGGTGTTATAAAGACTCTTTCTTGTTGATAACTCCTCCTCCGACCTCCATCAGTGAGATCATTTATCGAAAATGAAATTAGACAACAAGAGCCTTATTGTTCGCCACAAGGACATCAAATAAAAGTTATGCATAACTTGCCATAGTGATAATCTCATTTTCTCTCTGTTTCCTCAATTAAAACGGTCAGATGACTACTGATAAACACCACAAGTGATGGAAGGACAGAGAATTTCTCAATAAAGCAAACAACATACTGTATATCTCCCTATCAAATATCTTCCTTTTTCTCCATGAGATCAATTTTCACAGTATTAGGACCAGGGCCACAGATAAGGGGGTACCACCAGTCCTCCTGTACGGGGCTGTGACAGACAGCAGAAATATTATTTTATCTTTGTGTTGTTTTGTTGAACTCCACAGTGTGTCCAGCAGTCAGCCTGTCTGCTTAATTGGTGCCCCGCGGGGGGGGGGGGGGGAGATGAGGTTGATCTTGGCAGGGGGCACAGACAGCATGGTGTCCTGTGGCTGTGAAAAGCCAGACCTGTTGGCACCAGGAGCTTGGGGCTTGGTCGAATTGGAAGGACCATATAATGCCCTATGGGGGGTGAATGGAGAGAGTTTGAGTCAAGATGGACAGAGCAGCTCATGGCTGCAGTCCTCGCTAGGAGATGCATTGAACTGGGCTTTTCTTTGTGCACTGCTGGGACTTGTGGTTCTACATTGCCTGTGTGGTCTTGAAGCTGCGGCCAAGACACACAGCCCTCTGAAGACCCACGAGGAGTTGGTGCCTATCTGCCTAGATTTCCTCTGCTGGGGCAACTGCTGGCTGATGAGTCCCTGAATTGCTACCCTGTGCCAAGGACTTAACCCTCTCTGCTCTGCCTGCTGGGTGCCACCTCCTGTGCTGAGGACCCAACCTGGACTGAATCCGTGCCTGCCAGAGTTCTGCCTGTCTGCTGTGTGCCACCCCCTGTGCTGAGGACCCAACCTGGACTTAATCCTTGCCTGCCAGAGTCCTGCCACCCTGCTGTGTGCCACCTCCTGTACTGAGGACCCAACCTAGACCTAATCCTTACCCACCAGAGTTCTGCCTGTCTGCTGTGTTCCACCCCCTGTGCTGAGGACCCAACCTAGACTTAATCCTTGCCCGCCAGAGTTCTGCCTGTCTGCTGTATTACAACAAGGAACAGCCATCAATGCTTCATTCCAGTCTGCAAGTGTACTTGTATTTCTTCATCTCTTTCTCTCTGACAGTCTGCTTCCCACTCTCCCCACCCTTCAATATGCTCCTATTAGCCTTCCTTCTCATAATAGACCTCAAACTCTCATTCCTTTACCCCTCTTTTCCACTCCATTGTCTATACAAATCACCCCTCAACTCCTGCCCTCCTACTATCTTTTGTACCCACACCTTCTCCTCTGAGCACACATAATGTCATTGTTGGGAATGCAACAGCATGTATTATAATGTACTGTATATAGTATTTCTGTGTTAATATCACTTGACCAGTAGATGGCACTGTACACTAAGGTTATTAGTTGTGCATATGTGTAAGACTTGTTGGTTCTCTCTATTCCTCTTCCTCTCTTCTCTCCCTAAGAAGTCTTCTATCACAGTCTGCTGAAATGTGCTCTGTATGTTTGCAACTTAAGCCACACAAGTAAAGTCAGAGTTCTTCCTCATCACTACCAGTGTCTTCTCTAACACATAACCAACAGGTTATGGGCCCAGCTCCAGACACTGGAAAAGGGAGAACTACAAGCAAGTAAGTGCTGCATTTACAATCCTGCCAGGTCCTGTGTGAGGAAACAAGAGCTGTATCCAATTCACTGAAAGATGGCAATTGCTTCAGATATGAAGTTTACAATAGCAAAGCTCAACAATACTAACTACCGGCTATGGAAGTTTAAGCTTGAAATGCTGTTATCCAAAGATGACTTGTGGCCGGTACTAGATACACACAGACCCAATGACAACCCGGAAGAATGGGACAGACCCAATGACAACCCGGAAGAATGGGACAGACCCAATGACAACCCGGAAGAATGGGACAGACCCAATGACAACCCGGAAGAATGGGACAGACCCAATGGCAACCCGGAAGAATGGGACAGACCCAATGACAACCCGGAAGAATGGGACAGGAGAAACAGGCAAGCAAAAGCAGTCATAAGCCTGTTAGTGGAGGACGAGCAACTCATTCATATAAGGAAAGAAAACACAGCTAAAGGTATGTGGACTGCATTACAAAAACTGCATGAATGTGCAAACCTAAACAGTAAACTATATCTGCTACGCAAACTGTATAAGATGAGGCTGGAAAAAGGGCAGAATATGGGTGAACATGTAAATGCTATGCTAGAAATTGTGGACCAGCTGGGTGCAATAGGTGAAGAATTGAAAAGCAACCATGTTGTGTCAATACTTCTGTGCAGCCTTCCAGAATCATACAGTGCCCTTATAAATGCTCTAGAAACTAGACCGGGAACTGAACTGAGGCTAGAATATGTTAAGGGAAAATTAATCGATGAATACAGCAGAAGAAAGGAAAATTTGCATAGTGAAGAGAACGAGAGACCAGAGGCAGCTCTGAAGGTGCATGAAGGCATAAGACAAAGCAAAGAAACCAGGGTATGTTTTCGCTGCAAAAAGGCTGGTCACCTGAAAAAGAACTGTTCAATCTGGAAAGCTGAGCAGCGAAAGCGGGGGCTACCCACAAGAGAAAGAGCTAAAGCGGTCATGAAAGAAAATGAAAGTGCATCATGGAGTGGTACTTTTAAAGTGACTCAGAATAGTACCTCACATGGATGGTACATTGATTCAGGGGCAACAAGTCACATGACAAGCGATGAGACATTCTTCACAGAAATTGATTTTAGTGTAAAAGATAAAGTCTTCCTAGCAAATGGGAAAAGTATTACAGCGGAAGGTAAAGGTCAGGGATTTCTGAACTGCAAAACGCCATCAGGGGGCAAGCAGAGCATCCTTGTAAAGAATGTTCTATATGTTCCAAGCCTAGAAGGAAGCCTCCTATCAGTTAAAACCCTTGCAAGCAATGGACTCACTGTCCAGTTCAGAGGTAATGAATGCACAATTCAAAATGGACAGCAAATTTTAGCAAGAGGAAGATTAAATGAACATCTGTACAAAATCATCACTGAAAGTGAGAAGGCTAATGCGGCAACTCATAACCCACATGACAAGTGCATCCACCTGTGGCATAGAAGATTGGGGCATCAAAACCCAGAAGCTATAAAGGACTTTGCAAAGAGAAGTCTATCAGAAGACAAGAAAATATTGCCTTGCCACACACTCAGCAAGTGCATGTGTTGCATCAAAGCAAAGGCCACCCGAACCTCTCTTCCACAGACCAGTCAGAGTAAAACCATTAAACCCATGGAACTGATACACAGTGATGTGTGCGGACCAATGAAAACCATCACACCTGGTGGGAACAGATATTTACTGACTTTCATCGACGATTATTCCAGATACACAATAACGTATCTAATGAAGCACAAAAGTGAGACATTAGAAAAACTTCAAGAGTTTGTAGCTATGACAAGCAACAAGTTTCAAAGGAAACCTGGAATAATATGCACTGACAATGGAGGGGAATATATGAATAAAGAGATGGAATCATACCTAAAGAAACAAGGTATTATACACCAAACAACTGTACCATACACTCCTGAGCAAAACGGTGTAGCGGAAAGAAAGAATCGCACTCTTGTAGAAATGACCAGATGTATGATTACGGACGCTGCCTTACCTAACAAATACTGGGGAGAAGCAATAATGACTGCAACATACCTACAAAACAGGCTCCCATCAAAATCTATTGAGAGTACACCATATGAAATGTGGAATGGATCAAAACCCAACGTAGGACACATCAGAGTGTTCGGCTGTAAAGCATATGCCCACATTCCAAGTCAGAAACGCTCCAAGTTGGAGAACATAGCCATAGAAGTCATTCTGGTGGGCTACAGTGAGCAGAGGAAGGGATATAGAATCCTTTGTCCAAAGACCAACAAGGTCACAGTAAGCCGCAGTGTTTATTTTGATGAAAGTGAAGCACCAGATAATACAATTCTTAAAAAATCTGGAGAGGATTTACGCGCTGAATCAGCAAGAGACACTGACCCATGCGAAGCAGGGCAAGAGCCAGAACAAGAAGTGGAACTTACAATCAACGAGCCAATAGAACCCACTGAACAACAAGAAATCAGAAGATCCTCTCGAATGACAAAAGGGATCCCACCCCGCAGGTTATCATACGCTGCTAAAACACATCAAAACACAGGAGCCTACATCCTGGGAAGACATAGAAACTTTGCCGAGAAGGGAAGCCGATCAGTGGAGAAAAGCAGCTGAAGAAGAAATATAATCACTTCAAGAAAATAAAACTTGGTCACTAACAGAACTCCCTCCCGGTCGCAAAACCATCGGAAGCAAATGGACTTTTAAAGTGAAATATGATGCAGAAGGAAACATCTATAGATACAAAGCAAGATTAGTTGCCAAGGGATACTCCCAGAAATTTGGAGAAGATTACGATGAGACATTTGCTCCAGTTGTGAAACATTCCACCATAAGGACACTCCTTAGTATTGCTGCCAGAAAGGGAATGCAAGTAAAGCATCTAGATGTCAAAACTGCCTTTTTGTATGGAGACATCAAGGAGGATCTGTACATGGAACAGCCACCAGGCTTTGAGAAAGAAAAGAACCTTGTATGCAAACTGCAAAAGAGCATCTATGGGCTCAAGCAAGCGGCGAGAGCATGGAATGAAAAAGTGAACGAAATACTCAGAAAAGAAGGGTTCTCAAAAAGTAAAGCAGATCCATGTCTGTATTCAAAGAATCAAGAGAACAAATGGACATACATCCTAATATACGTCGATGACATCTTGACGTGTTTTGAACAAGAAGGGGACTATGACCAAATAGTTCACAAACTGAAACAAAATTTTGAAATTAAAGAGTTGGGGAACATTACTCACTACCTAGGAATTCAAATAAAGCGGGAAGAGGATGGAAGCTATCTTCTTAACCAAAGTCAGAAAATTACAGAAATGTTAGAACAGTTTCACATGCAAGATGCAAAGGAAGTGAAAACACCAAGGGAACCAGATTATCCAAAAACAAGGGAACGTCATTGTTTTCTACAAAAGAGACTAAATGTCATATAATTATGCACATGCCGTTGAGAAGCGGTGTTGGGATACAACAGCATGTACTATAATGTACTGTATATAGTATTTCTGTGTTAATATCACTTGACCAGTAGATGGCACTGTACACTAAAGGTTACTAGTTGTGTATATCTGAAAACTTGTTGGTTCTTTCTTCTTCTCTATCATCTTCAGGAAGTAATCTGTTTGCTGAAATGTGCTCTGTATGTTTGTAACTTAAGCCACACAAGTAAAGTCATAGTTCTGCCTCATCACTACCAGTGTCTTCTCTAACACATAACCAACAGACAGAGGAATCATCGTAGTGAAGGGCCCACCGACTGGCACCATTACAGGACACCATCTCTGAGACTAGAATGATCTTCAAATGTCTGCCCTGCTGGGACGACTTAGTTATAAGAGAGTGATGAGATGGTGCAGTGGTCAGCAACAGTTCAACTTTGATAAATGTCTTCACCTATGAAGCCTGGATAAAATAATCCCAATTTTTGCTTTCCAACATCCTGACTTATTTCCCTGACACAGTAGGCATTGAGCACCCCCTCCCCCATTAGCATTGCAGAAGCAAGCTTGCCTGATTTAAAGTGGTTGTAAAGGCCGAAGGTTATTTTACCTTAATGAATTCTCTGCCGCCAGCCACACCCCCCCCCCCCCCACCTACTGTAGCCTGATCTCGATCCAGCAATGTGAATGACAGCAGTGTTGCTCTGTTTCTCTCCATTGGCTCCCACTGCTGTCATTTGCAAGGGGTGGGGCTGAGCTGTCCTCTGTGTGTCAATAGACACACAGAGCTGGCTCAGAAGCATGCACAAGTGCCCCTGTAGGAAGCAGTTGCTATGGGGGTACTTGGCAGGGAGAAGGAGTCACAGGTGTTAGAGGAGGACCCGAGAAGAGGAGCAGGGCTGCCCTGCAAAAGCACATTGCACAGAGGAGGTAAGTATGACATGTTTGTTATTAAATAAATGAAATTCCTTATCATCTCCACAGAGGACACATCCACCAATAGCTTTAGATACAAAAGTGTGGGATCATTATCATAACTCTGCAGCCCTCAATGGGGGAATCTCATGGTTCTACTCTTCTCGAGCAAAATCCCAATCAATCATCAAATGGGAAGATGAACTGGGCCATGGTTTTACAGAGAAGGAATGGGGGCGGCTTTTTTCAATTTATATTCAGCAACGCACTGTGTCTCTCATTGGAAAATGTGTTATAGAAAGTCTACTGGTGGCACCTTACTCTCAGGGCTGAACTGGCCATAGGGCACACCAGGCATTTGCCTGGATAGGAGGGGTGGCCAGGTGGCACATAGAGGAACCAATCCGTGTCCACTCCTCCTCCTCTCCCTCCTGCAGGCATTCAGCGGTGGCAGGAGAGAAATGCACGAATCAGTTCCTCTATGTGCCGCCCAGCCGCCCCTCCTATCCATGCAGTCCTGGGCCACCGGGCAAAATGCAGCCACTGAATGCCGCTTCTCCTCCTCACCCTCCTGCAGGCATTCAGCAGGAGAGAAATGCACGGATTGGTTCCTCTATGTGCCGCCCAGCTGACCCTCCTATCTATCTCCTGCTGCGCTTGGCTCTTGTATACTTCCCCCAGGGGACGCCCCCCCCCCCCCAATCCCCTGCAGCACTCCTGTATACCACACAAACGGGGGAGAAGAGGGAGAGCTGGAGAGCTTCTCCTCCCGCCCTCTCCTCCTTTGTCTGCTCCGCCCACACTCCCCGGCAGTCTCTCTCTCTCTCTCTCTCTCTCTCTCCTTTCTCCCTCCCTCCCCCTCTCTCTTTCTTTCTTCCTCTCTCTCTCTCTCTTTCTCAAAGCCCTCCAATGGTGCTCCTTAAAAAAATAATAAAAATATAACGTTGCAAAAAATTATTTAAAAAATAAAATTAAAATAAAAACCTAGCGGCAGAACTACCAGGATAGCAAAGGTCACTCTTATGACCGGGACCCAGCGTTCCACCTCCGGGCTCCAAGGAAAGGGTCTCCGGATTTGGGGTTGCTCAGTCTAAAATTCCTGGGCCTAATTTTTTGTCCCATTCCGGGCCTGCTTACTCCACATAGAATGTCAATCATGTTTCCACAAACGCCCTCAGAATGTTGGTGTAAATGTATCCAAATTAGTAACTTCACGTAGTTTGGCATTGTAAGTCCATTAGTGGTTTGTGGAAGGCAATGTTTTACGTTCAGTTCTACAATCACAGGCATTCTAACAACCCCCAATCCATCTATAGCCCGTATGGGCATCGCAAGTGATCCATTTCCTAGGCAATATCGTAAATTGGTACTACGCATACTCATAGCAGCCGTCCTATGATTATGAATAGATGGAAAGAAATGGAGGCACCTGCATTGTCAGACGTTATCCATAGGGGGCACCAGTGTTGCCAACCTACCAGATTGAAATTCACTGACACGGCACCTACAGGTTACCGGCACAGCCAGGTTTTTACTGGCATTTCCTAAAAGTTGCAAATTGCAAATGTAATTTTTTAGGCTACAAACAAGTACAACATGCAACTAGCAATGTGATTTAAGGTGGATATCAGGGCAAATGCCATACTTCTTATTGTATTTTCGATATAGTAGGTAAGTAGCTCAGGGACAGGACTCAGGAGGGCAATAAATTAGAATGGGCAGGAGGCACACACACGAAAATGACTCTCACAGTGACACTGACAGCAGTGTGCAGCGGCACAGATGATGATGATGACACCTCACCGACATGACAGGTCCCCTCCTGAGTCACAGTGACAGTCTCTCTCCAAGCCAGGTAGTCTCTTCAGGTCCACACCAGTTCAAACCTCACTGACAGTTCTGTTCCTGGCTTGCCTCCCATCCCACAGACCTACATGCTCCACTCGGCTCCCTTGCTCCATGAAATCACAAGAAATGCTCAGGCATCACCTTTGCCAGACCCTCCCCCACAAACATACTGTATTAGGCACTAGGATGGTGTCGGCCAGCTCCAGATCACAACTCCACTCGGCTCCCTTGCACCATGACATCACATGACATTTTCAAGCACCACCTCCACCAGACCCTCCCCCACAAACACACCGTAGCAGGCACTCAGATGGTGTTGGCCGACTCCAGACCAGAACTCCACTTGGCTCCCTTGCACCGTGACATCACATGACATGCTCAAGCACCGCCTCCACCAGACCCTCCCCCCAGAAACACACTGTAGGAGGTACTAGGATGGTGTCATCAAGCTCCATACAAGAACTCCACTCGGCTCCCTTGCACCATGACATCACATGACATACTCAAGCACTGCCCCCGCCAGACCCTCCCCCCAGAAACACACTGTAGGATGCACTGCAGACCAAAACTCCACTCGGCTCCCTTGCACCATGATATCACATGACATGCTCAAGCACCGCCTCCCCCATACCCACCCCCCACAAACACATTGTAGCAGGCACTGGGATGGTGTTGGCTGACTCCAGACCAGAGCTCTACTCGGCTCCCTTGCACCATGATATCACATGACATGCTCAAGCACCGCCTCCCCCATACCCACCCCCCACAAACACATTGTAGCAGGCACTGGGATGGTGTTGGCTGACTCCAGACCAATACTGCACTCAGCTCCCTTGCACCATGATATCACATGACATGCTCAAGCACCGCCTCTCCATACCCACCCCCCACAAACACATTGTAGCAGGCACTGGGATGGTGTTGGCTGACTCCAGACCAATACTGCACTCGGCTCCCTTGCACCATGATATCACATGACATGCTCAAGCACCGCCTCTCCATACCCACCCCCCACAAACACATTGTAGCAGGCACTGGGATGGTGTTGGACGGCTCCAGACCAATACTGCACTCGGCTCCCTTGCACCATGATATGACATGGCATGCTCACTGGGATGGTGTTGGACGGCTCCAGACCAATACTGCACTCGGCTCCCTTGCACCATGATATCACATGACATGCTCAAGCACCGCCTCCCCCATACCCACCCCCCACAAACACATTGTAGCAGGCACTGGGATGGTGTTGGACGGCTCCAGACCAATACTGCACTCGGCTCCCTTGCACATCACACGACACGCTCAGGCACCTGTTCTAATTGTGGGTATTTGTAGAATGACGGTCATTGAATGTACACCACAAATGTTTCTCTTTTGATGCAATATATTGATACTTGTTACAGATTACTGGATATTAATGTGCCTAGACACTCTATGTTCATTGTACTGGACATTTGTTTTTATCCTTTTTCTTTTCTAATACTGTATGTCTATTAGAACTAGATGGACTTTTGTCTTTTTTCAGCCAGACTAAGTATGTCATATGTCTATATTTGTTATTTTACTTTAAAATTAATAAAAACTAATTGGAAAAAAAATTATATCTAAAGCTTTATTATCACTTTAAAAGCCATCCTTGCACAGTGTACTCTCTTCCCCATCCCATCCTTTCCTGACTGTCATGCTGATCCTCCAGCTTTAATGTTGTTGGTCACTGACCAGAATAAAGATAATAATATTTCAGATTTTTCTCATCTCCACACCTATCCAGGACAATCAAACATGCTCAGCTTAGTTCCCCAGCTTTGTGCCTTACCTGTGATCTCTGAGTACGGTGCTGGTTCTGGTTGAAGCTTCTCCCTTTGTCCAGTCTCAGCTCTCTGTAGATCCTCCTGTTAATGGTGAGATGAGCGGATGGAGGGGTGTTATAAGGACTCTTTCTTGTTGATAACTCCTCCTCCAACCTCCATTAGTGAGATCATTTATCGAGCCTTATTGTTCACCACAAGGACATCAAATAAAAGTTATGCAATGCATATTCTTGCCATAGTGATAATCTCATTTTCTCTCTGTTTCCTCAATTAAACAGGTCATATGACTACTGATAAACACCACAAGTGATGGAAGGACAGAGAATTTCTCAATAAAGCAAACAACATACTGTATATCTCCCTATCAAATATCTTCCTTTTTCTCCATGAGATCAATTTTCACAGTATTAGGACCAGGGCCACAGATAAGGGGGTACCACCAGTCCTCCTGTACGGGGCTGTGACAGACAGCAGAAATATTATTTTATCTTTGTGTTGTTTTGTTGAACTCCACAGTGTGTCCAGCAGTCAGCCTGTCTTCTTAGTTAAATCTAGGAGTTCCTGTGCCCCGCGGGGGGGGGGGGGGAGATGAGGTTGATCTTGGCAGGAGGCACAGACAGCATGGTGTCCTGTGGCTGTGAAAAGGCAGAGGTGTTGGCACCAGGAGCTTGGGACTTGGTCGAATTGGAAGGACCATATAATGCCCTATGGGGGGAGAATGGAGAGAGTTTGAGTCAAGATGGACAGAGCAGCTCATGGCTGCAGGCCTCGCTAGGAGATGCATTGAACTGGGCTTTTCTTTGTGCACTGCTGGGACTTGTGGTTCTACATTGCCTGAATGGTCTTGAAGCTGCGGCCAAGACACACAGCCCTCTGAGGACCCGTGAGGAGTTGGTGCCTATCTGCCTAGATTTCCTCTGCTGGGGCAACTGCTGGCTGGTGAGTCCCTGAATTGCTACCCTGTGCCAAGGACTTAACCCTCTCTGCTCTGCCTGCTGGGTGCCACCTCTTGTGCTGAGGACCCAACCTAGACTGAATCCATGACTACCAGAGTACTGCCTGTCTGCTGTGTGCCACCCCCTGGGCTGAGGACCCAACCTGGACTTAATCCTTACCCACCAGAGTTCTGCCTGTCTGCTGTGTTCCACCCCCTGTGCTGAGGACCCAACCTGGACTTAATCCTTACCCACCAGAGTTCTGCCTGTCTGCTGTGTTCCACCCCTTGTGCTGAGGACCCAACCTAGACTTAATCCTTACCCACCAGAGTTCTGCCTGTCTGCTGTGTTCCACCCCTTGTGCTGAGGACCCAACCTAGACTTAATCCTTGCCCGCCAGAGTTCTGCCTGTCTGCTGTGTTCCACCCCCTGTGCTGAGGACCCAACCTGGACTGAATCCATGCCTGCCAGAGTTCTGCCACTCTGCTGTGTTCCACCCCCTGTGCTGAGGATTCAACCTGGACTTAATCCTTGCCCGCCAGAGTCCTGCTGCCCTGCTGTGTGCCACCTCCTGTGCTGAGGACCCAACCTGGACTGAATCCTTGCCCGCCAGAGTTCTGCCTGTCTGCTGCGTTCCACCCCCTGTGCTGAAGATTCAACCTGGACTTAATCCTTGCCTGCCAGAGTCCTGCTGCCCTGCTGTGTGCCACCTCCTGTGCTGAGGATCAAACCTGGACTTAATCCTTAACTAAATTATATTCTATTTGTCCTGATTACGGGGACCCTGCAAATTAATAGATTTTGATACATTGGTGGTATTTGGTGCAAAACAATTTATAGAAGATTTTCAGCGCTTTCCAGTACTGGGATCCAGTGGCTTTAATTCATCAATAAAAATCCTAATATTAATACCTCCAACCACAAACCAGACATCTTGCAAACTGTTGTTGATATTTTAATGAAAACTGGACAGCAAAAGACAATTCTCTCATGAAGCAATTAACCCTTTAGGTCAAGAGAGAGGTATGAACAAACCTTTTTTTGTCTGTACTTGTCTTTTAGGTCGTAGGAGCGCATTCACTAATTTTCTCCTGTGACCCATAGTCAGCTGATATCATGCTACGTATTACTATGAAGGAGCAGAGTTGTGCCAAGTTCAGGAGAGATACCAACCATATTGTCGGGATCCACCTGGCTAGCCTTATTAACAGCTGGCTCTGCCTTTCGGTGTGTGGCAAAGAGATGGAATCAGCTGCACCTGCCCTTTCCCCAGATTGGTGCTCTATTGAGTGCTGGAGGATCAGAGTGAGGGTTGGGGACTGACAGTCACTGCTCTTCATTGCAAGCAGACTGGGAGCTGACTCAGTGAGGGGGCAGCCATGATGGGTCATTTTCTTGTCTTATCATTTCTCATTATGTCTTCTCTACTCCGTTTCTTCAGGTAACCATTGACTTCAATCGTCTCTCCAACATCAATCTATTGCACATGACTAAGGGTGACATCCGCCTTGCTGTTTCCTTTGGTAACCACTGACTTCAATCATCTTTCAAGCATTCCCTGGGATGAACCTGGGGGGTAGTCATGGACATTTCTGCCTAAAGTGCCATCTTCTACCATAAGTGTTGGGCAATTTTAACACGGCACTTTAATTAAGTTACAACAAGGAAAGCCATCAATACTTCATTCCAAACAGTCTGCAAGTGTACTTGTATTTCTTCATCTCTTTCTCTCTGGCAGTCTGCTTCCCACTCTCCCCACCCTTCAATATGCTCCTATTGACCTTCCTTCTCATAATAGACCTCAAACTCTCATTCCTTTACCCCTCCTTTCCACTCCATTGTCTATACAAATCACCCCTCAACTCCTGCCCTCCTACTATCTTTTGTACCCACACCTTCTCCTCTGAGCACACATAATGTCATAACCTCCAGGACACCAAGGTATATGTTCTCATATACACTCACTGGCCACTTTATTAGGTCCACCTTGCTAGTACCGGGTTGGACCTCCTTTTGCTTTCAGAACTCCCTTCATTCTTCATGGCATAAATTCAACAAGGTGTTGGAAACATTCCTCAGAGATTTTGGCTCATATTGACATGACAGCATCACGCAGTTGCTGCAGATTTGTCGGCTGCACATCCATGATGTTCCACCACATCCCAAAAGTGCTCTATTGGATGGAGATCTGGTGACTGTAGAGGCCATTGGAGTCCAGTGATCTCATTGTCATGTTCAAGAAACCAGTTTGAGGTGATTTGAGCTTTGTGACATGGTGCATTGTCCTGCTGGAAGGAGCCATCAGAAGATGGGGACATGGGCACCCAATGTGGTGTTCTGCTGCTGTAGACCACCTGCTTCAAGGCTGGGCGTGTTGTGCATTCAGAGATGGTATTCTGCATAACCTGGTTGTAACAAGGGGTTATCAGAGTTACTGTTGCCTTTCTATCATCTCCAACCAGTCTGCCCATTCTCCTCTGACCTCAACAAGGCATTTTCCTCCACACAACTGCTGCTCACTGGATATTTTCTCTTTTTCGGACCATTCTCTGTAAACTCTAGAGATGGCTGTGCATGAAAATCCCAGTAGATCAGCAGGTTTTGAAATACTCAGACCAGCCCGCCTGTCACCAACAACCATGCCACGTTCAAAGTCACTTCAATCCCCTTTCTTTCCCATTCTGACTTCAGCAAGTCGTCTTCACCACATCCAGATGTCTAAATGCATTGAGTTGCTGCCATGTGATTGGCTGATTAGCAATTTGTGTTACCAAGCAATTGAACAGGTGAACCTAATAAAGTGGTTGGTGAGTGTAAATCTCTCTCCCATCTCACCTCCCTCACCCTTCTACTTCTACTAATTTCTGGGGGTATTGATACTGCCCTTCCTCTGGCAGCAGCTGCAACCTGTACACTCTTATTTCAGTTCCTGTGCCTCCCCTCCATCTTACAGTGGGGATGGAAAGTTTGGGCACCCCAGCTAAAAATGTGTATTAATGTGCATAAAGAAGCCAAGGAAAGATGGAAAAATCTCCAAAAGGCATCAAATTACAGATTAGACATTCTTATAAATGTCAACAAAAGTTAGATTTTATTTCCATCATTTACACTTTCATAATAACCGAAAACAAAAAAATGGCGTCTGCACAAGTTTGGGCCCCCTGCAGAGTTAATATCTTGTACTGCCCCCTTTGGCAAGTATCTCAGCTTGTAAACGCTTTTCGTAGCCAGCCAAGAGTCTTTCAATTCTTGTTTGAGGTATCTTTGCCCATTCTTCCTTACAAAAGTCTTCCAGTTCTTTGAGATTTCTGGGCTGTCTGTCACGCACGGCTCTTTTAAGGTCTATCCATAGATTTTCAATTATGTTGAGGTCAGGAGATTGTGAAGGCCATGGCAAAACCTTCAGATGTAATCCCCATGGATTTCGAGGTGTGTTTAGGATCATTATCCATTTGTAGAAGCCATCCTCTCTTTAACTTCAGCTTTTTCACAGATGGCATCAAGTTACCATCCAAAATTTGCTGAAAGTTTATTGAATCCATTTTTCCTTCTACTCGTGAGATGTTCCCTGTGCCACTGGCTGCAACACAACCCCAAAGCATGATTGATCCAACCCCATGCTTCACAGTTGGACAGAGGTTCTTTTCATTAAATTCTGTGCCCCTTCTTCTCCAAACGTACCTTTGCTCATTCCGGCCAAAAAGTTCAATTTTAACCTCATCGGTCCACAGAACTTGTTTCCAAAATGCATCAGGCTTGTCTATATGTTAATTTGCAAAGTTCAAACGATGATTTTTGTGGTGAGGACGTAGAAGATGTTTTCTTCTGATGACTCTTCCATGAAGACCATATTTGTACAAGTATCTCTTTATAGTGGAATAGTGACCACAACTCCAGTGTCTGCCAGATCTTTCTGGAGGGATCGTGCAGTCAAACGTGGGTTTTGAATTGTTTTTCTCACAATCCTGCGAGCTGTTCTGTCTGATATTTTTCTTGGTCTTCCAGATGTTGCTTTAACTTCCACTGTTCCTGATGACTGCCATTTCTTAATGACATTCCGAACAGAGGATATTGACATCTGAAAACGCTTTGCTATCTTCTTATAGCCTTCTCCAGCTTTGTGAGCGTCAACTATTTTCAGTTTCAGTTTTCTAGACAACTGCTTAGAAGAAGCCATGGTGCTGATTGTTGGGGCAAGGTCAGATGAGTCGGGGCATTTAAAACCTTTGAGATTGACATCACCTGGTCTTCCCAGACGATGATTGAGAACAATCCATGACACTGGCAGGTCTCAGCTTGGCAAAGGGGGCAGTGCATGCTATAAATTCTGCAGGGTGCCCAAACTTTTGCAGACGCCATTTTTTTGTTTTCTGTTATTTTGAAAGTGTAAATGATGGAAATAAATCTAACTTTTGTTGACATATTATAAGAATGTCTAATCTGTAATTAGATGCCTTTTGGAGATTTTTCCATCTTTCCTTGGCTTCTTTATGCACATTATTACAAATTTTTAGCTGGGGTGCCCAAACTTTCGATCCCCACTGTATGTCTTTTCAGTCTGTAACAGGCTCACCTCTGTCCATTACCTTCTTATCTCTAATTCCTATCTGCTGTTGCTGAAACCTGCCCTCAGGAATCTGACTCTGCCTCTCCAGCTGCCCTCTTCCATGGTGCCCTCAGCTGGACTCACACAGACCCAGTGGACAAAATTCTGGTGGAGTTGGATGTCTCTACTCATAAACCGCCTTTTGTGTCCTTCCACCATCCCCCTCATTGTCCCTCTACTCTTTTGAAGCTTGTCGTATTTGTCTATTGTCTCCAGTATCTCTGAGGATTGGCCTCCTGGGCTGCTGTTTTACACTTCTCCAACAACTTCTCTGCCCGGTCACTATGTTCTCTCCTCTGAAATACTCAACATTACACATGGCGACTTAAACATTCCAGTCAATGTTAACAGCACAGCTACCTCTCTGCTACTTAACCAGTGGCATATCATCCATGTCCGTTGTGTGTGTGGGGCACACTGGCCCTGATACATGGAAGGGGCCCGTGACTCACACTGCACACATGGATGAGTCAATCCTCAACCACTGCATCTGTCTCTGCCTGCTGCTTGGATATTGCTACAGGATCTCAGACATATTCTTCTCACCTGTCCCAGTGTCACCAGTGCAGCCCGCAGCACATGTCCCGGTGTCACCAGTGCCACCAGCAACATCTGTCCCAGTGTCACCAGTGCCGTCAGCAACATCTGTCTCAGTGTCACCAGTGCAGCCATTAACACTTGTCCCAGTGTCACCAGTGCAGCCCGCAGCACATGTCCCAGTGTCACCAGTGCCACCAGCAACATCTGTCCCAGTGCCACCAGTGTAGCCAGCAACATCTGTCCCAGTGTCACCAGTGCAGCCATTAACACTTGTTCCAGTGTCACCAGTGCAGCCAGCAGTACATGTCCCAGTGTCACCAGTGCAGCCAGCAGCACGTGTCCCAGTGTCACCAGTGCAGCCATCAGCACGTGTTACACTGTCACCAGTGCAGCTATCAGCACGTGTTACAGTGTCACCAGAGCAGCCAGCAACATCTGTCCCAGTGTAACCAGCGCAGTCAGCAACATCTGTCCCAGTGTAACCAGCGCAGTCAGCAACATCTGTCCCAGTGTAACCAGCGCAGTCAGCAACATCTGTCCCAGTGTCACCAGTGCAACCAGCAACATCTGTCCCAGTGTAACCAGTTCAGCCAGCAACATCTGCCTCAGTGTCACCAGTGGCATTGCTATGGGGGTGTGGGGGGTGCAGACTGCACCAGGGTGACACCAGCCAGAGGGGTGACACCCAGGGATGCCAATAAGGGAGTATTGCACTTCGACAGGGGGCCCAACAAGCTGGCAGCTTCAGGTTTCTGCATGCTCGGTGTAGCAGCCAATAGCACTGCTTATCTGAGTATGAAGGCGAGACAAGACAAATATACTGCACAGTTGCTCCTCCCCCCCCCATCCTTGGCCAATCAGCAAACATTGTAACCCCCTCCTTTTCTCCAAGCCTGTCATATTTCATGTAGTCAGCTCATGATGGAAATTTACAAGTTACAGTTTTGAAACTCGCTCCCCCCTCCCTTATTGTTTCTGTATTCTATATAATCTTAGTAATGTCTAATAAACGTTGAACATCTCTGAACATGGTGGGAGCAGAGGAGGCGTGTTCTCTGGGGGGACCAATCACACTTCTCTGTCTGGCAATCCGATGGACATGTCTGGGTTTGGCGGTGGCCAGGAGAACGGTACTTGCCTGACCGCATTGTGCCCAGTGTAAAGTTTGGTGGAGGGGGGATTAAAGTGTGGGGTTGTTCTTCAGGGGTTGGGCTTGGAAAGGGAACTCTTAAGGCGTCAATTAAAATGGCATGGCTGGTTTCTTTGCCAAACTGTTTTGTATGCAATCCCATGTAGTGGGTCGGCATACCAGAAACACAGGTGGGCACATTTTTTCTATTGCTTATGTAAGCTTGCCTACAAAACGAATTCTCTATCGATGGGCTGAGATTACACACTATACACTGTCAATGAAAATCAGCAGACTTTGACTGCTACCCCTCAGGTTCAACCAAATTAGATATGACCCTGGTTTGGATCACGTATGGCTTTACCACCCACCATCTACCTTCACATTACATCGGGAACTGTCACCGTGGCTGTGGAGAGATTGAGCTGGCGTACTTACTTTCTTCCCAATGAGTCTATGGTATGTTATGGCAGGTCACTGACTTATGAGATGTCACTTTATATTCAACTGATTAAAGGATTATACATTTATATTTAATTGACGGAGTGAAATTTTTTGGGGCACTAGTTTCATCAGTGACTTATTGCCAACTACCAGGTTCTTTGGATATAATAGTCCTGTTGTGGTGCACTTAATTTGCCCCAGCAAAAAATAGATCCCTCAGAAGCTATTATCAGTAGACCCTCCCCCCTCAACAGTGGACCCCCCCAACAACATAAAAGCCTCAGAGCAAAATATCCCCTACAATAGACCCCATCACAATGGTAGATTCCTCAAGCAACAATAGAACTCCCCTCCAGCAACACTACAACCCCCAGGTACAAAAGATCCCCAGCAGTCAGCATCAATAGGCCCTCCAACACACCGCAGTCCCCTTTGCTAGTACATACATTTTGTGCTGGAGGTGCCGAAACTGCATTCCTCTGTGTTCCTCCTGAAAAAATGACCCGAGCATATTACAGTCCTATCCCAAATTCCACAGTACGCATATTTAGCCCTTACACAGCACCGTCTTGGAGTTGGATCATTTTTTAAAATGTTCTGTTTTTTCTCTTTTGGCCGTATTGGTGCACATTTTTGCATATTTCAACAATTATTCTTTCTGCAGGAGAAGTTCAGTTATAAATGGCTGTGCTGTCTACGAGGGGAAAGCCATTATTTCATTGAATCCGATATATATATATATATATAGCCATGCTCAGCAGGATGCCTTAAGTAATTAATTGTGAAGATAATTGCAGGGTCTGTGCCAACCTCCCAATCTGACTGTTCTTGATGGTGTTTGTGATTTCTGTACAAAAAAATGTATTTATTTTTATAGTCCTCAGTCCGCACTTACACCCCCATCGTATTGTGTTAATCAAAGCATTTCCACATTGGGCAACGTAGCTCAGGAATAGT
Organism: Staurois parvus; assembly: GCF_062004578.1. Classification (NCBI taxonomy): domain Eukaryota; kingdom Metazoa; phylum Chordata; class Amphibia; order Anura; family Ranidae; genus Staurois; species Staurois parvus. The sequence goes on along the minus strand of NW_028318308.1, from coordinate 335,309 downwards.
TAATTCATTTGCATTATAAATTATTTTTGTACTGGAGGCACCGTTGTTTGTCCATTCATGAAACGATCGGTATGGCTGAAATAATCGTTCAACATCCCTGACAATACAGAGCGCTGGGTAATTTTACAATAATTTTTCAACACCCTAGGTGGTTTACTAAAGAAGCTGAATATTTAAATGAGTGTCGGACACTTAGCGCAGGTAATAATAATAAATATATTTGAAACATATTTTAAAAATACTCTTCCCAAATATACTCCAATATATTTGAAATGCTACAATTTTGACCATATTCAATATATATATATATATATATATATATATACACATACACACTGCATGTTACGCGATTCCAAGGCGATGTAGAACACACGGTCCCAAGGCGATGTAGAACACACAGTCCCAAGGATGATGTAGAACACACAGTCCCAAGGATGATGTAGAACACACAGTCCCAAGGATGATGTAGAACACACAGTCCCAATGTGATGTAGAACACACAGTCCCAATGTGATGTAGAACACACAGTCCCAATGTGATGTAGAACACACAGTCCCAAGGCGATGTAGAACACACAGTCCCAATGTGATGTAGAACACACGGTCCCAAGGCGATGTAGAACACACAGTCCCAAGGCGATGTAGAACACACAGTCCCAAGGATGATGTAGAACACACAGTCCCAAGGATGATGTAGAACACACAGTCCCAATGTGATGTAGAACACACAGTCCCAATGTGATGTAGAACACACAGTCCCAAGGATGATGTAGAACACACAGTCCCAAGGATGATGTAGAACACACAGTCCCAAGGATGATGTAGAACACACGGTCCCAAGGCGATGTAGAACACACAGTCCCAAGGCGATGTAGAACACACAGTCCCAAGGCGATGTAGAACACACAGTCCCAAGGCGATGTAGGACACACAGTCCCAAGGTGATGTAGGACACACAGTCCCAAGGTGATGTAGGACACACAGTCCCAAGGATGATGTAGGACACACGGTGTCAGGGCTCCCGGGTGTGACCAGAGGTATGTGACCGACGCAGGGAAACACAGACTTCAGATATGTTATAAACAATATAATTTATTAACACTAACAATACAAACATAAACGCAGTGCAATACTAAACATAATACAGTGCAAACAAACCAAACCACCCACAGATAACAGTACATACAATGCAAGCGTCGTCAGGCAGGCCGGGTCAATATCAATCGGGCAGGTAGGTACAGGGGGAGCAAGCGGAGAATGGTCGGGGTCACAGGCCAGGTTCAGCAGGTAGCGGGCAGCGTGGTACAGAGGGTCAGGCAGAGGGATGGTCAGGGTCACAAGCCAGGGATCAGAACAGGAGAAGTCAGCAGAGGTCAGAATCAAGCAGGGTCAGCAACAAGACAGGAACAGGAACAGGAACTCAGGTTTACAAGATACAGGGCCCAGGAAAAACACACACCAAGGCAGAGTCTGCAGGTCTGGCCATCCCTTAAATACACCAGTATAATCAGTTCCAGGTGTTTGACTGGCTGCAAGGTTGAGTCTCTGATTGCTGGGAGCACCCGCTGGCCAGCCCTGGTACTGCAGCTCATAAGGCAGGTGAGTCCCACTATTGCTGGCCAGTCCATTCCTGACACACAGTCCCAAGGCGATGTAGAACACACAGTCCCAAGGCGATGTAGAACACACAGTCCCAAGGATGATGTAGAACACACAGTTCCAAGGTGATGTAGAACACACAGTCCCAAGGATGATGTAGAACACACAGTCCCAAGGATGATGTAGAACACACAGTCCCAAGGATGATGTAGGACACACGGTCCCAAGGCAATGTAGAACACACAGTCCCAAGGCGATGTAGAACACACAGTTCCAAGGTGATGTAGAACACACAGTCCCAAGGTGATGTAGAACACACAGTCCCAAGGATGATGTAGAACACACAGTCCCAAGGATGATGTAGAACACACAGTCCCAAGGTGATGTAGAACACACAGTCCCAAGGTGATGTAGAACACACAGTCCCAAGGATGATGTAGAACACGCAGTCCCAAGGATGATGTAGAACACACGGTCCCAAGGCGATGTAGAACACACAGTCCCAAGGCGATGTAGAACACACAGTCCCAAGGTGATGTAGGACACACGGTCCCAAGGATGATGTAGAACACACGGTCCCAAGGTGATGTAGAACACACAGTCCCAAGGATGATGTAGAACACACAGTCCCAAGGATGATGTAGAACACACAGTTCCAAGGTGATGGAGAACACACAGTCCCAAGGATGATGTAGAACACACAGTCCCAAGGATGATGGAGAACACACAGTCCCAAGGTGATGTAGGACACACAGTCCCAAGGATGATGTAGGACACACGGTGTCAGGGCTCCCGGGTGTGACCAGAGGTATGTGACTGACGCAGGGAAACACAGACTTCAGATATGTTATAAACAATATAATTTATTAACACTAACAATACAAACATAAACGCAGTGCAATACTAAACATAATACAGTGCAAACAAACCAAACCACCCACAGATAACAGTACATACAATGCAAGCGTCGTCAGGCAGGCCGGGTCAATATCAATCGGGCAGGTAGGTACAGGGGGAGCAAGCGGAGAATGGTCGGGGTCACAGGCCAGGTTCAGCAGGTAGCGGGCAGCGTGGTACAGAGGGTCAGGCAGAGGGATGGTCAGGGTCACAAGCCAGGGATCAGAACAGGAGAAGTCAGCAGAGGTCAGAATCAAGCAGGGTCAGCAACAAGACAGGAACAGGAACAGGAACTCAGGTTTACAAGATACAGGGCCCAGGAAAAACACACACCAAGGCAGAGTCTGCAGGTCTGGCCATCCCTTAAATACACCAGTATAATCAGTTCCAGGTGTTTGACTGGCTGCAAGGTTGAGTCTCTGATTGCTGGGAGCACCCGCTGGCCAGCCCTGGTACTGCAGCTCATAAGGCAGGTGAGTCCCACTATTGCTGGCCAGTCCATTCCTGACACACAGTCCCAAGGCGATGTAGAACACACAGTCCCAAGGCGATGTAGAACACACAGTCCCAAGGATGATGTAGAACACACAGTTCCAAGGTGATGTAGAACACACAGTCCCAAGGATGATGTAGAACACACAGTCCCAAGGATGATGTAGAACACACAGTCCCAAGGATGATGTAGGACACACGGTCCCAAGGCAATGTAGAACACACAGTCCCAAGGCGATGTAGAACACACAGTTCCAAGGTGATGTAGAACACACAGTCCCAAGGTGATGTAGAACACACAGTCCCAAGGATGATGTAGAACACACAGTCCCAAGGATGATGTAGAACACACAGTCCCAAGGTGATGTAGAACACACAGTCCCAAGGTGATGTAGAACACACAGTCCCAAGGATGATGTAGAACACGCAGTCCCAAGGATGATGTAGAACACACAGTCCCAAGGCGATGTAGAACACACAGTCCCAAGGATGATGTAGAACACACAGTCCCAAGGATGATGTAGAACACACGGTCCCAAGGCGATGTAGAACACACAGTCCCAAGGCGATGTAGAACACACAGTCCCAAGGCGATGTAGAACACACAGTCCCAAGGCGATGTAGAACACACAGTCCCAAGGTGATGTAGGACACACAGTCCCAAGGATGATGTAGAACACACGGTGTCAGGGCTCCCGGGTGTGACCAGAGGTATGTGACTGACGCAGGGAAACACAGACTTCAGATATGTTATAAACAATATAATTTATTAACACTAACAATACAAACATAAACGCAGTGCAATACTAAACATAATACAGTGCAAACAAACCAAACCACCCACAGATAACAGTACATACAATGCAAGCGTCGTCAGGCAGGCCGGGTCAATATCAATCGGGCAGGTAGGTACAGGGGGAGCAAGCGGAGAATGGTCGGGGTCACAGGCCAGGTTCAGCAGGTAGCGGGCAGCGTGGTACAGAGGGTCAGGCAGAGGGATGGTCAGGGTCACAAGCCAGGGATCAGAACAGGAGAAGTCAGCAGAGGTCAGAATCAAGCAGGGTCAGCAACAAGACAGGAACAGGAACTCAGGTTTACAAGATACAGGGCCCAGGAAAAACACACACCAAGGCAGAGTCTGCAGGTCTGGCCATCCCTTAAATACACCAGTATAATCAGTTCCAGGTGTTTGACTGGCTGCAAGGTTGAGTCTCTGATTGCTGGGAGCACCCGCTGGCCAGCCCTGGTACTGCAGCTCATAAGGCAGGTGAGTCCCACTATTGCTGGCCAGTCCATTCCTGACACACAGTCCCAAAGTGATGTAGAACACACAGTCCCAAGGATGATGTAGAACACACAGTCCCAAGGATGATGTAGAACACACAGTCCCAAGGCGATGTAGAACACACAGTCCCAAGGCGATGTAGAACACACAGTCCCAAGGTGATGTAGGACACACGGTCCCAAGGATGATGTAGAACACACGGTCCCAAGGTGATGTAGAACACACAGTCCCAAGGTGATGTAGGACACACGGTCCCAAGGTGATGTAGGACACACGGTCCCAAGGATGATGTAGAACACACGGTCCCAAGGTGATGTAGAACACACAGTCCCAAGGATGATGTAGAATACACAGTCCCAAGGATGATGTAGAACACACAGTCCCAAGGATGATGTAGAACACACAGTTCCAAGGTGATGGAGAACACACAGTTCCAAGGTGATGGAGAACACACAGTCCCAAGGATGATGTAGAACACACAGTCCCAAGGATGATGTAGAACACACAGTCCCAAGGTGATGTAGAACACACAGTCCCAAGGTGATGTAGAATACACAGTCCCAAGGTGATGTAGAACACACAGTCCCAAGGATGATGTAGAACACACAGTCCCAAGGTGATGTAGAACACACAGTCCCAAGGATGATGTAGAACACACAGTCCCAAGGTGATGTAGAACACACAGTCCCAAGGCACTTTACACTGAAACCCAAAGAGCACACCCACGGTCCGGATGGCAGGAGCGATGGCTAAGGGAGGATCTTTTGCTGAAAGATTCCAAGGGTTGTGCAACAGAGAAACCTTTTGTATTGTTACGTTGGACACATTGGCTCCAAATGGATTGAATGAAGACCCGGAGGTCCACCCAACCCTACAACATCCATATTATAGTAATATTAAGCACTTTCCTGCTGCCCTATAGCAGATATACTGCTACAAGGTGGCAGGGGTGCGCAAAATCACACATGTATAGGTGATTTTGCATTTCTGAGCAGGGGGCATGCTGGATCTGCCATTGTGACCTGCCCGCACCACTATTCACGACCTCGGCTGTCAATCATCGAGACCCGGCCGGTGATTACACTCCGGCACCCCATTATCGAGGAGCATTACCGACAGAGGGAGAGAACTGTAAGTAAACAGTACAGTACAGTCAGCTCCTGCACACTGTTTTCTATGGCTCTGCATAGCAGCATGCATACAGTGAAACACTCCCAGCACACAGTTTCCCCTTTGATGGCCCCAGATGTTGTTAACCCCTTCCTGCCCAGTGCCATTAGTACAATGTCAGCGCTTTTTATTAGCACTGATCACTGTGTTGGTGTCACTGGGGATGTCAGTGACACCAAGTCAGTTCCCCCCCCAGTGTCAGAATGCCCGCTGCAGTCCAGCAGTCCTGCTAAAAGTCGCTGATCATCCCCATTACTAGTAAAAAATTGAAATTCCCAGTATATATACCGCCATTTGTAGACGCTATAACTTTCACATAAACCAATTAATTTACATGTATTGGAATTTTTTGTTAGCAAAGACACGGAGCGGGAGACATTTTGGCCAAAATTTATGACAAAATTTGAATTTTTTTACTGGACATGTTTAACCGCTTCCCGCCCTGCCAATAGGAAAATGACGGCCAGGCAGGACTCTTGTCGATCTGGGTGGGCGTCATATGACGTCCTTCCCGGATCGTGCCTTGCGTGTGCCCACACGGCTGCGCTGTGGCGTGATCTGTCACCATCTGTTTACCTCGGACACGGCCGATGACAGATCTGTGTACTGGCCCATTGCCAGTACCATGTGACCTGCTGTGTCCAATCACAGCAGGTCACATGAGAGTTGTAAACAATGGCTTCCTTTCATGCCATCCATTGTATACAAGTGTGTCACTAGCTGTGATCGGTCACAGTAATCACATTCACAGACTGGGCCAATCGCAGCCCATCTGTGTCATGTGATTAGCCATGGCCAATCACAGCTAATCACAACAAAAATGAACCGATTTCATTCAGTTAAATGCTTGTGTATAGCAAATAAATTATTTGATATAAGCAATCATATTGTGTAAAAAAATAAATAAATACTGATCACTTCCCCAACGTAATACTTTGGTCATAGTGTAATATGAACAGAAGATCGTAACAAAAAAGCGAAAAAAAATAACAAAAAAATAAATATATAAATAATATTAAAAAAAATTGTGAATTTTAATTTTTTTTCATACTGTTACCAGTCAGTGTCCCTGATCACCGCCACACCAGTTATATGATGACGCTGTACTGCACTGGTGACAGGATGTAAAAAAAAAACTATTGTGGAAATAATTTTTTTTAACTCCTTCATTTTTTGTCAATTATGACAAAAAAATTACAACTTCAAAAAATATACCATGCCTCTTATGAAATACGTCGGACTGTCTGCTTTGCAAAAAGGGGTCATTTGGGGATATCTGTACTGTCCTGACATTTGGGGGATATCTGTCCTGACATTTGGGGGATGTCTATCCTGCCCTGACATTTGGGGGATATCTGTACCATCCTGACATTTGGGGGATATCTGTCCTGTCCTGACATTTGGGGGATATCCGTACTGTCCTGACATTTGGGGGATATCTATCCTGTCCTGACATTTGGGGGATATCTGTACTGTCCTGACATTTGGGGATATCTGTACCGTCCTGACATTTGGGGGATATCTGTACTGTCCTGACATTTCGGGGATATCTGTATTGTCCTGACATTTGGGGGATTTCTGTACTGTTCTGACATTTGGGGATATCTGTACTGTCCTGACATTTGGGGGATATCTGTACCGTCCTGACATTTGGGGGATATCTGTACTGTCCTGACATTTGGGGGATTTCTGTACTGTTCTGACATTTGGGGGATATCTGTACTGTCCTGACATTTGGGGGATATCTGTACGGTCCTGACATTTGGGGGATATCTGTCCTGTCCTGACATTTGGGGGATATCTGTATTGTCCTGACATTTGGGGGATTTCTGTACTGTTCTGACATTTGGGGGATATCTGTACTGTCCTGACATTTGGGGGATATCTGTATTGTCCTGACATTTGGGGGATTTCTGTACTGTTCTGACATTTGGGGGATATCTGTACTGTCCTGACATTTGGGGGATATCTGTACCAGTCTGACATTTGGGGGATATCTGTACTGTCCTGACATTTGGGGGATATCTGTACTGTCCTGACATTTGGGGGGATATCTGTACTGTTCTGACTTTTGGGGGATATCTGTACCGTCCTGACATTTGGGGGATATCTGTACCGTCCTGACATTTGGAGGATATCTGTACCGTTCTGACATTTGGGGGATATCTGTACCGTCCTGACATTTGGGGGATATCTGTACCGTTCTGACATTTGGGGGATATCTGTACTGTCCTGACATTTGGGGGATATCTGTACCGTCCTGACATTTGGGGGATATCTGTACCGGCCTGACATTTGGGGGATATCTGTACTGTTCTGACATTTGGGGGATATCTGTACTGTCCTGACATTTGGGGGATATCTGTACTGTTCTGACATTTGGGGGATATCTGTACCGTTCTGACATTTGGGGGATATCTGTACCGTCCTGACATTTGGGGGATATCTGTACTGTTCTGACATTTGGGGGATATCTGTACCGTTCTGACATTTGGGGGATATCTGTACCGTTCTGACATTTGGGGATATCTGTATTGTCCTGACATTTGGGGGATATCTGTACCGTCCTGACATTTGGGGGGATATCTGTACCGTCCTGACATTTGGGGGATATTTGTACTGTTCTGACATTTGGGGGATATCTGTCCTGTCCTGACATTTGGGGGATATCTCTACTGTCCTGACATTTGGGGGATATCTGTACCGTCCTGACATTTGGGGGATATCTGTACTGTCCTGACATTTGGGGGGATATCTGTCCTGTCCTGACATTTGGGGGATATCTGTCCTGTCCTGACATTTGGGGGATATCTGTACCGTTCTGACATTTGGGGGATATCTGTACCGTTCTGACATTTGGGGATATCTGTACTGTCCTAACATTTGGGGGATATCTGTACTGTGCTGACATTTGGAGGATATCTGTACTGTTCTGACATTTGGGGGATATCTGTCCTGACATTTGGGGGATATCTGTACTGTCCTGACAGCAGCTAAGAAGAACCATTCCTTTGCATTGGCTCTCTGCGGATTCTCCCACGCTACAGGAACTGAGGAGAGTTACAAATTGAAGTTAGAATGATGGAATCGCTCACTGCCCTCCATGCTGCTGCTGTCCCTGCGTTTGAGGTGGTTTGGGACTCATGGGATACTTCTAACGCTGATTTGTCTGATCCATCTATTTGTGATTGAGTGATTGTCATTTTACCATGACACAGTTTTAAGTTGACATTGTGTGCTCTTCTGTATTATTCATCCATGAGTTTCTTTCTCTCCTTTGTTTCCAATTTTTTGTACACATTGCTGTTTATTGTAATGTGTGTGAAAATTAGAAAAAGTTAACTTATAAAAAAAAATATCAAAAAGTCAATTTTTTTTCTCAAAATTGTTGGTCTTTTTATTTTATAGAGCAAAAAAAGAGAAAAAAAAAAACACAGGCAATCAAATACCTCCGAAAATAAAGCTCAATTAGTGGGATAAAAAGGACGTACAGTTGCAAGAAAAAGTATGTGAACCCCTTGGGATTCCGTGGAGTTTTGCATGAATTGGGCATAAAATGTGCTCTGAACGTCATCTAAGTCACAACAATAGAAGAACACAGTCTGCTGAACATAATACTACACAAACATGAATTCCAGAGTTTACCAAGACATTTTGCAGGAAAACGTACGACCATCTGTCCGCCAACTGAAGCTCCGCAGAGGATGGGTGATGCAACAGGACAATGACCCAAAGCATACAAGTCATTCAACAAAACAATGGCTGCAACAGCACAGAATACGCCTTCTGGAGTGGCCCAGTCAGAGTCCTGACCTCAACCCCATTGAAATGCTGTGGCATGACCTTAAGAGAGCGATTCACACCAGACATCCCAAGAATATTGCTACACTGAAACAGTTTTGTGAAGAGGAGTGGTCCAAAATGACTCCAGATCGTTGTGCAGGTCTGATCTACAACTACAGGAAACGTTTGGTTGAGGTTATTGCTGCCAAAGGAGGGTCAACCAGTTATTAAGTCCAAAGGTTCACATACTTTTTCCTCCCTGCACTGTGAATGTTTACATGTTATGTGCAATTAAACCATGGCAACATCTAATGTTTGTGTAGTATTATGTTCAGCAGACTGTGTTCTTCTATTGCTGTGACTTAGATGAAGGTTCAGAGCACATTTTATGCCCAATTCATGCAAAACTCCACGGAATCCCAAGGGGTTCACATACTTTTTCTTGCAACTGTAGTGTACCATTGTTGGTGTCAGTGGGAAGAATAGTGCCTTGTATCATTCTGAGGAATAGTGCCCAAGGGTCAGTTAAAGGTAGGAAAAGGGCCACATCTGGCCCCCAGCCACAGTTTGGAGACCTCTGATCTAGAACTTTGATATGTCACAGTAATGGGCTTTTGTCTGTTTCCTTCCCTAGACGTGGAGGGTAAAATGTTCTTCTTCCCCAAAGAAACCAGCACAGCTCGTGTGATTCTAAGACCTACAATTACAAAGCCATTGCAGAAAGTCAGCATCTGCCTACGTACCTTCAGTGAACTTTCACGCGGCTATGCTCTGTTGTCTGGTGCTACTTCAAAATACTTTGAGGCCTTTCTAATCATGTTCTACCCTCCAGACTCCCATAATGTATATATAAATAATGGACTCGTTGTTATCAAGACAACCCCAGAGCCTCTAGACTGGAGGCACACCTGTATGACCTGGGACTCTGACACTGGGTTGGTCCAATTTTGGGTCAATGGAAATCCCTACCCTGGAGGATTCTCTAGTAAAGGGTCTTCTATCACAACAGATATCATCCTTATTCTGGGACAGGAACAAGACTCTTTTGGCGGAGGGTTTGATGCTAAGCAGTCATTGGTTGGTGAAATAAGTGACATCCACATGTGGGATTATGTCCTGACACAAGAAGACATCCAGAAGGTCCTCTCTGGTGATCTCCATGGGAATATCATTAATTGGAAGTCTCTTCTCTATGAAATTAAGGGGGAAGTTCTTGTCCAGCCAAAAAATTTGCGTAAGTCTTTCCTCTTAATTATATATACTTTAATCATTAAGATCCTCCAACGTTCAGTACAGAATATGGTGATTTATTTGTCATGAACATCAACAACAAGATGGCAACAATGACAAATACAAGTGAAAAATCACATGGCAAGGAGTCCATGTTCTCATGGGGTAAGTGTTTCATGGTAACTATACTGTATGTACTTTGTTAATTGTTAAGATGCTCCAACTCTCAGTACAGAAATACACTGAAAATGATTTATTTGTCTTGAACCTCAACAACGAAAGGTGACAATAACAATTATAGGTAAAAAAAAAAAAAATCACACAAGGAATCAATGGAGCAACTAGGACAACCAGTAAACAAGATTCCTAACGAATTTGTGGAGTCCTAACATAAAACTTTTTTCCTGTGACTCCATACCATTGTTAATTTTTTTTTCCAACTCAAAACCATATACCGTATCATAACTGATACAAAACAAGAGACACATAATCTACATGCAAACTCCATGTTTTCTGTGACTGTTCTTTGTTCTAATAGTCCATCAGTGGTGGAAAACAGATGGCTGACATCTAAAAGATGAAAGGATATTCGCTCAAAAGTACAATAGTCCTTTTAATGTGGAGCTCCAGGGAAATGAAAGATATACTATTGCAGTGCCTGCTCCAAAAGTCCTGCATTGTGGGTGAGGGCAACGCCGGTCCACCCACAAGATGGGTCATGGAAGAGAAGAGATGAGGGCTGACTGCCAGGGGGAGGGATAAGGTAAGTAAAAGTGCTTGTTTCTTATACCTTAATCAAAATGCAGTACTTAACCCTTGTGCTGTGTGCGTGGGGGGAGGGGGGAGGTTTTCATGTTCCCGGAGTTCAGCTTTAACATAATAATAAAATGCATTTACTGTATATAATGTTTACTGATGAATTCATGAATGTGACAGCGAGTTTTGACACCTGGTGGTGTTAGGGATCCTATCAGGGCCGGGACAAGGGGTGGGCAGGAGGGGCGGCTGCCCTGGGCACTGTAGTATCATGTGAGGTGGGGGGCACCACATGGAAATTGGGAGGAGGCAATTTGTGTTGGGAGGGGGAATTTGGGGGTGTCAGGGGGTAGAAATTGTTCTAAGAGGGGAAATTTGGGGAGGTGTGCTAGGAGTAGGGATTTGGGGGGATTTGTATGGGGGGAGGATTTGGGGGGAGTTTATGCTAGAAAAGGTGATATGGATGCGGGTGGGAAGGGATTTGTGCTAGGAGGGGAAATTTTTTTTTGGTGAGGGATTTGTACTAGTAGGGATAATTGGAGGGGGGGGGGTATCTGTGCTAGAAGGGGAAATCTGGAGGGGGGTGATTTGAAATGGGGGGGGGGGGGATTTGAAGGATAGAAAATTTGTGCAAGGAGGAGGACATTTTTTTGGGGGTGGGGGATTTGTGCTGGGGCATATGGGGAGAGAGAGCATTTGTGCTGGGAGGGGGAATTTCAGTACGGGATAGATTTGTACTGGGAGGAGGGGGAATTTATGCTTGGGGGGAAGCATGCAGATTAGTGTTTGATTTTCGTTCAGGGGACCTTCTCCCAGCACTGACTCCTATGCTTCTACAACTAGGGTTTTCGTTTTAATTAAGATGCTGGTAGAACATTTTGGAGATGAAGGTAAGTCCCTTGATTGGCCAACTGAGTAGATGACTGAGGTAAGCTGACAAAACACTTCAGTTACTGGATCTGAAAGCCACATATATAGAAAACAAAAAGGAATATACTGACCTTACTGAGATATATGAGGGTATCCAAATGATTTTTTATTCTAAATTCTACAATCTATAAATAAATTCAGAGTTCATCATCTAAAGCTTTGATCTGTAGCAGTAATGATCTTTGTCTGGTTCCTTCCCTAGACTTGGAGAGTAAAGTCTTCGTCTTCCCCAAAGAAACCAGCACAGCTCATGTCATTCTAAGACCTGAAATTACAAGACCATTGCAGGAAGTCAGCGTCTGTCTACGTTCCTATACTGACCTTTCCCGCCCCTATACTCCCTTCTCTCTTGCTACTCCCGGGAAGGACAACGCCTTTCTCATCTACCTACAGCCCCCAAACATTTGTTTTGTATCCATCAACCAGGAAGTCACTAATTTTAAGACAGACTCGGAGTCTTTGGACTGGAGGCACATCTGTGTGACCCGGGACTCCAACACTGGAGTGGTCCAACTTTGGGTCCATGGGAAACTCTACCCCAGAAGAGTCTCCAGTAAAAGGTCTTCTATCGCAGCTGAGACCAGCATTGTTCTGGGGCAAGACCAAGACTCTTTTGGTGGAGGGTTTGATGCTTCTCATTCATTTGTTGGTGAATTAAGTGACGTCCACATGTGGGATTATATCCTGACAGCACAAGATGTACAAAAGGTCAATTCTGGTCTTCTCCATGGAAATATCATTAATTGTACATCTCTAGTCTTTGAAATCAAAGGGGAAGTTCTCATCCAACCAAAATCTTAATGCAATCATCCTATAATATACACATTGGCGCTGATTTACTAAAGGCAAAGAGGCTGTTCACTTTGCAAGGGAATTTTCCTCTAGTGTATGAGGTGAAGCTTTGCTCACTTCCATCATTTGGGATGTAGACATATCTGTGTGACTTGGAACTCTGACACTGGAGTGGTCCAACTTTGGGTCAATGGTAAATTCAGAGGTGAAGCTCTGCTGATATCCATCATCCAATCACTTGCAAGTAAAAATGCTGTTATTTTCCTTGCACAGGATTGGGTAATTTTTACAAATTGAATTGTCACCACATTCGCTAAGCTACAGTGCTCAGCATAAATGAGTACACCCCTTCTGAAAAGTACGATTTTAATCAATATCTCAATGAACACAAGAACAATTTCCAAAATTTTGACAAAACTGAGTTTGATAGAACATGAAAGTAAAGTTAATAATAGAACTTAGATGAGAAAATCTTCAGTTTTACTCAAATTAGTTGATGTGAAAATGAATCCACCCCCCACAACAAGAACTCCTCCATCTAGTATTTTGTATGACCTTCATGATTTGTAAGGACAGCACCAAGTCTTCTTGGCATGGAATGAACAAGTAGGTGACATATTGCAACATCTGAAGATTCAATAAATGGAAGTTTTGTCTGAAACATCTTTGGAGTGAGGTCAACCCTCATTGCTTTTACATGTTGCCGCGGTCATGGATCGGACCAGCGCCTGCTGATGTTCAGAGGGGCGTATGGTTTACCCATTCACCTAGAGCGGTTCATCCATTTTCTTCTACGTTTAATCTTTTGGATCGTTGTCATGGTGGAAACGTGCACCACGACCAAGGGCACAATGTGATGGCAGCATCTTCTCTTTCAATATAGAGCAGTACATCTGTGAATTCATGACCCCACCAATGAAATGCAGCTCCTTGACACCAGCAGCACTCATGTAGCCCCACAGAAGGACACTGCCACCACCATGCTTCACTGTAGGCACCATGCATTTTTCTTTGCACTCCTCACCTTTGTGACACAACACAATTTTGAAGTCATCAGTTCCACAAAAAATGTATCTTGGTCTCATCACTCCAGAGTATAGAGTACCCAGTAGTCTTCTTTTTCAGCATGGGCCCTGGAAAATTCTAGTTGGGCCTTTTTCGTGCATGGGCTTTAGGAGCAGCTTCCTTTGTGGATGACACCCATGCATGCTATTCCTCTGAAGTGTACGCCGTATTGTGTCACAGGAAACAATCACCCCAGTTTGGCTTTCCACTTCTTTAGCAAACTACAGTGAACTTGCATGGAGATTTTCTTCCACCCTTCTCATCAGAAGACGCTCCTGTCCTGTGATAACTTCCGTGGACTACCTGGATGTCTCTGTGAGATGGTTGCAGTTCCATCTGTGTTACGTTTTTGTATCAATTTTGCTCCAGTATTCTGACTAATAAGTAAAGCTTTGCTGATATTCTTGTAGCCTTCACCTTTCTTGTGTGAAGAAATGATTGTCTTTCTCAGGCCTTGTGACATTTCTCTTCCATGTGGTGCCATTGCTGACAGCATGAAATGGGCGGGGTTTTCTTTGTTAAGTAACGCCCTTTTATAATCACCTGTCTGCTGGACACCTGTTTAATGAATAATTAGACTCACCCGGAGTTGAATTTTTGTTCATTAGGATTTTGTTGTCTAAAATTTAGCTTTGCTCCTAAGACTTTCATTGGGGTGTGTTCATTTTTGCAACATGGTCTTGGATGAATTTGTTAGGAAAAATACTTTTTTTTTGTGTGTGCAAATGAACAAATCTTTGTTTGCAATCAATGGCCGGCATTTGTGGGAGGATTTTGTAGTATATTGTCCCATAGAAAATGTGAATTCTGAAAGGAAGGGAAATGTTCTCTGACAGATCTGTTGGGGTGGACTCATTTATGATGAGCACTGTAAGTGAGTATCCTCTTGTAAACCGAGCCATCCGTTTGCCTTTAGTGTATGAACCCCTCTGTTTTTAAGACGCCCCCCAACTGCTGGTTCTGAATTACACTGAAAATGATGATTTACCTGTCATTCATATCCACAATCAGAGTTGACAATGGCAACTAAAGATCAGACAATCAATGTTTCGAGGGTCTCACAACTTAACCACTTACCCTCCAGAGGATTTCCCCCCTTCCTGACAAGGCCATTTTTTGTGATACAGCACTGCGTTACCTTAACTGACAATTGCGCGGTCATGCAATGCTGCACCCAAATGAAATTTACATTTTTTTCCCCACAAATTGAGCTTTCTTTTGATGGTATTTGATCGCCTGTGTGTTTTTTATGTTTTTGCACTATAAACAAAAAAAGACCAACAATTTTGAAAAAAAAAACCTATATTTTTGACTATTTGCTAGTAAACATGTCCAGTAAAAAAAAAAATCAAATTTCGTCATAAATCTCCTAGATTGTAAGCTCCCAGGATCAGGCCCTCCTATCCCTCTTGTATTGAACTGTATTATTGCTGTATTGTCTCCCTTTATATTGTACAGCGCTGAGGACACTGTTGGTGCCATAAATCCTGTATAATAATAATAATAATAATAATAATAATTTACGGCAAAATGTCTCCCGCTTTGTGTCTTTGCTAAAAAAATCCCAATACATGTAAATTAATTGGTTTATGTGAAAGTTATAGTGTTTACAATTGGCGGGATAGATACTGGGATTTTTATTTTTTACTAGTAATGGCGGCGATCAGCGACTTCTAGCCAGACTGCGGGTTGCGGCAGGCATTCTGACACTGGGGAGGGGGACTGATTTGGTGTTGCTGACATCCCCAGTGACACCAACACAGTGATCAGTACTAAAAAAAAATTTAAAAATCTAATTTTGTTATAAATTGCGGCCAAAATGTACTCCGCTCCGTGTCTTGCTAAAAAAAATCCCAATACGTGTAAATGAAGTGGCTTACGTGAATGTTATAGCGTCTACAAATGGCGGTATATACAGTATACTGGAATCTTTTTTTTACTAGTAGTGGCGGCAATCAGCCAGACTACAGCATGCATTCTGACAGGTGGGGTGGGGGGGGCTGATTTGGTGTCGCTGACATGCACAGTGACACCAATACGGTGATCAATGCTAAAAAAAAAAAAATCACTGATACTGAACTAATGAAACTGGGCAGGAAGGGGTTATCATGAGGGGCAATCAAAGGGTTAAATGTGTGCTGTTTCACTATGGGTGCTGTGTGTGTGCTTCACTGTGAGCACACTGCTTTGTATGGCACTGCTATTCAGAGCCATACAAAGCAGTGTGCAGGAGCTGACAGGGGAGAGATTTGTTGTTTATACACAGGTCTCTCCCCCATTGGACATACTCCGTGATCATCGGATGCCGGCGAGTTATCACCAGCTGTGACCCAGTGATTGACAGCTGAGGCCATGAATGGTGGCGTGGGTAGGGCGTGCACGCATATATATGTGATTTCGCACACCCCTGCCGCCCTGTAGCAGTATTTCTGTTATAAGGCGGAGGGGACGCAGCTATCTAAAGCACATGAGAAGGGTAAACAAGGTTCCCAGTGAAAGGAGGTTTTTTTTTAATTTCAGTAATAATTCTTCCTTGTAATTTTATAATCTTGCTAAAAGTAATAAATAGTAACAAACACAATAAGAAATAAAATACATTGGAGCAAAAGACAAGTTGCATTCCTTCTGTGTTTTTGCTTTGTTCTAAATCCTGAAATCTAATTGGTTAGTTTTAGTCAGCTTTCACCCCTTCCATCTACGAACTTCAAGTATTTGTGTTAAGAGTTAGAATCAAAGAGGAGACCCCTTTACACTACCAGCCTATCACGGGGGGCAATAAGTGTGGTAGCTGAGATCTGGTAGGTCCAAGAACGATCACGGCACTGCAGATAACTGACATCCACTGATAACAACCATCGTAGTTATAATGCCGGTAAATATCCTGAGAATGTTTAGGTCAACAAAGAACTCTACTGCATGCTGGATGGACTGCAAGAAAACCCCCCGGGGAACGTCTCCTACAAGTCTGATTCCCACTCCGTGTACCTTTTAATATGCCGCCTCTACTCCTCCTTTTCATATTACTATCCTCTGCTCTCAAAATCTCCTTTCTTTACCCCTCTGCTCCTCCCCAAAACGTGTACATCTCACCCTCACTGCTACCATCTCCCTACTACTGATCTCATCACCTCCTGCTGATACTTCACTCTCCTGCTGACCCAAACACCAGGACTGGAAGGCATGTGCGCTCGTGTACATCCCGCTCCCATCTTACTTCCCTCACCCTTCTTCTTCTCCTAACCTCTGGGGATATCTCCCCAAACCCTGGTCCTCCACTATCTCACCCCCACACCAGGCACCCTCCTTCCTTCAGGAATAGCCACAATCCACGCAATTTAATCTCAATCCACGTGCTCCTAAAAACCACCCTCCCTTTTTCATGTGCGCTCTGGAATGCCCGCTCTGTCTGTAATAAGCTCACCTCTGTCCATGACCTTTTTGTCTCCCGCTCCCTTAACCTACTAGAAGTTACAGAAACCAGACTCCAAGCAGCAGATTCTGCTTCCTCCGCAGCACTTTCCTATGGAGGCCTCATCCGGACCCACTCACCCAGACCCAGTGGTCAGAAAGGTGGTGGAGTTGGTTTGCTTCTATCCCAGCAATGGGCAAACTACGGCCCGGCGGACCTTTTAATCCGGCCCGCGGAACTAGGCTCCCGCTAGGCTCCTCTCACAGTCCACCCTGAAGACCGGTGTAGCATGAAAATCTGTCTCCTATGAGGATCTGTCCCCCTCGACGTATCTGCGCATGTGCCGGAGATCGCTGATCGGCAGCTAATGCCTGAAACTGGCACATGCGCAGATACGTCGAGGGGGACAGATCCTCATAGGACACAGATTTTCATGCTACACCGGAACGGCGCGGGAACACGGCGAGAGGAACGCGCGGAGCAAAGGTAAGTGAATTGACACAGGGGGGACTTGGGGACTTAATATGGGGGATGAATTAATATGGGGGATGAATTACTATGGGGGATGGATTACTATATGGGGGATGAATTACTATATGGGGGATGAATTACTATGGGGGATGAATTACTATATGGGGGATGAATTACTATATGGGGGATGAATTACTATGGGGGATGAATTACTATATGGGGGATGAATTACTATGGGGGATGAATTACTTTATGGGGGATGAATTACTATGGGGGATGAATTACTATATGGGGGATGAATTACTATATGGGGGATGAATTACTATGGGGGATGAATTACTATATGGGGGATGAATTACTATATGGGGGATGAATTACTATGGGGGATGAATTACTATATGGGGGATGAATTACTATATGGGGGATGAATTACTATGGGGGATGAATTACTATATGGGGGATGAATTACTATATGGGGGATGAATTACTATGGGGGATGAATTACTATATGGGGGATGAATTACTATATGGGGGATGAATTACTATGGGGGATGAATTACTATATGGGGGATGAATTACTATATGGGGGATGAATTACTATGGGGGATGAATTACTATATGGGGGATGAATTACTATGGGGGATGAATTACTATATGGGGGATGAATTACTATGGGGGATGAATTACTATATGGGGGATGAATTACTATGGGGGGTGAATTACTATGGGGGATGAATTACTATATGGGGGATGAATTACTATATGGAGGATGAATTACTATATGGGGGATGAATTACTATATGGGGGATGAATTACTATGGGGGATGAATTACTATATGGGGGATGAATTACTATGGGGGATGAATTACTATATGGGGGATGAATTACTATAGGGGGGTGAATTGCTATAGGGGGGATGAATTATTATATTGGGGATGAATTACTATATGGGGGATGAATTACTATATGGGGGATGAATTACTATGGGGGATGAATTACTATATGGGGGATGAATTACTATATGGGGGATGAATTACTATGGGGGATGAATTACTATAGGGGGGATGAATTGCTATAGGGGGGATGAATTACTATATTGGGGATGAATTACTATATGGGGGATGAATTACTATATGGGGGATGAATTACTATGGGGGATGAATTACTATATGGGGGATGAATTACTATAGGGGGGTGAATTACTATATGGGGGATGAATTACTATAGGGGGGATGAATTACTATGGGGGATGAATTACTATATGGGGGATGAATTACTATATGGGGGATGAATTACTATAGGGGAGATTAATTACTATATGGGGGATGAATTACTATATGGGGGATGAATTACTATGGGGGATGAATTACTATATGGGGGATGAATTACTATAGGGGGGATGAATTACTATATGGGGGATGAATTAATATGGGGGATGAATTACTATGGGGGATGAATTACTATGGGGGATGAATTACTATATGGGGGATGAATTACTATGGGGGATGAATTACTATATGGGGGATGAATTACTATGGGGGATGAATTACTATATGGGGGATGAATTACTATAGGGGGGATGAATTACTATATGGGGGATGAATTACTATATGGTGGATGAATTACTATATGGGGGATGAATTACTATGGGGGTGAATTACTATATGGGGGATGAATTACTATGGGGGATGAATTACTATATGGGGGATGAATTACTATAGGGGGGATGAATTACTAGGGGGGATGAATTACTATATGGGGGATGAATTACTATATGGGGGATGAATTACTATGGGGGATGAATTACTATATGGGGGGATGAATTACTATATGGGGGATTAATTACTATGCTTACTATGGGGGAATATTATTATACTTACTATGGATGACACATACACATCATTCATCTACTCTTGGTCCGGCCCCCGGGTCCAATATATGAACCCATTGCGGCCCTCAAGTCAAAAAGTTTGCCCACCCCTGATCTATCCCCACTGAGCACCTTTCAGTTCCTCCCTAACCCTCCCTCTCTATCCTTCTCTTCTTTCCAGACTCGGCTGTTTTCTCCCAGTGATCTACCAGCCTCCTGGACCGGAGTTGCTCTTTCTTGATGATTTCTCTGCCTGGCTACCCTACTTTCTCTCCTCTGAAATACCCGCTATCATTCTTGGAGATTTTAACATCCCCATTAATGTGAACATCCCAACTCTTCAACATAACCTCATCTTTTATTTTTGCCTTAACACAATGGACACCGTCCTCCACTCACTCTGATGGGAATACATTAGACCTTGTTTTCTCCCATCTTTGTACTCCCTACAACCTCACAAACACCCCCTTTCCTCTCTCTGATCACAATCTCATCACCTTCACAGTGTCCTTGTCTTCAAACACCTATCCCTCCAAGCAGCCAACAATTACCCGCAGAAACCTTCACAACTTGAACCCGGCTCCTTTCCACTCTGCAACTGACCAACTCTATGACAGAATCTCTCCCCTGTCCTTCCCTGACCTGGCCACTGCTGTCTACAACAGTTCACTTTCATCCACACTAGACTCACTTGCTCCTCTATCAACACGAAGCATCAGGCCCCGACCATTGCAATCATGGCAGACTGACCACACCAAAATCTTAAGAGACATAGTCGTGCGCTGGAGTGATTGTGGCGTAAAATAAAATCCCAGCAAGTTTTCAACCTATATAAATCTGCTTTCTTAACCTACAATTCCTCCCTCCATGCTGCCAAACAAGCCTACTTTGTCACTCTTATTAATACCTTGCCATCTAGTCCATATCGTCTCTTCTACTTTCTACTTTCTCCACCTCCACCCAGCACCTCACTCACTGCTCACGAGATTGCAAATCATTTCAAAAACAAGATTGATGCAATTTGTAGGGACATCACCACTGCACAGACATCCATCCCACTTAGCATTCCTCATACTAAACCTCCCTCAACACTTTCCTCTTTTGACCTTCCTACTACCGAAGAGGTCACTAAGGTTTCCTCAGAAGCCCGTCTCACTACCTGCCCTCTGGATCCTGTCCCCTCACATCTACTACGGTCACCCTCTTCTTCCATCCTATGCTCCCTCACTCACATCTTCAATCTTTCCCTCTCTACTGGTGCCTTCCCCTCCCCTCTAAAGCATGCGCACATCACTCCCATACTTAACAAGCCCTCCCTGGACCCCACCAACCTGAACAACTTCAGACCCATCTCCCTGCTGCCATTTACCTCTAAACTCCTAGAACACAGTCTACAATCGCCTGAGCTCCTACCTCACCGACAACAGCCTTCTTCACCCTTCACAGTCTGGCTTTCACTCACTACACTCCACTGAAACTGCCCTACTAAACCTCACTAATGATCTACTAACTGCTAAAACCAATGGCCACTACTCCGTACTCATCCCAACCTATGGCCACTACTCTGTACTCATCCCAACCAATGGCCACTACTCCGTACTCATCCCAACCTATGGCCACTACTCCGTACTCATCCCAACCAATAGCCACTACTCCGTACTCATCCCAACCAATGGCCACTACTCTGTACTCATCCCAACCAATGGCCACTACTCCGTACTCATCCTAACCAATGGCCACTACTCCGTACTCATCCCAACCAATGGCCACTACTCCGTACTCATCCCAACCAATGGCCACTACTCCGTACTCATCCCAACCTATGGCCACTACTCTGTACTCATCCCAACCAATGGCCACTACTCCGTACTCATCCCAACCAATGGCTAGTACTCCGTACTCATCCCAACCAATGGCCACTACTCCGTACTCATCCCAACCAATGGCCACTACTCCGTACTCATCCCAACCAATGGCCACTACTCCGTACTCATCCCAACCAATGGCCACTACTCCGTACTCATCCCAACCAATGGCCACTGCTCCGTACTCATCCCAACCAATGGCCACTACTCCATACTAATCCCAAACAATGGCCACTATTCCGTACTCATCCCAACCAATGGCCACTACTCCGTACTCATCCCAACCAATAGCCACTACTCCGTACTCATCCCAACCAATGGCCACTACTCTGTACTCATCCCAACCAATGGCCACTACTCCGTACTCATCCTAACCAATGGCCACTACTCCGTACTCATCCCAACCAATGGCCACTACTCCGTACTCATCCCAACCAATGGCCACTACTCCGTACTCATCCCAACCAATGGCCACTACTCCGTACTCATCCCAACCAATGGCCACTACTCCGTACTCATCCCAACCAATGGCCACTACTCCGTACTCATCCCAACCAATGGCCACTACTCCGTACTCATCCCAACCAATGGCCACTACTCCGTACTCATCCCAGCCAATGGCCACTACTCCCTACTCATCCCAACCAATGGCCATTACTCCGTACTCATCCCAACCAATGGTCACTACTCCGTACTCATCCCAACCAAAGGCCATTACTCCGTACTCATCCCAACCAATGGTCACTACTCCGTACTCATCCCAACCAATGGTCACTACTCCGTACTCATCCCAACCAATGGCCACTACTCCGTACTCATCCCAACCAATGGCCACTACTCCGTACTCATCCCAACCAATGGCCACTACTCCGTACTCATCCCAACCAATGGCCACTACTCCGTACTCATCCCAACCAATGGCCACTACTCTGTACTCATCCCAACCAATAGCCACTACTCCGTACTCATCCCAACCAATGGCCACTATTCCGTACTTATCCCAACCAATGGCCACTACTCCGTACTCATCCCAACCAATGGCCACTACTCCGTACTCAACCCAACCAATGGCCACTACTCCGTACTCATCCCAACCAATGGCCACTACTTCGTACTCATCCCAACCAATGGCCACTACTCCGTACTCATCCCAACCAATGGCCACTACTCCGTACTCATCCCAACCAATGGCCACTACTCCGTACTCATCCCAACCAATGGCCACTACTCCATACTCATCCCAACCAATGGCCACTACTCCGTACTCTTACTACATGACCTCTCTGTGGCTTTTGATACTGTTGACCATCTCCTCCTCCTCAAAAAATTCCACTCTCTTGCCCTCCGATACTCTGCTCTCCTCTGGTTCTCTTCCTGCCCAGCACAGCGCTCCTTCAGCGTTAGCTATAATTTCCTCCACTTCCTCTTTCTGAAGGGGTCCCTCAAGGGGACCTTACTAACCGTTCTGTATCTGCCACTCCTCTCTGCCAATCCCTCCACTGGCCTCCACTCAGTATCCACCATCCCTGTCTACCAATGCCTCCACTGGCTCCCAGTTGCCCAACAGATAAGATTCAAAACATTAACAATAACATATAAAGCCATTTATAACTCTGCTCAAAATTACATCACCAACCTTGTCTCCATATATCACCCAAACCGTACTCTCTGATCCTCGCACAACCTCCTGATCTCTAGCTCCCTTGTCTCCTCCTCCCATGCTCATCTCCAGGACTTCTTCAGAGCCTCCCCCATCTTCTTGAACTCTCTACCCCAATCTATTTGACTATCGCCTACTCTACTCTTTTAGGTGATCTCTGAAATCCTATCTCTCCCGGGAAGCCTATCCTAAGCGAGTAATGGAATCTTCTACTCCTCCTACCAGTCCACCCCCCACAGTTATTACCTTTTGAACCCCCTCTTAGATTGTAAGTTTCAAGGAGCAGGGCGCTCCTATCCCTTTTGTATTGAACCTGTATTGTTGATGTATTTTCCCCGTTATATTGTAAAGCGCTGAGAAATCTGTTGGCATAAATCCTGTATAATATTAATAATAATTTAGACCTGTCAAGTCTAATGCATTGTTTTTTTGTGTGTTTGCATGGTCTGCCAGCCCACCACAACAGACCTAAAATCATTCCTGCACCATAATTTATAATGTGTTACTGTGCACTATGGGGCACTTGAATGCAGGTGCATGGAGTGTGCTCTGGTTTCTGCCTTGGAAATCCACTCAGAATAAGTGTTGCATGGCACCACACCAAATGACAGCTACAGCACGATTGTCCAGTTCTGGGAGGGTGTCATATGATGTCCTCCCAGAATGCGCCCTCCCATGCACACGGTGATCTCCATAATCGCTGTATCCTAAGGACACAACTGATCACGTGATGTGGAAACAGGCCAATCACAGTGGCCTTTTACCACGTGATCAGCTATGTCCAATGACACAGCAGATCACTGGTAAATGCAGTTGCCGGTTATCGGCTGCACTTTCCTCACGCTGTCACAGCATGAGCAAAGTACTGCCGATAACCAGCAATTGTCAGAGGACGGTTCGGCACCGATGATCAGTGCCCTGATGATCAGTGCCCAGCAGTGCCACCCATCTGTGCCCAGCAGTGCCACCCACAAGTGCCCAGGAGTGCCACCCACCTGTGCCAATCAGTGCCACCTGCATGTGCCCATCAGTGCCTAGTAGTGCCACCCACCTGTGCCCAGCAGTGCCACCCACCAGTGCCCATCAGTGCCACCCATCAGTGCCACCCACCAGTGCTGCCCAGCAGCACCACCCATCAGTATCCAGCAGTGCCGCTAGTCAGTGCCATCAGTCAGTGCCACCCAGCAGTGCTGTCCATCAGTACTGCCTATCAGTGCCCATCATTGTTGCATATCAGTGCAGCATCATCAGTGCCGCCTTATCAGTGCCACCTATCAGTGCCGCCTATCAGAGCTGCCTATCAGTTCCCATCAGTGCTGCATACCCATGCCACCTCATCAGTGCTGCCTATCAATGACCATTAGTGCTGCCTATCAGTGCTGCCTATCAGTGCCGCCTATCAGTGCAGTCTCATCAACGCACATCAATGAAGGAGAAAAATTACCTGTTTGCAAAATGTTATAATAGAAACAAAGCCATATATAACTCTGCCACCAATTACATTACCAATCTTGTCTCCAAATATCACCCAAACCATAAAGCAAAAAAGGTAACACAGTGTTACTATGGTAACACTGTATTGCTCTGGTCACTGTATGTACAAAAAAATGTAAAACAAAAATATTTAAAAAATTGTAACGGACAATTTGCCACTATTTCTTTTTTTTAATCTTCTAATGTTCAGTTGACGAGGGTTGTGGTTCAGTCATGCGCCTGCACACGTGTACCTACCACTCAATGATTGTTCCAAACACTGCTGGGGGTGGTGGATGGGGAGTTTCAGGACCCGGCAGACTCAAAGGCAGATACTCTGCTGCAAAATCAGGACAGTTGGAAGTATGTAGAACCGATCCCCTTGCAGAGCTGCTGGAGGGAGAAAGTCAGCACAAGAGTCCCAAGATGGTACAACCGGCCCTCCTGCCTGGCCCCCCCCCGTTTACACTGATGGGGTCCCGGCCAGTACAGGAGGGCTGGCTGTACTGCCTTCTCAGCAGCCCTGGAGGAGTGTCGCTCATTGTACTACACATCACAGCTTTGGACATTGGACTGTCACTATTACATTCACTTTAATGTGAATGGCTGTGATTATTGGTTGTGATCTGCCATGCACAAGTCACTTTAGGTATTGGGTTTCCACAGCAGAGCAGTAAAGTGATGATCTGGGTTTTTTTATAATTTACGATTGTACAACTTTTCACATTTAAAGGGCTAAAGCAACAATTTGTTTGCGTTTATACACAGTATACAGTTGTGTCCAAAATTATTCAACCCCCACTGAAATTGAGTGTTTTGGCCAGTTTGACATTGCTTTTGATCATTCAGTCATCTTGCTTACATTTACATTAAAGAGGCACTTGTAGGTCAGACAAATATAACATAACAGTTATAATGAAATAACCACAAATGTCTTTTCTGTGCTCACAGCATTATCAGTTTTATTCAACCCCCAAGTGACATTCAATCTTAGTACTTAGTACAGCATCCTTTTACAGTTATAACAGCTTTTAAACGTGAAGCATAGCTTGACACAAGTGTCTTGCAGCGATCTACGGGTATCTTCGCCCATTCTTCATGGGCAAAGGCCTCCAGTTCAGTCACATTCTTAGGCTTGCGCACTGCAACTGCTTTCTTTAAGTCCCACCAGAGGTTCTCAATCGGATTTAAGTCTGGTGACTGCGATGGCCACTCCAAAATGTTCCAGCCTTTCCTCTGCAACCATGCTCTAGTGGACTTGGAGGTATGCTTGGGATCATTGTCCTGTTGAAAGGTCCAACGTCTCCCAAGCCTCAGGTGTGTGACGGACTGCATCACGTTTCCATCCAATATCTCCTGGTACTGAAGAGAATTCATGGTACCTTGCACACGCTGAAGCTTCCCTGTACCTGCAGAAGCAAAACAGCCCCAAAGCATGATTGACCCTCCACCATGCTTCACAGTAGGCAAGGTGTTCTTTTCATCATAGGCCTTGTTCTTCCTCCTCCAAACATAGCGTTGATCCATGGGCCCAAACAGTTCTAATTTTGTTTCATCAGTCCACAGAACACTATCCCACAACTTTTGTGGTTTGTCCACATGGCTTTTGGCATACTGCAGTCGACTCTTCTTATTCTTTGGAGACAGCAAGGGGGTACGCCTGGGAGTTCTGGCACGGAGGCCTTCATTACGCAGTGTGCGTCTTATTGTCTGGGCTGAAACTTCTGTACCCACATCTGACAAATCTTTTCTCAGTTCCTCAGCAGTCACACGGGGACTTCTCTCCACTCTACGCTTCAGGTAGCGCACAGCAGTCGAAGTCAGCATCTTCTTTCTGCCACGACCAGGTAGCGTTTCAACAGTGCCCTTTGCCTTGAATTTGCGAATGATGCTTCCTAAGGTGTCTCTTGGTATGTTTAACATCTTTGCAATCTTCTTATAGCCATTGCCCTTCCTGTGAAGAGAAATCACCTCTTCTCTTGTCTTCCTGGACCATTCTCTTGCCTTCACCATGTTTGTAACCACACCAGTAAATGTCTAGAAGGAGCTGAGTATCACAGTCATTTTAAAGCTGCCTAATTGGTGCTTATTATGCTTGATTGCTGCTCGGTGACATCCACAGGTGTTTTCAATACCTGATGGAAAGCACCTGTATGAACCTCTGTTCTTCAGAGTGGTAGTCTTTAAGGGGTTGAATAATTGTGGCAATGAAGAAACCACATAAGAACCATTTACTACTGTATTACATAAACAATTGATGTCATTTTAGTTGCATTTGGGTAGTTACAACGTCCTTGTAGGATTTGATTCTGAATACAATTCCAAATGTACACTATAGTCCCTAAACCCCTTTACAGCATTGGGGGTTGAATAATTTTGGACACAACTGTATATATATATATATATTTATATATATTCAAACCAACAAATACTGAATACATAAAATCAATGAAAGAGTCATATATATAAGCCATGTTTTACATGTAACTATGGTTCTTTTTTTGTTTTTTTATTTTCCTACTTGGGACGCAGGACTACCTCATCTATATGAGTTTTTTTTTCCCTGCTAAAATAAACAGAAAATAATTTTGGCATGAAACAAAAGGTTACAAAGTTACCGTTGTATGCACCAACTCATACCAAAACACCAACATTTGGTCTGGTCACAGAGGCATTGATGACCCCTGGACAGTAAAAGGGTTCAAACTTATGTGCGATATTCTATCACTGTATGACATTCTTCTTGTTGGACTTGTTTGTTGGACTATGAGACTCTTCTTCTTGTATCTCTGTGAAATATTGATCTCATTGATAAAGAACAAGGAAGTCATAGGGAGATGTAAGTTGTTGGCTCCCTCAGAAAATTCCCTATCGTTGGCTCCTTGGTTCTACAGAGGTGCTTATCAGCCGATATCTACACTGTTCTGTGGAGGAACCAGAGAGAAGATTAGATTGTTTCTCACTCACCATGACAACAATATGCAGTACATTGCGTGACTTTGATCCTATGTCCTTGTATTGGACTATGAGGCTCTCGTTTAGTAACTCCACTTATTGAGAACTGCTGATGGAGGTCGGAAGAGACGTTATTAATGAGGAAGAGACCTTATAACACCCTTCCATCCGCTCATCTCACCATTACCAGGAGGATCTCCTGAGGGCTGAGACTGGACAAAGGGAGAAGCTTCAACCAGAACCAACACCGTACTCAGAGATCACAGGTAAGGCACAAATCTAAGCTGAACAGACTTGTTTGTCCTGGATTAAGTATGAAGATAAGATAAATCAGAAGTCCTAATCATTCTTGATTCCGGTCAGTGACCAACTACATTAAAGCTGGAGAATCAATATGAAAGTCAGGAACCAAACACCTTTAGAAGGCAGGCCACCACTTAGCTGACCACTGCTGAGAGAGTGCACTGTGCAAGGATGGATGGACGGATGGGGCGGGGGTGCTAAATGTCTGTATGTCTTGGAAATAAGTCAGGACATAGGAAGCAAACAGTGGGAATATTTCATAGATTCTTTGGGGTGGAAAAGACCTACAGGCAGGGGCGGACTGACCATTTGGAAACTCGGGCACTGCCTGAGGGCCCGGGGTCAGTAGGGAGCCCCATGAGATGCCCCTGGTACCTTTTTCATAGGCTTTTTTTAGGTTGGGCAAGGACACAGGGACCCCATGATCCCCTATTGCCCGGGGGCCCCATGAGTTGTCAGTCCGCCCCTTCCTACAGGTATGACATTTGCATCATACAATATTTTTCATGCATATGGCACAGTGCTTTTAATTCACCGGGACCCCTTGTGTGCATGGATCAGTTTAAGATGAACTTTTCCTTTCATTGTACTTTGAATATAATTGGAGGTTCCTGTCCCCCGGAGGATGGTTACCATTCTGGTCATATGACGTCCCCGGGTTGAAGTGGTTATATTGGGATGGTGCCTGTGCCTGCAGGCATCACCCCGGTATGAAAATTTTGAGCCAACGATTCCCACTTTATCAGAAGTGATTTGAGTGTCTGAACAGCCACTTGATCACTTCTGCAGGAAGGCTCTCCCCCACCACCACCACCGCTGCATTTCCTGGGCTGTGCTGTCTGATTGTGGAGCCCAGGAGAGATACTAGACGGTATTATGGAGAGAGAACAAGGAACTGACTCCCTCTCTGTGACACCGTAAGTGACTAGGATTTACCTGGTGATCAAGCCATAGTGGACAGGCCGAAACGCGTCAGGTGGCATGGCCGGAGCAGTGTCTGAGGCCAAGCCATCCATGAGTTTTATTCCTGGGGTTGGTTGATCGGCGTTCGTCTTCTTTGTCTGTTAGCTGAACTGGAATTGATTTGGGGTGCCTGCTCCCTTTCTTTGCCGTTAGGGGGGCTCTTGCCCCATCATCCAGCTTGGAGCAGTGCCATAAGACATTCTCATGAAGACATTTATACAGTAAATAGACCCCCATAGTGCTCTGTGATTCCAGTCTCATCAGTGCTCTCATTATGAAGTATTTATTGGCAAAATCAAAGTTTTATACGAATAGCTGAAATTGAAATCCAAAGTCCTTTGCCCCCCCCCCCCCCCATACCCTGGCAGTGGTAATCTTCTGGTAGTGCCCTCTCTTTCTGCTCCCTCCTCCATTCATAGAAGCTGTACTATAGCTTTTATAAATTAAAGGCTCTCTATGAATGGAGGATAGGCAGGTGAATAAAAGGTCCACCTCCTCCATTCGTCAATTGATTGTCGTTGATTGAAGCTTTAGTACAGTGTCTACAAATAAAGGGGCGGGGCTGAAAGGGCAGGCAAAATAGTCGACATCATTGACGGGTGCCTATGACAGATCCAGTCGATCACACTACATTAACCCCTGCATCACTGGAAGATTGTGTATGCGGAGGTCTGCGGGGGAGGGGCTGGGCAGAGGATTTCTACAAGGAGACCAACCAGCAGCTAAAGGGACACTTGTAAATACTGACCCTTGTGCTGATTCTTTTTGTTCAACTAAACTTAGGCTGTATAAGGAAGTCCAGATACCAAGTCCCATTTTTTGTCTGCTAAAAAAACATTGAGTTATTATTCAGCAGTGATTCTTTTTTTTTGTTATTCAGAATGGAGCCGAGTTTGTTGGTGTTGCTGCTGGTGATCCCGGCATCGTTCGCACAGCAAGGTAGGTGGAAAAGGTAGCGTGGATCCAGGGAATATCTGATTGCCTCTCGGGGGATCAGGAAGGAATTTTTTCCCCTGCGGGAGCAGATTGGATCGTGCTTTGCTGAGTTTTTTGCCTTCCTCTGGATCATCTGTGGGTGTAGGATATAACTTTTTTTTTTTTTTAATGGTTGAACTGGATGGACTTTTGTCTTTTTTCAGCCAGACTAACTATATAAAAGCCTGTTTTTTTTTTCTGTGGGGGGGTGAGGAGGGGTGTATTTGAGATCTGTGAAACTTGAACCCTAGGAGGTGTGTCTTGATTCAGAATTCTGGTCATTTTCAGGTCCAATAGGCAATAAATTGTCAATAACCGTATGAGGACTGCCACGGGGACATTTTTACATAGTTACATGGTTACATAGTTAGTCTGGCTGAAAAAAAGACAAAAATCCATGCAGTTCAACCATAAAAAAAAAAAGTAAAATGGCAAATATGATACATCAAAGAGAGAATCAGTTTAACCCCTTGCTTTGCAGAGGATTTACCCCCATTCCTGACCCGGCCATTTTTTTAGTTACTTTAACTGACAATTTCGCGGTCATGTGATGCTGCACCCAAATGAAATTTACGTCAGTTTTTTTTCCCATGAATTGAGCTTTCTTCCAGTGGTATTTGATTGCCTGTGCGTTTCTTTTTTTTTTATTTTTGCTTTTTTTAAAAAAGAATTTTGAGAAAAAAAAACAATATTTTTGACTTTTTGCTATAAAAAAAATTTTAAAAATCAAATTTCGTCATAAATTTCGGTCAAAATGTATTCTGCTCCGTGTCTTTGCTAAAAATAATCCCAATACGTGTAAATTAATTGGTTTACGTGAAAGTTATAGCGTTTACAAATGGCGGTATACAGTTGCAAGAAAAAGTATGTGAACCCCTTGGGATTACGTGGAGTTTTGCATGAATTGGGCATAAAATGTGCTCTGAACATCATCTAAGTCACAACAATAGAAGAACACAGTCTGCTGAACATAATACTACACAAACATTAGATGTTGCCATGGTTTAAATGCACATAACATGTAAACATTCACAGTGCAGGGAGGAAAAAGTATGTGAACCTTTGGACTTAATAACTGGTTGACCCTCCTTTGGCAGC
This sequence comes from Staurois parvus, assembly GCF_062004578.1. Lineage (NCBI taxonomy): Eukaryota > Metazoa > Chordata > Amphibia > Anura > Ranidae > Staurois > Staurois parvus. The sequence goes on along the minus strand of NW_028318308.1, from coordinate 304,269 downwards.
AATAACCCCAACCAAACGTTTCCTGTAGTTGCAGATCAGACCTGCACAATGATCTGGAGTAATTTTGGACCACTCCTCTTCACAAAACTGTTTCAGTGTAGCAATATTCTTGGGATGTCTGGTGTGAATCGCTCTCTTAAGGTCATGCCACAGCATTTCAATCGGGTTGAGGTCAGGACTCTGACTGGGCCACTCCAGAAGGTGTATTCTGTGCTGTTGCAGCCATTGTTTTGTTGAATTACTTGTATGCTTTGGGTTATTGTCCTGTTGCATCACCCATCCTCTGCGGAGCTTCAGTTGGCGGACAGATGGTCGTACATTTTCCTGCAAAATGTCTTGATAAACTCTGGAATACATTTTCCCATCAATGACAACAATCCGTCCAGCCCTGAGGCAGCAAAGCAGCCCCAAACCATGATGCTCCCTCCGCCATGTTTTACAGTGGGGATGAGGTTTTGATGTTGGTGTGCTGGGCCTTTTTTTCTCCACACATAGTGTTGTGTGTTCTTCCCAAACAACTCAATCTTGGTTTCATCTGTCCACAGTATATTTTGCCAGTAGTGCTGTGGAACATCCAGGTGCTCTTTTGCAAACTTCAAACGTGCTGCCATATTCTTTTTGGACAGCAATGGCTTCCTCCGTGGTATCCTCCCATGTACTCCATTCTTGTTTAATGTTTTCCTTATTGTAGATGTGTCAACAAAAATGTTAGCATGTGCCAGAGATTTCTGTAGGTCTTTAGCTGACACTCTGGGATTCTTCTTTACCTCATGCAGCATTCTGCGCTGTGCTCTTGCAGTCATTTTTACAGGACGACCATGCCTAGGGAGAGTACCAACAGTGCTAAACCTTCTCCATTTGTAGACAGTCTGTCTTACCATGTACACATGAACATCAAGGCTTTTGGAGATACTTTTGTAACCCTTTCCAGCTTCATGCAAGTCAACAATTCTTGATCGTAGGTCTTCTGAGAGCTCTTTTCTGCGAGGCATGGTTCACATCAGACAGTGCTTCTTGAAACCAGTAAACCCAAAACAGGTGTGTGTTTTTTAAGGGCAGGACAGCTGTCAGCAACACATCCAATATCATCACACTGATTGGAGTCAAGGTTGGCTCACTCCTGGCTCCAATTAGCTCTGGGAGAAGTCATTAAGCTAGGGCCTCACATACTTTTTCCTCCCTGCACTGTGAATGTTTACATGCTATGTGCAATTAAACCATGGCAACATCTAATGTTTGTGTATTATTATGTTCAGCAGACTGTGTTCTTCTATTGTTGTGACTTAGATGACGTTCAGAGCACATTTTATGCCCAATTCATGCAAAACGCCACATAATCCCAAGGGGTTCACATACTTTTTCTTGCAACTGTAGATACGGGGATTTTTATATTTTTTTTTATACTAGTAATGGCGGTGATCAGCGACCTATAGCGGGACTGCAGCGAGCATTCTGACACTGGAGGGGGGGGGGGGGGGGGTACTGACTAACTGCCACTGACATCCCCAGAGACACCAATACAGTGATCAGTGCTAATAAAGAGCCTTGACACTGTACTAATGGCACTGGGCAGGAAGGGGTTAACACGAGGGGCCATCAAAGGGTTAACTGTGTGCTGTGTTACTAGGGAGACATGCTGTGCTGAGAGATACAAAGCAGCATGTCCTTGAGGAGAGAGGCCTGTGTTGTTTACATACAGACCTCTCCCCTGTCAGCTTTCCCAGACGATTGCCTGGTGCCAGCCGGGACCCGGTGACTGACATCTCTAGCCACCAATAGTGCCGCGGGTAGGGCAGCGCGCATGTGCACCCCCTACCCATAAATGCAAATCATGTGTATGTATGTGATTTTGCGCAGTCCTGCCACCCTGTAGCAGTATTTCTACTATGGGGGGGGCAAGTAGTTAATTTGACTTTGAAGGCAATAAAGTAAAAACATCTATTCTTTGAATTATATTAGTTTTATTTTCTTGGCAGACGCCTTTCGGCTGAATGTGGCGTTACAGAACCCTACAAATTCCACAGACAGAGTCAGTGGCACTGCGTTCCGGCATCACGTATTTTGGATATGTAAACCCTTTTGCTGCCAGGTCCATGCATCATACGGACCTTACAGCGGGGGAGGGGGGTTTTACACACTCTTGCCTGTCAGGTGGAAGTAGTCGGGGGCTGCGCTGGTTACATGCCCCGCCCCCGCGTGAGCTCCTGCCATGTTTTCTGGGCTCTGCTTGCCCATCTGCAGGCCCAGGGCTGACATGGTGGGTGTCGGCAGGTGGAGGGCAGGGAGGAGAGTGGACACACTTCTGCTCCCCTCCCCTGTGACCCGGTAAGCGATGCGTGTGACGTCATCTCGGGGTCATGGCTGTCACTTTCTAGCCGGGGACAAATGAATTGCACTGCGATCTGCATTGCGATACGTCCAGTGGAGCCCAGAGGAGACATGGGGGGTCTTTTACATCCCGGAAGTCTCATTAAAGAGAACCTGTCACCTAAAAATCATCACGTAGAGGACTTTGTGAAAAAATAAAAAATTTCTATTGCGAAAAAATAAAGTTACAGCCAAGAGCATAACATTTTTTTTTAAAGCCCCCTCCCCACCCAATATACGTATGCGGGGGCGCCTACGCATGAAAACGCTGATTGCCATACACATGTTACATGTCGCCACGCACCCCGGAGTGAGAGCGATAATTCTAGCACCAGATCTCCTCCGTACCACTAAACTGATGACCTGTGGGGGGCTTTTGAAGCATCGCCTATAGAAAATATAGGGTACTGAAGTCTGTCGCAAGGAGCACGCAAATTTCAGTTTTGGCATGTTGGGTATCTATTTACTCACTGATTCAAAAACTCCCGCGCTGCCACACAAATAGACGTGAAGTAAAAATAACCCACCAAATGAAATCATACAATTACTACATAAAGTGCATTTTCCAACTCAATATATCGCTTTGATTGCCACAGTTAGTGTCATGTGATCCCACATCTGAAATTATTATTTAGGATAAACCCAGCGCCATCAAACAAACCTACAGTATATCCCCTACATAAATGAACACATTACCAAAATACAGGCGCACCTCGGTGTACCAACGCCAAGGTTAACGTCATTTTCGGTTTACAAATGAAAATCCATTGAAAATAATGCCTCGGTTTACACATTTTTTTCACAATACAAACAAATTAATTGGTTTTCAATGCATTTATGATTTTTTTTTTTATCATGTCCCTGTACAGTATTTATGCCTTTAACCACTTCCAGTCCGGACACTTTTACCCCCTTCCTGACCAGGGCAATTTTCAGCTTTTAGCGCTATCACACTTTGAATGACAATTGCGCGGTCATGCAACACTGTACCCAAATTAATTTTTTACCATTTTTTTGAGATAGATAAAGCTTTATTTTGGTGGTATTTATTCACCGCTGGGATTTGTATTTTTTTTGCTATGTAAATGAAATGTCCAAAAATTTTGAAAAAAAGTGTTTTTTTTATAAAATTTTGCAAATAAATAATATTTCATCATAAATCTTAGCCAAAATTTATTCCGTTATCTTTTTAGTAAAAAAAAAAAATCCAAATTAGTTTATAAGCAAAAATTATAATTTTTAAACATTTTTTTTTACATTTTTATTTTATTTTTTTATATTATTATTTTTTATTTTTATTTTTATTTTTTACATACTGTCACCCTAGCAGTACAGTGTCACCATGGTGACACTGTACTACTTGTGGGGGGTGATGAAGATTTTTTTTTTTTTTTTTACACTGATTGCTTTTACACCCATATAGGATGTAAAAGCAATCATTTCTCTTTCTCTCTGTGTGCATTCCTGCACTCATTGAGAAGAACTGAGTGAGCTGTGATTGGTCACATCCTGTCACATGGTACAAGGCTTTTGTGAATAGCCTTGTACCATGTGACCTCTGTGATCATTCACAGATTTCACACATAGTAAGCAATGATGTCACAAGTGACATCTTGCTTACTACTTTGCATGTGATCACTGATTGGCCAATAAGCGATCACATGATCGGGACCTCGTACAGAGGTCCCGTCCGACGATCGGTGTTTCACTGTGTCCGGAGGACACAGCGGGCACCGGATCGTGGTGCTGCGCGCTCCCAGGGAGCGCGCACAAGCAGGGTGCGGGGAGGCTGTTTATTGACGGCCACCCGACCCTGTACTGCCACCGTCCGGCCGTTTATATACAACGGCCGGTCGGCAAGTGGTTAAGCACTTCCTGTCCTGCCCGTGTACATAAATGGCCGCACGGGAGCAGTGCCGAAGCGGGTGGCCGTTTATAAACGGCCCCCCGCATTCACTGCCTGTGCACGCTCCCTGGGAGCGTGCGGCACCACAATTGCTGTATGGGACCTCTGTACGAGGTCCCGATTCATATGATCCCTGATTGGCCAATCAGTGATCACTTGAATAGAAGTAAGCAAGATGTCACTTCCTGACGTCATTGCTTACTACGTGTGAAATCTTTGAATGATCACAGGGATCACATGGTACAGGGCCATTCACAACAGCCTTGTATCATGTGACAAGCTGCGACCAATCACAGCTCTCACAGTATTTTTCAATGGCTGCAGGAATGCAGACAGAAAAAAGGAGACATTTTTCCTCTTACAGCCTTTATGGATGTAAAAGCAATCAGCGTAAAAAACGAAAAAAAAAAAAAAATCTTCATCACCCCCCACAAGTAGTGCAGTTTCACTATGGTGGCCCTGTACTGCTAGGGGTGACAGTATGCTAATAAAAAAAAAAAAAACATAATCATATAAAAAAAAAAATAGAAATGTAAAAAACATTTGAAAAATTATAATTTTTGGTTATAAAATAATTTGGTTTTCTTTTACCAAAAAGATAGCTCAATATATTTTGGCCAAGATTTATGAAGAAAAATTATTTATTTGCAACATTTTAAACACTTTTTTTTTTCAAAATGTTTGGAATTTTTCATTTATATAGCAAAAAAATAAAAATCCCAGCGGGGAATAAATACCACCAAAATAAAGTTTTATCCGTCTCAAAAAAATGCTGAAAAATTCATATGGGTACAGTGTTGCATGACCGCGCAATTGTCATTCAAAATGTGATAGCGCAGAAAGCTAGAAATTGGCCTGAACAGGAGGGGGTGAAAGTGTCCGGACTGGAAGGGGGGGAAAGTGTCCGGACTGGAAGGGGGGGGGGGGGGGAGTCCTGCCTAAAAGGGGTGAAAGTGTCAAGACTGGAAGACGGTGAAAGTGTACAGACTGGAAGGGGTGAAAGTGTCAAGACTGGAAGGGGGGGAGAGTGTCCGGACTGGAAGGGGGTGAAAGTGTCCGGACTGGAAGGGGGGAAAGTGTCCGGACTGGAAGGGGTGAAAGTGTCAAGACTGGAAGGGGGGGAGAGTGTCCAGACTGGAAGGGGGGGAAAGTGTCCGGACTGGAAGGGGGGGAAAGTGTCTGGACTGGAAGGGGGTGAAAGTGTCCGGACTGGAAGGGGGTGAAAGTGTCTGGACTGGAAGGGGAGAAAGTGTCCGGACTGGAAGGGGGTGAAAGTGTCTGGACTGGAAGGGGGGAAAGTGTCCGGACTGGAAGGGGGTGAAAGTGTCCGGACTGGAAGGGGGGTGAAAGTGTCCGGACTGGAAGGGGGGGAAGTGTCCGGACTGGAAGGGGGTGAAAGTGTCAAGGCTGGAAGGGGAGGAAGCGTCCGGACTGGAAGGGGGTGAATGTGTCCGGACTGGAAGGGGGGAAAGTGTCCGGACTGGAAGGGGGTGAAAGTGTCCGGACTGGAAGGGGGTGAAAATGTCTGGACTGGAAGGGGGGGAAGTGTCCAGACTAGAAGGGGGTGGAAGTGTCCGGACTGGAAGGGGTGAAAGTGTCGAGACTGGAAGGGGGGGAAAGTGTCCAGACTGGAAGGGGGGAAGTGTCCGGACTGGAAGGGGGGGAAAGTGTCTGGACTGGAAGGGGGTGAAAGTGTCCGGACTGGAAGGGGGTGAAAGTGTCTGGACTGGAAGGGGGGAAAGTGTCCGGACTGGAAGGGGGTGAAAGTGTCTGGACTGGAAGGGGGGAAAGTGTCCGGACTGGAAGGGGGTGAAAGTGTCCGGACTGGAAGGGGGTGAAAGTGTCCGGACTGGAAGGGGGGGGAAGTGTCCGGACTGGAAGGGGGTGAAAGTGTCAAGGCTGGAAGGGGAGGAAGCGTCCGGACTGGAAGGGGGGAAAGTGTCCGGACTGGAAGGGGGTGAAAGTGTCCGGACTGGAAGGGGGTGAAAATGTCTGGACTGGAAGGGGGGGGAAGTGTCCAGACTAGAAGGGGGTGGAAGTGTCCGGACTGGAAGGGGTGAAAGTGTCGAGACTGGAAGGGGGGGAAAGTGTCCAGACTGGAAGGGGGGAAGTGTCCGGACTGGAAGGGGGGGAAAGTGTCTGGACTGGAAGGGGGTGAAAGTGTCCGGACTGGAAGGGGGTAAAGTGTCCAGACTGGAAGGCGGTGAAAGTGTCCGGACTGGAAGGGGGTAAAGTGTCCAGACTGGAAGGCGGTGAAAGTGTCCAGACTGGAAGGGGTGAAAGTGTCAAGACTGGAAGGGGGGAAAGTGTCCGGACTGGAAGGGGGTGAAAGTGTCTGGACTGGAAGGGGGGAAAGTGTCCGGACTGGAAGGGGGTGAAAGTGTCCAGACTGGAAGGGGGGAAAGTGTCCGGACTGGAGGGGGTGAAAGTGTCCGGACTGGAAGGGGGGTGAAAGTGTCCGGACTGGAAGGGGGTGAAAGTGTCTGGACTGGAAGGGGGGGGAAGTGTCCAGACTAGAAGGGGGTGGAAGTGTCTGGACTGGAAGGGGGGAAAGTGTCTGGACTGGAAGGGGGTGGAAGTGTCCAGACTGGAAGGGGGTGAAAGTGTCCGGACTGGAAGGGGGGAAAGTGTCCAGACTGGAAGGCGGTGAAAGTGTCCGGACTGGAAGGGGTGAAAGTGTCGAGACTGGAAGGGGGGGAAGTGTCCGGACTGGAAGGGGGGAAAGTGTCCAGACTGGAAGGCGGTGAAAGTGTCTGTACTGGAAAGGGGGAAAGTGTCCAGACGGGAAGGCGGTGAAAGTGTCCGGACTGGAAGGGGGGAAAGTGTCCAGACTGAAAGGCGGTGAAAGTGTCCGGACTGGAAGGGGTGAAAGTGTCGAGACTGGAAGGGGGGGAAAGTGTCCAGACTGGAAGGGGGGAAGTGTCCGGACTGGAAGGGGGGGAAAGTGTCTGGACTGGAAGGGGGTGAAAGTGTCCGTACTGGAAGGGGGTAAAGTGTCCAGACTGGAAGGCGGTGAAAGTGTCCGGACTGGAAGGGGGTAAAGTGTCCAGACTGGAAGGCGGTGAAAGTGTCCAGACTGGAAGGGGTGAAAGTGTCAAGACTGGAAGGGGGGAAAGTGTCCGGACTGGAAGGGGGTGAAAGTGTCTGGACTGGAAGGGGGGAAAGTGTCCGGACTGGAAGGGGGTGAAAGTGTCCAGACTGGAAGGGGGGAAAGTGTCCGGACTGGAGGGGGTGAAAGTGTCCGGACTGGAAGGGGGGTGAAAGTGTCCGGACTGGAAGGGGGTGAAAGTGTCTGGACTGGAAGGGGGGGGAAGTGTCCAGACTAGAAGGGGGTGGAAGTGTCTGGACTGGAAGGGGGGAAAGTGTCTGGACTGGAAGGGGGTGGAAGTGTCCAGACTGGAAGGGGGTGAAAGTGTCCGGACTGGAAGGGGGGAAAGTGTCCAGACTGGAAGGCGGTGAAAGTGTCCGGACTGGAAGGGGTGAAAGTGTCGAGACTGGAAGGGGGGGAAGTGTCCGGACTGGAAGGGGGGAAAGTGTCCAGACTGGAAGGCGGTGAAAGTGTCTGTACTGGAAGGGGGGAAAGTGTCCAGACGGGAAGGCGGTGAAAGTGTCCGGACTGGAAGGGGGGAAAGTGTCCAGACTGAAAGGCGGTGAAAGTGTCCGGACTGGAAGGGGTGAAAGTGTCGAGACTGGAAGGGGGGGAAGTGTCCGGACTGGAAGGGGGTGAAAGTGTCTGGACTGGAAGGGGGTGAAAGTGTCTGGACTGGAAGGGAGGGGAAGTGTCCGGACGAGAAGGGGGTGGAAGTGTCCGGACTGGAAGGGGGGAAAGTGTCTGGACTGGAAGGGGGTGGAAGTGTCCAGACTGGAAGGGGGTGGAAGTGTCCGGACTGGAAGGGGGGAAAGTGTTCAGACTGGAAGGCGGTGAAAATGTCCAGACTGGAAGGGGTGAAAGTGTCGAGACTGGAAGGGGGGGAAAGTGTCCGTACTGGAAGGGGGGAAAGTGTCGAGACTGGAAGGTGGTGAAAGTGTCCGTACTGGAAGGGGGGAAAGTGTCCAGACTGGAAGGCGGTGAAAGTGTCTGGACTGGAAGGGGGGAAAGTGTCCAGATTGGAAGGCGGTGAAAGTGTCCGGACTGGAAGGGGGGAAAGTGTCCGGACTGGAAGGGGGGGGAAGTGTCCGGACTGGAAGGGGTGAAAGTGTCTAGACTGGAAGGGGGGGAAAGTGTCCAGACTGGAAGGGGGGGAAGTGTCCGGACTGGAAGGGGGGGAAAGTGTCTGGACTGGAAGGGGGTGAAAGTGTCCGTACTGGAAGGGGGGAAAGTGTCCAGACTGGAAGGCGGTGAAAGTGTCCGGACTGGAAGGGGGTAAAGTGTCCTGACTGGAAGGCGGTGAAAGTGTCCAGACTGGAAGGGGTGAAAGTGTCCGGACTGGAAAGGTGTGAAAGTGTCTGGACTGGAAGGGGGGAAAGTGTCCGGACTGGAAGGGGGTGAAAGTGTCCAGACTGGAAGGGGGGAAAGTGTCCGGACTGGAAGGGGGTGAAAGTGTCCGGACTGGAAGGGGGTGAAAGTGTCCGGACTGGAAGGGGGGGGAAGTGTCCGGACTGGAAGGGGGTGAAAGTGTCAAGACTGGAAGGGGAGGAAGTGTCCGGACTGGAAGGGGGTGAGAGTGTCCGGACTGGAAGGGGGGAAAGTGTCCGGACTGGAAGGGGGTGAAAGTGTCCGGACTGGAAGGGGGTGAAAGTGTCTGGACTGGAAGGGGGGGGAAGTGTCAAGACTAGGAGGGGGTGGAAGTGTCCGGACTGGAAGGGGGGAAAGTGTCTGGACTGGAAGGGGGTGGAAGTGTCCAGACTGGAAGGGGGTGAAAGTGTCCGGACTGGAAGGGGGGAAAGTGTCCAGACTGGAAGGCGGTGAAAGTGTCCGGACTGGAAGGGGTGAAAATGTCGAGACTGGAAGGGGGGAAGTGTCCGGACTGGAAGGGGGGAAAGTGTCCAGACTGGAAGGCGGTGAAAGTGTCCGTACTGGAAGGGGGTAAAGTGTCCAGACTGGAAGGCGGTGAAAGTGTCCGGACTGGAAGGGGGGAAAGTGTCCAGACTGAAAGGCGGTGAAAGTGTCCGGACTGGAAGGGGTTAAAGTGTCGAGACTGGAAGGGGGGGGTAAGTGTCCGGACTGGAAGGGGGTGAGAGTGTCCGGACTGGAAGGGGGGAAAGTGTCCGGACTGGAAGGGGGTGAAAGTGTCCGGACTGGAAGGGGGTGAAAGTGTCTGGACTGGAAGGGGGGTGAAAGTGTCCGGACTGGAAGGGGGGGGAAGTGTCCTGACTGGAAGGGGGTGAAAGTGTCAAGGCTGGAAGGGGAGAAAGCGTCCGGACTGGAAGGGGGTGAAAGTGTCCGGACTGGAAGGGGGGAAAGTGTCCGGACTGGAAGGGGGTGAAAGTGTCCGGACTGGAAGGGGGTGAAAATGTCTGGACTGGAAGGGGGGGGAAGTGTCCAGACTAGAAGGGGGTGGAAGTGTCCGGACAGGAAGGGGTGAAAGTGTCGAGACTGGAAGGGGGGGAAAGTGTCCAGACTGGAAGGGGGGAAGTGTCCGGACTGGAAGGGGGGGAAAGTGTCTGGACTGGAAGGGGGTGAAAGTGTCCATACTGGAAGGGGGGAAAGTGTCCAGACTGGAAGGCGGTGAAAGTGTCCGGACTGGAAGGGGGTAAAGTGTCCAGACTGGAAGGCGGTGAAAGTGTCCAGACTGGAAGGGGTGAAAGTGTCCAGACTGGAAGGGGTGAAAGTGTCAAGACTGGAAGGGGGGAAAGTGTCCGGACTGGAAGGGGGTGAAAGTGTCTGGACTGGAAGGGGGGAAAGTGTCCGGACTGGAAGGGGGTGAAAGTGTCCAGACTGGAAGGGGGGAAAGTGTCCGGATTGGAGGGGGTGAAAGTGTCCGGACTGGAAGGGGGGTGAAAGTGTCCGGACTGGAAGGGGGTGAAAGTGTCTGGACTGGAAGGGGGGGGAAGTGTCCAGACTAGAAGGGGGTGGAAGTGTCTGGACTGGAAGGGGGGAAAGTGTCTGGACTGGAAGGGGGTGGAAGTGTCCAGACTGGAAGGGGGTGAAAGTGTCCGGACTGGAAGGGGGGAAAGTGTCCAGACTGGAAGGCGGTGAAAGTGTCCGGACTGGAAGGGGGGAAAGTGTCCAGACTGAAAGGCGGTGAAAGTGTCCGGACTGGAAGGGGTGAAAGTGTCGAGACTGGAAGGGGGGGGGTAAGTGTCCGGACTGGAAGGGGGTGAGAGTGTCCGGACTGGAAGGGGGGAAAGTGTCCGGACTGGAAGGGGGTGAAAGTGTCCGGACTGGAAGGGGGTGAAAGTGTCTGGACTGGAAGGGGGGTGAAAGTGTCCGGACTGGAAGGGGGGGGAAGTGTCCGGACTGGAAGGGGGTGAAAGTGTCAAGGCTGGAAGGGGAGGAAGCGTCCGGACTGGAAGGGGGTGAAAGTGTCCGGACTGGAAGGGGGGAAAGTGTCCGGACTGGAAGGGGGTGAAAGTGTCCGGACTGGAAGGGGGTGAAAATGTCTGGACTGGAAGGGGGGGGAAGTGTCCAGACTAGAAGGGGGTGGAAGTGTCCGGACTGGAAGGGGTGAAAGTGTCGAGACTGGAAGGGGGGGAAAGTGTCCAGACTGGAAGGGGGGAAGTGTCCGGACTGGAAGGGGGGGAAAGTGTCTGGACTGGAAGGGGGTGAAAGTGTCCGTACTGGAAGGGGGGAAAGTGTCCAGACTGGAAGGCTGTGAAAGTGTCCGGACTGGAAGGGGGTAAAGTGTCCAGACTGGAAGGCGGTGAAAGTGTCAAGACTGGAAGGGGTGAAAGTGTCAAGACTGGAAGGGGGGAAAGTGTCCGGACTGGAAGGGGGTGAAAGTGTCTGGACTGGAAGGGGGGAAAGTGTCCGGACTGGAAGGGGGTGAAAGTGTCCAGACTGGAAGGGGGGAAAGTGTCCGGACTGGAGGGGGTGAAAGTGTCCGGACTGGAAGGGGGGAAAGTGTCTGGACTGGAAGGGGGTGGAAGTGTCCAGACTGGAAGGGGGTGAAAGTGTCCGGACTGGAAGGGGGGAAAGTGTCCAGACTGGAAGGCGGTGAAAGTGTCCGGACTGGAAGGGGTGAAAGTGTCGGGACTGGAAGGGGGGGAAGTGTCCGGACTGGAAGGGGGGAAAGTGTCCAGACTGGAAGGCGGTGAAAGTGTCTGTACTGGAAGGGGGGAAAGTGTCCAGACGGGAAGGCGGTGAAAGTGTCCGGACTGGAAGGGGGGAAAGTGTCCAGACTGAAAGGCGGTGAAAGTGTCCGGACTGGAAGGGGTGAAAGTATCGAGACTGGAAGGGGGGGAAGTGTCCGGACTGGAAGGGGGTGAAAGTGTCTGGACTGGAAGGGGTGAAAGTGTCTGGACTGGAAGGGGGGGGAAGTGTCCGGACTGGAAGGGGGTGGAAGTGTCCGGACTGGAAGGGGGGAAAGTGTCTGGACTGGAAGGGGGTGGAAGTGTCCAGACTGGAAGGGGGTGGAAGTGTCCGGACTGGAAGGGGGGAAAGTGTCGAGACTGGAAGGGGGGGAAAGTGTCCGTACTGGAAGGGGGGAAAGTGTCGAGACTGGAAGGCGGTGAAAGTGTCCGTACTGGAAGGGGGGAAAGTGTCCAGACTGGAAGGCGGTGAAAGTGTCCGGACTGGAAGGGGGGAAAGTGTCCAGATTGGAAGGCGGTGAAAGTGTCCGGACTGGAAGGGGGGAAAGTGTCCGGACTGGAAGGGGGGGGAAGTGTCCGGACTGGAAGGGGTGAAAGTGTCTAGACTGGAAGGGGGGGAAAGTGTCCAGACTGGAAGGGGGGGAAGTGTCCGGACTGGAAGGGGGGGAAAGTGTCTGGACTGGAAGGGGGGAAAGTGTCCATATTGGAAGGCGGTGAAAGTGTCCGGACTGGAAGGGGGGAAAGTGTCCGGACTGGAAGGGGGGGGAAGTGTCCGGACTGGAAGGGGTGAAAGTGTCTAGACTGGAAGGGGGGGAAAGTGTCCAGACTGGAAGGGGGGGAAGTGTCCGGACTGGAAGGGGGGGAAAGTGTCTGGACTGGAAGGGGGTGAAAGTGTCCGTACTGGAAGGGGGGAAAGTGTACAGACTGGAAGGCGGTGAAAGTGTCCGGACTGGAAGGGGGTAAAGTGTCCAGACTGGAAGGCGGTGAAAGTGTCCAGACTGGAAGGGGTGAAAGTGTCCGGACTGGAAGGGGGTGAAAGTGTCTGGACTGGAAGGGGGGAAAGTGTCCGGACTGGAAGGGGGTGAAAGTGTCCAGACTGGAAGGGGAGAAAGTGTCCGTACTGGAAGGGGGTGAAAGTGTCCGGACTGGAAGGGGGTGAAAGTGTCCGGACTGGAAGGGGGGGGAAGTGTCCGGACTGGAAGGGGGTGAAAGTGTCAAGACTGGAAGGGGGGAAAGTGTCCGGACTGGAAGGGGGTGAAAGTGTCCGGACTGGAAGGGGGTGAAAGTGTCTGGACTGGAAGGGGGGGGAAGTGTCAAGACTAGGAGGGGGTGGAAGTGTCCGGACTGGAAGGGGGGAAAGTGTCTGGACTGGAAGGGGGTGGAAGTGTCCAGACTGGAAGGGGGTGAAAGTGTCCGGACTGGAAGGGGGGAAAGTGTCCAGACTGGAAGGCGGTGAAAGTGTCCGGACTGGAAGGGGTGAAAATGTCGAGACTGGAAGGGGGGGAAGTGTCCGGACTGAAAGGGGGGAAAGTGTCCAGACTGGAAGGCGTTGAAAGTGTCCGTACTGGAAGGGGGTAAAGTGTCCAGACTGGAAGGCGGTGAAAGTGTCCGGACTGGAAGGGGGGAAAGTGTCCAGACTGAAAGGCGGTGAAAGTGTCCGGACTGGAAGGGGTGAAAGTGTCGAGACTGGAAGGGGGGGGGGGAAGTGTCCGGACTGGAAGGGGGTGAAAGTGTCCGAACTGGAAGGGGGGAAAATGTCCGGACTGGAAGGGGGTGAAAGTGTCCGGACTGGAAGGGGGGTGAAAGTGTCCGGACTGGAAGGGGTGAAAGTGTCCAGACTGGAAGGGGAGGAAGTGTCCGGACTGGAAGGGGGTGAAAGTGTCCGGACTGGAAGGGGGGAAAGTGTCCGGACTGGAAGGGGGTGAAAGTGTCCAGACTGGAAGGGGGGAAAGTGTCCGGACTGGAAGGGGGTGAAAGTGTCTGGACTGGAAGGGGGTGAAAGTGTCCGGACTGGAAGGGGGTGAAAGTGTCCGGACTGGAAGGGGGGTGAAAGTGTCCAGACTGGAAGGGGTGAAAGTGTCGAGACTGGAAGGGGAGGAAGTGTCCGGACTGGAAGGGGGTGAAAGTGTCCGGACTGGAAGGTGGAAAAGTGTCCGGTCTGGAAGGGGGTGAAAGTGTCCAGACTGGAAGGGGGGAAAGTGTCCGGACTGGAAGGGGGTGAAAGTGTCCGGACTGGAAGGGGGTGAAAGTGTCCGGACTGGAAGGGGGGTGAAAGTGTCAGGACTGGAAGGGGGTGAAAGTTTCCGGCATGGAAGGGGGTGAAAGTGTTCGGACTGGAAAGGGGTGAAAGTGTCCGGACTGGAAGGGGGGTGAAAGTGTCCGGACTGGAAGGGGGGTGAAAGTGTCTGGACTGGAAGGGGTGAAAGTGTCGAGACTGGAAGGGGAGGAAGTGTCCGGACTGGAAGGGGGGGGTGAAAGTGTCCGGACTGGAAGGGGGGAAAGTGTCCAGACTGGAAGGCGGTGAAAGTGTCCGTACTGGAAGGGGGGAAAGTGTCCAGACTGGAAGGCGGTGAAAGTGTCCGGACTGGAAGGGGGGAAAGTGTCCGGACTGGAAGGGGGGGAAAGTGTCCAGACTGGAAGGAGGGGAAGTGTCTGGACTGGAAGGGGGGGAAAGTGTCTGGACTGGAAGGGGGTGAAAGTGTCCGTACTGGAAGGGGGGAAAGTGTCCAGACTGGAAGGCGGTGAAAGTGTCCGGACTGGAAGGGGGTAAAGTGTCCAGACTGGAAGGCGGTGAAAGTGTCCAGACTGGAAGGGGTGAAAGTGTCTGGACTGGAAGGGGGTGAAAGTGTCTGGACTGGAAGGGGGGAAAGTGTCCGGACTGGAAGGGGGTGAAAGTGTCCAGACTGGAAGGGGGGAAAGTGTCCGGACTGGAAGGGGGTGAAAGTGTCCGGACTGGAAGGGGGTGAAAGTGTCCGGACTGGAAGGGGGGGGAAGTGTCCGGACTGGAAGGGGGTGAAAGTGTCAAGACTGGAAGGGGAGGAAGTGTCCGGACTGGAAGGGGGTGAGAGTGTCCGGACTGGAAGGGGGGAAAGTGTCCGGACTGGAAGGGGGTGAAAGTGTCCGGACTGGAAGGGGGTGAAAGTGTCTGGACTGGAAGGGGGGGGAAGTGTCAAGACTAGGAGGAGGTGGAAGTGTCCGGACTGGAAGGGGGGAAAGTGTCTGGACTGGAAGGGGGTGGAAGTGTCCAGACTGGAAGGGGGTGAAAGTATCCGGACTGGAAGGGGGGAAAGTGTCCAGACTGGAAGGCGGTGAAAGTGTCCGTACTGGAAGGGGTGAAAGTGTCGAGACTGGAAGGGGGGGAAGTGTCCGGACTGGAAGGGGGGAAAGTGTCCAGACTGGAAGGCGGTGAAAGTGTCCGTACTGGAAGGGGGGAAAGTGTCCAGACTGGAAGGCGGTGAAAGTGTCCGGACTGGAAGGGGGGAAAGTGTCCAGACTGAAAGGCGGTGAAAGTGTCCGGACTGGAAGGGGGTGAAAGTGTCGAGACTGGAAGGGGGGGAAGTGTCCGGACTGGAAGGGGGTGAAAGTGTCCGGACTGGAAGGGGGGAAAGTGTCCGGACTGGAAGGGGATGAAAGTGTCCGGACTGGAAGGGGGGTGAAAGTGTCCGGACTGGAAGGGGTGAAAGTGTCCAGACTGGAAGGGGAGGAAGTGTCCGGACTGGAAGGGGGTGAAAGTGTCCGGACTGGAAGGGGGGAAAGTGTCCGGACTGGAAGGGGGTGAAAGTGTCCAGACTGGAAAGGGGGAAAGTGTCCGGACTGGAAGGGGGTGAAAGTGTCTGGACTGGAAGGGGGTGAAAGTGTCCGGACTGGAAGGGGGTGAAAGTGTCCGGACTGGAAGGGGGGTGAAAGTGTCCGGACTGGAAGGGCTGAAAGTGTCGAGACTGGAAGGGGAGGAAGTGTCCGGACTGGAAGGGGGTGAAAGTGTCCGGACTGGAAGGGGAGAAAGTGTCCGGTCTGGAAGGGGGTGAAAGTGTCCAGACTGGAAGGGGGGAAAGTGTCCGGACTGGAAGGGGGTGAAAGTGTCAGGACTGGAAGGGGGTGAAAGTGTCCAGACTGGAAGGGGGGAAAGTGTCCGGACTGGAAGGGGGTGAAAGTGTCCGGACTGGAAGGGGGTGAAAATGTCCGGACTGGAAGGGGGGTGAAAGTGTCAGGACTGGAAGGGGGTGAAAGTTTCCGGCATGGAAGGGGGTGAAAGTGTCCGGACTGGAATGGGGTGAAAGTGTCCGGACTGGAAGGGGGGTGAAAGTGTCCGGACTGGAAGGGGGGTGAAAGTGTCTGGACTGGAAGGGGTGAAAGTGTCGAGACTGGAAGGGAAGGAAGTGTCCGGACTGGAAGGGGGTGAAAGTGTCCGGACTGGAAGGGGGGAAAGTGTCCGGACTGGAAGGGGGTGAAAGTGTCCAGACTGGAAGGGGGGAAAGTGTCCGGACTGGAAATGGGTGAAAGTGTCTGGACTGGAAGGGGGTGAAAGTGTCCGGACTGGAAGATGGTGAAAGTGTCCGGTCTGGAAGGGGGGTGAAAGTGTCCGGACTGGAAGGGGTGAAAGTGTCGAGACTGGAAGGGGAGGAAGTGTCCGGACTGGAAGGGGGTGAAAGTGTCCGGACTGGAAGGGGGGAAAGTGTCCGGTCTGGAAGGGGGTGAAAGTGTCCAGACTGGAAGGGGGGAAAGTGTCCAGACTGGAAGGGGGGAAAGTGTCCGGACTGGAAGGGGGTGAAAGTGTCTGGACTGGAAGGGGGTGAAAGTGTCCGGACTGGAAGGGGGTGAAAGTGTCCGGTCTGGAAGGGGGGTGAAAGTGTCCGGACTGGAAGGGGTGAAAGTGTCGAGACTGGAAGGGGAGGAAGTGTCCGGACTGGAAGGGGGTGAAAGTGTCCGGACTGGAAGGGGGGAAAGTGTCCGGACTGGAAGGGGGTGAAAGTGTCCGGACTGGAAGGGGGTGAAAGTGTCCGGACTGGAAGGGGGGTGAACGTGTCAGGACTGGAAGGGGGTGAAAGTTTCCGGCATGGAAGGGGGTGAAAGTGTCCGGACTGGAAGGGGGTGAAAGTGTCCGGACTGGAAGGGGGGTGAAAGTGTCCGGACTGGAAGGGGGGTGAAATGTCCGGACTGGAAGGGGGTGAAAGTGTCCAGACTTGAAGGGGGTGAAAGTGTCCGGACTGGAAGGAGGTGAAAGTGTCTGGACTGGAAGGGGGGGAAAGTGTCTGTACTGGAAGGGGGGGAAAGTGTCTGGACTGGAAGGGGGTGAAAGTATCCGGACTGGAAGGGGGGGGGGGAGTGTCCGGACTGGAAAGGGGGGGAAAGTGTCCGGACTGGAAGGGGGGGAAAGTGTCCAGACTGGAAGGGGGTGAAAGTGTCCAGACTGGAAGGGGGGGTGAAAGTGTCCGGACTGGAAGGGGGGGGTGAAAGTGTCCGGACTGGAAGGGGGGGGGTGAAAGTGTCCGGACTGGAATGGGGAGAAAGTGGCCAGACTGGAAGGGGGGTGAAAGTTTCCAGACTGGAAGGGGGGGGAGTTTCTGGACTGGAAGGGGTGGAAAGTGTCCGGACTGGAAGGGGGGGTGAAAGTGTCCAGACTGGAAGGGGGGGAGTTTCTGGACTGGAAGGGGGTGAAAGCGTCCGGACTTGAAGTGGCTAAAGTGTACTCAATAAACAGTTTTGAACAGATAAGTCTTTTTCTTAGTTTTTCTGACCTCCTGAACGGATTAATTGGTTTTCAATGCATTCCTATGGGAAACCACGTTTCGGTTTACAAATTGTTTGCAATACGAAACATCCCACAGAACGCATTAAATTTGTAAACTGAGGTACGCCTGTATATACAAGTGAATGATTAAAAAAAACAGAATAGAAAGTATCTCACAATAGATAAATGTTCAATATACAGTGAAAAAAAACCACATCATAAAAGTCCACCATATAACTCTTCCACCTCTTCTTAACGTCCGTTCTGAAATAAACTTCACCAAAGTGCACTTCAACCAATAACAAATGTGCTTCCACCACCTTCCTGTGTGGCCACTTACCTCAGGATATTGACTCCTGAATTAGGAAAAAAACACAAAAACTCCTTGCCCTTTAAGGGCTCACTCCACATGGCTCAAAGTAGTTGTTAAATCTCCAGGAGACCTCTCAGTTCTTCAAAGGGATGATCCTACAGAACAGGAAAATCTCCTCGTTGCTCAATATGTTAAGCTTTAAGAACCATTTATTAAAATGAAATTAAAACCATTCATAAAATAAGTGCGCTATATCCACCGCACACAGAATAAATCACCTCTTTCAATAAATAATGCTCTTAAGGCTGGGTAATGGCCCCAGATACCTCAACAAGATGGCCGACCTCCAGTTCCTGTATGCGACGATGTCATCCGGCCACGCCCTTGACGCGTTTCTTCATCCACACAGGACTGCTTTAGAAGGTATTACAAAACGCGTCAAGGGACAAATGACATCATCGCGCACAGGAACCCGGCCATCTTGGTGAAGTATTTGAAGCTTGGAGTCACTGAGCTCCTGAGAGCGACCCATTCTTTCACCAATGTTTGTAGAAGCAGTCTGCATGCCTAGGGGCTTGATTGTATACACCTGTGTCCATGGAGGGGATTGGAACACCTGAATCACATGATATGGAGGGGATTGGAGCACCTGAATCACATGATATGGAGGGGATTGGAGCACCTGAATCACACGATTGGGAGGGGATTGGAGCACCTGAATCACGCGATTGGGAGGGGATTGGAGCACCTGAATCACACGATTGGGAGGGGATTGGAGCACCTGAATCACACGATTGGGAGGGGATTGGAGCACCTGAATCACACGATAGGGAGGGGATTGCAGCACCTGAATCACACAATAGGGAGGGGATTGCAGCACCTGAATCACACGATAGGGAGGGGATTGCAGCACCTGAATCACACGATAGGGAGGGGATTGGAACACCTGAATCACATGATATGGAGGGGATTGGAACACCTGAATCACATGAATTGGGGGCTGGCCCAATATTTTTGGCAATATTGTGTATATTAGGGCAGCCTTTCTCAACCTTTTTACCCCTAAGGAGCCCTTGAAGTAATTTTCAGGTCTCTGGGAACTCCTATTAAAACCAGTTCATTGCGGGGGGGGGGGGGGGGGGGGGGGGGTGGAAGAACAGGATTGATAGTTTATTTACACAAAGGTACCCCCCTCCATTTTATTCTTAGACAATTCAGATCGGGTGTGGCCTTTACAGGAGAACCTACTGCAAAAAGAAAATAAAAGCATGGAGCACCCCCAAGTTTTATGCTAGACCATTTATTATCTAGTATGGATTTTAAGGAGGAACCCCATACAAAAACCAGGGGAAAAATGCATGGAGACCCCCACAAAATCAATACCAGAAACTTCTCTGAGAATGCAGTTTTGCAGGCCAGGAAAGGGGTAAGACAAGCATGCATCCCCCCATCCTGCCTGAACCATACCAAACCGTATGAGCCAGTGAGAAGCAGTGTGGAAGCCTTCCCTCCCCAACAGTGAGATGAAAAGCTCAATAACATCCATAAACGCACTCATTCTATCTCAGTATAAGAAATGGACACTAAATCGCATACAAGATGGCGTATGATTCCACACAATTTTCCCCGAAGTTTAGCACGCATGCTTTAGATACATTCAAATACTTTCTTTCTGGAGTTGTAAAGTACTACAACCCCTGGGACACATCTGTGTACAAAATACGGTCTCCCTAAGATGTATGAGTGTATCTAATTATTTGCATTTTTTAGATTCTATATCTATAGATAAATTCTGAGTATATACACTCACCGGCCACTTTATTAGGTCCTCCTGTTCAATTGCTTGGTAACACAACTTGAAAGCATGGATCCATCCTGCCTGGTATCAACGGTTAAGGCTGGTGGCAGTGGTGTCATGGTGTGGTGGATCCATCCTGCCTTGTATCAATGGTTCAGGCTGGTGGTGGTGGTGTCATGGTGTGGGGGATCCATCCTGCCTTGTGTCAATGGTTCAGGCTGGTGGTGGTGGTGTCATGGTGTGGTGGATCCATCCTGCCTTGTATCCATGGTTCAGGCTGGTGGTGGTGGTGTCATGGTGTGGGGGATCCATCCTGCCTTGTATCAATGGTTCAGGCTGGTGGTGATGGTGTCATGGTGTGGGGGATCCATCCTGCCTTGTATCAATGGTTCAGGCTGGTGGTGGGGGTGTCATGGTGTGGTGGATCTACCCTGCCTTGTATCAATGGTTCAGGCTGGTGGTGGTGGTGTCATGGTGTGAGGGATCCATCCTGCCTTGGATCCAAGGTTCAGGCTGGTGGTGTCATGGTGTGGGGGATCCATCCTGCCTTGTATCAATGGTTCAGGCTGGTGGTGGTGGTGTCATGGTGTGGTGGATCCATCCTGCCTTGTATCAATGGTTCAGGCTGGTTGTGGTGGTGTCATGGGGTGGTGGATCCATCCTGCCTTGTATCCATGGTTCAGGCTGGTGGTGGTGGTGTCATGGTGTGGTGTATCCATCCTGCCTTGTATCAATGGTTCAGGCTGGTGGTGTCATGGTGTGGGGGAGATTTTCTCGGCACTAGCAAGGTTGACCTAATAAAGTGGCCAGTGAGTGTAGTTCAACGTCTAAAGCTTTGATATGTATCAGTATTAAGTTTTGTCTTTTTCCTTTCCTAGACTTGGAGGATAAAATGTTCTTCTTCCCCAAAGAAACCAGCACAGCTCATGTCATCCTAAGACCAAATATTACAAAGCCATTGCAGAAAGCCAGCGTCTGTCTACATACCTACAGTGATCTTTCACGCCTCTATTCTCTCCTGTCTGGAGCTACTACGAAAAACTTTGATGCTTTTCTAATCATGTTCCAGGCTCCAAACACCCTTAATGTGTACATAAACAACGCACTCGCTGCTTTCAGGATAGACTCAGAGCCTCTGGACTGGAGACACACCTGTGTGGCCTGGGCCTCCGACACTGGATTGGTCCAACTCTGGGTCAATGGGAAACTCTACCTTGGAGGACCTACCATGATAGGGTCTTCTATTGCAGCTGAAATCAGCATTATAGTTGGACAGGAACAAGATTCCTATGGTGGAGGGTTTGATGCTAAGCAGTCATTGGTTGGTGAAATAAGTGATGTCCACATGTGGGACTATGCCCTGACACAAGAAGACATCCAGAAAGTCGTCTCTGGTGATCTCCATGGAAATGTCATTAATTGGAAGTCGCTACTCTATGAAATGAAAGGGGATGTTCTTCTCCTGCCTAAAAATTTGCGTAAGTCTCTAACCTTAAAGCGATGCTAAACGTAGAAGTGTTAATTGCCATCATTCATTCACATATATGTCATGGCAATTTGTTTTCTTTTCCTTCAAGTACCCCTTATTCCTGCAGCTCTGTCGTGTGGTCACATGATCTCTCCCTGTTTTTTTGCATCTGCAGGGAAAGATCCTTGGGGGATGGGGCTTCTATTCCCATATTGAAGAAAAATATATTTGAAATATATTTTTAAAATATTCTTCCCAAATATATTGCCATATATTTGAAACGCTACAATTTTGGCCGTATTCAATATATTTCAATTAAAAAAAAAAATTATATATATATATATATATATATATATATATATATATATATATATGCTGCATGTTGAAATATGTTTTTATTATAAAATATATGAAAAATATATTTTTAAAGATACATTTCAAATATACTGTATGTCTTTACAAATATCAATCTACATTTTTGGAATGCGTTTACAAATATATGTAAGAAATATATCTAAAAATTACTTTTTTATATTTAAAAAAAAATCTGAAGAATATATTTTAAAAAATATATTTTTTTAAATATATTCTTCAGATTTTTTTGTGGGTTGCTTTGGTAATGTATTTTCTCTATAGTGTTTTAACTGTTTTGCAGCTCCCTATAAATCTTTATTGATCATCAAATGTGTATTTTTTTGTGCATTAATATGGTGTAGGTGGAGTCATAGATGATTGACACCAGCTTTCATTTTGTTCACACAGCGTGTGCACCTATGGCTTTTTTATTTCATTTACAGGTATTAGCAATCACATTTGATACATTTAATCAGGAGGAATCAGACAGGGAGATTAAATGATATAAAAGGTAATAGCTGTGGGGGGATGAGCTGATGAAGTAAAATGCAGTGTATTAGTTAGGAGCAGGATAGGCTTCTATATAAGAAAAGTGTTTTCAGGGAGCGCCTAAAGATGGATAGATTAGGAGATAGTCAGACAGATTGGGGTAGGGAGTTCCAGAGGATAGGCGAGGCTCTGGAGATATCCTGGAGGCGAGCGTGGGAGGAGGTGATGAGGAAGCTAGAGCACAAGGTCTTGGGAGTTGTCAAAAGGATAATTTTGGTGGTATTGTAAGATTAGATTAGTTGTGTAGCTGGGGGCAGAGTTGTGGATGGCTTTGTAAGTTATTGTTACTATTCTGAATTCAATTCATGTGAGCGGAAGCCAGCGGAGGGAGGTGAAGGGCACTGAATGGAGGCCAGTGGAGGGATTGGCAGAAACAAGTGAAGGGCACTGAATGGAGGCCAGTGGAGTGATTGGCTTAGACAGGTGAAGGGCACTGAATGGAGGCCAGTGGAGGGATTGGCAGAGACAGGTGAAGGGCACTGAATGGATGCCAGTGGAGGGATTGGCAGAGAGGGGTGAAGGACACTGAATGGAGGCCAGTGGAGGGATTTACAGAAAGAGGTGAAGGGCACTGAATGCAGACCAGTAGAGAGACTGGCAGAGAGAGGTGAAGGGCACTGAATGGAGGCCAGTGGAGAGATTGGCAGAGAAGGGTGAAGGACACTGAATGGAGGCCAGTGGTGGGATTGGCAGAGAGGGGTGAAGGGCACTGAATGGAGGCCAGTGGAAGGATTGGCAGAGAGGGGTGGAGGACACTGAGTGGGGGCCAGTGGAAGGATTAGCAGAGAGGGGTGGAGGATACTGAATGGAGGCCAATGGAGGGATTGGCAGAAAGGGATGGAGGACACTGAATGGAAGCCAGTGAAGGGATTGGCAGAGTGATATGGAGGACAATGAATGGAAGCCAGTGGAGGGTTTGGCAGAGAGGGGTGGAGGACACTGAATGAAGGCCAATGGAGGGATTGGCAGAAAGGGATGGAGGACACTGAATGGAAGCCAGTGGAGGGATTGGCAGAGAGGGATGGAGGACAATTAATGGAGGCCAGTTGAGGGATTGGCAGAGAGAGGTGAAGGACACTGAATGGAGGCCAGTGGAAGGATTGGCAGAAAGAGGTGAAGAACACTGAATGGAGGCCAGTGGAGGGATTGGCAGAGAGAGGTGAAGGGCACTGAATGGAGGCCAGTGGAAGGATTGGCAGAGAGGGGTGAAGGACACTGAATGGAGGCCAGTGGAGGGATTGGCAGAGAGGGGTGAAGGGCACTGAATGGAGGCCAGTGCAGGGATTAGCAGAGAGGGGTGGAGGACACTGAGTATGGGCCAGTCGAAGGATTGTCAGAGAGGGGTGGAGGACACTGAATGAAGGCCAATAGAGGGATTGGCAGAAAGGGATGGAGGACACTGAACGGAAGCCAATGGAGGGATTGGCAGAAAGGGATGGAGGACACTGAATGGAAGCCAGTGGAGGGATTGGCAGAGAGGGATGGAGGACAATTAATGGAGACCAGTGGAGGGATTGGCAGAGAAGGGTGGAGGACACTGAATGGAGGACAGTGGAAGTATTAGTAGAAAGGGGTGGAGGACACTGAATGGAGGACAGTGGAGGTATTAGCAGAAAGGGATGGAGGACAGTGAGTGGAGGACAGTGGAGGGATTGGCAGAGAGGGATAGAGGACACTGAATGAAGGCCAATAGAGGGATTGGCAGAAAGGGATGGAGGACACTGAATGGAAGCCAGTGGAGGGATTGGCAGAGTGGGATGGAGGACAAGGAATGGAGGCCAGTGGAGGGTTTGGCAGAGAGGGGTGGAGGACACTGAATGGAAGCCAATGGAGGGATTGGCAGAAAGGGATGGAGGACACTGAATGGAAGCCAGTGGAGGGATTGGCAGAGAGGGATAGAGGACACTAAATAGATGCCAGTGGAGGGAAGGATTGGCAGTGAGGGGTGGAGGACACTGAGAGGAGGCCAGTGGAGGGATCGGCATAGATGGGTATTAGACACGGAACAGTTGGTAAGGTGGATGACCCTGGCAGCAGTATTCATGATGGACTGGAGGGGGGACGGCCTGTGTAAAGGTAATCCAATGAGGAGGGAGTTGCAGTAGTCAAGACGAGAGATAACCAGGGAGTGAATTGTGAGCTTTGTGGTGTGATTGGTCAGGAAGTATTTTGAAGATGTTGCGGAGGTTGAGGCGGCATGATTTGAACAGTGATTGGATGTGGGGCAGAAAGAATAGTTCAGAGTGCAGGATTACACCCAGCACCATGGCATGTGGGGACTGGTTGATGGTCGTTCTTTACAGAGAAATCAAGAGAAGAGGCACGTGGGGGAGGTAATATTACAAGCTCGGTTTTGGATAGATTGTGTTTGAGGAAGTGGAGTGACATCCAGTCTGATGTGTCTGTTAGTAAATTAGTGATACGTGAGGAAACTGATGGGGTGAGCTGAGGAGCAGAGAGATAGGTTTAGGTGTCATCAGCATAGAGATGGTATTGGAGGGCATAGGAGGCTTCAGCTGACCCAGGGAGGAGGTGCAGGTAGGAGAGATCCAAGAACAGAATTTCAGGGGACCCTGGCGGGAAAAGGAATGGGAGGGGAGGAGGTGAGTTCGGTGTATTTAGGTTTTGTGCTGCCCTAGGCAACACAAAAATTGGACGCCTCCCTCCCCGGCAGAGAGAGAGCCTCACACCAACCAACACCAGACCCCCCACCTTCCCTGCAGAGAGAGCCTGACAGTTACCAACAACACCCCTTCCCCATTCCCCCCCACCTGAGAGCCTTCCACTAACATTCACTCCCCCTATGGTGACAGAGAGAAAGACACTCACCTTCACAGCTCTGGACATCCCCGGGAACGTCAGTTGGGCTCCGCATACACAATCAAGGAGCCTGCAGCCTCTCTCAGATCCCCCCTGGTCTCCATGCCACATATGTCCCTTCTTCCAAGGGGCAGTGCTGTCCCCCAGAAAATACCACCCTAGGCAAAGGCCTTGTTTGCCTTGTGGTACACGCCTGGATAGAGTTGTAAGAGACAGTGAAGGAGTGGAGAGATGGGTAAGATGAGAATGAATGAAGATGAAAGAATATTCTTTCAAAATTATGATAGTCCTATAAAGTGGAACTCCGAGGAAATAAAATATATGTAAATTCAGTGCCTGTCCCATAGTCCTGCATTGTAGGTGGGGGCACTACGGGCCCACCCACAAGACAGATCATTAGAGGGAAGAGGTGAGTGTCGGCTACCAGGGGAGTGAGGGATAAGTAAAAGTGCTCATTGTTGGCAGCCTAATCAAAATCCAACATTTAACCCTTGAAGTGTGAGTGAGTGCGGGTGTGTGTGGAGGGGGAGGGGGGAGGAGCATTACTGACGTAATGTTTTTATATTCCCGGGATTTAGCTTTAGTTTTTTTTATTCAGCCTTCGAGCATTATTATACTAATGAAATGTACTGACCAGGGGCGGGCTGACAATTCATGGGGCCCCCGGGCAATAGGGGACCATGGGACCCCTGTGTCCTTGCCCACACTCAAATCACACCCAAAAAAGCCTATGAAAGGTACCAGGGACATCTCATGGGGCCCCCTACTGACCCTGGGCCGTCAGGCAGTGCCCGAGTTCCCCAATGGTCAGTCCGCCCCTGGCACTGACTGTATATCGATATTACTGACACATTAGAGTGGTCCTAAATGCAGATGATTTTTTTACCTCAATGTATTTTCTACATTAAAGTAAAAAAAACCTTCTGAGTGCAGCTCCCCCTCCCAGCCCCCCTATACTTATCTGACCCCAATCTCAACCCAGCACTGTGCCATAAAGCACAGCCTCTCTCCGCTATCTCCCTCCTCATTGGCCATTGGCTCCCCCTCCTGTTAATCATAGCCAATGAAGAGAGAAAAGGGGGCAGGGTGGAGCTTCGTTCTGTGTGCAGCGAGCACACACGAGTGCCCCCCAGAGTAAACAGCTTGCTATGGGGCACCTGGCAGGGGGGATGGGCCAGGAGCGCCAGCAGGGGACCTGAGAAGAGGAGGATCGGGACTGCTCTGTGCAAAATCATAACACAGAGCAGGTAAGCATGACATGTTTGTTATTTATATAACATAAGAATAGATCCTTTACAATCACTTTAATGAATGCGGCACCCCGATTATATCCCTGGCAGTGTTAGAGCTTCTATACTTTTACAGCTTAGGTCTTCTTTGCTTTAATTAACATGTTAGCAGAACATTTGGAGACAAAAGTAAGTCCCTTGATTGGCCAACTGAGTAGATGACTGAGGTAAGCTGCCAAAACACTTTAGTTACTGGATCTGAAAGCCACATATACACAAAACAGAAAGGAATAGACTGACCTTCCGAGATACATAGATGTGCGCACAGGGTGTGGCAGATGTGCCTGGGCACGCCCTAATCACCTAAACATTACAGTTCTTGCTCTGTGTGCCAATGATGAGATGGTTGCTCCCATTTCTCTTTCACTCTGAATCTGCAAGTAGTGAGATGATGTGCCCTCAGGGGGATCAAAAAGATACGCATGTGTGTTTGAGCTTTGGGGTGCTCACCCTAATACAATAGGCTGCGCACACTTATGCTGAGATACATGGGAGTATCCAACTGGTTTTTTTTTTTTTTTTTAGATTTTACCATCTATAAATAAATTCAGACTTTATTGTTCATCATCTAAAGCTTTGATCTGTAGCAGTAATGAGTTTTGTCTGTTTCCTTCCCTAGACTTGGAGAGTAAAGTCTTCGTCTTCCCCAAAGAAACCAGCACAGCTCATGTCATTCTAAGACCTGAAATTACAAGACCATTGCAGGAAGTCAGCGTCTGTCTACGTTCCTATACTGACCTTTCCCGCCCCTATACTCCCTTCTCTCTTGCTACTCCCGGGAAGGACAACGCCTTTCTCATCTACCTACAGCCCCCAAAAACTTGTTCTGTATATATTAACCAGGAAGTCACTCATTTTAAGACAGACTCGGAGTCTTTGGACTGGAGGCACATCTGTGTGACCTGGGACTCCAACACTGGAGTGGTCCAACTTTGGGTCAATGGGAAACTCTACCCCAGAAGAGTCTCCATGAAAGGGTCTTCTATCGCACCTAAGACCAGCATTGTCCTGGGGCAGGAACAAGATTGTTTTGGTGGAGGGTTTGATGTTTCTCAGTCATTGGTTGGTGAAATAAGTGATGTCCACATGTGGGATTATGTCCTGACACCAGGAAATGTACAGAAGGTCATCTCTGGTGGTCTCCTTGGAAATGTCATTAATTGGAATTCTCTAGTCTATGATATCAACTGGGAAGTTCTCATCCAGCCAAAACCTTAATGCAACCAGCTTACAATATACATCTTTGGGCGGATTTACTAAAGGCAAAGAGGCTGTTTACTTTGCAAGGGAATTTCCCTTAGTATATGAGGTGAAGCTCTGATGACTTCCAACATTTAGTTTGAGGGCACATCTGTGTGACCTGGAACTCCGACACTGATAAAGACCACCATTGGGTCAATGAGAAACTCAGACGTGAAGCTCTGCTGACTTCCAACCACTCTTATTTTCCCGACATGTGATTGGAGATTCTTAGCAAAATGAATTGTCACCACATTGACTTATGCAGGCCATAGATGGGGGAGAAAACCGGCCGGTTTTTCTTTAAAAAAACGAAAAATCGGTCGTTCAATAGGCCGACGTTACCAGGAACGGTAAAAAAAATCGGCTGATTTTCATCCCGTCTACAGCCGGCAAAAAGTGTCTCTGCAGAGAGCTCTGCTATTTCTTTGACATTTATAGCGGCTGCAATATTGTATCTATTTGTATCCATTTTGGATACAGATGTTTTTATTGGGAAACAAATAGATACAATGTTGCAGCCGCTATAAATGTCAAAGAACTGTCAAAGAAATAGCAGAGTTCTCTGCAGAGACACTTTTTGCTGAACTGGAATTCTTCTTCTTCTTCTTCATCCTCTTCTTCTTCTTCTTCTTCATCTTCTTCATCCTCTTCTTCATCCTCTTCTTCATCCTCTTATTCTTTTTCTTCTTTTTGTCTTCTTCTTGCAGGTCACGGCTCATACGCAGATTTTTTATCGGTAAAAAGATCGGCCGATTTGCTCATAATTGCTGCGAAAATCGGCCGATCTTTTTCCAACTTTACCGATAAAAAAAATCTGCCAAAATACCAAAAAAAGGCCGACCTATTAACCCTCTAATGATCCGAAAATCGGCCGATTTTATTTTCGGCCGAAAAATCGGCCGATTTTTGACCCGTCTATGGCCTGCATAAGCTAAGTGAGAATTCTCTTTCAAACAGAGCCACCTGTTTGCCTTTAGTAAATGATCTTCTCTGTTCCTTAAGGCTCCCCAACTGCTGCTTCTGAATACCATTTAACCACTAGGGGACCACCCACAGTACATTTACTGTGGCAAAGCTGCCCCTGTAGGCAGGATCACTTTTATAAACATCATCCTGTGTACATGGTAGGGGTGAGTGTGAGGCACGCGAACGCCCTACCCGTGGCACCAATCGCAGCCACGGGTGTCAATCACCGGGTCCCGGCCCGTGATTACCAGCTGGAGCCCGGTGTTTGCCGGCAAACACTGACAGGGAGCAGAGCTGCATTGTTTTCAATGCAGCTCTCTTCCCTGTCAGTTCCTAACACACTGTTCCTGACAGCAGAACTTAGCTTTCCAAGACAGTGTGTAACAGTGAAGCACACACCCCGCCCCCTAGTGAAACACTCCCCTCACACAGTTAACCCTTTGATTGACTTTTAATGTTAACTCCTCCCCCCCAGTGCCATTAGTACAGCGTCAGTGCTTTTTTTTTTGCACTAATCACTGTATTGGTGTCACTGGGGATATCAGTGACCCCAAGTCAGTTCCCCCCCAGTGTCAGAATGTCTGCTGCAGTCCCGCCATAATTCGCTGATCGCCACCATAAGTCGCTGATTGCCACCATAAGTTGCTGATTGCCACTATTATTAGTATAAAAAAAAATCCAGTATCTATACCGCCATTTGTGCACGCTATAACTTTCACGTAAACCAATTATTTACAGGTATCGGGATTTTTTTTACCAAAGACACGGAGCAGAATGCATTTTGGCCGAAATTTATGATGAAATTTGATTTTTACATTTTTTTACTGGACATGTATAATAGCAAAAAGTCCAAAATATATTTTTTTCTCAAAATTGTCCGGTTTTTTTTTTGCTTACAGCGCAAAAAAATAACAAAACGGCACAGGCGATCAAATACCACCGAAAGAAACCTCCATTTGTGGGGAAAAAAAAGGACGTAAATTTCATTTTAAATTGTCAGTTAAAGTAATGCAGCACCGTATCACAAAAAATGGCCGGGTCAGGAAGGGGGTGAATCCACCGGAGGGCAAAGCACATGAAAACACAAGATTCAAATAATAGTTTTTTTGTTTACAACTAACAATATTCCTTACTTGTAATTGTATAATCTTGTTAAAAGTAATAAATACTAATATAAACAATAAGAAATAAAAATACAATCTGTATTTTTTTCCTGTGATTTTGGTTTTGTTCTAAATCGTGAAATCTGATTGCTTAGTTATAAGTGACTTGTCCCCCCCTTCCTTCTATTGCAAGTATTTGTAGGAGGTAATAAGGGGCAGAACCAAAGAAGAGATCCCATGAACACTACCAGCCTATCACGGGGGGCCATGAGTGTGGTAGCTGGGATCTGGTAAGTCCAAGAACAATCACCGCCCTGCAGATAACTATAATTTACTTATAAAACTCATCATAAAAGATAAGCATTCTGCATGGGCCCTCCGACCAATAACATATTATCCATCATACAGCACCAGGAAATATTCTGACCGTTCAATGCAAAAAGAGTGTTTAGGGTTGACTTAGACCTTTCAAGTCTAATGCAGAGCATTAATATGTGTATGAACGGGCTTGTAGGTGGGGCCTAGGCCAGGGGTGGGCAAACTTTTTGACTTGAGGGCCGCAATGGGTTCATATATTGGACCCGGGGGCCGGACCAAGAGTAGATGAATGATGTGTATGTGTCATCCATAGTAAGTATAGTAATATTCCCCCATAGTAAGCATAGTAATTAATCCCCCATATAGTAATTCATCCCCCATAGTATTTCATCCCCCATATAGTAATTCATCCCCCATATAGTAATTCATCCCCCATATAGTAATTCATCCCCCATAGTAATTCATCCCCCATAGTAATTCATCCCCCATATAGTAATTCATCCCCCATATAGTAATTAATCCCCCATAGTAATTCATCCCCCATATAGTAATTCATCCCCCATATAGTAATTCATCCCCCATAGTAATTCATCCCCCATATAGTAATTCATCCCCCATAGTAATTCATCCCCCATATAGTAATTCATTCCCCATATAGTAATTCATCCCCCATAGTAATTCATCCCCCATATAGTAATTCATCCCCCATATAGTAATTAATCCCCCATAGTAATTCATCCCCCATATAGTAATTCATCCCCCATAGTAATTCATCCCCCATATAGTAATTCATCCCCCAAAGTAATTCATCCCCCATATAGTAATTCATTTCCCATATAGTAATTCATCCCCCATAGTAATTCATCCCCCATATAGTAATTCATCCCCCATATAGTAATTCATCCCCCATAGTAATTCACCCCCCATAGTAAGCATAGTAATTCATCCCCCATATAGTAATTCATCCCCGATAGTAAATCATCCCCCATAGTAATTCATCCCCCATAGTAATTCATCCCCCATATAGTAATTCATCCCCCATAGTAATTCATCCCCCATATAGTAATTCATCCCCCATAGTAATTCATCCCCCATATAGTAATTCATCCCCCATAGTAATTCATCCCCCCATATAGTAATTCATCCCCCATATAGTAATTCATCCCCCATATAGTAATTCATCCCCCATAGTAATTCATCCCCCATATAGTAATTCAACCCCCATAGTAATTCATCCCCCATATAGTAATTCATCCCCCATATTAATTCATCCCCCGTATAGTAATTCATCCCCCATATAGTAATTCATCCCCCATAGTAATTCATCCCCCATAGTAATTCATCCCCCATATAGTAATTCATCCCCCATAGTAATTCATTCCCCATATAGTAATTCATCCCCCATAGTAATTCATCCCCCATATAGTAATTCATCCCCCATAGTAATTCATCCCCCATATAGTAATTCATCCCCCATATAGTAATTCATCCCCCATATAGTAATTTATCCCCCATATAGTAATTCATCCCCCATATAGTAGTTCATCCCCCATATAGTAATTCATTCCCCATATTAATTCATCCCCCATATTAATTCATCCCTCATATAGTATTTCATCCCCCACAGTACTATTCCCCCCCAAGTAGTAAGCCAAGTCCCCCCTGTGTCAATTCACTTACCTTTGCTCCGCGCGTTCCTCTCGCCGTGTTCCCGCGCCGTTCCGGTCTTCAGGGCGGACTGTGAGAGGAGCCTAGCTCCCCTCACGTTCGTCACGCTGCCCCGCCTACACACATCCTGACAGCCAATGTATCACGCTCCGCGGGTCGGATTAAAAGGTCCGCCGGGCCGTATACGGCCCGCGGGCCTTAATTTGCCCATTGCTGGCCTAGGCCCAGGAAACCCAACCAGGGAGAGACCAAACACACAGTTCTTAATGTTGTCATTTATCTCCTATATTGTATACAGGTTAGCAGTAACCCACATGGAAGAAAAATGTATTTGAAATATATTTTAAAAATATTCTTCCCTAATATATTGACATATATTTGGGAAGAATACAACTTTGTCCATATTCAATATATTTAAAAAAATATATATATATATATATAAAAATATATATACTGTATGATGGAATGCATTGTTATCACATAACATATGAAAAATATTTTTAAAAATACATTTCAAATATACTGTATGTCTTTAAAAATACAAATCTACATTTTTGGAGCACATTTACAAATATATGTAAAAATATATGTTAAAATTACTTTTTCATATGTTAAAAAAAATCTGAAGTATATATTTAAAAAAAAATATATATATAAAAAAATAATATTTTTAAAATATATTCTACATATTATATAAAAAAGTAATTTGAACATATATTTTTACATATATTTGTAAATGCATTCCAAAAATGTCGATTTGTATTTTTAAAGACACAGTATATTTAAAATTTATTTTTTAAAATATTTTTCATATATTTTGTAATAAAAATGCATTTCAACATACAATATATGTGTGTGTGTGTAATATATATATATATATGTATAATATGGCCAAAATTGTAGCATTTCAAATATATATCAATATATTTGGGAATAATATTTTTAAAATATATTTATCTTCAATATGGGAATGAGTAAAGATAGTTTTTGAAATATAGCTTCTGCTGGAAGGATGGCAGTTTGCTGTGTACCAGAAAAGCATTATGATGCTGCTGGGAAGATCCCCACATTACTGGTCAGGATAGTTGGATGTTTCCTCAAGACAGGCATTGTCCCTGAGCTGACTCTACTCGCCAAGAACCTTTGCCCACGCTATCCACTGTCCTTCATCAAAGGGGTCTCTGTCCCTGACCTGCCACTCTCTCCAGGTACCCTGTTATATAATGTTTCACATTAACAAGGCCCCCAGAGATCTTGAGAGGTTGCAGCATCCAATCAGACAGTTGGCTCTTCTGAGATATTGGGGGGCAATTCCCCAAATAGACTCCACTCCATCTATAATAATAGCACAGTGCCACTTACAGAATGGAAGGGGACATGCTCCTCCCTACACTCCCCCCTCTTAATGGATGCAGTCCTCGGCATTGCTAAAGTTCACACAGGAAGAGCACATGGTAAATCACCTAAACAACAAAAACATCACACATTGTAATCAGAGTATTTAACAGGCAATTGTCCTCTAGTAACCCTAGTAGGGTGACATCCTTTGCCATTGTCCAAAGAGTCAGCAAGAGGATCATCTACAGAAGATTGTTCTAGAGGCCTCAGGTGGCAGCAGGTTGTCACTGATGGGTAGACCATCCTCACCTAAACCCTTGGAATATCCACAGTCTGTAAAGCTGAATCAGATGTAACCTCCACGTTCAAAGGTTGCGTTTCAATAGGAGGTCACATCCCTTGAATCTTGACTGTCAAGATTCCTGGAGGGCAACACAGAGGAACTCATGCAAGGCCTTGGTAGCATTTCTTGGTACCTGGTTGATCCTCTGCTATACCATCGTATACCTATGAGTTTGGCATAGTTTGTTTTTCAGCACAAGAGGGACAAGGCTCCCACCAGGGCTCCAGCTTGGTGCCCCTCTCATACTTTGTATTCCTGATAAGCATCTTATCTCAGTCTCAGAGGCAGCAAGTCAACTGCAGCCTCCTTTGCTAAATTTTGATGTCATCGTAAAACTACTTGTTTAGCTTTCTCCATGATGATTCCACTGCTCGAGACAAATCATTTGGTGTATGCAGAGCCGCCGCTAGAAACCCCCTACCCCTGACAAGCCCCCCCCCAAGAAAAAATTATAAAAACAATAGTATCACAACCCCCCCCCCCACAAAATTCCTGCTAAATCTAAAAGATAAAAACTGTAATAAATAAAGCTCTATGTGTATAAATGAGGTCTAGGGGTTCATTCACATGGGCACTGTGGCCCACAGAGTGTGAATCAGTATTTATTTTTGAATGTGGCTATTGCTCCCAGCATTATGTCTTAGCGTAAATCCCTCCCCCTAAAAAAACCTGTACTAATCAGCACATCCCCCCTAAGCATAACTTTAATCTGCAAGTCCAAATTCTCCCCAAACAAATATGCAAATATTCCCCCTCCCAGCTCCAATCCCACCCCAATTTTCTCCTCCTATCAGAAATCTCCTTCACCCCAAAAATTCACCTGCCTAGCCCACATCCTCTTTCTTCTCAAATTCTCCATCCTAGCACAAATCTTCTCCCTCCCCAAATCCCCCCAATCCCTCCTCCTAGCACAAATCCCCCCCAATTCTTCCTCCCAGCACAATTTCCCCCAATCCCTCCTCCTAGGACAACCCCAACCCCCATTTCCCCATCCCAGCAAAAATTCCCCCAATCCCTCCTCCTAGCAGAAATCCCTCCCCCAATTCCCCAACCCAGCACAAATTCCCCAGTTTCCTCCTCCTAGCACAAATTACCCCTCCCAGCACAAATTCCCCCAATCCCTCCTCCTAGCACAAATACCCGAAAACAAATTCCACCACCCAGCACAAATTCTCCTAATCCCCCCTCCTAGCATAAATCCCCCCAATTCCCCTTCCCAACACAAATTCCCACCAACTCCCCCCCAGCACAAATTCCACCAATCCCTCCTCCAATCACAAATTCCCCAATTCCCTCCTCCTAGCACAACCCCCCCCTCCCAATTCCCCCTCCCAGCACAAATTCCCCCATTTCCTTTTCCTAGCACAAATCCCACCCAATTCCCCCTCCCTGCACAAATTTTCCCAATCCTTCCTCCTAGCACAAATTCCACCCAATCCCCCCTCCCAATGCAAATCCAACCCCAATCCTCCCTCCCAGCGCAAATTCCCCCACCTAACAAAAATCCCATTCAATCCCCCTTCCCAGCACAATTCACCCCAATCCCTCCTCCTAGTAGGAATCCTCCACAATACCTACACAAATCTACAAACCTCTCCCAATTAACCTTCCCAGCACAAATTCTTCCTCCCTACCCAAATCCCCCCCCCCCCCCCAACACAAATATTCCTCCCAATCCCCCTCCTGGCTCATATCCCTCATTCCCTCTTCCTAACACGATCCCCCCAAATTCCCATTACACTTCTCTGCACAGACAGATAGCTGCTCATCCCCCCTCCTGCATAAACATCCCACGCACTAACTATTATTCCCCTCCCCCCTCATTGTGCAAAATTTTCATGTAAGTTTGACCCCCCCTCAATCTACAAGAGGAAACCACTACAAAGCTGGGAAGAGGTGAGCTGTGTTGTCCTCTCCAGGCTCTCCTTCTTGTCAGAAAAGCCCTCCTCCATGCAGCACATTAGACAGGATCACTCTCAGATCACTGCGGACTGTACACACACACACAGTATGATTACCACCCCCCATCTCCTCCAAGGGCGATAATTGGGGAACCACAATCTGGTA
The DNA here is from genome assembly GCF_062004578.1 of Staurois parvus. Lineage (NCBI taxonomy): Eukaryota > Metazoa > Chordata > Amphibia > Anura > Ranidae > Staurois > Staurois parvus. Next base: position 269,441 of record NW_028318308.1, on the reverse strand, counting down.
GATGTCTCATCGCTCAGTAAGAATACAAGCTCACTGCTACAATACTTCATCCCATATCTCTAGGTGGTCCCATTAGTGAATCATCTGTCACCTCAAGGATGAAAGCTGAATGCATCCCCTATAGGTGGGCTTCTTACTCCTGGAAAGGAATCGCCACATTCATGAGACTCATCGTTGTAAGTTTGCCAATTTCTTCAAATTGTGTATTTCAGCTACTTACTGGGGTAGTTACTGAATCTGCATATCTGGCGTGTTCCATCTTTCCACCTGTTGTACATGAAAGGGAACCACTTCAGATTCCTCTTAACATTAATCAACATCTCCTTGAGGCTGTTCCAGGGGATAGCGAGACAAAGAATCCACATTGATGTATATGTTGTAGTTTTCCTGGCCTGTGTGGACTGTGTAGTTGAAACAAGTCAAATGAGCCACCCAACGCTGCTCCATTGATCTCAGTCTGGCAGTTTCCAGGTAAGCAAGGGGGGTATTGTCAGTATAAATGTCCCCATGCCATTTTATCAGTTATTCAGCAATGGCCCAGACCAATGCCAACAGTTCCAACCTAAAGCAGCTGTGGAGGTTATGTTCCTTTGGTCACAGGCTGTAGCTGGTGCAAGCAATAACACCCCCAACTGTATCTTGGAGGAGCGGGTGGTCAACTTTATCAAATGCAAAAGAAAGACCTAATATCCAGCTCTATGACACACACCGAATCTCCTGTGCTTGGGAGTGGGCTCAAAGAACACGGGTTTGGATATGGCTCCATCCTTGCTTTCATGGATAGCCCTTGCCTTGCTGCCCTCAAAGGAGTAGAAAAGTCAGAAAACACTGCAACCAAAGAACAAAAAATAGGGCACACTGGCCTAGTGCAATATCATTCAAACAAAAATGTTTACTTGTGTAAAAGTGGTAAATATTGTACTCACAAAGGAAGAATAAAACAAAGGCGCCGGACAAAGCACTCGGGACAAAATGTATGTGAAATGGTTTGATACAGGAATGTAATACTATCACATTTTAGTGTATTTAGTGAATGTCACATTTTTACATTTAATTTCCTGCCGGTTTCGTCCCCCGTACGTCCCGACGCTCGCACGGACCGGAACCTGGAAGACAAATGCCGGCATCCGCCGGAGGACATGGCCGGTGACGCTGCAGGTGACATGGCCGGTGACATCGCGGGAGCACAGGACAAGGTAAGTGCAAGAGGGATCCCTGAGCAACACTGCAGGGTATTCCCGAATGTAGTCCGGGGGGGTTACTGCTTCTGGTACTGAAAGTAAACCCCAAGTTACACTGGGGAATACCTCCGGGGGGGTTAATCATCCTTTGTGAGTATAAAAATGTAACACTTTACACAAACACCATTTTTTGCTTGAAGGATGATGCAGTAGACCATTGCGCCCTCTTTTTTTTGCTTTTTGGTAGAAAAGCCTAATAGTATGAGTAAGGAGTGGTGACCATTGGGGTTAAAGTGTAAGCAAAGGCAACATTTTTTTTTTTAGTTTTGAATACAGTGGTGAGGGATTAGAACATAGTTTCTATCGCTGTCTGTGCCCCCATCAGGGAGATTTACACTCTGTCTGTTGTGTTTACCATCATAGTTAAAAGTGATAGTGTAAGAAAATCCCAAATTTTGAGTTGACTTCAAAACACTAATAGATGGGAAATCTTCCAGTGAGGAACCTAGTTCTGGTGACCTTGGTGATACACCGGAATTGCCTTACTTTGGAGGGATTTAATTTCTCTTCCTGTTTTGGCCATGGGGTAGGAAGCAAAGGGAAATCTCCCTAATGGGACACAGGTGGCAAAAAAAAACTGATGGGGGTTATAACCCTTCATTAAGGTATCCAAAATGTTTAAAAAATTGCCTTAAGTTACACTTAAAAGGTTAGTAAGTCAATTTTTGTAGGACTGTTTCAGTGGAATGTTGAAGTCAGACTGTAAGTGGTCAGGGACATAGTTATCAGTGAGGTAGCAGCTCAGATGGTTATAGACAAGGCATTCTAGAAGACTGGAGGCAAATAGGAGCAGAGATTTTGATCTTAAATTTTTCAAACTGGTGCGGTCCAGTGAGGGTTTTTTAAGCATAGGGGTAGCCAGTGCATATTTGAGAGGGGTGGGGACAATACCTATGGAGGGTGAGAGGTTAAAGGTGTGAGTTAACCTCCCTGGCGGTATGATTATTTCAGATTTTTGGTGCTGAAAGCGGTACCATTATTTTGCATGGAAATATGTAGTTTTTTTTATTGTAGGCTGTAATTTTTAGGAATAACTCACTGAAATCTGTCCGAACAAAAGTCTATTAAACATCCCGGGTAGGATAAAACTTGAAACACGAAATCATAAATTATAATTTAATAAATAATCATAAAAAATAATAATATAATAATTAGAGATGAGCGAATCGAACTTGGCGAAGTGGAATTCGTTTCGAATTTTAGGAAAAATTCGATTCGCATCGAATCCGAATTTTAGCAAACTTCGGATGCACGAATCGAATTTTCCCCGATCAGCCGGCAAAGGTGTCACTGCAGGGAGCTCCGCTATTTCTGACAGTTCTCTGACAGTTCATTTACAGCGGTTGAAACATTGTATCTATTTGTTTCCATTTAGGATACAGATGTTTTTATTCGGAAATAAATAGATACAATGTTTCAACCGCTGTAAATGAACTGTCAGAACTGTCAGAGAACTGTCAGAAATAGCGGAGCTCTCTGCAGATACACTTTTTGCTGTACTGGAATTCTTCTTCTTTTCATTCTTCTTCTTCTTCTTCTTTTCATTCTTCTTCTTCTTCTTTTCATTCTTCTTTTCATTCTTCTTCTTCTTCTTTTCATTCTTCTTCTTCTTCTTTTCATTCTTCTTCTCATTCTTCTTCTTCTTCTTTTCATTCTTCTTCTTCTTCTTTTCATTCTTCTTTTCATTCTTCTTCTTCTTCTTTTCATTCTTCTTTTCATTCTTCTTCTTCTTCTTTTCATTCTTCTTTTCATTCTTCTTCTTCTTCTTTTCATTCTTCTTTTCATTCTTCTTCTTCTTCTTTTCATTCTTCTTCTACTTCTTTTCATTCTTCTTCTTCTTCTTTTCATTCTTCTTTTCATTCTTCTTCTTCTTCTTTTCATTCTTCTTCTTCTTCTTTTCATTCTTCTTTTCATTCTTCTTTTCATTCTTTTCATTCTTCTTTTCATTCTTCTTCTTCTTCTTTTCATTCTTCTTCTTTTCATTCTTCTTTTCATTCTTCTTCTTCTTCTTTTCATTCTTCTTTTCATTCTTCTCATTCTTCTTTTCATTCTTCTTTTCATTCTTCTTCTTCTTCTTTTCATTCTTCTTTTCATTCTTCTCATTCTTCTTTTAATTCTTCTTTTCATTCTTCTTCTCATTCTTCTTTTCATTCTTCTTCTTTTCATTCTTCTTCTTCTTTTCATTCTTCTTCTTTTCATTCTTCTTTTCATTCTTCTTCTTCTTCTTTTCATTCTTCTTCTTCTTCTTTTCATTCTTCTTTTCATTCTTCTTCTTCTTCTTTTCATTCTTCTTCTTCTTTTCATTCTTCTTTTCATTCTTCTTCTTCTTTTCATTCTTCTTCTTCTTCTTCTTTTCATTCTTCTTTTCATTCTTCTTCTTCTTCGTTTCATTCTTCTTTTCATTCTTCTTCTTCTTCTTTTCATTCTTCTTTTCATTCTTCTCATTCTTCTTTTAATTCTTCTTTTCATTCTTCTTCTCATTCTTCTTTTCATTCTTCTTCTTTTCATTCTTCTTCTTCTTCTTTTCATTCTTCTTTTCATTCTTCTTCTTCTTCTTTTCATTCTTCTTCTTCTTTTCATTCTTCTTCTTCTTCTTTTCATTCTTCTTTTCATTCTTCTTCTTCTTCTTCTTTTCATTCTTCTTTTCATTCTTCTTCTTCTTCTTTTCATTCTTCTTCTTCTTTTCATTCTTCTTTTCATTCTTCTTCTTCTTCTTCTTTTCATTCTTCTTCTTCTTCTTCTTTTCATTCTTCTTTTCATTCTTCTTCTTCTTCGTTTCATTCTTCTTTTCATTCTTCTTCTTCTTCTTTTCATTCTTCTTTTCATTCTTCTCATTCTTCTTTTAATTCTTCTTTTCATTCTTCTCTCATTCTTCTTTTCATTCTTCTTCTTTTCATTCTTCTTCTTCTTCTTTTCATTCTTCTTTTCATTCTTCTTCTTCTTTTCATTCTTCTTCTTCTTTTCATTCTTCTTCTTCTTCTTTTCATTCTTCTTTTCATTCTTCTTCTTCTTCTTCTTTTCATTCTTCTTTTCATTCTTCTTCTTCTTCTTTTCATTCTTCTTCTTCTTTTCATTCTTCTTTTCATTCTTCTTCTTCTTCTTCTTTTCATTCTTCTTCTTCTTCTTCTTCTTCTTCTTCGTCGTGCCCCGTGACTGCCCAAATGAGTGAAGTGTGCGGTGATTCTAAGATCGACGGCACTCATCTGCATGTCATACTGACTGACAGTATTATTTCTCTTCCCCAGCAGACTCCAAGGGCATTTAAATTAAAGGTACAGTGTTCTGCACTAATATAAAGGCTCTCTGAAGCCTAGAAACCCTTTTAATAAGTTAAATTTGCGGCAAATAAATTTGCATCAAATCGAATTTCTCCCGCAAATTCGGCAAATCAGCCGAATCGAATTTTTGAATAATTCGCTCATCTCTAATAATAATAATACATTTAATTCAATAATATAATCAAACCAAAAACACTGAAATGTGAAATATAGCGCCAAGTTGGCACATCGCTGAGCAAAGTCGCAAAATCGTTTTCACTGTCTGATGAGGAATTTCCCCCACCAATCATTATCACTCAATTCTGCAAGTGGTTCTGATTTACTATCGCTGTTCTCTAGCCGATCTAAAACCGCTTTTGACCTAAAGGGACACTTTTTGGACGCCATGGATTTTTCTAAGTTTCCAGGCAGAAAGACAGACAAAATGTAGGCAGGGCGCCGGACAAAGCACTAGGGACAATATGTATGTGAAATGGGTTGAAACAGCAATGCTTTACTGTGAAAAATGTGTTTTGAAAAAAATGACATTTTTTAAAATTTTCAAATTTCCCGCCGCCGCCGCCCGTACGTCCCGACGTCACGGGGATCGGAACACAGAAGCCGGATGCCGGCATCGGCCGGAGGAGATGGCCGGGGACGCTTCAGGGGACACATCGCGGGAGCGAAAGACAAGGTAAGTGCTGCAGGGACTCCCTATGCAGCGCCGCATGGTAAGCCCGAGTGTAGCTCGGGGTTACCGCTTTTGGTACTAAAACTCTACCCCGAGCTACACTCGGGAATACCGCCAGGGAGGTTAAAGAGCATATAATAAAGCAGGATAATGGCCATAGTAATTCTGAAAGAACAGGATCCAAGGGGCAGATGGTTAGGTCAGCTTCCAAAAACATTTAATGCCTTTCTTAGTGGTAATAGGATCAGAAGGGGAAAGTTACAGCTTTGAACTTAGGTTCAGCTCAAACATAAAGCCCATCACTATTAGCCAGGAGCCAGGATAAGCCTTTAAGAGTAACTGAGCCTGCCCAGCAGCAGGGGAGTTCAAGTGGAAGATGGAGAGGAAGTGAGTCTGGAGATCCTGGAAGGGGGCCCAGATGGAGAGGGGCTCACCTCCAGGCAGGAAGCTTGGAAGGAGGAAAGCTTGGGACTTCATCAGCTCCCAGAGGGATGACCACCTGTGTAGCAGGGAAGGAGTGGCCCAGCTAGAAGGGCTGGTAGCAGCCACTAACCCAAGAGCAACACAGAAGATGGACAGAGTGAGTAGATAGGTGAAGTAGCACTCTGGTGGGAAACCAGATTAGCAACTATCCAGAACTGTCTTCCGTTAAAGCGACAGGCACTAGATCCCCTGCTCAGGGATTCACCCAGATTGGCTGGATTAGGAGAATCTAGGGTCTGGGGTGGTACAACCGGAGATGCAGGCTAGTTTTCCAAGAAGAGGATTTCTACTGTATATAGTTTCAGGAAGTTGTCCTCGGTTTCACAGTTCCATTGAGCATTTCGTACATCCCTAACCCAATCCCAGTTCAAATCCACTAATAAAACTTCAAAACAAAGCTCAAGGAATGGTTACTGTCTCCTGGATGCAAGTTAATGTGGAAATGCGTGTTGCCTGGCTGTGAAGGACTATAGGGGAACCAAAACTACTGCAACTCCTAAGGTGATAGTGCTACACAGGGATGAGGGTGTTGCCAGCACAGTGAATAGGAGTATGTGTTGATTGCATTAGGCCAAATGAGGTCAAGGTTGAGTAGAAGAGAGTTAGCAGGGCTGTTAACGTTAACCTGAATGGTAAAGTCACTGAGGATGATGGTGACCAGGGGCGGACTGACCATTGGAGCACTCAGGCACTGCCCGAGGGCCCGGGGTCAGTAGGGGGCCCCATGAGATGCCCCTGGTACCTTTCATTGGCTTTTTCATAGTCTTTTTTGGGTGTTGGTGAGGACACAGGGGCCCCATGATCCCCTATTGCCTGGGGGCCCCATGAGTTGTCAGTCTGCCCCTGATGGTATTTCAGAGGAGAGAACATAGTATTTAGGCAGAGAAATTACTGAAGAAAACATGACACCAGTCCAAAAGGCCAACACAGCATTGCAATTTTAAGAGAAACAGGAGAAAATAGATGAATACAGTGAGCTTCAAAGGAGGAGAATGATAAGGAGGGAGATGGTGGAAGAACATGAAAGGTGGTTTTTGATCAAAAGAGAGGTCAAACTCCACCACCTTTTTTCCACTGGCTCTGGGTAAGTGATTCCAATGAATGCCATAATTGAAAAAAGCAGCTGGATAGGCAGAGTCAGATTCCTGAGGTCAGGTTTTAGCAACAACAAAGGAGTTGAAGATACAAAGGTCATGAACAGAGGTGAGTTTGATACAGACTGAGAAAACATAAAAAGAAGGGGCTGGCTTACAGAATCTTAGGAACTAAAAAGGGAGTGTGAGGTATGTAGCTGCTACCAGAGGAAGGGGGTGATGGTTCTAGATGTGAAAGTTAGATGGTGGAGGGCCAGGGTTAGGTTCAATACTCCCAGAAATTAGGAGAAGCAGGAGGATAACGGAGGTGAGATGGGAGAGATATTTATATGCCCCCAGTGTCTTGGAGGTTATGGCATTGTGTGTGCTCAGAAAGAGGAGAAGGTGATGAGTACAAAGATAGTAGGAGGGCAGGAATTGGGGGGTGATTTGTGCAGACAATGGGGTGGTGAGGAAGGGTAAAGGATTGAGAGGTTGAGGAGAGAAAGCCCTATTGTGAGAAGGAAGGTCAATGGGAGCAGATTGGAGGGTGAGGAGAATGGGAAGCAGGCTGTGAGAGAGAAAGAGTTAGATGGAAAAATACAAGTGCACTTGCAGACTGCTTGGAATGGAGCACTGATGTTTGTACTTTCCTTCGTTGTTGTACCTTAGTTAAAGTGCCGTGATAAACTTGCCACACACTTATAGCAGAAAAAGGCACTTTATACAGAAATGACCATGACTACCCCCCTTATCAATGTCATCCCAGGAAATGATTGAAGTCAGTGGTTACCAAAGGCAACAGCAAGGCGGATATCATCCTTAGTCATGTGCAGTAGATTAGTGTTGGAGAAATGAGTGAAGTCAGTGGTTACTTAAAGGAACAGAGTAGAGAAGACACAACGACAAACCATAAGAGGGTGATGATGTATCTCTGTGTTAAAGGTGCTGGCCACCTAAAGAAGAAAATGGCTTTTTAGGCCATGCCTGACCCCCCCCCCCCCCCCCACTGATCAGTTGGCTCTTGGTCTGCTTGCAGAAGGGACTAGTGGCCAACCCTCACTATGTTCCTTCAGCACTCACTAGAGCATGAGGCTGGGGTGGGGGTAGGTGCAGCTGAAGTCCCCACTCTGCCACAACCTGAAAGGTAGAGCCAGCTGTCAATCAGGCAGCTGGTTCCATCAATATTGTTGGCATCCTTCCTGAACTTGGTACGGCTCTGTCCCTTGACTATGTGACGTGTCTTGACTGCGTGCTACGAGTCGTAGTCAAGGGGCACGTATAGTCAAGAGTTGGCTACTTTGTGAGGACATTCATATTTTAACCACTTGCCCTCCTGAGGATTTCCCCCCCTTCATGAGATTTCCCCCCCTTCCTGACCAGGCCATTTTTTGTGGTACGGTGCTGCGTTACTTTAACTGACAATTGCGCGGTTGTGCAATGCTGCACCCAAATTAAATTTATGTCTTTTTTTCCCAAAAAACCTGAGCTTTCTTTTGGTGATATTTGATCGCCTGTGCGTTTTTATTTTTTGCGCTATAACCAAAAAAAAATTCCGACAGTTTTGAGAAAAAAACAATATTTTGGACTTTTTGTTATTAAACATGTCCAGTAAAAAAAAATTAAAAAATCAAATTTCGTCATAAATTTTGGCCAAAATGTAATCAGCTCCGTGTCTTCGCTGAAAAATAATTCCAATACGTGTAAATTAATTGGTTTACATGAAAATTATAGCGTCTACAAATGGCGGTATAGATACTGGGATTTTTTTTGCTAGTAGTAATGGTGGCTATCAGAGACTTTAACCGTACTGCGGTGGACATTCTGACATGGGTGGGGGGAAGTAAATTGGTGTCACTGACACACCAGTGACACCAATACAGTGATCAGTGCTAAAAAAAGGAGTGACATTGTACTAAAGGCACTGGGCAGGAAGAGGCTAATGTTTTGGGTGATCAAAGGGGTAACTGTGTGCTGGGAGTGTTTTACTAGGGGGCGGGGGGTGTGTGCTTCACTGTAAGTAGACTGATCAGGATGGCTGTACTGCACACAGCCATCCCGACCAGTGTGATCGAGCTGACAGGGAGGAAGACGGTTTGTAAACAAAACAATCTTCCTCCCTGTCAGAGATTCTCAAAAAAATCACTGGGCACCAGCGCATAATTACTGGCTGGGATCAGGTGATTGACATCCGCAGTTGCAAACGGCGGCTCGCATAGGATGCGCACGTGACTCACATGCTCCTCCTACTCAGAAATGCGAAATGATGTGTATAAATACGTGATTCTGTGCACAGGTGCCGCTCTGTTGCAGTATATCTGCTATAGGGCGGTCCTTAAATGGTTAAAAACAAAGAAACTGGTTATACAATATATCAGTCTGTAAGTTGTCAGGTTCTGTGGCTGGAGGTATACTTCTCTTCTCCATCTACACCTCCTCCCTGGGCCAACTCATACACTCTCACGGCTTCAACTACCACCTCTATGCCGACGACACACAAATCTATCTCTCCACCCCCCACCTCACCCCCTCAGTCTCCGCCCGAATCACACACCTACTGAGTGACATATCAGACTGGATGTCGCTCCACTTCCTTAAACTGAACCTCTCCAAAACCGAGCTCCTAGTCTTCCCCCCAGCCCAGACACCACCCCCCAGTGACTTCTCCATCATGTCCAACAACGCCACCATCAGGCCCACCCCACAAGCCAGAGTACTTGGTGTCGTTCTAGACTCCAACCTATCCTTCCAGCCCCAAGTCCAATCACTAACAAACTCGTGCAGACTCCACCTCCGCAACATCGCCAAAATCCACCCTTTCCTAACCCCAGAAACCACTAAACAGCTCATCCACTCCCTCATCATATCACGACTCGACTACTGAAACTCCCTCCTCACTGGCCTGCCTCGCCACAGGCTATCCCCGCTTCAGTGTATCCAGACTCATCCACCTTGCCAACTGCTCCGTTTCCGCCACCCCCTTCTGCCAATCCCTCCACTGGCTTCCGATTGCGCAACGGATCAAATTCAAAATCCTAACACTGACGTACAAAGCCGTCCACCATACTGCCCCGAACTTCATCATCGACCTAATATCCAAGTACCACCCAACACACACTCTCCGCTCCTCACAAGACCTCCTTCCCTCTAGTTCCCTGGTCTCCTCCTCCCATGCCTGCCTCCAGGACTTCTCCAGGGTGTCACCCATCCTCTGGAACTCCCTACCCCAATCCATCAGACTATCACCTACTCTCCTCTCCTTTAGGCGCACCCTGAAAACCCATCTCTTCAGGGAAGCCTACCCCACCCCCTGCTAATTGCCAATCTCCTCCACTCCTCCTACCACTCCATCCCCCTACTGCTTTCCCTCCCGTACCACTATACCCTCCCTCTTAGACTGTAAGCTCCAAGGATCAGGGCCCTCAAACCTCTCACGTATCGTATTGTATTGTCATTGTACTGTCTCATGTATTGTCTCCCATTATAATGTACAGCGCTGAGCGAACTATTGGCGCTATATAAATACTGTATAATAATAATAATAATATTAGGATTTTTATTGGTTGATTACAGCCCCTGGAACCCAATACTGGAAAATGCCAAATATCTTCTTTAAAATGTTCATACTTCTTTGGCATCATACTGTACGGTAGGTCTCAAATCCTGGTCATTTTTGGGGTCCCTGTAATCAGGACAAATAGGAGAATATTGTTTAGTTAAAATATTTGGATCAGTATAACAAAATACACGACACATTATGAAAGGCCCGTCAGTGCAAGAATAAACAGAAAGTAATGTTGGTTGGCATAATACTTAACTTATTTTATGACCTTCCTTGTGGAATCTTGATCTCATTAATGGAGAACAAGGAAGAGATTTAAAAGGAAGATTTACTGTATGTTTGCCTTCTCGGGAATTTCCCAGTCTGTAGTTCTGTTGGGGTGTTTATTAGTAGATATCCAGCTATTTAATTGAGGAACCAGAGAGAAGATTAGATTGGTTGTCCCTAAGATTATATTACACATTGCGTAACTTTTTACTTCTGTTCAGGGGCGGACTGACAACTCATGGGGCCCCCGGGCAATAGGGGATCATCAGGCCCCTGTGTCCTTGCCCACACTCAAAGCACACCCAAAAAAGCCTATAAAAGGTACTAGGGGCATTTCATGGGGCCCCCTACTGACCCCAGGCCCTCAGGCAGTGCCCAAGTGCTCGAATGGTCAGTCTGCCCCTGCTTCTGTTCTTGTGTTGGACTATTGCTACGCTTGTTATGTAATTTAATGTCTTTTAAATGGCGATCTCATTGATGGAGGAGGAGTTATGAATGCGTTATAGAGACATTAAAACACCCTTCCATCCTCTCGTCTCGCCATTGCTTAGGTGGATCTTCAGTGGGCTGAGACTGGACAAAAAGAGAAAGTTTCAACCAGAACCAACAACACCGTACTCAGAGATCGCAGGTAACGCACAAATCTGGGGAAGTTGAATATGTTTGATTGTCCCGGATAAGTGTGAAGATGATAAAAATCAGAAATCCTACTAATTCATGATTCTGGTCAGTGACCAACAACATTAAATTTGGAGGATCAGTCAGGAACTCAACACCTTTAGAAGGAAGTAATAATAATAATCAGCAAACTTAGATAAGTAAATAAACAAAAATATAAAGTCCCATAAACCTAAAGTCCAAAGTAAAGTCCAAGTGTCAAAAAAATCTTTGCAAGTGATTTCCCAATAAATCTTTATCCCCGGATCAGATTGGTGGTATATTCCAGAAAATCTTCCAATACCTCAAAGAAAAAATCTCAACATAGTATATTACCCCAAATATTAGAATAAAGTGCCACACGTGTCACATGCAGGTACAAAACCAAAAAGTGCCACAGCAATCGTGAGATCTTAGAGTTAATAATTCAATTAGTAACTCCACTGCACACAATAAAAAATGCATAATTACCCCAACATAGATAAAATCAGCATAGAATCCATAGTATAGATGAGAATGCCTCCAAACATAGTTCTAATATCTTCTCCAGCCATTGCCCATAGACCTCATAACCAGACCCAAAATGGCCGCCACGGCACTTCTGGAAAAAACGTCACCACGTCACGTGCCCCGGACGCGTTTTGTCACATCCGGACTTTTTCAACAGGGATCCCTTTTGATCCCTGTTGAAAAAGTCCGGATGTGACGAAACGCGTCCGGGGCACGTGACGTGGTGACGTATTTTTTTCCGGAAGTGCCGTGGCGGCCATTTTGGGTTCTGGAACACGCGGTTGTTCCAACCCTGGAAACTTCCATGTGTGCCTGGCTTTCCTTCTGAGGTGATAAGTGGCTTTAAATAAGAGTTACTGTCAAGGAGTGGGGTTTGTCTGGACTATCTCACTACAGGAAGCTGTTCTCATCAAATTTTAATGTAAGTTGCTACAATAAAATATGTTTATCTTTTAATACATATACTGATCCCTGGTCTGGTTATGAGGTCTATGGGCAATGGCTGGAGAAGATATTAGAACTATGTTTGGAGGCATTCTCATCTATACTATGGATTCTATGCTGATTTTATCTATGTTGGGGTAATTATGCATTTTTTATTGTGTGCAGTGGAGTTACTAATTGAATTATTAACTCTAAGATCTCACGATTGCTGTGGCACTTTTTGGTTTTGTACCTGCATGTGACACGTGTGGCACTTTATTCTAATATTTGGGGTAATATACTATGTTGAGATTTATTCTTTGAGGTATTGGAAGATTTTCTGGAATATACCACCAATCTGATCCGGGGATAAAGATTTATTGGGAAATCACTTGCAAAGATTTTTTGGACACTTGGACTTTACTTTGGGCTTTAGGTTTATGGGACTTTATAATTTTGTTTATTTACTTATCTAAGTTTGCTGATTATTATTATTACTATTTTTGTACTTCAGGGGAAGGAATGTTAAGCAACTTATTGGGGTTTTGGTAAAGAAAGTGAGTGCTATTTTTTATATTACCTTTAGAAGGAAGGTCACCACTGAGCTCAGCCACTGCTGGGATAGGAGAAGGACGGCTGGCTTTTATAGCAGGCAAGCTCCCTCCTGTGATGGTAAGGGAGGGGTCCAATATCTGCCGTGTCTTGGAAATAAGTCAGGATGTAGGAAAGCAAACATTGGGAGTATTTCATCCAGGCTTCATAGGTGAAGAAAAAGGTTTCCTTAGCCCAGGGGCGGACTGACAACTCATGGGGCCCCTGGGCAATAGGGGATCATGAGGCCCCTGTGTCCTCGCCCAAACCTAAAAAAGCCTATGAAAAAGCCAATGAAAGGTACCAGGGGCATCTCATGGGGCACCCCACTGAGCCCAGGCCCTCGGGCAGTGCCCGAGTGCTCAAATGGTCAGTCCGCTCCTGCCTTTGCCCATGACATTTATCAATATCGAACTCTTACTGACCACTGCACCATCTCATCACTCCCTATTAGTGGAGTCATCCCAGCAGGGCAGACATTTGAAGATCATTCTAGTCTCAGAGATGGTGTCCTGTAATGGTGCCAGTCGGTGGGCCCTTCACTACGATGATTCCTCTGTCAGTGTGACGAACCGTGTTTGTTGATGTAGAATGTACATCTGTCCAGGTATACATCTGAGTCTGCAAAGCCATTTCCACTCATTGAAGGGGATGTCCAGGTACCTTTGGCCATAAAGTCCCATTCTTTGTCTACTAAACAAATGCTGAATTATTGCTCAGTAGTGATGGGCCGAACACCCCCCCTGTTCGGTTAACGGTCGAACATTTGAACCTAATGAAAGTTTGACCGCAAAACCAGGGGACAATTCACTAAGCGGTATCTTACAGCATCTGAGCATTGGCAAAAAATTGGCATTCGCTAAAAAATGCTACTAACATACGGCATGAGTTATGTTAAGTCATGAGGTATTTTAGCAGTGAAAACATTCTTTAATGTTTCAGCTGTCAGTGGGATTCTCCGCTGACAGCTGAATGTAAAAAGAATTGCTGACAAATAAAAATTTAGCAAAAAAATGGCATGGGGTTCCCCCTCATCCATACCAAGCCCTTTGGGTATGGTATGGATTTTGAGGGGAACCCTCATGCCAAATTTAAAAAAAAAATGTCATGGGGACCTACCAAAATCCATACCAGACCCTTATCCGAGCATGAAGCCCAGCAGGTCAGGAAAGGGGGGGACGAGTGAGCACCCCCCTCCTGAACCATACCAGGCTAAATGCCCTCAACATGGGGGGGTGCTTTGAGGTAAGGGGGCTCCCCCCCAAAGTGCCTTGTCCCCATGTTGATGGGCACAAGGGCCTCTTCCCCACAACCCTGGCCTGTGGTTGTGGGGGTCTGCGGGCGGGGGGCTTATTTGAATCTGGAAGACCCCTTTAACAAGGGTGCCCCCAGATCCCGCCCCCCCATGTGATTGAGTATGAGGTACATGGTGTGACGTTTGCGGCATCAGATCCCTGACCTTCTCACAAAATTTGTGACCAAAGGACCAGCCAATCTAAAACCGCGATGTCACGTTCATAACAATGCCATGCCCAGCTACACCCTGCACAAAGATTTTCCAGCTAATGGACCACAATCGATGTACCGGCAGCCTGGGCGATTGTTACTGGGTCAAGTTAATTACACAATTAACCCTTCACACTGCCATCACTGCCTTTTTGTACAGAGAAAGAGGAAACTCGGCAATACCAGCAATAACACTATAATGATTGAGATAATCATCTGTATACCACTGTCACCGCAGACAGGTTATACAGAGGGTTAAACACACATAGTAGCACTCTTCAGCTGCAGGAATTCGTAAGTTGCATTGACGAGCTATAGAAACAGTTCAACACTTTCAGAAGAAAAGATTTATTACTAAAAGGTCAAAAGGATGCAATGAAAATATTTACAGAAAAAAGATGTATATATTTACAAAGAACAACAGCACAGCAAAGAGGTAACAGAAAGGAGGTTAAAGGGTTAAAGTACTTGCCAATCAGCCTTGGGTTAAGCAGATCAAGTTTCAGAGCAAAAGGGCACGGTCTCCCAGGTTGGTTCTGATGTTAAATGGGAGAATTCTTCAACTTTCACTCTTAGGCCTGACAGCCTATTTTGTAGTCCCCCAGCAGGGGGTGTCTCTGAAGCCAAGGACCAATGCCTCATTTGGGGAGCGGTGTCTGGGTGGAGACCCAAACTAGAACCAAAATCTCTCCTAGCTCATATTTTGGCTCATAACTTTTCCTAGGCACAAGTAACATTCCACCCACGGGTAGATTAATATGCAGACACATCTGAGGAACGGTTAGATATGAAATATAAAATACATACTTGAATGGTTCAAGAGATGAAATTTTCTGCTTTCCTATATATTCCAGCCAAGGAGAGTGACATATCAAACTGTTTGTCTTCTCGTTGCCAATCTGAAGTATTCCAAGATATGAGACACAGGGGAAAAATGGATTTTAAAAGTGTTATCTATTTTCTTACTCCTCTGGAATGTCTTTGAACTCAGGGGAAGGCTTGGGTTATCCACCTTGAGGTGCCAGATTGCACAGGTTTTTTAGACAGGAGGCCCCAGCTCCCTTGGGGGTTTTATAGCTCGGAGCGCCCTGCTGTGCTCTGGCCTTCTGTGACACTCCTCATCACTCAGGCCACATGTCACTGTAAATGAACAGAGAGGGAGGGGGATGATGGGACAACATGGGGAATTCTTAACAAAATGGAGGGCTGGAGCAAAATGGTTGAACTGCTTGCTACACATAGTACCGCTACTCATTCACAAAAAAAAGTGTCAGGCTCAGCCCAACGGGATCTCTAGTGGTCCACAGCACGGGGTTTCCCAGGACGCGGAGTCTAAGTCCCAGTCTGCCTTTTCACCAGGGCCCCTGATGGTGGGGATGGACTTGGTGCAAGACTGGAACCAGGTCGCGTCCCTGGGCACCCCCGGCGGTGGCAGAGGGGTCCCGCTGAGGGTATGTGCCCGGGATGAGCCTGCTGTGAAGGGGATGACAGACCCCGATCCGAGCGGGATGGATGGGATGACAGATCCCGATCCGAGCGGGATGGATGGGCGACTGCTAGGGGTGAGCGAGGTCAGACTAGCCGGGTCGGTATAGTGCGGGCAGCGTGGTACAGGGGGAGCAAGCGGAGAATGGTCGGGGTCACAAGCCAGGTTCAGCAGGTAGCGGGCAGCGTGGTACCGAGGGTCAGGCAGAGGGATGGTCAGGAACGAGCCGGGGTCAGAGCAGGAGAGGGTCAGCGTAATCAGAACAGGCAGAGTTTGGCAACAAGGAAACGTACTAGCAGGGACACAGGAACAGGAACAAGACCTTGCGGCAATTTGGAAATGCACAGGGCAGATTTAAATAGGGCGCCCTGTGTTTCCATTGGTGCGGCCGCGATTGCTACTGCGCATGCGCGGCCGCCGCCACGATCTCTGTGTTCGCCGGCCAGGAAGAATCGGCGATCTGCGCATGCGCGCGACGCTGAGCGGCCGGGATCCCTGACAAAAAGTGTAGTGTAAAAAACGACAGGAGACAGTCTCTGACAAGTCCTTTATTTAAAAAAAAAATGGTTCCATCTTTGTAATCCATCGTCAATCATGGCGGCCAGCGTTGTCACGAAGAAACTGACTTGCCGAAATGTTTAAAAAATGACGCCCACAGACCCATTTGCATGCGCCGAGCACTCGCCACATCTGACATTTGCCAGTCAGATGTAAACAATTGAGTGGCGCTAACAATGACGTCACCGCTAGCTCCTACCAATTGTGCTATGATTGGCCAAAGCATCAGGTGCATTGCTTTGGCCAATCATAATGCACTGTCAGAGTGTCGAATGCTCTGAAGGTTCGTGTGTTCACAGAATATGTTCGACTGGAACGTCAAGGACATCTCTATTGCTTAGCAGTGATTAATTATAATTAATAATTATTTTCTTTAATTTTGTAGGTCATTCAAGGAGATGGAGCTGAGTGTGCTGGTGGTGTTGCTGTTGGTGGTCCCCGCGTCTCTTGCACTTGAAGGTAGGTGGTAGAACCTGCATATACCAACTGCTAGTGGAAACCAGTGATGCATAAAATTCCATCTTCTCTGCTGTTCAAATGCTCCTCTTGCTTTTCCATTTCGACTTTGTTTAAAGAGGTTCAACAAGAAAGAGCTCAGCTACTTCCATTTACTCACCGAAAGATCTGAATTATAGTCCTTAGATCACCGAGTTCCATAGGAGAGCCAGGGGGGCTGGGTGAGGTCTGAGCCATGACCTGAGTTCAGCTCTACAGACACAGATGACTTGTTAGGGGTGGAGCTGTACAGATGCCCATTTGGATCACTCAGCACATAGTCTGAGTGGAGTGATGGGCTGGGATTGGACACTTCTGTCCTGTTTAGCAGTTCTCTGCGAGGACCTTTTTGGAAGCAGAGACAACTTATAAAGATAAAATTCCCCCAAAATGTCCTTCAGGTGTTTTATTAGAACTTTTTTTTCTAGTTTTGGATGGATTGTGGAATGGTTATAAGAAAATCGTACGAAAAATTTCACGGAACCACGATTTTCTCTTCGTTGATGAGCAGGATGTTTTAACCGATAACGATATTGTGAACGAAAAAATCCGGTTGAAAAACAGTGAAAAATGTTGTCGTTTCGCATACAAACGACTGATTTTCTATGCGGTGGTATGACGGTCGTACGAAAAATATCTATCAAGAGCCATCACGCATGAGCGGAAACAGGAGATGACCCGGATGGTGATGTCCAAGGAATTTTGGTAAACACGAATGAAAAATCCAAATGTTAAAAGTAATGAGATCATGAAGCCAGAATTCTGCAGATTATATTTTATGTATCACTCATTATGTATATAGATCATGTAATAAACAATATTATACTCATTGCTGGTAATTGTATATCGCTCGTTCTGGCCGGACGGGCGTGGCTACAAGGTCAAAAGCACACCGCATCACTTTCACTTGTACGGAAGACGTCAACACTATGTATTGCCCAACGAACAATTTTTTTAGATTGGTTAATGTGAGCCACGGTTTCGACCAATGAACGAACGCCTCTTGGTCGTCGGATGACCGATCGGTCGATTTTCTGATCATGTATTCCCACCTTTAGACCCTATGTCATGTTTATGTTGCTGTTTGTATCCCCTCATATGATCTGGAGACATCACAGGCCCTATTTATGTTTTTTTGGTAACAGTGTGTTACTCCAATACTTTGCTCATGTATTGTCCGGCACTGGATTGGATAATATTGAGTTACCACCAAGAGGAGGTCTGTTTTGCGTCCAGAGCTTTATGACTTATTTATTTATTTTTACGTGTAGTGCAACTAATTGTTTTTTTTTTTTTGGCAAAAGGAGAATTGAACTTTAGAACGATCACATTACATCTTACTCAATGTGCTTTATCTGGTAATGGTTTTACAATGTTTGATAAAGAAACTTTTCAAATGATCCTGGAGGTTCCGATTATCTTACAATTGGACTACCATGCAAAGGAGCCCAAAGATTGCACTGGTACTTATAAGACTGAGGGGGACAATCTCTTACAATCTTTGAGACAAGTCCCCATGTGTCATTCTCCGCATGTTTCTTTCCAAAATTTTTTAGATTGCTAAGATTGGTGGTGTCCAGTGAGGTCTTTTTAAGTATGGGGGTGACTGGCGTATATTTTAGAGAGTTGGGGAAGATGCCAGTAGAAAGGGAGAGATTGAAGATATGAGTTCAAGAGTGAAGGATAGAGCCAGAGGGTGACCAGAGTACTTGAACAGGGTCCAGGGGGCAGGTGGTTAGGTGGGCTTTAGAAAACAGTTTACCAACCTCCTCTATAGTAGCTGGATTACACAAGGGAAGTATAGATTGTGCAGGTGGACAAGGGGTGTAGGGTGAGGGAGATGTCTGGTGGACAAAGAGTGTAGGGTGAGGGAGATGTCTGGTGGACAAGGAGTGTAGGGTGGAGGGAGATGTCTGGTGGACAAGGAGTGTAGGGTGAGGGAGATGTCTGGTGGACAAGGAGTGTAGGGTGAGGGAGATGTCTGGTGGACAAGGAGTGTAGGGTGAGGGAGATGTCTGGTGGACAAGGAGTGTAGGGTGAGGGAGATGTCTGGTGGACAAAGAGTGCAGGGTGAGGGAGATGTCTGGTGGACAAGGAGTGTAGGGTGGAGGGAGATGTCTGGTGGGCAAGGAGTGCAGGGTGAGGGAGATGTCTGGTGGACAAGGAGTGTAGGGTGAGGGAGATATCTGTACAGTAGAGATCTTGTCACGAATTGTATCAATCTTATTTGTGAAGTGATTTGCGATCTCCTAGGCAGTGAGTGAGTTAGTGGGTGGAGTTAGAGAAGGACGAAGTAGGGGATTGTGTGAGAGGGTGTTAATGAGAGGGATAAAATAGGTCTGTTTGGCAATGTGGAGACAAGTATTGTATTTTTGAAGGGCAGATTTATATTGGTCTGTCACGGAGTGCCTGCTCCTCTTCCAGACCCCCCCCTCATTCTGTCATGGCCCTTTGAAGCCGGGCCGCACAGGATGAGAGGTGTGACTCTCATCTTCCCCTGTCACTCATCTTCCCCCATCTGGAGCAGCTGGAGGGAAGAAGATGGTCCCCTGCAGTGAGATTCGCACCTCTCCGGCCATGCGGCCAGAGAGGGGCAAGTCTCCCGCAGGGATGTTCCGGGCCACGACAGTCAGCCTGACGCCGCACGGCCCTGGCGACTTCAGCGCGGGCACAGGAGATTCCCGCGCCTGCACTCGCCGACAGACAAAGGCCGCACACTCGAGAGTGCGGCTCATGTCAAGGGGGCGTGCCTCGTTGCCCGGAAACACAGCGTTGGGCCGGCCATTGTCGGGGCTACCGGGAAGCGTCCTGGGCAGCCTAAAATGGCCGGTGCAGGACCCAACGCCCATCCATGACTGTGTGTGTGCTCGATCCCCGCTCGGGACAGTGTACTGTGCGGGGTCTGCTCTGAGGCCAGACCCCACAGCCAAGAGTCTGCCAAGCCCCTGAAGCCTGCTGTGTTCCTATCTGCAAGCCTGCTGTGTTGATCTGCGCTCAGGAGAAGTGTTGTGTGGGGTCTGAGCTGAGGCCAGACCCCACAGCCAGGACTCCCGCTGCTGTCCCTGGAAAGTTGACCGCTGTGAGGGCCCCTGCCTGCTGATCGCTGTTGTCCCTGGAAAGCTGACTGCTGTGAGGGCCCCTGTCTCAACCTGACCACTGTGACGGCCGCTGCTCGCTGCTGTCCCTGGAAAGCTGACCACTGTGAGGGCCCTGTCCACTGATCGCTGTTGTCCCTGGAAAGCTGACTGCTGGGAGGGTCCCTGTCCACTGACCGCTGTGAGTGTCCCTACAAGCCACCTGCTGCTGAGTGTCTGCAAGCCGCCTCCCGTGAGTGTCCCTACAATCTGCCTGCTGCTGAGTGTCTGCAAGCTGCCTACCGTGAGTGTCCCTACAAGCCGCCTGCTGCTGAGTGTCTGCAAGCTGCCTCCCGTGAGTGTCTGTCAGGGATCCCCGCGGCGCTGGTCCCGGCGCAGGCGCAGTGCGCCGCTCTCTGCAGGGACGTGGGCACCAGTTCCTGGCCGACCGCGGCATTCAGGCTTGCGCATGCGCAGTAGGAACCGCGGTCGCGCGCCGGGCACCAATGACAACGCAGGGCGCGATATTTAAACGGCCCTGAGCTGTCATTCAGTGCCTTCTGGTCTCTTCTGCATACCTGTACCTGTGATCCTGTTTCCTATAAGTTGCTGACCCGGATTGGACCTGACCCTTGCTGTATTCTCCCACTCTGACCCCTGGCTTGCCTGACCTCTCTCCTGGATGTCCCTTACTAGATCTGACCTCCTGTTGCTGACCTGGCGTGTGACCCGACTATTCTCTGCCCGCTGCTTTGTACCGCACCGACCCCACTGTTACCGACCCGGCTTGTCTGACCTTGCACCTGCTCATCCATCCATCCCACCGGGGCCTCCCGACCTCCTCACATCAGGCTCTTCCCCGTGGGAGCCCCTGGCGAATACCCCTACCACTGACAGGCGTGCTCAGGAGCCACGACCTGGTCTCAGGGTACTCCAAGTCCATCCCCACCATCAGGGGCTCTGGTGAACAAGTACCCTGGGGCTAAGACTCCGTGCCCTGGGAGCGCCTAATCAGTGGAGCGCTAGTGGTACCGCCGGGCGGTCCCTTACAGTGTCCCTACAAGTCGCATGTTGTGGAGTGTCCTGAACTAACCCCATTGTGTGCCCAGATTACCCTTGCCATGAACTGTCCCATTGTGTGCTCAGACTACCCTTGCTTGAACTGACCCTATTGTGTGCTCGGATTACCCTTACCTGAACTGCCCCATTGCGTACCCGGATTATCGCTATCTGGACTGCCCCCCTGAGTACTTGAGCCATCGCTACCCGAATCGGATTCCCCAGCCAAGATCCCGCTGAGTCCCCTTGAGTCAGGTGTTGTCCCTAGAGAGCTGTGTGGGAGTTGTGCTGAGGTCAGACCCCACAGCCAAGATCCCGCTGAGTCCCCTTGAGTCAGGTGTTGTCCCTAGAGAGCTGTGTGGGAGTTGTGCTGAGGTCAGACCCCACAGCCAAGATTCCGCTGAGTCCCCTTGAGTCAGGTGTTGTCCCTAGAGAGCTGTGTGGGAGTTGTGCTGAGGTCAGACACCGCAGCCAAGGTCCCTCTGAGTCCCCATGAGCCCACTTACCGTGAGTGTCCCTACAAGCCATATGTTGCAGAGTGCCATGAACTGCCCTGATTGAGTGTCTTCCATAGTTCAATAAAGCTTTGTGTGTTTACCATCGTCTTTGTGTGTTCTGTCCTGCCTACGCTTCTGTCACATGGTCAAAGTCTTTCTGGGCCTTAGTCTTGCACCATAAACGCTCCAGAGCACAGCTACATTTTTTGAGGCATCTGGGATTGTCTGTTTGCCAGAGCTGTAGTGGTTGGGGACTAATTCTGTGTGTAGTGAGGGGGGCCAATGTGTCGACGGAGGATGACAGTGAACTGTTGTAGACATAAGTGGCCAGGTTGGGGCAGGACAGGGCTGAGATTTTGTCATAGAGACAATCTGCTGCCAAAAAAAAGAGAGGGGTTAAGATAACAAAGGTTTCTATGGGTAACTGTTTGGTAGTTGGAAGACAAGGAGGAGGAAGCCAAGGAGAGAGTGAAGCTAATAAGGGAGTGATCAGAGAGAGGAAGAGGAAAGTTGGTGAGGTTGCAAGGAGTGCATAGGTAGGAGAATACAAGGTTGAGGCAGTTACCATTGGAGTGAGTAGAAGCATGCGCCCATTGTTTTAGGTCAAAAGAAGTGGTTAGGCTCAGAAGTTTAGAGGTAGCAGGAGTGTTAAGAGTAACAGAGATGTTGAAGTCACCGAGAATGATTGCGGGAATTTCAGAAGAGAGAAAGTAGGGCAGCCAGGCAGAGAAGTCATCAAGGAAGCTTGATACCGGTCCAGGAGGATGACAGATCACAGCAATTAATAAATACACTGGAGAGAACAGATGAATAGAGTGAGCTTAAAATGAGGAAAGGGACAGAAAGGGAGGTGAATGAAAGACCTTAAAAGTGCTTTGAGGGGATAGGAGGATTCCAACTCCACCTCCTTTCCCTCCGCTAGACCTGGGAGAGTCCAGAAGAGACCACCATGGGAGAGGGCAGCAGGAGAGGGAAAGTCAGATTCATGAAGCCAGGTTTCCGTAATTGCAAGCAAGTTTGTAGGAGTTTGTGACAAAAAGGTGGTGGACAGAGGTGAGATTGTTACAGACAGAGCGGCATTTCAGAGGACACAGGAAAAGTGGAGGCTGGTTCTAGGAAGAAGAGGAATAGTAACTAGATTGTGTGGATTGCGGCTGCTGTTGGAGGATAGGGGGTGCCGGGTGTGTTGATCAAAGGAAAAAGATGGCAGCTCAGGATTTGGGGAAATGTCTCCAGATGTCAGGAGAAGCAGAAGGGTGAGGGAGGTAATATGGGAGTATGACTTATATGGAGGGACAGGCTCCAGTGTCCTGGTGGTTTTATTAGTATGTGGGTTCAGAATTATCAGTTGATGAGTACAGTAATACGGTGAAGAAAGGAGTGAGGGTGATATATATAAGCTGAGTGGTGAAGGAGAGAGAGTTTGAAGAGAGGATACAATTGTGAGAAGGAGGAGTGGGGGGGTGCATGTTAGATTAGTGAGATGAAGAAGCAGACTAGGTAAGAGATGAAAGAGCTGGATGGGTAAACTGGTCACCTGCAGTCTGATTAGTATTTGAAGTTGTCGGCTTCTCGCTTTGTGCATTTGCTGAAATGCAGAGCCGAGCAAAGCTCAATACTTAATCCAAGATCAATACTTTATTCAAGATGATAGTCGCCAATGCTACTCCTGCCTAGTTTAGAGTTGCAGAGGAGGTCTAGCGCTGGAATTATCGCTCTCACTCTAACGTGTGTGGTGCGAACTCCGTTTACATACTGTATGCATGCGCAACTTATGCGTTTGTTTATACACATGAGCACAGAGGAATGTGGTGCTTTAAATTTTATCATTATTATTATGTGTTTTACTTTTTATATATTTGTTATTTTAAATTGTCCCTTTAATTTTGTTTTTTTATTCCTATCACAAGAAATGTAAACATCCTTTGTGATAGAAATATGGAGTGACAGGTCCCTTTTTATGGAGACATCTTGGGTCTAAAAGAACTCAGACCTCTCCTCTACTCTTGAAAGCATCAAATAAAAAAAAAATTGTTAACATTCACCCTAAACCAGAAGAGACGTCACTCCTGACCTTCTAGATCATAGAGGTGAGGAAAGATGATCTGGTCTCTCCTCACCTCTATGGCCAGCTGCATGGACCACCAGATCGTATCTCAGCCTCTCCTGCTGCTTCTGAAAGCGATACAGTGGC
Organism: Staurois parvus; assembly: GCF_062004578.1. Taxonomy (NCBI): domain Eukaryota; kingdom Metazoa; phylum Chordata; class Amphibia; order Anura; family Ranidae; genus Staurois; species Staurois parvus. The sequence goes on along the minus strand of NW_028318308.1, from coordinate 245,817 downwards.
TAATTGGCCACTCAGATTGCTTTTATCAGAAACAATCGCCAGCTAAAAAAAAAAAGGGGTTATGGCTGTCAGCTTCAGCCATAGCCCTGGTAAACCACTTCAAAGCTGCAACATATATATACTGATTGCAGTGTTGAAGTTGATACCAGGGGCGGACTGACGACTCATAGGGCCCCCGGGCAATAGGGGATCATGGGGCCCCTGTGTCCTTGCCCAAACTCAAAAAAGCCTATGAAAAAGGTACCAGGGGCATCTCATGGGGCCCCCTACTGACCCCGGGCCCTCGGGCAGTGCCCGAGTTCCCAAATGGTCAGTCCGCCCCTGGTGGATACTCCCTGGCAGGTTTTGACCCTCCTCCCCCAAGCAGTTTTTTTTTCCTTAAGAATAATGCATTTTTAATGTTGCCCTTTCAGAATTACAGTGGTCAGGTCACTGATCCCCACAAAACTGTATTTATTTCCATTTTTATGCAGGCATATGTCCTCTGGGGCAGTTCCCAGCCCCCCACATGCACTTTCTGTTGGCCAAACCCTTGGCTATTCACCTGAAAAAAGAGAGAAATTTGAGTTGACAGATTTAGCTTCCATTAACTTCATTGGGGTTTGGATTTGGCATCTGAGCTTTTGATATGTTCAGCGGAACCTCCAAGGATTAAACTAGAATGTTTCAGCTCAGCCCTGCGAGCAAGAAACTTCAACTTGTATGATATACAGCACATAGCACTAAAACAATACTGAAGCAGAGTGTCATCTTATGGAGTACTCTACTGAATAGAAAAAATACATGATTGTCACATTTGTCCAATTGTTTGCATGGTACAAGGAAACAATCCTTTAACAGTTGTTTATTGTGGAGAGAACTGAACTTTCTCCTCATTTTATTTTATGGAAAGCACCTTTGTCCACAGAACTTTATGATAGAACATTTGTCCTTGCAGTCCCAGGATAATACTTCTGCTATAGCTTTTCTATGATAAGACCTTCAGATGTGGCTGGGGTTCCTTGAGCAGTGGCTGATTGACCTACCTTCTGGTGGTGCCTATATAGTTCCAGGGCCAATGTCACTTGGAAGAGACTACACACAGAAAATCGGTTTTCAGCTTGCACACTAAAGAACCTTATCCCAGCATCCCATCATAAAATCATCAAGAAGGGCTGCACACGCTGACAGGAGGGACACCGATGTATCTACATCTAGAAGGAAAGTTGTGCACACTGTGAGACCAACGTTGTATCTACATCCAGAGAGAGAGAGTGCTATGCAGAGTGATAGAGGAAGTGCGGAGGTCTCTGGAGGGGATTCTCATAGTGGTCACCTTGGTTTGGATTAAGATCACTGCTTTTCTACTCCTCCCCAGCCATTTCTCAGGTGAGTGTCTGAGATAGTGATCCTCCAATATCTCCCCAACCTTGCACACCATACAATCTTGTCACTGAGATTTCTATGCAAAGTCAGCAATATAGATTTTATAGGATTGCGATGAACACACAATCCACTGACAGTCTATGTTGCCCCACTACCATCATCTATATCCGGTCGGTGTCTCTTCCAACATCACCCATGTCCAGCTTTTGTGCCCCCACTACCACTACCTATGTCCTGTCTGGTCTGGGTCCTTCCACTGTCATCTGTGCCTGGTCTTTGCCTCCCCACCTTCACCACTTACAGTATGTCTGGTGTGTGTCCCTCACCACTTGTGTCCAGTCTGTCTTTCCAACAATCAGTACCTGATCTGGGTCATACAATACCACCAATGGTGTCTGATTTCCCCTCCATTGCCACCACGTGTATCCTTTATATGTTCTCCCCAACACCAACGTTGCCCATCCTATGTCTCCCAACCACCTTCTCTGGTTTGTGTCCTTTGCCATCACCATAACCATCATCTGAGGCTAGTCTGTGTCCACCCCTACTGCCACCACCTATGTCTGGTCCGTGTCCCCCCTACTGCAACAACCTGTGTTTGGTCTATGTCCCCCCACCTCCATCAGCTATGCCTGGTCTATTCTCCCCAACCTGTGTTTGGTCTTTCCCCCTACTGTTAGCTGTGTCCTTTGTGTATCTTCCCCACCACCACCTTTTTCTGGTCTTTATCCCCCTACCATCTCCATCATCGTTGTCTGGTTTGTGCCCCCTCATCATCTCCACCTGTGTCTGATTTGTGTTGTTCAGCAAATTGGCACTGATAACGAACTATCTGAGAACCATGATGATCCATGAAATACTAAGTGTTCTGCGCCTACTGACTGTGGAAAGCCGTGTCCTCAGGATGATACAGTTTAATGAGTAAGGTAAAGATTTTGCAGATGCTGAGTGCAGGAAGAAAGACTTCTATAAATTGTAGTGTATTGTACGGCTTGCCAGTTCCAATTACCTGTGTCATGTGGATTCCTACAGTCAATAAAATTGAGAACGTTCACTTGTTTATTTTTCATATAATTTAATTTCTATGTTGAGGGTCCCCCAAACTTGATGTGCCCCCCCAAGGTCTAAATCCGGCACTGCCTATATCTGATATGCGCCCCCACTCACCAGTGCCACCTACACCTGGTCTGTGTGTGTCCCATCACTACCACCTGTGTCCAGTTTGTCCCTCCACCACCACCTTTGCTTGGTCTGTGTTCCCACCACCACCATCATCACTATCACCTTTATCTGGTCTGTGTTCCCACCACCACCACCACCTTTGCTTGGTCTGTGTTCCCACCACCACCATCATCACTATCACCTTTTTCTGGTCTGTGTTCCCACCACCACCATCATCACTATCACCTTTTTCTGGTCTGTGTTCCCACCACCACCATCATCACTATCACCTTTATCTGGTCTGTGTTCCCACCACCACCATCATCACTATCACCTTTATCTGGTCTGTGTTCCCACCACCACCACCTTTGCTTGGTCTGTGTTCCCACCACCACCATCATCACTATCACCTTTTTCTGGTCTGTGTTCCCACCACCACCATCATCACTATCACCTTTTTCTGGTCTGTGTTCCCACCACCACCATCATCACTATCACCTTTATCTGGTCTGTGTTCCCACCACCACCATCATCACTATCACCTTTATCTGGTCTGTGTTCCCACCACCACCACCTTTGCTTGGTCTGTGTTCCCACCACCACCATCATCACTATCACCTTTATCTGGTCTGTGTTCCCACCACCACCATCATCACTATCACCTTTATCTGGTATGTGTTCCCACCACCATCATCACTATCACCTTTATCTGGTATGTGTTCCCACCACCATCATCACTATCACCTTTATCTGGTCTGTGTTCCCACCACCACCACCTTTGCTTGGTCTGTGTTCCCACCACCACCATCATCACTATCACCTTTATCTGGTCTGTGTTCCCACCACCACCACCTTTGCTTGGTCTGTGTTCCCACCACCACCATCATCACTATCACCTTTTTCTGGTCTGTGTTCCCACCACCACCATCATCACTATCACCTTTATCTGGTCTGTGTTCCCACCACCACCACCTTTGCTTGGTCTGTGTTCCCACCACCACCATCATCACTATCACCTTTATCTGGTCTGTGTTCCCACCACCACCACCTTTGCTTGGTCTGTGTTCCCACCACCACCATCATCACTATCACCTTTATCTGGTCTGTGTTCCCACCACCACCATCATCACTATCACCTTTATCTGGTCTGTGTTCCCACCACCACCATTATCACTATCACCTTTATCTGGTATGTGTTCCCACCACTATCATCACTATCACCTTTATCTGGTCTGTGTTCCCACCACCATCATCACTATCACCTTTATCTGGTCTGTGTTCCCACCACCACCACCTTTGGTTTGTGTTGCCACCACCACCAACATCATCACCACCACCTCTGTCTGTTGAGTGTCGGTACGTTGTCCTGTGTCACCACTGCCAGTATACTGCTCTGTCAGTTAGTGATACATTATATCACGGCTCTCCAGTAAATACTTCATTCCAGAGATGGCTAGATGAAATTTTCTGGAATCTCTCATCCAGTGTGCGATCTTCACTTGGAAATGTACATTGTGTCTGTGTATCAGTATGCGTTACATTACCTGTTCACCTCTGAATTAGCAGTTGAAACAGTCTGTCAGTAAAAGTCCAAGGGAATATTTACACATATTGTGACCTCTGAAGATGATCTGTGTGATCACTTTTTAGAGGTTATTTGACAGGTGGTGAGGAGGCATTATGTCGGCTCCTCACCTCCTCCTCCTTCTTGCAGCGCACCATCTGTCTGTGTTCTGAGTCTCTAGACCAGGATTTGTCAATCAGGGTTCCTCCAGAGGTTACTAGAGGTTCCTTAAGCAATGAACAATTTCTGCCTCCCGCATCACCTTTGTAGCTATCTGTAAGAGGGGAATTCTTCCCACTAACCACAAATATAAGGAGCATTCTTCCCACTGACCATCACACTAATATACTGTGAGCTGTAGATATAATAAAGATTAGTAGGCATTCCTAAAAAAGCCAAAAAGTTATTTCAAGGGTTCCTCCATGTTTTTTTTTAAAAGAATATTTATTGGGTTTTAACACGGTAAAACAAGAACAAAATGATGAGGCAGTTATGACACCAATGTTTTTTGTTCCATAATGACACCAATGTTACATCATTTCTAGTCAGAGAGATAATGTTGCGGCAAATAAAATGTCCTTAGCGTGATGATAGCAGTTACGAAAAGGCATTGATATGATACTAAGGTATAAAGTTTGCGTAGATGAATAGCGAAGAAAGTGATGTGAGGAAGTGGTAGGCAAGAAGTTTGTGTGTAGAAATAATAGCCAGTAGGAATTATGCATTCAAGACTTGATATGATGTTGTGATTTGCCAGTAGATGATGTTGAATGGTTAAGATGTACACAGATGTCATCTGTTACCTACCAATAACATGTCAAAAGAAGGTAGAGAGAAAGGAAATATCTGAGAGTTTGGGAGTTGGGAGTAGGTGAAAAGGATAAAAGAGAAGTAAGAAAAGAGAAAGTTGGAGAGGGGGGGGGATTATGAACAGATGAAGTAATCGGCTTGGATGAGATTGTTGAAGAATGATGATAGGAACCTTATGGAAGCTGGAGTAAAGGAATATAGAGGAGTAGGGACTTGACTCGAACCTCTCCTTCCAACCGCATGTCAAATCACTCACAAACACATGCAGGCTCCATCTTCGCAACATCGCCAAGATACGTACCTTCCTCACCCCAGACACCACCAAACTTCTAGTACACTCCCTCATCATCTCACGCCTTGACTACTGTAATTCTCTTCTCACCGGCCTACCCAAGTGCAGGCTCTCCCCGCTCCAGACCATCCTGAACTCAGCGGCTAGACTCATCCACCTCACCACCCGCTCCACCTCTGCCACCCCCCTCTGCCTCTCCCTCCACTGGCTCCCGATTGCCCAACGCATCAAATTTAAACTCCTAACCCTGACCTACAAAGCCGTTCACAACACTGCCCCTGACTACCTCACCAACCTGATCACCAAGTACCGCCCTACCCGTACCCTTCGCTCCTCACAGGACCTCCTTCTATCCTGCTCCCTGGTCTCCTCCTCCCATGCACGACTGCAGGACTTCTCCAGGTCCTCCCCCATCCTCTGGAACTCACTGCCCCAATCCATCAGACTGTCGCCTTCCCTCCCCACATTCAGGCGCTCCCTCAAAACCCATCTCTTCAGGGAAGCCTACCCCACCCTCACCTAACAGCCATTCTCCCTCTTTCTTCCCACCCCTCATTCCCCTCAGCCACTTCCTACTGTACCTCTACCCCCTCCCTCCTAGATTGTAAGCTCGAAAGAGTAGGGCCCTCTTACCCCTCGTACGTTGTTTGTTGTTGTTGTACTGTGCCATGTATTGTCCCCCCTATTGTACAGCGCTGAGCAAACCCTTTGGCGCTATATAAACTCCATGTAATAATAATAATAATAATAATAATAATAATAATAGGGAGAATTGTACCTAGGTAGATTGAAGAGAGATGAAAGAATGAGGGAGAAGAAGAAAAGGGAGATGAAAGTCAGTGATTAGTAGTTGAGGGGTTCCACCATGAGTAATGTGGAAGAAGTGTCACCCTCCAATTGACTGGTGTGGGTCTATGTTGTGATGATAGTGTCGAGTGGGTATATAAGCCTAAATTAAGAGATTAAATAGTGGGTCAAGATACAGTTGAGGTGAGGATGGAGAGGGAGTAAAAGAGAAGAGGAGAAGGTCAGTGAAAGTAAAACATTGCACTTTACCAACTTAGTAATTGAATCTAAAGTCAACTAGTCAAATAGATGATAGTTCCGATACCACCGGCTTCGTGGGAGGGTTTCATTGGACGAGTTAAAATGTTAGAATTCTGGATAAAGGAGGCCTGCTCCTGTACGGATAGCGATCCTGTAAGATAGGAGCCGGGGAGGTGATTAGATTGAGTCTATCCAGACGTAGAAGGTAGTTGAGTTCTTGTTTGATGTCCGTCATAGTTGGATGGCAGTTGGAGACCCATTTTTGGAGAATGACCCATCTTGCTATTAGGAGGCATGTTGATATCCAAGATTTATTATTTCTGAAGGATGACGTTTGACAGGAGAAGAGACCAATGACTGGCTGTTCCATATAGCGGAAGAGTAATGGTAGCGGGTGGATGGGTAGCCGGAAGGTAGTGATAACGGATATGAAATTTACCACTTGATTCCAGAATGTGGAAATAGCAGAGCAGAGCCAGAATCTATATTGTATTGACGGTTTTTGAGTTCTACATAAAGGGCAGGTAGACAGAGCTGGGTCAGTCTTGGAGTAGAGACAGGGCATGTAGGCACGGTGTAGAATCTTAAGTTGTTGCTTATGCCAGAATTCATTGTGATTGAAGGCAAATGTGGAATTGAAGCCTGATAGTAATTGGTCAGCTGTGAATGCGTTATTGAAATCTTTGAACCAGGATTTCACAGCATTGAATGTCTCAAAAGGTTTGGCATATAGAAGGTTCAGCGGTCTATATATGTTTGAAAAGTATTTTCGAGAGTTCGCCAAGACATCAATAAATGTCGACTGAAATCTGGTAGATTTAATAAGTGCAACGGAGTTGACAAAGTTCCTTACTTGAAGCATATAGAAAAAGTGATGTGCTGGAAGTCCGTAGGTTTGTAGGACACTGTTGAGAGATTTTGGGGAATCCGTAGAGGTGTCGTATAATTGTTGTACCAAAGTTAGGTTTTGAACTCTCCAAGTGTCATAAGCATCATGGGATTGTGGGGGAGGAAAGGAAGGGTTTTGGTGAATAGGAAGAAAGCGTGAGAGCCACGGGGAGACCCCTAGTTTACGCCTGACTTCCCTCCATGTAATAAGGGTATCACGGATGAGGAGGTTATGTTTTAGGCGGGGTGGTAGTGACATTGGAGTGTAATAAGGCTGAGAGATCATAGGGATGTGCTAGTGCAAATTCAATGCGGTAATTGGAATATTTGGAGGATTGGGTGAGCCAGTCTAGGCCTATACGAAGCAGGCATGAGAGATTATAAATTTGAACGTTTAGGAGGCCGGAGCCTCCCTCGCATCTTGGTAGGAATAATTTAGCAAGTGCTATGCGGGGACGTTTGCCTTTCCATAAAAATGTTGATATTGCCCGATTTAGCCTCGTTATGGCACTGTGTTTAAGGAGAAGAGGTATGGTTTGAAGCGGGTAGAGAAGTTTCGGAAAACTTACCACCTTAAAAAGGTGGGATCTGCCCAGGAGAGAAAGCGGTAAGTCCTTCCACATTTCCAATCCCCCAATAATTTTAGCGATTGTGGGCGTATAGTTTAGCGTATATAAAGATGAAGCTAGTTTCCCTATCTTTATGCCTAAATAAGTGATATATTTAGTAGCGATTTTAAAGGTCGAGTTTTGCTTCCATACCGGGAGGCGGGAGTGAAACAATGGAAGCACCTCACTTTTAGAGAAATTTATGCGGAGCCCTGAGCAAAAGTGGAAGGAGGAGAAAATATGTTGAATATACGGTAGGTCGAGGTAAAAATTAGAATGTCATCTGCAAACAAGACAAGCATCAACTCCTGTTGCCTGATTGTGATGCCATGAAGGTCAGAGTGAAATAAGAGGAAGCGTGCTAATGGTTCTAGGGCCAAGTTAAAAAGTAAAGGGGACAAAGGGCACCCCTGTCTAGTGCCCTTGTGGAGTTGAATAGGGTTGGATATGTGACCTGCTGCCATAACTCGGGCTGTTGGGGATGAATACATGGTTTGGATCAGATGCATAAAAGGGCCTTCAAATCCAAACTTCTTTAGTGCTAAGAAAAGCCATTCAAAATTGACGTTGTCAAATGCCTTTTCAGCGTCTAATGAGATTATTGCTGCGTCTAGGAGTGTGCTGTTAGAAGCTTGACTCAGGGCGGATATCACCTTCTGAATATTCAAAGCTGCTGAACGTCCCTGCACAAAACCCGCTTGGGAAGGATGAATAGGTGGGTAGAATAGTTGCTAGGCGAGAGGCGATAATTTTTGACAGGAGTTTTGCATCGAGATTCAGCAGTGATATTGGACGGTACAATCCAGGTTCCATCGGGTCTTTATCTTTTTTGGCAATCAGTTTAATGTGGCCTTGGAATCCGGAGGGAAGGTAGTCCCCTCCTGCCTGAATTGATTGGAACACTGATTGTAAGGTAGGGGAAAGGGTTTTGGCCATGAAATTGTAAAATTTGGCTGTATAGCCATCAAGCCCCGAGGCTTTACTGTTCGTGAGTGATTTAATAGCTAGCGATACATCCGCCTGAGTAATGGGAGCGTTTAAAGCCTGGAGTGAGGTTGGGTCTAACTGTGGCAAAGTTATAAGGTTCATGAAGGAGGTGGCTTTAGTAGTGTTGTCAGTATCCATCGTGGCGCGGCTCTGCGCAGGCGCGGTGCGCTGATTTGCACTGGCATGCGGGCGCTGGGTCCTGGGCGGCCGCGATGGCGACTGCACTCGCGCATGCTTACTCAGGATCGTGGGCGCGCGCCTGGCATCAATGACAGTGCAGGGCACGCTATTTAAATCTGCTCTGCACTGACACAGGTTGCCGTATGGTCTAATCTCCCTGTTCCTGCTTCTGTGTACCTGTTATTGATTGCTGCTGACCCTGCTTTGATCCTGGAACCTCAAATCAGGATACCTCAAAAAAATATAAACTCAATATAGTGCATTATCATTACAACAGAAAAAAGCACTCGTGAAACTAAAAGTGATTCCTCCTAAACTCCCACCCGTGACAAATCAACACTCCAAAAATGTGATTTAGTGCAACACTCCACAACCAGTGTCACCATCCAAATGTACTAAATACCATTACCCTCTCATGGAAGATCACATGCATCAAAATGAAATAGTGCCATCTCTCTTGTGATATAAAATACCATTACCCTCTTCCAATGCAGACCAAGCAAAAACTCCTTCAAGGCAGTCCAAAATTTCCCCCTCTCCGGAAGCTTCCTGCTGCTTCCAATCCACCTTCCCCGTTCCTCAAAGGGGCAGATAATACAAGACTCAGTGGAGTATATAAAAAGGAATTCACAAATTTATTCACAGCTTACATAGAGAACGCCAGCGTCCATCCTCTCCCACAGTCCATATAGCTGAACTCCAGTATCCAAGATGGCCGTGCCGCTCCTTCCGGTTTGAAGTTGTAGTGTTACGTCCTTACGTCCCCAACGTTTGAAAAAGCACTATATATTGAAAAAGCACTATATATGGACTCATATGTGGACATTTGCTGATATATGTTGTTGCACTGTTGGGGGTGGTAGAGGGAGCATCGAAAAGATATTATTTATATTTTGTTTACACTTTCAAGGGTGAGAGTGATACTTTTCGTAGGGATATTTAGAGTTTGTATTATATCTGCTTTGATCCTGACCTCTGCTGACTTCTCCTGCCCTGACCCCTGGCCTGTTTTGACTTCTCTTTTGGATACCCGTATTGGATCTGACCTCCTGTTACTGACCCAGCGAGTGACCCGACTACTCTGCGCCTGCTGCCTTGTACCACGCTGTCCCCACCGTTACCGACCCAGCCTGTCTGACCACGCTTCTACTTCACCATCCATCCATCCTGCACGGACCTATCCGCCTCTTCACGTCAGGCTCTTCCCCAGTATATACCTCTGGCGGATCCCTCTACCAGGGTGGTTTGTTCTCAGGGGCCGTGACCTGGTCTCTCTCTGCTCCGAGTCCATCCCCACCATCAGGGGCCCTGGTGAACAAGCAGACTGGGACTTAGACTCCGCGCTCTTGGGAATCCTATCCCGTGGGTTGCTAGAGGTGCCGCCAGGCGGTACATTACAAGTGTCTATAGGATCTGAGCCATATAGAGTTTGGTAGAAGTTTTCTAAAATGGAAATAATGTCTAGAGGATTGTTTTTCAATGTTCCCTGTGCATCTCTCAAAGATGTAAAGAGAGTAGGTGTGAAAGTTTTTTTACATAGTCGTGCTAGTCCTCCATGTTAAAAAGCGTGGGAAGGCTTCTCTAGAACATTTTGGCCAATTCTCTTTCATTAAAACAGTTCTGCTGTTGGCAGGGGCATATTTACCACAAGGCAAACTAGGGTGGCATTTTTCAGGGGGGCAGCTCCTCCTCCCCAGAAGAAGGTATGAAAGAAGGGACACGCATGCCATGGGGACCAGGTGGGATCCGAGAGAGGTTGCTTGATGGTGTATGCAGAGCCTGACTCTCGTTCCCTGGGGTGTCCGGAGCTGTGAAGATGAGTGTCTTTCTCTCTATTGCCGGGGGGGGGGGTAGTGGAAGGCTCTCCGAGGTGGGGGGCAGGGGTGTTGTTGGTCAATGTCAGGTTTTCTCTGCAGGAGGGGGAAGGGGGGGTTTGGTCATTGTCCGTGGGGGCAGATTTTTGTGTTGCCTAGGGCAGCACAAAACTTAAGTACACCACTGGCTGTTGGCCCAGTTTACACTGCTGTGTCCTCTGCAGGGTCTTCATTCTTGTAGCCCAGGATGGACTCTTTGTCTCCAGTAGATGTGGGCCTAGCCGTACTATTCAAAGTTGTCTTGCTGCTGGACAGTTTTGCATTGCTGTGTTATCTGCAGTCTTCTAAATATAATAAAACTGTATTTTGTCTCTAGTGTACTTTTGGCCAACTCTATTTCAATCAAAATGTCCCGCTGCTTTCCTAAATCATTAGTATTACTGTTATTTAGGATTTCTATAGAAAACAGTTTTCGTATAGCTTTATAGAGAGAAAACAGGCGGCGCACACACCTAGTGCATTATCCAAGGTTTATTGTAGGAATGAGATAATAAAAACATACTCACAGACAAAGCATGGATCTAAAAAGCATAGAAAAATGACGATGGCCACAACGGCAGGCAAGGTGTTCTCACTGTCAGTGCGGTCAAATGGCTGACGCATTTCGGGGACAAATCCCTTTCCTCAGAGCTGATGACCAACCTCTGATGCAGATGTATGATGTATGGACAGAAAGAGCCTCGCTGTTGATGCCTCAATCGTATCGCTTTACACTGAAAAGGGAGACAATACAGTTACAGTGCAAAATTACTAGAATTATTAGAAGGCTAGATGGGTAACTGTGAAAAGCTATCAGTTGGCCCAGGGAGAAGGTGTAGATAGAGAATCAGTGACAGAACTACTAGGGTCGCAAAGGTCGCACACTTTGGGGGAGCCCCAGGCCATCTCACTCCCCTGACAGGTCACTTTCAAATTTACGGGAAAGGCACCAAGTGGCAAAATGTCTCCACGCACTTGACTAGCAGACCAGAATGCTCAGTTCTGGAGCTGGTCAATTAGTAATCGTCTGACCTTGGCTCGGTCTCGGCTGGACAGAGCTCAGGCTGCTGGTCAGGTGGATTTCAATGCGAGAGGTCAGGAGAGAGGAAACAGTGGGGCCAGGAGAGAGGAAACAGTGGGGCTGGGAGAGATCAAAGCAGGGTCATTAGAGAGGAAACATCATGGCAGGGAGAGAGGAAACAGTGGGGAGAGGAGAGATCAAAGCAGGGTCAGGAGAGAGGAAACAGTGGGGTCAGGAGAGATCAAAGCAGGGTCAGGAGAGAGGAAACAGTGGGGACGGGAGATATCAACGCAGGGTCAGGAGAGAGGAAACAGTGGGGCTGGGAGTTATCAAAGCAGGGTCAGGAGAGAGGAAACAGCGAGGTTGGGAGAGAGGAAACAGCGGGGTTGGGAGAGATCAAAGCAGGGTCAGGAGAGAGGAAACAGCGGGGTTGGGAGAGATCAAAGCAGGGTCAGGAGAGAGGAAACAGCAAGGTTGGGAGAGAGGAAACAGCGGGGTTGGGAGAGATCAAAGCAGGGTCAGGAGAGAGGAAACAGTGGGGTTGGGAGAGATCAAAGCAGGGTCAGGAGAGAGGAAACAGCGGGGTTGGGAGAGATCAAAGCAGGGTCAGGAGAGAGGAAACAGCGGGGTTGGGAGAGATCAAAGCAGAGTCAGGAGACAGGAAACATTGTGGCTGGGAGAGAGGAAGCAGCGTAGTCAGGTGAGATGAAAGCAGGGTCAGGAGAGAGGAAATAGGGGGACCAGGAGAGAGGAAACAGTGGGGTTGGGAGAGAGGAAACAGTGGGGTCAGGAGAGATCAAAGCAGGGTCAGGAGAGAGGAAACAGTGGGGTTGGGAGAGAGGAAACAGCGGGGTCAGGAGAGAACAAAGCAGGGTCAGGAGAGAGAAAACAGCGGGATCAGGAGAGATCAAAGCAGGGTCAGGAGAGAGGAAACAGCGGGGTCGGGAGAGATCAAAGCAGAGTCAGGAGAGAGGAAACAGCGGGGTCGGGAGAGAGGAAACAGCGGGGTCGGGAGAGATCAAAGCAGGGTGGCTCGTTTTGACAGGACGACATATGATGCCCAGTCACAATGGCAAATGCCCCGCCCGGCCATCAATCTGCTATAGGTGTTAAAGATATTCTGTTTTTTTCTTTTCTATTCTATTGTAGTTTATGCTATTCTATTCTTTTATTTTCTATTATTTTATATTTTTTATTTTATTTTTTATTTTTTTTCTACTCTATTCCATTGTTTTTTGTTCTATTCGGTTTCATTTCTATCATTTGTATTCTATTTTAGTCTGTTCTGTTTTATTATTTTCTATTCTTTTCAAATTTTCATTTCTATTTTGCTCTATTCAAATATATTCTGTCTTTTTTTCTCTTTTATTTATTTCTATTATATTGTTTTTTTTCCTATTCTTTTATTTTCTATTATATTATTTTCTGTTATTTTCTATTTTTGATTTTCTATTATATTCTTTTCTACTCTATTCCATTGTTTTTGTTCTATTCGGTTACATTTCTTTATTTTGTGTTCTATTTTATTCTAATCTGTTTTATTCTATTCTATTCTTTTTAAAATTTGCATTTCTATTTTATTCAATTCAAATATATTCTGTTTTTTTTTCTCTTTTATTTTTTTCTATTCTATTGCATTTTATTCTATTTTATTTTCTATTTTATTTTTTTTCTATTATTTTCTATTGTTTTATTCTATCCTATTATTTTTGAATTTCGGAAAATGGCTATATTCTTTCTATTCCATTCAAATACAGTGCATTCAGTTATTTTTTTCTATTCTATTCCTTTCTATTCTTTTATTTTCTGTTTTATTCTATTATTGTGAATTTCGGAAGATGTATCTATTCTAATGCCAACACACACTTTGAAGGAGATCAGCAATATGTTTATATTTCAAATCTGTTTTCTAATTTGATTTCATTTTTTAATGCAATTCAAATTCAATCCGAATTTCAAACAAAATTGAGTTTTGTTATTACGGATTCCATGAAATTTATTACTATTGTTATTCCGGAATTCGGATTGGTCTGAATCACCGAAAATTGCGTCCGAATTTCGATTCGGAACAACACGAGCCGCACACGCTGATCACATGCTATAAGGAAACCTAGGAGTGGATTTACTAAAGGCAAATAGATTGGGCACCTTGCGAGTGCAGTTGCTCGAGAGCTCAGTAAATGAGGTGCAGCCCTACTGACTTCCACTGTCCAATCCCGTGCATCGTGTTTTGTCATCTGTTTTGGGGTGTCATTCATTTATCATTGACACCGGCACCAGATGGCACGAACGCGATGTGATTGCAATCCGGTGTGGGAAATGCACAGGATTCACAACGTTTCCCGCACCCCATTGGTGTAAACCGGGTCTACATGAATTTGGAGGATCTGCAGCCTTGAACCCTGTTATGTCTTTCAGCTCAGAAGAGGATCTTTGAAGCTATAAAGTGGAAAAAGCCCCCCGTCTGTGCCAAACATTGGATATGCAAGGTGAGCTTTCTCCCTCCATATCTCCCCCCATTGTGGGAGGGGCAGAGACACAAACTACTATAGGGAATCTCCCCATTGTGGGAGGGGCAGAGATACAAACTACTACAGGGAATCTCCCCATTGTGGGAGGGGCAGAGACAAAAACTACTGCAGGGAAATCTCCCCATTGTGGGAGGGGCAGAGACAAAAACTACTGCAGGGAAATCTCCCCATTGTGGGAGGGGCAGAGACAAAAACTATGGCAGGGAAATCTCCCCATTGTGGGAGGGGCAGAAACAAAAACTACGGCAGGGAAATCTCCCCATTGTGGGAGGGGCAGAGACACAAACTACTGCAGGGAAATCTCCCCATTGTGGAAGGGGCAGAGACATAAACTACTGCAGGGAAATCTCCCCATTGTGGGAGGGGCAGAGACACAAACTACTGCAGGGAGATCTCCCCATTGTGGGAGAAGCAGAGACAAACTATTGCATGGAAATCTCCCCATTGTGGGAGGGGCAGAGACACAAACTACTGCAGGGAGATCTCCCCATTGTGGGAGGGGCAGAGACACAAACTACGGCAGGGAGATCTCCCCATTGTGGGAGGGGCAGAGACACACACTACTGCAGGGAAATCTCCCCATTGTGGGAGGGGCAGAGACATAAACTACTGCAGGGAAATCTCCCCATTGTGGGAGGGGCAGAGACACAAACTACTGCAGGGAGATCTCCCCATTGTGGGAGAAGCAGAGACAAACTATTGCATGGAAATCTCCCCATTGTGGGAGGGGCAGAGACACAAACTACTGCAGGGAGATCTCCCCATTGTGGGAGGGGCAGAGACATAAACTACTGCAGGGAAATCTCCCCATTGTGGGAGGGGCAGAGACATAAACTACTGCAGGGAAATCTCCCCATTGTGGGAGGGGCAGAGACACAAACTACTGCAGGGAGATCTCCCCATTGTGGGAGAAGCAGAGACAAACTACTGCAGGGAGATCTCCCCATTGTGGGAGGGGCAGAGACACACACTACTGCAGGGAGATCTCCCCATTGTGGGAGGGGCAGAGACACACACTACTGCAGGGAGATCTCCCCATTGTGGGAGGGGCAGAGACACAAACTACTTGGGGAAATCTCATCATTGTTATCTGAGTGATCAAAGTAGACCGCAGGTGATTGAACCACATGTGGCATCTGGTAAAACAATTTTCTGTTTCTTCCCCTCTATAGATGTTCAGACACAGAAACTCTGAGAGCCCTGAATCACCCTCAAATTTAGACGTCAAATCACCCTCCTTCACATCCCCCTCTTTCCTTTCACCCACCTCCCATCAGGAAAAAAGTGACTTTGCCTTGACGTGTCTCATCAGTGACCGAGACCTGCACCTGTTGGAGCACCTTGGGGAGGGCTGCTTTGGAGTGGTCTGCAGAGGGGAATGGAGGACTCCCAATGGAAGGACAGTTAGTACCTCCTTACATTGTCTGCCAGTTCCCTGAGCTTTTGGCTCCATACCATGTCCTGTCACTCTGCAGCGGTCTCATTCACCTGCTTTGTCTTTCCAGGTGAATGTTGCAGTGAAAACCCTCCGTTCAGATGCTGACACCGATCCTAAAATTCTTCAGGATTTCCTGCATGAAGTGAATGCCATGTACGCCCTGGATCATCCACACCTTATCCGTCTCTATGGGGTGGTTCTGACCCAGCCAATGAAAATGGTGAGCAATTAGTTCTCAATGGAATGATTTAGGCAACAGTACTGTACATTTCATGCATAGCAAGTAAACATAAAAAAGGTCTGAGTCTCTTCTTATTCCACCAGGAAGGCCCAATGGAACCTCTGAATCTGTCCATCCTCCACCAAGGTGGCACAGTCTTCCCCCTTCACCGGGGTTATAAAAAAGGGTCCCTAGGTCTACCCAATCTCTGGCAGTGTGATTTGTGTATCTTAATAATTACTGCCTCTTATCTTTCTTTCTTACATCTCAGATCACAGAGCTGGCACCTCTCGGATCCTTACGGGATGCTCTGCGTTCTAACTATGGTGAATATCCTCTGAAGCTCTTGTGGTTGTACTGCATCCAGATTGCCTCAGGGATGAGCTACCTCGAGAGCCACAAGTTCATCCACAGGGACCTGGCAACACGGAATGTCTTGCTGGTGAGCGAAGAAATGGTAAAGATCGGTGATTTTGGCCTGACAAGGGTACTGACTGCGAATGATGAATATTACCTCATGTCTGCTCAAAGCAGGATACCCTTTCCATGGTGAGGATAGAAGGCAGCAATATGGGAGATCAAGAATGCTAATCAAAATTAAACTTGGGTGATAACCGGGAATCCCAGATCACTAGATGACCAATTATCTGTCTTTTTTGTGACAGGTGTTCACCAGAAAGCTTGAGAATGGGCACCTTCTCACTCCCATCGGATGTCTGGATGTTTGGGGTCACCATGTGGGAGATGTTTACCTATGGACAGATACCCTGGCGAGGCCTGAGTGGGGAACAGGTAACCTGAAGCTCTCATAAAGAGTCATTTTCACCATTCATCAGAACCAAAACTGTATAACTGTGTTCATGTCTCCAGATTTTAATGAAGATTGACCGAGAGGATGAACGGCTGGAATGTCCAGATGATTGTCCTCCTGCTTTGTACAATATCATGATGAAGTGTTGGGCACACACACCTGAACAGAGGCCAAAGTTTGCTACTCTCATCAGACTTCTGCAGAATGTGAGTGAATCCAATATTCAATATCACCCTTACTGTCCTCTGGAGACCTTTGTCTGACATCACCTTTATTGTCATCTACAAACTCTTTTATAGATATGTTTCTGATTGTGTACACGATACAGCCAAAAATATATGGGCAAATCAGTGAAAGGTACTGTTAATGCGACAACATACAAAGACATTGTAAACATTTGTGCTCTTCCAATTTTGTGACAACAGTTTGGTGAAGACCCTTTTCTGTTCGACCATGACTGTGCCCTGTGTACAAAGCCATCTCCATAAAGACATGGAGGACCAGATTGGTGTGGAGGGACTTGAGTGTCCTGCACAGAGGCCTGACCTCAACTCTACTAAATATCTTTGGAATGAACTGGTAAAACTTGTGGAAAGCCTTCCCAGAGAAGTGGAGATCATGGTTTTGGAATGAGCTGTTAAACAAACTCCAAGCCCTGACCTCAACCCTTATGAACACCTTTGGAACACTGATTGTGAGCCAGGTTTTCTAGTTCAATATCAGTACCTGACCTCACCATTGTGTACAATTCCCAGACACCCTTGATAATCTTGTGTAATGTCTCACCAGAAGAGTGGAGGCTGTTGAGGCTGCAAAGATGGGGGACAACTCCATATTAATGCCGAGTGTTTTTGAATCACCTGCCCAACAGGAACACAGATGTCACGTTCAGGTGTCCAAAACATTTAGCTATATAGTGCACCTCCAATTAATTCTGGAGATCTATCTCTCTTTAAAGTTTTATCATCTGACTAGCTATTTACTCTTTCTTCAGGTGAAGCCACTAGAGATTCAGATTCTTCATGAAGTGAACAATCCCTCCTGGCTGCCTCTGGATGCTGGGGACTTTGTCACAGTCATTGATGTTGGGTAAGAAGGAATTTAACTCATTCCCATGTACCTTCATCATCCATCGTTTATCTCCTGTACTTCATCATTTATCTCCTATCAACAAAAGTTTGTTATTGTAAATTCAAACTTCTATTAGGATGGAAATAACTACACGGCTAAATTATTGTAGCGCTATAATACGGTAAGGTTCTAGATAGGAAATGTGACAGTAGGCAGGTGAGATCACCTGGTTGTGTCCTGGATGGACGATATATTTGTCCGAGGTTCAGGCTTTATGGGGATTTGTACCACTAGAGGGAAGTGCTAAGTCCTTCAGCACTGAGGTAATGAGCCCAGCTGAAGGTAGTCGGCTCATTAACACCTGTATAAAACTTCCCAGAGTGCTCAGGGAGTTGCTCCAACCTGGAACCAGATCTGTGCCTGAACTGTCTGGGGAGTTGACCTGTTATCTGTGTGCAGAGAGACCAAAGCCTGTGTGGCCGGCCTCCAGTACTAGCAACTAGGTATAGCAGCAGGCTGTACCTAGTGGGTAGCTAGGGAAAGCTGTTGTTGCAGTAAGTAGCCAAGTTGGCCAGGATTTATTTTGATGTTTCTTTTTGGTTTACCATTTTTCTGTACATATTGTAAATAAATTGCACCTGTTTGTTTTCACCTCCACTGTTGTTGTGCTGTGCCTGTCTTTTTGTGTTGTGCACCCTTCCAGGGGGTCACACACACCCGCTGCCGAGCTAACCCCGTTCCAGAAAGAACATTCTGAAATTGGACTTTACATTATAGCACTCAAGAATGCATCTCAGGAAAGCATTTCCTATACAAACTACAGTATAAATATTCATAATTTTCATTAACTAACAATAGTTATTCATATAAAACATTCAATTGAATCAAGGTACAAAAAGTGTGCTTGAGGCATTGATTTGACCATATACACCATGTGCCCACTGTGATATCCTGGGATTCAGATCACCAGCCAGCTGACTTTTAAAAAGCAGTCTTTTTTTTTCCCAATACAAGTGAACAAAATGGCTTTTTTCAGTACACAGAAAAAACATATAGCATCCCGTGAAGCATCTACCTCAAGGGTAGATCACTTAGGCGTAGTGGGACATACAGACAGATGGGCGCCAGTCACTTTTAGGTAAAAACACAAAAAGGATTTTATTGCTCTCAGTCCATGGGAGAGAGGGTTATGATTGCACATGCTCAAGACATCAGCAGAGCTCCATCACTTCACTTAGCACAAGACAGGAAAAGACCCTTTAAGTCAAGCCCATCAGTCCTGTGTTACAAACCTTTAGCAATCATTATTGGCAACAACATCCTTTTTCTCCAGGAGAATCAGCCAACCGCTATGGAACTAAACCAACCTCCATGGGACTCCATCATGTCTCCATTATTATCCAGGAGAGTCAGACAATCTCCATAAGACTCCATCTTGTCTCCAATCTTCTATAGGGGAGTCAACCAACCTCCATGGGACTCCACCCTGTCTCCAATCTTCTGCAGGAGAGACAACCAACCTCCATGGGACTCCATCATGTCTCCATTATTATCCAGGAGTGTCAAACAATCTCCATGGCACTCCATCTTGTCTCTAATATTCTGCAGGAGAGTTAGCCACCCTCCGTGGCACTCCATCCTGTCTCCCATATTCTTTAAGAGAGTCAGCCAATCTTCATGTGACTCCATTCTGTTTCCAATCTTATGCAGTAGAGTCAGCCAGCCTCCATGGGACTCCATCCTGTCCCCAATATTCTCCAGGAGTTTCAGCCAAACTTCATGACACTCCATCCTGTCTCCACTCTTCTTCAGTCAGCTTCCATAGGACTCATCCAGTCTCCAATTTTCTGCAGCAGAGTCAGCCAGCCTCAATGGGACTCCATCCTGTCTCCAATATTCTGCAGCAGAGTCAGCCAGCCTCCATGGCACTCCATCCTGTCTCCAATCTTCTGCAGGAGAGTCAGCCAGCCTCCATGGGACTCCATTCTGCCTCCAGTGAGTATCAGTAGCACCAGGTCTTAGTTTTAAGCCTAATCACATCCCAAGCCCCTCATGCATGAAAGGCCTAAAGAAGAAGCTCCATCACATGCAATCACCTCAGGCCAGAGCTTGGGAGAAAGGGAGCTTGCATCAGCCAGCCCCAAATATTTACCCTGTTTTTAATCTTCTGCAGCAGTCAGACAACCTCCTTTGGACTCCATCTTATCTCCAATATTCTCCAGAAGAGTCATCCAACTTTCATGGGACTCCATCCTGTTTCCAATCTTCTACAGGAGAGTCAGCCAGCCTCCATGGGACTTCATCCTGTCTTCAACATTCTGCAGGAGAGTCAACCAACTAATGGCATTGCAACCTGCCTGAAGTGAAGATCAACAGCACCAGGCCTTATCACATCCCAGGCCCCTTCAGGCATGACAGGCCTAAAGAAGCAGCTCCATCACATGCAACTTCCCCAGACAAGAGCCTAAGAGGAAGAGAGCTTGCATCCGCCAGCCCAAATATTTATACCTCTTCCCACAATGCACCACTGGCACGGGAAACTCCTAGTGTTGGGCTAGGAAAAGATATTCATATTCATAATCCAGATCTACTTTGTGATTTCACTCTAATACTACTACACTATCTCAAGCACTCCAGAGCTGCAGCCTGGAACTCTCATCAGTTTTCAGTGCTTTTATCACCACCTTGCCTACTGCCACCCCACTATTCAGAAGCTGTTTTGGTCATGTCAGCCTTGTTTAGTGACAACTCTAAGGATGAGTCAATTTCATGGTGCCACTAATATTGCTGTGAGCATTTGCACTGGTGTTACCTATGATATGGATATTCTGACATTTATATTATTTTGAGATTGTGTATCTATGACCTTGATGCTGTTCTACAACTGAAACAACTGCTGTAACAACTGAATCAAATAATAACACTGCCACTTTGTGTGCATTTCCTCCATCTTTGGTACCCACCAACTGGCCCCACCCACAAGCAGATTAATAAACACAGAGTTCTATTTTCCTGGCCACATACCTCACCACCTTCCAAAAGATTCCAAAGTATTGCAAGGCAAGCTTGCAGATAAAATCCCACCAGCTTGGTTTGGGTTTGTCCTGGAGCCTCCTGGCAGTTCAGTATGTTTAAAAGTGGGTGGTAATCATAGATCACATGGCTCTGACTTTCTTCCCCTAGGTCGGACTCTCAGCCCTGGAGAGGACAGAATCAGCAGACTCTTAAGATTGGACCATTCCCTTCTGCCGTCATATCTCCGGAGGACTTAGTGCATGCCCGTAGCTCTGTACACATGTCGGGCAGTTTTAGAAAAAAAATCTGTTCTGTGGATGCAGAGAAGGAGTAAGTGCTTTATTGCCTGTGAAGCATAGAGATAATAATCCACATCACCTCAAGCCCCATACTTGTGAGCCTTGTTGTTTATTTCAGCAAGAGAATCAGAGGAAGAGGAGGTCAAATAAGTGAAGGGGGAGCCAGTGCCAGTGGAGATGGAAGGATGCATCTTCTACGTAAGTGTCTCCTAGTAGCAAACATCACCCTCATCCTTTCCCTTTAACTTTCACTTTTCCTTTTTCCTTTCTTCTTTTCTTCCTATCCTTGCTTTCATAATTAATCAGGCTGAAAACCGATACATGTTTATCAATTGTCCACATTCATCCTCTTCTTACCTTGATCCTCTCTTTATTTTCACCACCTCCACTGTCCTTTCTCTCTTTTTAACATAGTATTGTATTTCTTAATTTTTCCCAAGTTTCCCCAATCTCTCCTCCATGTCTTCCTTCTCACCGTCTCTGACTACTTCCACCCACAGGTCTGTGTTTGGGTTTAAAACTCCTTTTAGACTTAGATGAGCAGATACAAAGCCACCACACCAGGCAAGATGAGAACGATCTGGAGGACCCTGGGGATCAGTTAATCACTCCTCCTACAGTGGATCACCCCAGTCAGCAGATAAGTAACAATAACAAAGCTACATTCTCAACTTCTCCAGACCTGGTTCCAGAAGAAAAACACCCCATCCCTTTTCTGACACCACAAAGTAAATCTGCAGGGTTCACAGTCAGCGATGACTGTTATCATCAAAAGAAAATTACCCAGGTAAGGAGCCTGAGAGGGCTATGTATTAGCAGACAGATCAGACGGTGTAGACTTATGGTGGTCAGAACTCATTTGCATTATAATGTCCCAAAAACTTCCCTCTCCATCACTCTTCAGGTCCACTGGCTAGTATGTTGCAAAGGCTTTCTGTATACTTTTTGTTGAGACCCAAGACCATCAGGAGTGGCTGGAGGAGATCTATAATGGGATGTACTGTTCATGGTAGCAAACAAATTTAGATTGCTGGTCATATCCACTCACATGCCCCTCACCCAAGACTCAGAGCCATGTCACTAAGGGTATTTCTCTTCATAAAAGACACCCTGATTGGCTCTATAGATGATGATTCATTTTCTGATTACTGAGAACTATGGCTCTCTGGAACTACTATTAAAGCTAATGTAGCACCACCCCTGCTGTTGGTTTCTCTGTTCATACCGTGACCTTGGCAAGTTCTCCAGCACCATTGCCATCTTGGCTATGAATAATAACAGAAGTAAACTAGTGATATTTGTTAAAACCTTAGGGTCACCCTAAAATGAAACTCAAGATCTTGAAGTAAATAAAGTATATTGTCAAATAATGCTCATATAAGCAGAGTATAGCATCTAGGATTTGTGCAGCATATACTACAACAGGACTTGACTTAACGTGGAGCTCCAGCCTCCTCTACAAAAAATAAAAGTCAACAGCGACAAAAACTGTCGCTGCTGACTTTTAAAAAAAACTTGCCTGTCCCTCGATCTAGCAGTGTGCTCACCGCGTCCAGAATCACCGGCCATCCTCTGTGCCCGACCCCGACATCTTATGTGTGGGCACCCAGCTGTGACAACTTGCAGCATCACAGCTGGGTTCCCACTGCACATTGGAGAGCAGTGTTGAGCCTTGTGAATGGTCCCACTGTCTTCTGTGACCTATCACGTGTCCCAGAAGACTGCAGGAGGGAGAAGAACTCTGAGCAGAAGCTGGAGCGGGTATTTGTCAAAATTGGGTACCTACAACCCCCCCCCCCCACACACACACACACACACTCCTCAAAGGTGCCAATCCTTAATGGAGTTTGGGGGACAAGTCCTTAAAGCAGAACTTCCCCTTTTGGGTGGAGCTCTGCTTTAATGTGATTAGGGAATTACCATACAATTAGACATACCAGCATTCTCCTCACAAAATTAGCAGCACAAGGCAAACACAAACTGATACCATCAAAGATCAAAACCAAGGTGCCTATGGACTTCTGGTTTGAGGGAATTAAGCCTAGTCCTTTGCAAAAGAGAGTTGGTAATGTGCTGAAAAGTGCACTCAGTCACAGGTAAATTATGTAAGTCTCTAAGTTTTGGTCTTCTGTCGGCTACGTTGGGGCCCTTAAAGAACAATAAATGTTCCTAACAGATATGCATGGAGCCAACAAAAGGTCACTTATGGGTCAATGACCTGCTCACCAGCTCCAACGTGTCTGCAGCACTTTCTTCCAAGAGAGGGGGCCCCGTTTAAGATTATATTGGTTCCAGTTGGCTTACTGCAGTAAATCAAAATATTCAAAATATATGAGCGCTGAGTAATATGGTAAAAAGCAGCCAGCATCCAGAGGAAACCTCAAATACCTCCAATATGAAAAACAAATACACAAATATATGATGCGGCGCTAAGAGGGTTCACATGAATTATCGTGGTAAAGTTCTTACATTAGGAAAATAAGTCCTTGAAAAAAAAACCTATAGGTGCAGCGTGACAATGGTGATGAGAACAGCATGAAGATAGTGACTTTCGTGGCTGTCGTGGCTTATAGCAAATGAATGTACATTGTACTAACCAGATAGCACAAGTAATTGTGCATTGGAGTAAATAAGACCTACTCCACGGTGCTCAGGATTTGGGAACTCTGTGTGAGGATGAAGTCAACAGGCAGGAATCAACCACCAGGTGTCATCTATCCAGGACAGGTTACCACTCTCAAATATCTCCACATCAGGCAGACCAGGTATAGCAGTATCCAGCAATATCTGTCTTGACCACCAGAGGGATCTCACAAGCAGGCATGAATCCGAGATAACAGAGCACCTTAAGGGAAGGGGGCTCAAAATTGCCAATAATGAGCCCAAAAGAAAAATTGCTCCAATAGTATAGTATTTTAATTCATATGTATGAAGTATTTAGCAGAAATCTCCTCCAATTAATTCTAGGGTTACATCTCTAATATTGTCCTTTTTGTGGATATTAGACTAATTCAATCATGGTAGTATCTGAGGTCACGGAGAAGTCTCTATTACTGCCATCTCTATGGTTCTAGACCAGCCTTTTTCAACCAAGGTGCCCAGGGGAGCAGGGGACAAGCCCTTAAAGTGGAACTTCCCCTTGTGGGTGGAGCTCCACTTTAATGTGGTTAGGGTATTACCATAAAATCAGACCCGACCAGTATAAACTGTACCTCTCCTCACAAAATGAGCAGCACAAGGCAAAAACAAAAATTGGTACCAACAAAGATCAGGACCAAGTTGCTCATTGGCTTCTGGAATGAGGGAGTAAAGCCTAGTCCTTTACAAAAGAGAGCTGGTTAATGTACTGAAAGTTGCACTCAATAGCAGGTAAACTATGTAAGTCTCTAAGTTTGGTTTTCTGCCGGATACGTTGGGGCCCTTGAAGACATTGGCATGCTGATGGTGGATATCCCTGCACTCTGTTATCATATTCTATGAAACAATGGGCTCTTCGGAACACTGATGTGGTAGGGGACAGATGAAGGTTAGAGTTCTGTGGTATAAATATAGATGTATACTCTGACCAACAGAACTAACGGTGCTCAGTAGCAAACAGCGAGAAGTAACAGAAGAGGCAAAGGGCAATCAATCCTACTAACAAATATGGAGCCAACAAACCGGTCACTAATAGGTCAGTGACTCAACCTAGAATTATTCAACCAAGGTGCCCAGGTACCCTGGTGTTCCTTCAGGTTTCTTCAGGGGTTGACTTGGCAAAATGCAAAAAAAAAAAATTTCCCCAAAACTTTACAAGCCAGAGTTTGGATTAATCCTGCCTTTTAGTTACACAAAGCGTGAGGCTTTCATTGTGCACCATTACAACCTTCTAGCCGCTGGCATCCTAACATCCAACGGCGTCATCAATTGATAAGCAGGAACGTCAGGCGCCTGCACAGCATCCTTGGTTTTCCTTTCCCCTGTCCCTTTCCATCATGACTGGGGTCACATTAGATGAGTGAGGGAGAAGAGAAACTTTGGAATACTGGTCAGTACCATTATGGAAATTGTATTGGCTTTGGAAGAATAAATCATCTCGAACTTTAAGGGTTCTACGTGTGTGAATGTTACTGTTATGTAAAACGATTAGTTTAGTTTTTTACATTTTAGAATGGGGTGCCTCAAGATTGTGCAAAAGGGTGCCTTGACTGGAAAAAGTTTGAGAAACACTTCTCTATTCCTCTTATATGCCCATATTTTATGACCTCCTAATTTCTTAATTCCTCATATGATGGGACATTTCTTCCTTCTGCAGTTAAAATCAGTAGATGTTCCAGTTCTTCAGGAAGTGAACAATTCTTCTGGACTGCCTTCGGAGGACGAGGACATTGTCACTGCCATAGAACCTGGGTAAGAAGGAATCTAAGTTATGCCCATAGAACTTCATCATCTACAGCACATATGTCAAACACAAGGCCCGTGGGTCGAATCCGGTCCTGCAGACTATTTTATGAGGCCTTGCACATCTACTGTAGCTGCGGCACCCCCTCATCTCTGCCCCCAACTTGTTTCAGCAGTCGAAAGCAGAAAGGAGGACAGACCTCCTCCTACAGATCCCTCACCTTTCTGTGCAGCCACAGCACCCCCTCGTGTTCACCTCCCCTGGTCTCAGCATTCAACAGACTCTGGCAGCTGACTCCAGCCCTCCTCTGGTTCTCCTCTGCACCCTGCACTTTCTGCTTCCCAGTTCTGTCCCCAGCTTCTTCCTGGCAGCAGCATAAGGTGAGGGGGGTGCACTGTTATGTGAGGGAGGGTGGGGGGCTCTTGACTTCTGATGCTGGGGAGACTCTTCACATCTGATGTAAGGGGAGATGGGGTGCTCTGGACATATAGTCTTATGGTTGCCCTCAAAGGGCCGATTGTATCTATAAGGCTGATGTGGGCTACGATGAAACAGAGTTTGACACCCCTGATCTACAGTATCATTTTATCTCCTGTAATGAGTTCTTTATCTCCTACCAACAATAGTTCATGGCCATTTATAGGACTAGAAGTCAGTCATTCTTGACTGACAATATATCCACCATTCACCATTGTTATACATAATTTTAGGAAGTTCATGGGGGCAGCAGGCTAATAAACCCAGAATTCAACTTTCCTGGCCACATAGGCCAGCCCTTAATAAAGGATTCCAAAGAGTTTCAAACAAGATGGCAGAAAATAAAATCCATAAGGTTTGTATTGGGTTTGCTCTGAAACCTCTTGCTGGTTCATTACATTTGGAGGTGGGAGTAATCCAGGTGACATCTATGTATAATACCCAGGCAAATGTTGCAATCTTGAGTTGGGACAAATGGCTCATTTATTCACAGTTTCATCTACTTGGCATTCATAGATCAGTTGGCTCTGATTTTTCTCTTCTAGGTCCAACTCTCAGCCCTGTAGAGGACAGAATCCGAGAAGTGTTAGGATTAGACCGATCTTCGCTGCCAACATCTCTCCGGAGGACATGACATGTGACCCTAGTCCTGTGCACTCATCAGGTAGTCTGAGAAGAAAAGTCTCTTTTATGGAAGCAGAGAATAAGTAAGCTTCTAACTGCCCCTGGAACACTGAGATAATAGTACATGTCACCCCCAACCACATACTCATCAGCTCTTGTTTCTTTCAGTAAGAAAATCCAAGCAAAAGAAGGTCAAGGGTCGGCAGGGGTCACCCGGGCTGATAGCATCAGAGCAGAAGAGGGGATGAGACGTATGAAAAGTAAGTGTTTCCTGGTAGCAAACATCACCCACATCCTTTCCCTTTCCTATTTTTCTTTTTATTCTCTTGTCATCCATCCTTTTTCCTTCTCCCTTCTTTCATAGTTAAGCAATCTGAAAATGGACACGTGGCACATGCTTTGTGTGTTTTTTATGCTTATGTGACGCTTTAGAGATGCTTTTTTGAAGCTTGGCAGGCGCCCTCTGTGTGTTGATTTCTATTTGTTTTAAAGGGACCCAGTAATACCCCAGATTAGCAGTACCCCACTCAGCAGATCCTCAGCTCATTAGTACCCCTGTACAACAGATCCTTAGCTCCTTAATATCCCTGTTCAGCAGATCGCCAGCTTATTAGTACCCTCATTTAGTGGATCCCGTTCTCAGTAGTATCCTCAGCTTTGCTGATGCCCCACTCGGTCGTACCCTCAAGGTTTGCTGATCCCTGCTCAATAGTAACCCACAGCTCTGCTGATCCCTCACTTAGTAGTAGCCCCCAGCTCTGCTACTCCTCTGATTTGATGATCCTCTTCTCTCTGTGGTCCCTGCTCACCTTCCACTATACTGCTTCCACACTGAGTGACATTGCTAGTTTCTCTTGCTCCAGTCTACCAGATCTGCTAGTTGCTCCGTTCCGGACCCCGCTCACCTTCCTGCTGCTCCACGCTGTACACCAGATGTGACATCTGCACCAGACACTCCCAGAATATACAGTATACACGTGAACTGGAAGTGACTGCTGATGATGTCTTTTTGGTTTGCTTGTTGGTTTCCCAGTGCATCCTGGGATATCTCATATCTGAAATACCTTCAGAACAAAGCACAGTTAACTCTCAAAAGCTGCAGGTGCTGTTAGTGTGCGTTGTCATAGACTTCTATGGAGGCTTTGGAGACACTCTGAAGCACCAAGAAAGTGACATGGGACATCATTTGTGAAGTAAAGCAAACACAGCAGTGTGAACAGGACTGTAAGCTCACAATTACTTAGAGACAGTGGCTTTGATTGGCATTTAGAGTGCTGTAAAAAGCTTGTCCAATTCCATGTTTTAAAGCAAGTCTAAATGAGGCCTTACTCAGTGTAAAGGATAAGTTTGCTGGTTAAAAAAATAATTATGCTTATGATTGTGCAGGTGAAATTTATTTATTTTATTTTTTTTACTGGAGCCTGCAGAACATTGCACCCACGATGAGAAGATCACAGTTGCAATGTCAGGCTCCTGCAAAGTCTTCCTCCAGCTTTGTGCCTGCATCTCCATTTGGGCTTTCTGTTCCAAAGCTAGAGGAAGAATAAATGAACTACATTGGGCAGACAGGATTTGTATTTTCTTTATCATTTGCAGATTTCTGAATGAATGTGTGGGTGGAGTCCTGCACATCCGTGCTGTTTTTAAAAAGTGACAGTGGGGCAGGCAAAGGAATCCCTATCAACTGTCATGAGGGTGGGAGGCGGGGGGGGGGGGGGTGCTTAACAGGAACATGTTACATGTTACACCCTAGATACAGATATAACCTGCTACATGTTACCAAAGGTGAACTTATCCTTTTAAGACTGAGCCACAGTCCAACTTCATTGTGTTGTTATGTACATATCTTCTTCAGAAGCCCTATCTTAAACAGTTTCTTCCCAATACTACGTTCACCATTCAAAGATGTGTATATTGCAACTATATATCCTTTTAAGCATCTCTTCTCCAGGAAGAACACGTTTTATTGTTTGTAGATGTTCCCCATAGTTGAGGTTCCTCATCCTCATAACTGAAATCCTCCATCCCCCATAACTGAGGTCCTCCTTTCTCTATAACTGAGGTCCTCCATTCTCCATAACTGAGGTCCTCAATCTTTATAACTGAGGTCCTCAAGCCCTTTCAACTGAGGTCCTTCGTTGCCAATAATTGAGGTCCTCCATCCCCCATAACTGAGGTCCTCCATCCACCATAACTGAGGTCATCCATTCTTACAACTGAGATCATCCGGCCCCCCTTATTAGTTTTGTTGCCCTTCCCTGGACTCTCTCCTTTTCCGGCACATCCTTCCTGAGGACTGGTGGCCAGAACTGGATGCCATACTCTAGATGTGGCCAAACCAAAGTTTTATAAAATTGTAGTCTTATATCTTGAGTAAATGCCCTATTTAATGCATGCTAGTAGTCTGTCGGCCTTGCTTGCTGTATCTTGGCATTTCATGCTGTTGCTGAGTCTGTCATTTCCTAGCACCCCCCTTTTCCATCCTTTATCCCCCCTTATGATCTCTTCCTGTGGAACAACTTGCATAATTACTTAACTTTGTATTTTTTAATTTTACCAGTTTTCTTAGTCTCTCTATATTGCTGTTGTCTCATCCATTCTTACATCTACCCACAGCTCTGTCTACAAGTTTGCAATCCCTCTCTGACTTGGACTCAGATAGCAAGCCACAAAGTCTCCACTCAATTAAACAACATTGGCGAGTTCTAGAGAGCAGAGCACCACCACCTCTGGAGCCAATCCGAAGAAGAATAAGTGACCGCCCCCTGCATGGAAGGGTCCGCCCAGCACCTCCTTTAAAACCCAAAATACCAGCCCCTAAGGATCATTTCCTCACCCCACCCACAGTTGATAACACCATTCAGCAGGTAAGCCACAGTAATAAAGATAAATTCCCTTCTCCTAACTTGGATCTTGGAGAATTGCACCCGTTACCTTCTTTGATGCCAGAAAGTAAATCTTCAGGGATCAGAGTCATCAGTGCAGTGGGTTCTCTTCAAAGGAATGTAGCGCTACCCTCTTGAGAGCCGCTGGTTTTGGGTCCCCCTATTTTCCTGTATAGATAGGCAACATGCATTTTCTGCTCCTGCATTCAAAATCAGTAATACGTCCATGAGCTTGTTTTTTGTTGTTTTATTAGGAGTTAACAACTTGGATGGGGTCTAGGGGTATACGGGATGCCCAATGGAACTGAAACAACTTGGAGGATAAACTTCCTATGTACAAAGAGCAAAACATGTGATCCTGGACTTTCTACTCCCTCTGAAGTGGCTCTTGTCTCTTAATGGATCAGCTCACAGTCCTTACCAGGAGCACTCATTCCCCTTAAATGAAACTCTTCAGACCCCAGAAGAAAATCTCCTCATCCACCTGGCTGTTGTAAGAGTATCTCAGGCCAAGATATTCAGAGACAGATAAGTGTACTGTTCCAGGGAGTGACTGCCCTCTCCCTTGTAGGCACAGGGGGTGTAGAGGTACTGTCCTATTCATGTAGCTTTAAAAGGTGAAGCTGCTTTCAGGCCTTACACTGGGCTAGTTTCTTCCCCTGCTGACATGCTGTCCTTTCCTGTAGAGTGGAACAGTGGAGGTCCCTCTTTCCAGCTCCCAGCATGTAGGAAGACCCCCTTTCTCAGTGGACCCCTCCCAGGCTCCACACCAGCAGCACTTCCTAACTGGCCCTCCAGCCCTAACCTAGAGTAACCTTGCTGAATCATACCCTGGCTTCTAGCAAGCCTGTAACTGCAAAGAATCTATACTAGAGGGCATTATAGGAAGATTAAAGAGATGAGGAACCTGAGAGGTTTGTGTTTTAGTGAAGAACTAATGCAGTGTATGCTGATAGTGGTCTGAACTCATTTTCATTCTAATTTCCAGATAACTTCCCCCTCCATCACTCCATGGGGCTACTGGCTGTTCTTTGGCTGGTGTGTTGAATGTCTTTCTGTTTATTTTTGACTTACAAGTGTTGCACCCTCTGAGTTAGCTAAGTATAGCTAGACTACAATTTTTAGACAGGGCCTGAATAGCAGCCCAGGTGTAATAGCCAGAGTGGGTCCAAATTGTGGTCAGAGCTGAGAGGATTTGTAGACTGGCTCTCTGAGACTTCCCCCTGCATTAGAACTTTGGAGAAAGATCTAGAAGCAGTGTGCGGAGGTAAGGAGTGGTTGGTCTGTACTCTTAGAGGATCCTGGCCTAATCCCCAAAAGGAGGCTTGGCAAGGGGCTGGAACAGCCTTTAAGAGTACTTGAGCCTGCTCAGTGAGGAGGAGAGTGTGGGTGGAAGATGGAGAAATAGGCTGGAGAGCAGGAGCCTGGGAGAGGGCCAAATGGGAGAAGGGCTCATCTCCAGGCAAGGAGTCTTGGAAGGAAAAAGCTTGGACCCTCACTGGCCCCCTGAGAGAAGACCACCTGTGCAGCAGAAGAGGAGCGGTCCAGCTAGAAGGCCTGGTAGCAGCCACCTTATCAACAGCAGAGCAGGAGAGGGACAAGCGAGTAAACCTGCACCCCCTGGGCCACATAGGGGAAATAGCACAACTATCTGGGACTATTGTCTTTTAAAGGGACAAGCACTGGACTTCCCTGCTCAGGGATTCCCCCAGCACAGCTAGATAAAGGAGTATATGAGGTCTGGGGTGGTACTGACTAGCTCTCCAAAGAAGAGGATTTTTTTTCAGCAAAAATTTGTAAATAGTTATAGGAAGTTCCAATTCCCTCGGGCATTCCATAAACCCCTTACCCTATCCCCATTCAAATCCCCTAATAGAACCTCAAAACAGAGCTCAAGGATTGATTACTGTCTCCTAGATGTAAGTCTGTATGGAAAATGTATGTTGGTTGGCTGTGCAGGATTATAGGGGAACCCAAAACTATTGCAACTCCTAAGGGGGTAGTGCTACAGAAGCAAGACCATCAGTAGTGACTGAAGGAGAATTATAGTGGAATGTAGTGTTTATGGTAGCAATGGAGATCTTATGGCCAGATCCACTCACCTGCCTCTCATCCGAGGCCCAGAGCTATGTCAGTTGGGTGGTATTACTCACCACAAAATAGACCATGATTGGCTTGATAGCTAATAACTCATCTTCTGATTATTGAGAAACATGGCTTTCAGGATCTGCTTTTAAAACAAATCTGGTTGTCACCTTTTAATTCACCTACATTTCCATTCATACCTGGATTAAAGATATATCCAGTTGCTGTAAGAGGTCAGGAAGGCTTTGGGTTTTTTTTTGGCATGTTGATACAGATTGGACTTTGTTTATAATTTTATTTCTGCCTTCCTCTGGATTGGTTGGAGTGTAATGGGGTGTAGGCCTCTCCAGTTTTTTTCTTTGAGGATGACCTTGATGGAAACAAAGTATTTTCCAAGTGTAAGAGTCTGTATATATGGGTTCCAGGCTCAGAGGCAAGTCAAAGGCAACTTTCTCCCAGGTTCTTTCAGGGAATTGTGGAATGCAATTGAAATGCTTCCTGAGATGCTTGAAAAGCCTTTGTTGCCTTCCTAATGACCTGTATATGGCAATAAACATACCCCAGACATAGTAGAACTGGTTGCGCCACATTAACAATAACACAAAGTGCAACACAATCACACATTTCCACAAGTGGTCAAAAATAAAGACTCCTCAGATGCCTCAATGAATGATATCTTCATCAATGTGGTGGCATTGATGGATGGTGCTAGTTGGGACAGAAGCTGGCTTGTCCAGCTCCGTGTAGACTACAGAAATATGGCACCAGTCTGCACTCAGAGCTGGAACAGTGTAAACAAGTTGGTATATCCAGCTGTAGGTATAAAAGGCTACAGCTCTCGCCCACCACCCATGGGAGAATCCAATAACATGTTTCACCCTTCTTAATCATAGAGACCATTGTGACAAAGTCCCACATGGGCAAAACATATTAAAGGATTCTCCCACGGGTGGGGATGTGAGCTGAAGCTTTTTATACCTACACTTAGATTTACCAACAGTCCACACATTTCCACAGACACACGCAATCTGGAAAGCCTTCTAGGAAGAGTTGGAACTTTTATTGCTGTAAAGGTGGAAGGGGGGAGGATGCAACTCCATTTCAACTGCTTCCTGTCCTCCCAAAACCTATAAATGGCAAAAGGGAAGCAGTGCCGGTGCGGGCTGGTGTACCTGTATGTCAACCTTCATCAGCGGCTCCTGCACAGCTCACAAAGCGAGCACCAAGGAGCCCAGTGTGTCACCCGGACACAGTGGATCACATTACTGCTGTGTCTGGGTGTTTTACCTTGTGATGGTTGCATGCAATCACAGAAAGTAATTGAAACCAAATGGAAATATCTGCTGTGAGAGCAGAGAGGACTGTTGCTGCAGCCAGTGAGTGTACAGAATCATGTTACAGTGCATGTACACTCACAGACTGTAGTGCCAGCTGTAACAATCATTCACACAGGGAGAGGCATGGTTCTCCATTTTGCTCCAAACTTCTGCATTTTGGTATTTCTCTTAAACTTCTATGCAACCACCTGAGGGGGGAGGTGTAGCAATCGTGCACACAAGAGCCAGGCACGGCCCTCATTTTGTTAAGATTCTTTATGTATCCCCTCATTCCCCCTCCCTCAGGAATGCGTTCAGTGTACCTTGCTAAGGGGGTGTCTATACAATCCTCTTCCCAAATAAGGTATTGGCTTGTCTGTTGTAAGAAGATGCCAATTGATTTTTGTAGAAATAGGCTGTTATGCTTTGGGTGTAAGAGAGAGAAGTGAGGATCTCCTGCGTTTTAATATCTCGCAGAGAGAGAGAGAAGAGGATCTCTCTGCCTTAACATTGAAACTAGCAGTGGGAGATCAAACCATCCTTTTGGTCATGAAACTTGAAGCTGCTTAAAACCAAGGCTGACTGGCAAGTACTTTAACCCTTTAAACTCCTTTATGTTATCTCTTTGCTGTGCTATTGTTCTCTGTATATTTATATATATATATATATATATATATATATACTGTATATTTATTGGTTACATCTTTCTTCTGTAAATATTTCTACTGCACCCTTTTGACCTTTTAGTAATAAATCTTACTTTCTGAAAGTGTTGAACTGTTTCTATAGCTCTTTAATGTAACTTATGAATCCCTGACGCTGAAGAGCGCTACTATGAGTGTTTAACCCTCTGTATAACCTGTCTGCGGAGATAGCGGTATACCGACGATTAACCAATCATCCTAGTGTATTGCTGGAGTTTCCTCTTTCTCTGTACAAAAAGGAGGTGGTGGCAGTGTGAAGGATTAATTGTGTAATTAACCTGACCCAGTAACAAACGCTTCCAGGCTGCAGGTACATCGATTGTGGTCCAATTAGCTGGTAAATCATTGTGCAGGGTGCAGCTGGGCGTGGCATTGTTACGCACGTGACATTGCGGTTTCTGATTGGCTAGTCCTTCGGTCACGAGTTTGGTGAGAAGGTCAGGGGTCTGACCGCAATCGTCACACCAGCCACCCCAGTGTCCCTGATCACTGCCCCAGTGTAATGCCAATAAACAATGCAGCCAGCCCTTGTCACCTGTCCCAATGCTCACAATAACACCATCATACACCATACCAATGTCCTGATCACCACCATATGCCATACCAGCACCCTGATCACTACCATATGCCATACCAGTGCCCTGTTCACCACCATACACCCTTCCAGTGCCCCGATGAACGTCATACACCATACCAGTGCTCTGATAACCACCATACACCATACCAATGTCCTGGGGACAAATCTCCTGCTGGATCTCTATACTGATATGGACGGGGTGATGTGTGAGGAATGTAAGGACGCCCCATTGTTTGATGGAAATTAAAATTATCAACCTACAGAGGACTGAATTCAAATACACCTTGAAAATCAAAGTGAAAAAATTATGTGACAGGCTTGTCCATTTTGCTGAAATTTCAATGCAGCAACTCAAAATGGTATTCAGTAGTTTGTATGGCACCCAATAAACATTAAACCTGCCATGTAGTTGCAATGCATTATTTCTAGTCAGGGCATCTACCAATTGGCACTTGAAGTTATCCTGTCAGACATTTAAGAAATGACGGGTCTTTAATGAGTGAGCTGTTCCTTCTGCCCAGTCAATGCCCTACCTCGTTACCATTTCTACCTGTGACAGGAGAACAGACTCCTCCTCATCCTTCATGTTAAGGTGCCTGTAACATACCCCCAATATCAAGTTCCCATTTGTTCCTATTCCTTTGAAGCTCCACCCACAGAGACTCTACCTCCTCCCTTGTCCCATTTGTAATGTCATCCTTCACATTCACCAATAAATCATTCTTGATATACAGGCAAGCCCCTCCTCCTCTTATACCCTCTCTGTCCCTCTGATACAAGGAATACCCCTGGATAGTTGACAGCCAGTAATGTGAGCTGTCAAACCAAGTTTTTGATATTCCCACAAAGTCAGAATCTATCTCATGCATCAGCAGCTCCAGTTTGTCTACTTTAGTTGTTCTGTGTGTAACATAAATGTAAGATTCGAGTAGCTGAGATGTGACGTGATCAGTAGAAATACGTCATTGTATATCTAGTTTAGTTCCATGTTATTGAAGATAAGTGATTAGTATTCAGTCAGAGACATGTGTTCACCAATTAGCATCCGAAAGGACAGAGCAGCTTCTAGGCTGGAGGTGACACCTAGATGCCAATAAAACGTTGTCACCTATGTAGACAGAGTTTGCCACCTTCTTGAAATCTAAAAGAAGAGCTCCAGCCTTTTTGGCTTCGGGAAGCAACAGGAGACCAGGAGAGGACTCTGATCTGTCTGCCAGCTCTGACTTATACCCACAGATCAGAAGGAAGTATTTTCATCTCTCTGCAACTAATATTTTAGCTTTTATGAAAGATGAAATAGATTCCTTTTATCTGACTTGGTGATTCAAACCATTCCTGGTCCAATCGACTTTGGGCACCTCAGAACCCAGAATGTCCTGTGGGCTGGTACAGGAACACCCCCCAGGGTTGATTGGCCAAAGGCTAATGTCCAGCCTACGTCCATATTTCAATAAATTGAGGACCTGAAATATGGACGGTGTGATTCGTACGGAGTCTGTTCTATTTGACTGGCGAATCACAGACTTTCTCTGACTTGCTCCAGTCGCAGGATAACTCGTGGTAAAATTTTTATTTCTGTTTTTATTCCCTTTTATTTTATAGTGAATAGCCAATTGTGTGTCTTTTTGTATATTCTGTAACTCTTTATACTTTGTACATATTTTATGCACTGCCCACTTTCGGGATATTAAATCATAAAATTAATAAGTGACTTCTGGGTACTAAGCTCGGGCTCATATCTCCGGAGAGATAGTTGTATTGAAGTGTCTTTATATTCTCGGTCAAGCTCATTGCCAATCTGTATGTAATTGCACTGTGTGTTGGAAGATTGCATGCAGATTGTAAAGTAGCGGTTCTGCCAGATGGAGATCTGTGTGTGTGTGGTGGCCCAGCAGACCAGTCTGCAGATAAACTGTTGGGTGGTGGCAAGCTACCGTTTGTGGTGTGTCTGGTGTGGGGGTGTGTGGACAGTGGAAGAGTGATTAACACCGAGGTTCTAGCTTGTAGGATAGCTGGAGGAATTCTAGAAGGGTGTGCCAATTACTAGACTGCTCCCCAACCCTTAGAGTGCACCATATTGTATATAAGATTCGTATCTGCCTGTGTGTGGTCAGCCAGCTGGATTGGAGTGGAGTCTCCCTCTAGTGGTAGCCAGAGGCAGTGCGGGCTGTGAAAGTGTATCACAGCCAGTCTTATATGTTCAAAGTAAGTCCCCCTCATTCCCTCTTTACCCCAAGCCTCGGTTAGCTAGTCGCCATGGACGTGCATGTGTGGATCCGTGACACTGTGGCTGTAATTTTGTCCTGACAAACTACTAACCCAGTGTTTAGGTGTTATGGTTATACTACCGCTAATGCCTCCATTAGCACCCTCTGACCTTCGCTCACTGCTGGCTACACTGTTCAACAAATTTTTATTTTTTGCCAGTTTTGGAAACAAAAGGATCCATTTCTTAATGAATTTCACATTCTGAGTTCAAATATAACAATGAAATTTGTCAATTGGCTCTAGTTTTTCTGTAAACGGAAAGTTTTCTACTATAGGCGTAATGACTACATAATGCACAATAATTATATAGATAGATGTCTTTCCACAAATATAAAGCAAGTGATATGACTACATAACAAAGCCTAAATGGCAGAATATATTGCATAGGATTACCAAGAAAAATGATAGCCATAAGCTAAGTTGAATCATTTTAATACTTAGGATTCTCACTAGTTTTGTCTTCAGTTTGTGTCGGTTTTGCTTCTCTTGGCTTTTCTCTTGTATTCGAGGAAAGGGCTATCTCTTACAACTGCACGTGACTACACGCTTCAGGTTCTTCCTCACTTGACTCAACCACGAAGGATTCTGGTGCTTTAGGAATTGGTAGCCCCTCTCCATGAGGAACTGGACGTATTGCCGATGGAATATTTGGATAGTGCACAGATAACTTTTTCTTCTTATTTAGCCCTTTTACAATTGGAGGCACCATACAAAAGTAACAATTACTAACATGATCTGTTGGCTCTCTCCAAATCATTGGCACAGCGAGAGGCATAGATGCCTTTTTTCCATTCAACCATTGCTCCAGTGCCGTCCCACAAGAATTGCAGCATATATGTGGTGCCCAGCTCTTGTCCTGGTCTCCTATCTTGCAGCCAAAATACAAGTTGTAGGCTTTCTTAATCATTCCTGTTATCCTCCTTTTTTGTGAGATAAAAGTTATTTCACCGCAGATATTGCAGAAATTATCTGCTTTATTCACACAAGTTCGAGGCATTACTGAGTAGCCTATATAAGCAGAAAACGAAATGTAAAGACGAACTCCAATCAGCTACAGATACTGCAGCTTTTATGCAGTGAAGTGATGCAATTAAAGGCTAATATTGCATCATCTCAGTATACATGACATTTTCTATTGGTCACCAGTATCAATTGCGCAATATGCAGCTGAAGTTGCATCATCATTTTGAATGGCTTACGTCATTAGATGGGTGAATATATCATGGAAACTAGAGCCAATCAACATTTTTTAGGGTCATTTTCGTTTTCAGCACCCCAAAATTATGTAACATTAGCTAATTTTATGCCCAAAACCTTTTACCTGTTGAACAGTGATCGCTTCCTCTGATCCCTCCCCCCGACACCTAGTTTAAGGATCTGCTTATAAAAATAGTATATCAGACTAATCTGGATGTCACCTTTTAATATACTTACATTTCCATACCTGGAATAAAGGTGTATCCAGCTGCTTTTAGAGGTCAGGGAGGAAGGAGGGTTTTATGGCATGTTGAACTTTGTTTATAAATTTCTCTGCCTTCCTCTGAATTGGTTGGAGTCTAATAGCGTGTTTTCAGTTTTTTCTTTTGAAGAAGACCTTAATTTAAAACAAAAAAAAGTATTCTATAATTGTGTCTTTGTAAATGGGCATCAGGCTCAGAAGCAAGTCAAATTAAACTTTTTTCCAGGTTCTTTAAGGGAAATGTTGGATGCAATTGAAATGCTTCTAAGATGCTTGAGAAGCTGTTTTTGGTTTCCTAATGACCTGTGTAGCGCTCACCACCCGAAGGAGCCACTGAATACTGGGATCCCTTTTCCCTGTACAGCCAGTCAACACACATTTTCAGACTTCCACTCAGAGACCAGTCCATGAACTTGTTTTGCTGTTTCATTTAGGGGATAAACAACTTGGATAGGGTTTAGGGACAAAAACTTCCTAATTCTGTACAACGAAGGTAGATCCTGATCTTTCTACTCCAGCCAGAGTGGCACAGTTACTTAACTAATCAATAGCACAGTCTGTGTGAGGAGCACTTGATCTCCTCTAAGGGAACTCTCTTCAGATCCCAACTTAGGAAATGCCCATCCACCTGGCAGTCTCTTGAAGAGTACCCTGGAGCAAGAGATTCCAAGACAGGCATGCAGCACTATCTCAGGGACAACTGGTTAAGTATTGCACCCAGAAACCCTGTCTCCTATTGGCCCCATGGATGTAGAGGTACTCATACTGTCCTTGTGTCCTGTAGCTATGGGTAGACTGCGTTCAGACCTCTCACTGAGCCTGTACTGTAAGGCAGTAGAGCTCCCTCAGTAAGCTTCTTGTTTTCCAGTTGGCAGCCTGAAGGCTGGCCCCCTTTTCTGGTTTTCCTTCCCAGGCAACACAGCAGCACCTTCAGTAATCCATCTTCCACTCGACTCTACACCCCTGTTGAGATGGCTACCACACTACCAAAACCTCAAGCCTGGGATTGGTCAGACTCCTATGAATATGCAGATTCAGGTCTCACTGCTCTGCCCACTAGCTTCTGGAAGGTTCCATGGACCTCCAGAACCAGGTGGAAGCAATAGAGGCACAACCTGCTGAGTCATCGAGCCTAACCTGGACTGACCTGGACTTGACCCCACTGAGACATGCTCACTCCAACTACTGAGTGAGCCATTAAATTCAACTAATTCTCTTGCGCCACTAGAGGGTGCTACATCTGTATATGGCAATAAACATAATCCAGACAAAGCAGGGCTGCTTGTGCCACATCAACAATAACACAATATAAAGTGTCATGTCATCACAAACCTCCATAGACACACTCCAAAGTCATGTGGAAAGTCTTCCCAGAGGAGTTGGAGCTTTGGAATTATGCTTACAAAGGTGGCAGACAAATCCAAATGAATGCCCGTGGTATGGGAATGGGATGCCCAAAAAGATCATATAAGTGTTATGGTCAGGTGTAGAGATGAGCGAATTATTCAAAAATTCGATTCGGCTGATTCGCCGAATTTGCGGGAGAAATTCGATTTGATGCGAATTTATTCACTGCAAATTTAACTTATTAAAAGGGTTTCTAGGCTTCAGAGAGCCTTTATATTAGTGCAGAACACTGTACCTTTAATTTAAATGCCCTTGGAGTCTGCTGGGGAAGAGAAATAATACTGTCAG
Organism: Staurois parvus; assembly: GCF_062004578.1. NCBI lineage: Eukaryota > Metazoa > Chordata > Amphibia > Anura > Ranidae > Staurois > Staurois parvus. The sequence goes on along the minus strand of NW_028318308.1, from coordinate 206,185 downwards.
TCAGTATGACATGCAGATGAGTGCCGTCCATCTTAGAATCACCGCACACTTCACTCATTTGGGCAGTCACGGGGCACGACGAAGAAGAAGAAGAAGAAGAATGAAAAGAAGAAGAAGAAGAATGAAAAGAAGAAGAAGAAGAATGAAAAGAAGAAGAAGAAGAAGAAGAAGAAGAATGAAAAGAAGAATGAAAAGAAGAATGAAAAGAAGATGAAAAGAAGAAGAAGAAGAATGAAAAGAAGAAGAAGAAGAAGAATGAGAAGAAGAATGAGAAGAAGAATGAAAAGAAGAATGAGAAGAATGAAAAGAAGAATGAGAAGAATGAAAAGAAGAAAGAGAAGAATGAAAAGAAGAATGAAAAGAAGAAGAAGAAGAATGAAAAGAAGAAGAAGAATGAAAAGAAGAATGAAAAGAAGAAGAAGAAGAATGAAAAGAAGAATGAAAAGAAGAAGAAGAAGAATGAAAAGAAGAAGAATGAAAAGAAGAAGAAGAAGAAGAATGAAAAGAAGAAGAAGAAGAAAAATGAAAAGAAGAAGAAGAATGAAAAGAAGAAGAAGAATGAAAAGAAGAATGAAAAGAAGAAGAAGAAGGATGAAAAGAAGAATGAAAAGAAGAAGAAGAAGAATGAAAAGAAGAAGAATGAAAAGAAGAATGAAAAGAAGAAGAAGAATGAAAAGAAGAAGAAGAAGAATGAAAAGAAGAATGAAAAGAAGAAGAAGAAGAATGAAAAGAAGAATGAAAAGAAGAAGAAGAAGAATGAAAAGAAGAAGAAGAAGAATGAAAAGAAGAATGAAAAGAAGAAGGAAAAGAAGAATGAAAAGAAGAAGAAGAAGAATGAAAAGAAGAATGAAAAGAAGAAGAAGAATGAAAAGAAGAAGAAGAATGAAAAAAAGAAGAAGAATGAAAAGAAGAAGAATGAAAAGAAGAATGAAAAGAAGAAGAAGAATAAGAATGAAAAGAAGAAGAAGAATAAGAATGAAAAGAAGAAGAAGAAGAATGAAAAGAAGAATGAAAAGAAGAAGAAGAATGAAAAGAAGAATGAAAAGAAGAAGAAGAAGAATGAAAAGAAGAAGAAGAAGAATGAAAAGAAGAATGAGAAGAAGAATGAAAAGAAGAATGAGAAGAATGAAAAGAAGAATGAAAAGAAGAAGAAGAAGAAGAATGAAAAGAAGAAGAAGAATGAAAAGAAGAATGAAAAGAAGAAGAAGAAGAAGAAGAATGAAAAGAAGAAGAAGAATGAAAAGAAGAATGAAAAGAAGAAGAAGAATGAAAAGAAGAAGAAGAAGAATGAAAAGAAGAAGAAGAAGAATGAAAAGAAGAATGAGAAGAAGAATGAAAAGGAGAATGAAAAGAAGAATGAGAAGAATGAAAAGAAGAATGAAAAGAAGAAGAAGAAGAAGATGAAAAGAAGAATGAAAAGAAGAAGAATGAAAAGAAGAAGAAGAATGAAAAGAAGAATGAAAAGAAGAAGAAGAATGAAAAGAAGAAGAATGAAAAGAAGAAGAAGAAGAATGAAAAGAAGAAGAAGAATGAAAAGAAGAAGAAGAAGAAGAAGAAGAAGAAGAAGAAGAAGAAGAAGAAGAAGAAGAAGAATGAAAAGAAGAAGAAGAATGAAATGAAGAAGAATTCCAGTACAGCAAAAAGTGTCCCTGCAGAGAGCTCCGCTATTTCTGACAGTTCTCTGACAGTTCCTTCACATTTACAGCGGTTGAAACATTGTATCTATTTGTTTCCGAATAAAAACATCTGTATCCTAAATGGAAACAAATAGATACAATGTTTCAACCGCTGTAAATGTGAAGGAACTGTCAGAGAACTGTCAGAAATAGCGGAGCTCTCTGCAGGGACACTTTTTGCCGGCTGATCGGGGAAAATTCGATTCGTGCATCCGAAGTTTGCTAAAATTCGGATTCGGTGCGAATCTAATTTTTCCTAATATTCGAAACGAATTCCACTTCGCCAAGTTCGATTCGCTCATCTCTAGTCAGGTGTCCAAAAGATTTGGCCATGTAATGCATCTCCATCACTGTCACCTCCAATGAATTCCAGAGATCTATCTCCAATAAAGCCTTCTTTTTGAATATTTTAAAAAATCTCATGCTTGCATCTGAGAACACTCCTATTACTATCATCTCTACACCTTCACATTCCTCCACTTTGTCTATCTCTTATGACCTATCTTCTTCTTAGTGCATCATCTGACTGGCAATGTATTCCTTGTTGTAAATCACTACAGATACAAATTCCTGAGGAAGTGAACAATTCCTCCTGGCTGCCTCCAAAGGCTATGGACATCGACACTGTTGTTGATTTTCGGTAAGAAGAAATTTAACTTGTGTCCCACCAGCAATAGTTCATGATCTGTCTTCTGTTATTTTTTTTTTCGATCATTTAAGACTGACCATTCATCCTATGTTGCACGATGGGGTGGCAGTTAAAGTTCATTCAGCTTTTTTGAGGTTTGTTCTGTAGCCTCCTGCCAGCTTAATATGCCTGGTGGTGAGCGTCTCCCAGGGGGCATCTATGTACAGTACTCAGTGAATCAGAAAAAGACAAAGTGGTTCATTTTTAATACTCTTTAATCTGCTTGGTAGTCACAGATCACATGGCTCTGATTTTTCTCCTATAGGTCCAACTCTCTGCCCCGGAGAAGACAGAATCAGCAGACTTTTAAGACTGGACCAATACCCAAACCCCTCATCTCTCTTGAAGATTTGACACATGCCCAGAGAAATCTGCGCTTGGTAGGAAATAAGTCTTTTGAGAATGCTGATAATGAGTAAGTGCCTTGCTGCTTCTGGAACGTGGGGATCATAGCCAACTTCACCTCCCACCACATACTTGTGAGCCTTTTTTCTTTCAGCAAGAAAGATGGAGCCAGAGAAGGTCAGTTGAGCAGAGTGGGAAGAATCACTGTTGGTGGAATAAGAGGAGAGGAGATGAGGAATCGTACGCTACATAAAGGTCTCCTTAGAGCAAACTTAAGCCACATCCTTTTTCTTTTCCTTTCACCTTTGTTTTTCCTTCTCCTTACTTTCCTAGTTAGTTGGGCTACAAACTGCCACAACTATGGATTGTCCACAATCATCTTCTCTTTATTTTATTCCTCTCCTTTATTTAATCAACTCTGTCCTTTCCCTTTTTTTTACATTGGTTATTTTTTTCAGTCTCTCTTCTCACCGGCCCTGACTTCCACCCACAGGTCTCTCTGGAAGTTTTCATTGCCTTTCTAACTTGCCACAAAGCCACCATGCACCCAAGCAACTTGGTCAAGATCTGGAGACCAAAGCATCGACACCTTGTGCACCAACCCCAAGAAGTATGAATGACCTTTCCCAGCAGCATCGCCTGGTCAACCTCCGCCCTGTAGCTCACCCCTTTCAGCAGATGAGCCACCATAAGATAGATAAATTCCCATCTTCTCTTCAAGAAGTGCACCCAACCCCTCTTCTGACACAGGAAAGTAAATCTGTGGAGTTCAGAGCTGTCACTGAGGACAATTATCTTCAAAACAAGATTAAAAAGGTGAGGATATCAAGAGGTCTGTTTTTTAGTGAAGAACTCAAAGTATGCCCATAATGGTCCGAACTCACGAACTTCCTCTCCATCACTTTTTGGGGACACTGGCTGTTTTTGTTCTCTCGTTGGTATGTGCTTGAGCTCCCTGTATGCTTTAGTCCTAGATCCCAGACCAGGGGTTTCCAAACTTTCTAAGCAGAGGGCCAGTTTACTGTCCTTTAAGGGGGCCAGGCTTTGGCCAATGGGAGAAGAAAATGCCCCGGCATCAGTGCCCCATCATTGGTTTTAATGGGAGGAACAGTGCTCCATTGTTGGTGTCAGTAGTGGTAATGGTGGCCATCATTGGTGTCAATTGGTGCAATAGTGCCCCAAGGGACAAATAAAGGCAAGAAAAGGGCCACATCCAGCCCCCAGACCGCAGTTTGGAGACCACTGTCCTAGACCATCAGGAGTGGTTGGGGAAGAAATTGAGTTGTATGTGCTGTGTACATTATAATTGAGGGAGCCCGAGATCACCAGCCAGCCATTTTGGTAAAAGCACAACAGTCCTTTTATTTTCAAAAAAACAGGCAAACCGAAGGTAACTTATCCTCACCATGGGAAAAAATAAACAAGAGTCCATCAGTTTTTGGTATACAACAAAGTCTCAGCTCACCACCTGTAATCCCTAAACAGGATTCTTTTTTTAATATGTTTATTAAATATTTGATGAAAGTTAAAAGGGATACAACAAAAAATGCTTATCAACAATGTATCAGTATCAGTAATGACCGTGACCGGTATACATCTCAACAAGTCTAACATACAGAAAGATTACACCCAGTTTATGAGGTGCAATATAGGACCCTGTACATATTGACTAATCTTTAACAGGCATGTGACTAGTCTATCAGAACTATTAGAAGAAGATCCCAATCTTAGCTAGAGGCTTGGACATGTATCCCGGTCACTGGTCAGATAGATATGTAAGGTGGCTAAACCTTAAGCACATAAATTGCAATAGCGGGATAAGAAACAATATAAATAGAGGCTTACCATTGTAATATTTCCATTGTTTGCCATTACTCACTAGAGGCAAATAACCAAACTCAAGCAGGAGTGATATTTCCCTGATATAACAGATAACTAAACCAGAAACCAAATAACTTGACCTGATACTTGTAACATTGCCAAGATACGTACCTTCCTCACCCTTGACACCACCAAACGTCTAGTACACTCCCTCATCATCTCACGCCTTGACTACTGTAATTCTCTTCTCACCGGCCTACCCCAGTGCAGGCTCTCCCCGCTCCAGACCATCCTGAACTCAGCGGCTAGACTCATCCACCTCACCACCCGCTCCACCTCTGCCACCCCCCTCTGCCTCTCCCTCCACTGGCTCCCGATTGCCCAACGCATCAAATTTAAACTTCTAACCCTGACCTACAAAGCCGTTCACAACACTGCCCCTGACTACCTCACCAACCTGATCCCCAAGTACCGCCCTACCCGTACCCTTCGCTCCTCACTGGACCTCCTTCTATCCTGCTCCCTGGTCTCCTCCTCCCATGCACGACTGCAGGACTTCTTCAGGTCCTCCCCCATCCTCTGATACTCACTGCCCCAATCCATCAGACTGTCGCCTTCCCTCTTCACATTCAGGCGCTCCGTCAAAACCCATCTCTTCAGGGAAGCCTACACCACCCTCACCTAACGGCCATTCTCCCTCTTTCCTCCCACCCCTCATTCCCCTCAGCCACTTCCTACTGTACATTTACCCCCTCCCTCCTAGATTGTAAGCTCGAAAGAGTAGGGCCCTCTTACCCCTCGTACGTTGTTTGTTATTGTTGTACTGTGCCATGTATTGTCCCCCCTATTGTACAGCGCTGAGCAAACCCTTTGGCGCTATATAAACTCGATGTAATAATAATAATAATTTCTGTAAAAAGAGGTTCAATGAACTTTCAGTTTACTAAGACAGTTGGAGAGATTGGCCTTAAGGTACCATTCTGTATAACGGAAGGAGAACATCAGCATTGTTAGTTCAGACGGTGACAAGGTGTTTTCAATTAACCACTTGCCTACCAGGCACTTATACCCCCTTCCTTACCAGGCCAATTTTCAGCTTTCAGCGCTGCCGCACTTTGATTGACAATTGCGCCGTCATGCAACATTGTACCCATATGAAATTTTGATCATTTTTTTCTCACAAATAGAGCTTTCTTTTGGTGGTATTTAATCGCCACTGGGCACTTTACTTTTTGCGCTATAAATTAAAAAAAGTGCAAAAAATTTGAAAAAAAAAAAAAAGTTTATTTGTTTCTTTTATAAAATTTTTCAAACAGGTATTTTTTCTTCTTCACTGATTTGCGTTGATGAGGCGGCACTGATGGGCACTGATAGGCGGCACTGATGGGCACTGATAGGCAGCACTAAAGGGCACTGATAGGCAGTACTAATGAGGTGGCACGGATAGGCGGCACTGATAGACAGCACTAATTAGGGGTCACGGATAGGCGGCACTGATATGCAGCACTGATAGGCGGCACTGATAGGTGACACTGATTATGGGTACTGATAGAGGGCACTGACTGGCATCACTTCTGGGCACTGACTGGCGGCACTGACTGGCACAACCCCTGGGCACTGACTGGTGGCACTGACTGGCAGCACTGCTGGGCTGCACTGGTGGGCGGCACTGGTGGGCACCACTGGTGGGTGGGCACAGGTAGGTGGCACTGGTGGGCACAGGTGGGTGGCACTGGTGGGCACAGGTGGGTGGGCACAGGTGGGTGGCACTGCTGGCACATGTAGGTGGCACTTCTGGGCACAGGTAGGTGGCACTGCAGAGTGGCACAGGTGGGGGCACTGCTGGGCACAGGTGGGGGCACTGCTGGGCATGGGTGGGCGGGGCTAGTGGGCGCACTGCTGGGAGGAACTTGCGGGGGTCACTGCTGGGCACCGATCATCAGGGCACTGATCATCAGTGCCCTGATGATCGGTGCCGATCCCCGCTCTGACAACTGCCGGTTCTCGGCAGTACTTTCCTCACGATCTGACAGCGTGAGGAAAGTGCAGCCGAGAACCGGCACTTGCATTTTCCTGTGATCAGCGTGTCATTGGACACCGCTGATCACGTGGTAAAAGGCCGGTGGGATCGGCCTTTCACCACATCTCGTGATCAGCTGTGTCCGTAGGACACAGCGATCACGGAGATCGCCGGGTGCGCGCCCCCTGAGGCGCGCAGGAGAGCGCGTTCTGGGAGGACGTCATATGACGTCCACCCAGAACTAGCCGGCCGCGGTGCAGCCGTCATTCGGCTATGCGCGGTCGGCAAGTGGTTAAAGATCGCCATCTCTGTAAGAAGTGTTTGGCATTGGCATAATTTTGTAGCTCTGCATCTACACTCATGGGCCACTTTATTAGGGACACCTTGCTAGTGCCAAGAAAAGCTACCCCATTCCATTACACCACCACCAGCCTAAGCCATTGATACAAGGCAGGATGGATCCATGCTTTCATGTAATTTACGCTAAATTCTGACCCTACCATCTGAATGTCACAACTGAACCAGTCTGCCCATTCTCCTCTGACCTCTAGAATCAACAAGACATTTTCCTCCACACAACTGCCACTCACTGGATATTTTCTCTTTTTTGGACCATTCTCTGTAAACCCTAGAGATGGTTGTGCCTGAAAATTCCAGTAGATCAGCAGTTTTTATAATACTCAGACCAGCCTGTCTGGCACCAACAACCATGCCATGTTCAAAGTCAATTAAATCCCCATTCTTCCCCATTCTGATGCTCGGTTTGAACTTCAGCACGGCGTTTGCCATGTGATTGGCTTATTAGCAATTTGTGTTACCAAGCAACTGAACAGGAGGACCTAATAAAATGGTCAGTGAATGTAATTTCTCTTTGTAATGCAGATTTGTAAGGATGATATCACAGGTCACCTTGTAAAACTCCATTGAGTAGCTGTCAGGGCCAGGGGCTTTGCCATTAGCTGATTGTTTAGTAGCCCTAATTATTCTGAACTGATAGGGGCATTTAATTTTGATAAATAATCCTGAAACATGGCAGGGAATTGGAGCGGAGCTAAAAAGGATTCCGCAGCAGCCTGATCTATTGCATCAACAGAGTAAAATTTCTCATAATAGGATTCTAAAATATTTAAAATTTTGTGGAGTGAATTTTGTCTCTTGAGCATCCCTCAAGGCTGAAATGTGGGTCGGTGAGTGGGGGCCTTTACATAAGCGCGCTAGAATTTTCTCCATTTTAGTTCCGAATTTTTGGAGTTGAAGGTCAAAATACGATCATTGAAATTGTTCCTGTCATTCTGCCCAGTGGTCGAATGCATGTTTGGCCTCATGCTAGGCTGTCTTATGAGCTGTCTTAGGGGGGGGGGAAGAGAGTTGTACATGAGAAACTCGTAGCATGTCTCTGGCTTTCCGACATTTAACTATAGAATACTTTTTAAGTGTAGAGACGTAGGCTATGACTTTACCGCGAAGATAAGCTTTACCCACCTCCCAGGACAATTGGACATGTTCTTTATTGCCAGATTCATAATCCCACCAGGCTGATCGTAAATCATGGAGTAAATCTTCCTTCCTACTAAGGTACGCTGGGAATTGCCATAATTTTGTGTGGTCTGAGGGGTCAAGTCAAGCAACGTTAAGGAAGTGGGGCTATGCTCTGAAAAGACCAAATCATGGATAGTGGTATCTCAAGCACAAGGGGGAAGGGAAGCTGTGCAGAGAAGGTAATCAAGTCTAGCATAAGGGTCATGGCATGGAGAAAAAAAGGGTATTCCCTGTAGAGACAAACGCCATACATCTACCATATTTAGAGCCTCATTCATAAGAGAGAGAGGTTTAGGGGAGAGGACCTAAGAGTGGGTTGTAGGTTTGACTTTCGGTCTTCAGTTGATTGAATCACTAAATGAAAGTCCCCCCATCTATGTGAGATGTATGGGGGTTTCTGTACAATCCAGGCAGGGGTGTCTGCAAAATAAGTAGTGCCCGGAGTGTTCCGAGTGTATATGTTGGCTGACTGAATAGTACAGGACGCAAAGTGCAAGCATAGTGAGAATCTACGACCCATGTCATCTTTGTTTAACTCTATGGAGTAAGATAGCCACTCCCACTTTGCAACCTACGGCAGGGGAACCAAAAACCTCACCCAGCCATAATTTATGCATACGGTGAAAGTCTGCCTCTGCCTAATGCGTTTCTTGTAGCAGAGCAATATCTGACCCAAGTCATTTTAAGTGAAGGAGAACCATCATGCATTTCACGGGGAACACAACCTTTTGATGTTCCAAGAAACAATTTTTATGTTATACTAGAAGGGAAAAATATGGGCTTACACCAGCGAGAAATGATAAGAAATAGGAGCTCTCCTCCCATACAAAATAGTACATGATAGATACCAGTCCATATATCATAGTCCCCTAAGCAATTAGTGTAGACAAGAGTTAGGGTGAAGGGGATGGCAAACTTAATAGAGAACCATAAACTCAAACTAAGTAACATGTACATAATTGGAAGCAGCAAGAACTTCACTTTTTTCTGCATAGATGCCAAAAAGTGTCACAAGCACCCAACAAGCCTGAGTTCAAAGCAGCATAGAAAATGTATGGCAACAGAAGCCCTGGGAAGGTTAGCTCCCTAGATTGTAAGAGACCCAATTGCTGTTCCTTCCTGGCACCCTGAAATTATCAGCCTGCCATATAACATAACGGAAACAGACATGATGTGCTCTGCCAAGGCCAACCCAGAAGCAGGAAGGAGCTCGGTGTTACATGGCAGAGATAAAAAGACAACTTAGAATCAAAGTAATAAATGGTCCACAGTGAATACTTCAATGCCACAGCCATGGCTCATAAGGAACAGAGAAATGTCAAGTTCTGACATAAGCTCAGGGTAATGCAGTAGTAGAAGCTTCCGGAATAGAGTGCATTCTATAGCGGATCCTTAGGAGCTTCTGTTCCTGGGCTAAGATGCACTTTGCGGGAGAGAAAGGCCTTACGGGCTGCAGAGTTATCAGCAGGTATTGGAATTTGAGTGGAGAAACTGATCAGCTTCCACCAGTGAATGGAAAGTATGGCATTCCCCATCTGGAGTGGTTAGATGAAGTACCGTAGGATATGCAAACATGAACTTGAAATGGTTGTGAAACAGTGCAGAGCAGATTGGGGGGAAAGCCTTTCACTTTCGGGACCCTTCTTGTGAATAATCAGTGAATAATAACAACTTGCGGCCGTCAACATGCAGAGCAGATTGGCGGCGATAACGATGCAATATCGCCTGCCTATTGGCACAATTCAAATATCGGACGATGAACGGGCGTGGAGACTTTTTAGTATCATCCATCCAACCAAGCCTGTGTGCTTGCTCCACCATATATCTCCCGTCTATTCCTAGTTCCTCCAGAATAGCTACTGAGAACAGAGCAGTAAGGGAACTGGAGTTACTGTATAGGATTCAGGCAATCCCACAATATGCAAGTTGTTGCAACGAGGCTTTCCTGGTCATTCAATTAGTCCTGGATGGAATTCTGGCACTGATCATGTAGCTTCAACATTTTAGTGGTATGATGCATCTCATCCTCCAATGAAGATACCTTCTGCCCAGATTCAGCCAGCCTCTGAGCTTTGTCTCCCAATTCTTTATGTAGCTGTGTTATCCCCAAGGACACTGCTTTGTCCACTGCCTCAATGATAGTGGGAGTGAGGAGGATAGCTATTGCCTCAGCTATGAGGGCATGACCAGGGGCGGACTGACCATTCGAGCACTCGGACACTGCCCGAGGGCCCAGGGTCAGTAGGGGGCCCCATGAGTTGTCAGTCCGCCCCTGGGCATGAGAGAGCTCCAAATCAGCAGGGGGATAAGCTGGAGAGGGAGGAAGAGTGCTATCACACTATACAGCTACAGCACCGACCGCCATACCTGTGTCCATGTGCTCCTCTGTACATAGGGCTGTTGTGGCTGAGGGACAGAGTGGGATTGAGATCGCTCCACAAATCGATTCATGAAGATTCCCTAACCTGTCAGCTACTGGATTGCCTGTAGAGGAGGCTTCTGTGCAGGGTCTGGAGGCAGATGTATGTTGGCTGAGCGGGAGCTCTTCTAGCTTACCATCACATGCAGTGCCAGAACTGGAAGCCAAACAGGGTTCTTAACGTTTCCAAAAGGAAAACAAAGAAACCCAGCGCCTCTAAGTGTGTACTGTGAAGGTATTTAATAGAAAGATAAGTAGTAACTCACATCTTAGAATTTAAAAACCGGCTCATGGGTAGGAGGGTGAGACCTCTGTAGCCAGATGTAGTTGTATGTCTGATCCAGAGAGGAGATCGAATGAGTCCGCCAGCAGGTGGTGCTGTGCATGTGCAACATGGATGGTAAGCCTGGTGGAATCTCCAAGGTGTCTGCCAGCAGATGGTGCTGTACATATGTAGCATGGATGGTGGAGCCTGGCAGAGTCTCCAAGATGTCCGGGATCAGCACATGTGGTGTCTGATGTCATCAAAATGCAACATGTTTCTGAGCATGTGCAGGACGAGATGAGTCCAGGCGCGCTCTTTCATCAGGCAGGCTTTTTTTACCCATGAGTCTGTTCTTACCCATGAGCCGGTTTTTATATTCTAAGATGTGAGTTACTACTTATCTTTCTATTAAATACCTTCACAGTACATACTTAGAGGCTCTGTGTTTCTTTGTTTCCCTTCTGCAGAGTTATGCGTCGCTCCTATGCAGCTTGCCCTTAGTGCCTACTGGACTACCTTCACCCCTGCCCATTTGGAACTCATCAAACATACATGGACTGTCACACCATGCGCCTGTTATCCCTTTCTTAAAGTTTCTGCCTGCCTCAGGGATCCCGAAAAGGTGGTCTCCAAAGCTCAGCAACTGTGTCTCAGTCACATGCCAGACTCCACTGTTCACACAGCTATCCTGCTCCACTGCACTCCACAGATGTCGGTTGACTCCTTCCTGCTCCTTTTCAGGCCTCTCCTTAACCCTGTGGTCAAAGTTGGAGACTGTTTCTCATCCAAAGTCTTTTCGAGAATTTCAGGTTACATAGTTACATAGTTAGTCTGGCTGAAAAAAGACAAAAGTCCATCCAGTTCAACCATTAAAAAAAAAAGTTATAATCCTACACCTACAGTTGATCCAGTGGAAGGAAAAAACCCAGCAAAGCACGATCCAATTTGCTCCTGCAGGGGAAAAAATTCCTTCCTGATCCCCTGAGAGGCAATCGGATATTCCCGGGATCTACTTTCCCTATAAATGTTATATCCAGTTATATTCTGTGTATCCAAGAAAGAATCCAGGACTTTCCTACAGCAATCCACTGAGCTGGCCACAACCAACTCTGGAGGGAGTCTATTCCACATTCTCACAGCTCTTACTGTGAAGAAACCTTTCTGTGTTTGGAGATTACATTTCTTTTCCTCCAGACGTAAAGAGCGCCCCCTTGTCCTCTGTGATGACCTTGAGGTGAATAACTCCACCGAGTTCACTATATGAACCTCTGATGTATTTTACATGGAGATCATATCCCCCCCTTATGTATTATACATGGCGATCATATCCCCCCTTATGTATTATACATGGAGATCATATCCCCCCCTTATGTATTATACATGGAGATCATATCCCCCCCTTATGTATTATACATGGAGATCATATCCCCCCTTATGTATTATACATGGTGATCATATCCCCCCTTTTGTATTATACATGGAGATCATATCCCCCTTATGTATTATACATGGTGATCATATCCCCCCTTATGTATTATACATGGAGATCATATCCCCCCTTATGTATTATACATGGAGATCATATCCCCCCCTTATGTATTATACATGGAGATCATATCCCCCTTATGTATTATACATGGAGATCATATCCCCCCTTATGTATTATACATGGAGATCATATCCCCCCTTATGTATTATACATGGAGATCATATCCCCCTTATGTATTATACATGGTGATCATATCCCCCCTTATGTATTATACATGGAGATCATATCCCCCTTATGTATTATACATGGAGATCATATCCCCCTTATGTATTATACATGGAGATCATATCCCCCTTTATGTATTATACATGGAGATCATATCCCCCCTTATGTATTATACATGGAGATCATATCCCCCCTTATGTATTATACATGGAGATCATATCCCCCCTTATGTATTATACATGGAGATCATATCCCCCCTTATGTATTATACATGGAGATCATATCCCCCTTATGTATTATACATGGAGATCATATCCCCCTTATGTATTATACATGGAGATCATATCCCCCCCCTTATGTATTATACATGGAGATCATATCCCCCCCTTATGTATTATACATGGAGATCATATCCCCCCTTATGTATTATACATGGAGATCATATCCCCCCTTATGTATTATACATGGAGATCATATCTCCCCTTATGTATTATACATGGAGATCATACCCCCCCCTTATGTATTATACATGGAGATCATATCCCCCTTATGTATTATACATGGAGATCATATCCCCCCCTTATGTATTATACATGGAGATCATATCCCCCTTATGTATTATACATGGAGATCATATCCCCCCTTATGTATTATACATGGAGATCATATCCCCCTTATGTATTATACATAGAGATCATATCCCCCCTTATGTATTATACATAGAGATCATATCCCCCCTTATGTATTATACATGGAGATCATATCCCCCCCCTTATGTATTATACATGGTGATCATATCCCCCCCTTATGTATTATACATGGAGATCATATCCCCCTTATGTATTATACATAGAGATCATATCCCCCCCTTATGTATTATACATGGAGATCATATCCCCCCCTTATGTATTATACATGGAGATCATATCCCCCCCCTTATGTATTATACATGGTGATCATATCCCCCCCTTATGTATTATACATGGAGATCATATCCCCCTTATGTATTATACATAGAGATCATATCCCCCCCTTATGTATTATACATGGAGATCATATCCCCCCCTTATGTATTATACATGGAGATCATATCCCCCCTTATGTATTATACATGGAGATCATATCCCCCCTTATGTATTATACATGGAGTTCATATCCCCCCTAATGTATTATACATGGAGATCATATCCCCCCTTATGTATTATACATGGAGTTCATATCCCCCCTAATGTATTATACATGGAGATCATATCCCCCTTATGTATTATACATGGAGATCATATCCCCCCTTATGTATTATACATGGAGATCATATCCCCCCTTATGTATTATACATGGAGATCATATCCCCCTTATGTATTATACATAGAGATCATATCCCCCCTTATGTATTATACATAGAGATCATATCCCCCCTTATGTATTATACATGGAGATCATATCCCCCCTTATGTATTATACATAGAGATCATATCCCCCCCTTATGTATTATACATGGAGATCATATCCCCCCCCTTATGTATTATACATGGTGATCATATCCCCCCCTTATGTATTATACATGGAGATCATATCCCCCTTATGTATTATACATAGAGATCATATCCCCCCCTTATGTATTATACATGGAGATCATATCCCCCCCTTATGTATTATACATGGAGATCATATCCCCCCTTATGTATTATACATGGAGATCATATCCCCCCTTATGTATTATACATGGAGTTCATATCCCCCCTAATGTATTATACATGGAGATCATATCCCCCCCTTATGTATTATACATGGAGATCATATCCCCCCTTATGTATTATACATGGAGATCATATCCCCCCTTATGTATTATACATGGAGATCATATCCCCCCTTATGTATTATACACGGAGATCATATCCCCCCTTATGTATTATACATGGAGATCATATCCCCCCCTTATGTATTGTACATGGAGATCATATCCCCCCCTTATGTATTATACATGGAGATCATATCCCCCTTATGTATTATACATGGAGATCATATCCCCCTTATGTATTATACATGGAGATCATATCCCCCCTCTTATGTATTATACATGGAGATCATATTCCCCCTTATGTATTATACATGGAGATCATATCCCCCCTTATGTATTATACATGGATATCATATCCCCCTTATGTATTATACATGGAGATCATATCCCCCTTATGTATTATACATGGAGATCATATCCCCCCTTATGTATTATACATGGAGATCATATCCCCCTTATGTATTATACATGGAGATCATATCCCCCCTTATGTATTATACATGGAGATCATATCCCCCCTTATGTATTATACATGGAGATCATATCCCCCTTATGTATTATACATGGAGATCATATCCCCCCTTATGTATTATACATGGAGATCATATCCCCCCCTTATGTATTATTCATGGAGTTCATATCCCCCCTAATGTATTATACATGGAGATCATATCCCTCTTTAATCTCCTCTTCTCAAGAGAGAATAAATTCAGGTCCCAAATGAGGATTTATCAATCCTGAGAGAACTGCAAATCATTTTTCTGCTCTCCAACCAGACTACCCAAAAAAACTCTCATCCTGCATGGCTGAGAACTCCGGAGCACTCAAAAAATTATTTTTTTTCATCCCCCATCTCTGATGTCTTGTATGATGTTTACAGATTGTCATGGTATGGTGATCTCATACCATAAAAATAGACCCTGACTAGTTATTTATCTAATGACTTATCTTCTGAATGAACTCTGAAATACGACTGTCGGGATCATCTTATCAGTTTGTGGTGTATCTGGTAGACCCCTCAGATTTTACCTACTTTTCCAGCAATGCATTGTATAAAGATCTATCCAGCTGCTGTTAGAGAGGAGATTTGTGGCCTCTTGATGAATGGACTTTATATTGATTGTGTTCACCTTTCTTTGGATCACTTGAGGTCTAATAGAGTGTTGGGATTTATATGGGTGTATCACTACCCCCTTAGGAGTTCAAAAGTATTTGGGTCCCTCTATAGTCTTGCATAGAAGGCAACATGCATTTTCACATAGACTTGCATCCAGTAGACAGTAAGCAGTACTTGAGCTATGTTTCAAAGTTTCGTTAGGGTATTTCAATGTGTAAGGGGTGTATGGGAAGCCCAAGGGTTAAGGCAACTGAGGAAAATCTTCCTGAATGATGTACAAGTATTTTTTAGAAAATGAAGAACATATCCTTCATTTATGGAGAGCTAGTTAGCATCTCCTGTTGTACCAACCCAGACCCTAGATGCTTCTAGTCCAGCTGTTTTGTGTGAATCCCTGGGCAATCGATCCAGTATCTGTCACTTTAATAGAAGACAGCTCCGGGTAGCAGTTAATCCAGTTTCCCAGCAGAGTGCTCCTTCACCTATCTGGCCCAAGGGATGCAGGTCTTCTCACTCAGTCCTTCTCCTACAAACGGAGGGGGTTAATGACTTATACCTGCTGAAATCCTGAGCTTTCCTCCTTCCAAGCTTCCTGCCTGGAGGTGAGCCCTTTCCCACCTTGGCTCCCTCCCAGGCTCCTGCTCTCCAGCCTCACTTCTCCATCTTCCACCAAAACTCTTCCTGCTGCCGAGCAGGCTTGGTTACTTTTAAGGGCTTGTCCTGGCCTCTTGTCAAGCCTCCTGTTGAGGATTTGCCAGGATCCCTTAAGAGTACAGACTAGCCACTCCTTACCTCTGCCCACTGCTTCTAGATCTTTCTCCAAAGTTCTAGTGCAGGGGAAAGTCTCAGAGAGCTACAGCAGTCTGCAGAGCTTCTCGGCTCTGACCACAATTTGACCCCACACTGACTGTTGCACCTGGGCTGCTACTCAGCCCGTCTAACAATTTGAGTCTAGCTCCCCCTAGCTACCTAGGTGGGTGTTACATGGGTTACATTTGAAATGCTTCTGAAAGGCTTTGAGAGGCTTTGCAAGTTTCTGTTGCCTTTCCACTGACCTCTATATGGAAATAACTGTAGCTACAACAAAGCAAAAGTGGTTATGCCAGATTAACAATAACACAACCATACAATCACAAAATTAAACAGACACACTCCAAATTTTTCTGGGTCCTTCCTAGAAGAGTTGGAGCTTTTATGGCTGCAAAGATGGAAATGGGTGGGGGTGGGGCAACTCCATATTAATGGCCATGGTTTTGGAATGGGATGTCCAACAAGATCATATAGGTGTTATGGTCAGGTATCCAAGCTCTTTGACCATATATTTCTATAACCTCCAATTCCCGAGATCTACAGTATGTCCTATTTTTGGAAATTTGAATAATCTAATAATTCTTGTATCTAAAACTATGTGGAACCCTCTAGTATTGCTATCTCTATGGCTTTCTATGACTCTACACTCATATTCCTTCACTGTTCATCTCCTATGACCTCTCTTCTTAGTTCCTCAACTGACTGGCATTTTTGTTTCTACAGTTGAAACCAGTAAAGACTCGAGTTCCTGAGAGCGAGGACACTTCCTCCCGACTGCCTCTGGAGGCTGAGGACATTGTCATGGTCACTGATGCTGAGTAAGAAGGGACTTAAACCAATGTACCTTCATCACCTATCATTTATCTCCTGTGATTTGTGACTTGGAACACATGGTTTCCTATGTATAATTTATGCCTATGTGGGTGGCAGACCGTCTGAGGTGGGCATTGTTGGTGATAATGTGATTAGCTCTTATCTGATGGTTTTCTGTAAAAATTCAGTGTGTTTCTCTAATAAATCAATTCTTCTTGTTTACTTCAAAAGCTGATTTTGTCTAGTTCTTTGGGGTAGCTACAGCTAAAGTTACTTGCCTCATGTCCCAGAGCTTGCGAAGCAGTTTCTTGGTGGAGATATCCGGTGTGGGTGTCAGGAGCCCATTACAGTGGCAGCAGTGGGATGCTTCCTTGGAACATCTAAAACATCAATGGGACCTTGTCAGATTGAGCTTTGCTACTCCAGCCCTACGTGAAGCACACTCAAGGATTCGCTGGAATCAAGGGGATAGAGTGCCAGCAACAACTCAAAGGTCACCCTAAGTGCTGAGTTGATGGAGATTGACTGGACCAGCGACCAAGTCAGCAAGCCAGCTATGGAAGGATCTGGTATGTCCAAGGTCTAGCGAAAGATCCAGTGGCATCTGGCACTCTACAGCAGTACTCCCCCAAGAGGTGATAACCCAGGTAATTGTAGACATGAATCACCTGAAAATATTGAGGTCCAGGAGATGATTGGGGGCACCAGGGTAGCTGCAAGAAACTTCCCTATGCTTATTCCGACCCTTCCAGGATGGGGTGGAGGACATCGACCAGTACCTACAAGTCTTTGAGACCCAGTGCGGCTTCCTGGGAATCAACAGAGCTGACTGGGTCACCATCCTCATCAGCAAGCTGTCTGGATGCTTTTGAAGCCATACCTGTGGAAGACAAGAAGGATTGCGAGTGAGGGGGATGGAGCCTAGCCATGGGACAGTATGGTTGCCTAGGCAGGGAGCTCCAGTGGGGACAAGGAACAGATGAGTGGCGCCAAGCACCAGACACACTCATAAGCAGCCAGTACAGCTCCCCCTCACAAATGGGATGACAGGGCGCTCCTATAACTGCTGATCAGCAGGCTCCACACAACCCAAAAGGCTCACAGATTTCTTTCCTGGAGCCAGCAACATGGCTGCCTTGGGAGGAGGAGAGGAGTCAGACATGGAGCATGCTCACTCCTCACAGCAATCTCTCCAGAGCGTTCCCAGACTCCAGCCTACAGCAGCTTCTGCACAATCTCTGCAAAATGAAGATTAAAGCTCACAGAAATGCCCTGATTTTTCTCCAGCTGCCTCCCCAAAACCCAAAGGTCCGGTGCGTAAAAGTTAATGTCTAGCAATGGGGATACAGAAGCAGTCTGCCCTCCCGAAACACTGCAAACTGTAGCAGAGTTCCCTGCCTCAGATCAACCGGCACCTCCTAGATTGTAAGCTCCAAGGAGCAGGGCCCTCAAACCCCTCGTGTATTGTATTGTTACTGTACTGTCTTGTGTATTGTCTCCCATTATATTGTACAGCGCTGAGCAAACTGTTGGCACTATATAAATACTGTATAATAATAATAATAATAATCTGCTAACACTATCAAAGAGATGCTGCTATCTCTCCAACACGACATACAAGAAGATCTGCGCAAAAACCTTTCCAAACTTCAAACACACGTTGAGCAAGTGGAAGAAAGGGTGGCCATTGTGGAAAGAAAAATGGGGGAATTAGCAGAAGCACATAATAGCTTAGTGGATGGATTTCAAGAACACGACACAGCAATGCCCCATGTTATAAACACAGCAGCATCATGAATGGGGACAATCCCTTCAGACTGGTCTGTAGGCTAATAAAGGGGCTAAATGATGGCAGGAGGGCAGGATGGTGAAGGGGCATGATTTTGGATTGTGGTGACAGATTATTGGTAGGAGGAAGAAAAAGGAGGGGGCTCCTGCATCACGTTAAACGGGAAGTTCCGCTTTAAGGACAGCTCCCCTGAATTTGACAGGTACCCACTCCTACTTCTGGTCCGATCGCCTAGGCTTCCTCCCTCCCTTTAGTCTTTTGGGACACATGACAGGTCCCAGAAGACTACAGGACCATTCATGAAGTGCAGCGCTACTCGCGCATGCGCAGTGGGTGCCCGGCTGTGAAGCCGCAAGCTGATTGGTACAGTCTTGACATTTTGGGGGATTTGTACTGTCCTAACATTTGGGGGGGATTTGTACTGTCCTGACATTTGGGGGGGGGGATTTGTACAGTCCTGACATTTGAGGGGGGGATTTGCACTGTCCTGACATTTGGGGGGAGTTGTACCATCCTGACGCAAGGGGGAGTTGTACCGTCCTGATATTTGGGGGGGATTTGTACTGTCCTGACATTTGGGGGGATTTGTACTGTCCTGACATTTGGGGGATTTGTACTGTCCTGACATTGGGGGGATTTGTACTGTCCTGACATTTGGGGGATTTGTACCGTCCTGACATTGGGGGGGATCTGTACTGTCCTGACATTTGGGGGGGGGGATTTGTACTGTCCTGACATTTGGGGGGATTTGTACTGTCCTGACATTTGGGGGGGGGATTTGTACTGTCCTGACATTTGGGGGGGGGGGATTTGTACTGTCCTGACATTTGGGGGTATTTGTACCGTCCTGACATTTGAGGGGATTTGTACCGTCCTGACATTTGGGGGGATTTGTATTGTCCTGACATTTGGGGGGATTTGTACTGTCCTGACATGTGGGGGGATTTGTACCCTCCTGACATTGGGGGGATTTGTACTGTCCTGACATTGGGGGGATTTGTACTGTCCTGACATTGGGGGGGATTTGTACTGTCCTGACATTGGGGGGATTTGTACTGTCCTGACATTTGTGGGGGGGGGGGGGATTTGTACTGTCCTGACATTGGGGGGATTTGTACTGTCCTGACATTTGTGGGGGGGGGGGATTTGCACTGTCCTGACATTTGGGGGATTTGTACTGTCCTGACATTGGGGGGATTTGTACTGTCCTGACATTTGTGGGGGGGGGGGGGATTTGTACTGTCCTGACATTTGGGGGGATTTGTACTGTCCTGACATGTGGGGGTATTTGTACCGTCCTGACATGTGGGGGTATTTGTACCGTCCTGACATGTGGGGGTATTTGTACCCTCCTGACATTGGGGGGATTTGTACTGTCCTGACATTTGGGGGGGGGGGGGTATTTGTACTGTCCTGACATGTGGGGGTATTTGTACTCTGCATTTTCAATCTTTCACTTTTAAATATTACTGAAATCACTGCTTCCAGACAAATAAATGTTTTAATTTTTTTTTAATAGATTTTGTACATTTTAGCCCCCCATGCGATTAGTTTGACAATCCCAGGAAATGCAGTAAATGGGCAAAAAATTTTTTGTAACACTCTGCTCCTGTTGATTTCTATGGGGTTGGGGTTCGGTACCGGAACTTTAGTCATGTTTGCTGAACCCGTCTTCACCGGAATCCAGGAGAGTTTGGCCAATCACTAACTGAGGGCCTATGGCCTGGCGTGGCTCAGGAGGCGGGAGGACGCACGCTCCCTTCCCTTTCCCTCTTCTGGCCGACCCTCTGATATGCATTTTTGGAGAGGGGAGGGGCTACCCAGGTCTCAAACGGGCTCAAATAACACCACTCTGAATAGCAAGTGATCATATAACTGATGTGGGGGTGATCAGGGACACTGACTGGTGACAGGATGTAAAGAAAACAATGTATTATTATTTTAATATAATAATTTTAATGATATTTGTTTAAAAATGTTATTAATGGTTTCTTTTTTTCTACATTTTTACATACAGTGACCAGAGCAATACGATGTTCTTTTTTTTTCACACACTATGATTGACTTTGATTGGCCCTGTCTGTACCATGTGATCACTGTGACCAATCACAGAGCTCATCACAATAGTACAAAATGGATGGCATGAAACAAAGCTATTCATTGTGTACAATTGTCATGTGATCTGCTGTGATAGGCCACAGTGATCACATGGTACCGACAGCGGGCCGGTGGACAAAGCAGATGACAGATTGCACCGGAGTGTTGCCCATGGAGCTCCCGTCCGGCCTATTGTAAGGGGTTCAGGATGCTGTACTAGACAATTGGGCAATGCCCTATAGGCTGGCAATAACTTTAACTGTAGAAATGTTAAACCAAATTGTAATGGAAACAAATAGAGGTAAAGTATTGGCATCAACTAAACCGAGAAAACAAATGTCCTTGTGTGCACACCATCCACACAGCCCCAATAGTGAGCAAGCATACTGTATGTTTTTGTGATAAAAGGGTACCCCTGGAGGTGGCTATAAAGTATTGGAGCCTAATTGTTAGTGTTGGCCAGCTATCATTGGGGCCCTTCTGTAGGTGGTGCATGTGTAGCTGTCTCTTTTAGAATGTGCAGTAGATGGCTGGTGGCCTGCTGAACAAAGAGCAGTCAATATTGCCTTAACTGTGTTGGGATGAACACGGATGGTCAGCTCACCTCTCCTTGTACACAGAAATCCAATTCAGATCATCAGCTCAGTGTCTCAGATCTGGTGTAGTCACTCACACAGGAGCAGGTCTCTCCAGCATTTGATCCCGGCATGGCAGAGGGACTCTCAGCCTCTCAGTCCTTTAGTCCTTGCTGTGGGCACAGACACCCCAGCGATTGGACTGCACTTTTCCAGGTTCCCCCACACGAGGGGCTCACGGTGGCTCAGTCTGTTGGCACACTGGTGAGAGCGTATATATAGAGAAAGTGTCAATTTATCCCTGGTTCACACTAGTGCTATGTGGGAAATGCTGCAAACCTTATACATTTACTGCACTGCATTTTGAGATCTGCTGAGGATGTCAATTCAAAGTTAACGACACCCCAAAAGCAGATCGCTAACGCAGTGCGTTTGCCTGAACTGCAGTTCTAGTGCTGCTAAAAAAGAAGGTGCCGGCACGTGTTTTCTGCAGATGCAGGGTGATTTGAACCATAAAAAATTAATGGACTCAAATCACACCACTCTGAATAGCAAGTGATTTGCACAGGAATGCAGTGCGATTCCCATGCGGTTCGCAGTGTAAATCTAGGCAGAATGGAAGGATTTTTGAGGCACAACTCACACAAAATATATTATATTACCATTTCATATACTTTATTCCAGAAGAATCATGAAGTTATAAATTCATTGAGAACAAAGCTTTCAGATAACCTCCATTTGTCATCATTATTTGTACATAATGTATCCATTTCCAGAACGTATGGTCATCTCCACCCCCACACATTCATTTCTACAAACTCCTCCCATTTTTATTCTATGACTGAACTCGACACGTTTCCTGGATTGGGATCCACTTCTTCAGGGAGAAGAATAATGGAGGATTGTTTAAGAATCAACACAACAAAATGTTCCAAAAATGAAGAAAACACAGAAATGTATAGATTGCTACATTTGTATACAACAATGTCAGAGTGCCCATGCTGTGGCTGCAGATACCTGGAAACCACCAGGGGAGCCGCTACACCATGAAATTCTATTGGGGGGACCAACACGGGGCCGAGGCTAGCCCCGCCCTCTAAGATGATCCTTCTCTTCCATAGAAATGCTGGAAGGAGCCCCCTTCCATAGCTATCTTGTGTAACACGGCAAGTACTAGAAAGAGGAGAATTCTAAGATGAAAGCAGAGATAGATTCAGAACATCCATGTCCTCCATCTCTAAAGACCATTTCCAATATCTCATAGAATCCAACATCGTTTCTTCACGACTTCCCGCCCACACCGATTCTCACATTCCCCCCTACATATACAAATCACTTTTTTGTAAAGAGAAAATTACTTTGAATCCCCAAACATTATATATAGTATATCTATTATCTATATATTTTATATATATATATATATATATGATTTTTTTTTAAGAAGAGGCCGTAGAGAATAAAATGGTGGGTGTTGCATTTTTTTTGTCACTTAGTATTCATGCTGAGATTTTTCAAATGCAAATTCTGGGAAAAAGTACACTTTTGTTGCAAAAGAAAAACACAATATATAGCCCGATTTTTTGGAAACATATAAAAGGAAATAGAGACCTAACATGTCACACTTTAAAAGCGCGCACGTTCGTAGAATGGCGACAAACGATGGTACCTAAACACCTCCATAAGTGAGGTTACCAGTTTAGAGTTACAGAGAAATGTAATTATTGCTCTCACAATGATGTCCGCGGTGATACGTCACATGTGTGGTGGGAACGATTACATATGTGGGCACAACCTACGTATGCACGTGAGCACGGGGGATGGGGACACTTTAAAAAAAAGTATTTTTTTTCTATTTTTACAATGTCCCTTTATTTATTATCACTTTTATTGCTGTCACAAGAAACGTAAACACCCCTTGTGATAGAAATCAGGCATGACAGGTCCTCTTTATGGAGACATCTGAGATCTATGAGACCCCAGATCTGTCCTCTACCCTGGAAAGTAGGAGATACAAAAAACATTGATCTCAGCTTTCCAGAAAAAAAATGTCTGTGTTGACATCTGCCAGAACCCGAAGTGACGTCATGGCATTGCTTCCAGCCTCCTAGGACCATAGAGATGACCGGGGACCATCCAGTCCACAGCCAGCTCTATGGTAATCAGGTGGCATCACCGAATTAGGTACCAGTCTCCCCGATCACAAAGGAGATGGTGGAGAGGCCCCAATGGGTGTGGGGGGTTTCCCTCCAACTGCCTATAAAAGCCATCCAGCAGCTAATTAGCCACTAGGATGGCTTTTCCATGACAAGGAATGTCCAGCCTGGAGCTGCAGTCATCATCCCAGTACATCCTACAGGCAGGAAGGGGCTAAAGTCTAAACCATCAATGAGGTGGATAGTACACGGTACTGCAGAGTGTGAGAGCCGGAGCAACCAATCAGAGGGGGGAGTGCAGGCAGCACTGTGATGTCTATTACTGATCAGCATGTTCCCCGCTCTCACCCTCTTCATCTTCCCGTCTATTCTACATATTAGCAGCCTGATGTATGACGGCTCTCTGTAGAATATCGTCTTCTCTGGTGGGGAAGATGAGGAGGGTGAGAGCGGAGAACACGCTGCACAGCAACATCCATCTCAGTGCTGCTTCCACTGACACCGACACCCACACTGCTCCAATTCTAGGAAGGAGATGTTCTATTACAGTCCATGCCAAGACAAAGACTTGATTTCTAGTTGTGGATGGTGTGGGGAAGGAGGAGAACCCCGGCTGGCTTTTCCTACTATAGGGGGCTCTGGGACAAGGAGTGAGGGCCAATCTGTACCAGGGACACAGACATAGAAAGATCTGACAGGATCCCCAAACCTTCCCCTTCTTTACTCCATTAAACATAGGATTCTTATTTCACTCTGTGTTTCTGTTGGAGAGTTCCCCTCATTTCCTGTCTAGGAAAATGTTGTCACCGGGACAGGAAGTGAGGAGAAATCTCTCTAACAGAGCCCCAGATAGGGAACACCTGACCGGGGATCTAATCCTGACCCACTCGGCCTACAAACTAAGTCTTCAGTCCCACTGGATCCCACTTTGTAATCTGGAAATGTCACTTGAAGTCGCTCGATTCCAAAGTGGGATGTCAGTGCGACTTCAGGTGCGACTTGCAGGACATCTGTGTGACTTTATATACAAGTCTATGCAAGTCGCAGCTGAACTTGGAAAAAGTAGTGCAGGAAGAACTTTCATAATCGGTGCGACTCGGATGGAGGGGGATTTGTACCGGTATGACCGCTTCCATTGTGGACAATAGAGTGCGACTTGTCATGTGATGAGAAACTATCAACTCACATGACGAGTCGCACCGCTGTGACCGGGGACTAAGAAACACAGTCTGGGCTCTCTGGTACATCAGATTATTTCTTTCAGTAGTAAATCTGTAGAAGACGTCTTCATATATTTCCTCTCAGATTGTTACATTGATTTCCATCTCTTTGTAGTATAGATTGTATGGAGGAGGGGGAGGGGCAGAGAGGAGGGGGAGGGGCAGAGAGGAGGGGGAGGGGCAGAGAAGAGAGGTGACCCCATCCTATCCCATCACATTGACCGCATCCCACCCTTTGCCTGATCATGGTGCCACCCCATACAGAGGAAACACATGGGGGAGGGGCAAGAAGGAGCAGGGAGGAGAGGTGATCCCATCCTATCCCATCACAGTGACTGCACCCCACCCTCTATATCTGATCATGGTGCCACCCCACACAGGGGGACCACTTGAGGGAGAGGCAGAGAGGTGGGGGAGGGGAAAGGAAGAGGGAAAGTTGCAGAGAGGAGTGGTGACCCCATCCCAGTGACCACACCCCACACTCTATGTCTGATCATGGTGCCACCCTATACAGAGGGACCACATGGGGAAGGGGCAGGGAGGAATTGTCATAGGATAGATAGATAGATAGATAGATAGATAGATAGATAGATAGATAGATAGATAGATAGATAATAGATAGATAGATAGATAGATAGATAGATAGGCCACACCCATCCTCACTGACCAATAGGAACATGTTACTGTTACTCCAGTAATACTCCACAGGGATCAGTAAGACATCTCAACTTTAGTTACTATAGAAACATTTGTGGAGACTGAAGCCCCGCCCACCTCTTTATACTATTGGATGAATATTAAATGAATTCCAATTCTTCAGCTGACATCACCAGACTGTGGGCGGAGTTCTCACATCTCCCCCCTCCCCCCACATATCTTTATACAACCTCTCCATACACATACCCCAGCATGGAGGGGCTCAGTGAAGGTGGTGGTGAAGGTGTGGAGGTGTCGGATCGGGTCACACAGATCATAGAAGGAGATCCGCCCCGCTTCATAATCCAGATATATCCTGACTCTGTTACTGGAGGGATTGGGGGGTAATGGGATCCTATCACCATCATGCGTCACTGAATACTGATCACCAGACCTGCCCAAACCCCAGGACTTGTTATTCCATCCAATGGCTGACTCCCCTCCTCTCCGGTCTATACTGGGGTAACACATCCCAACTCTCCAGCTCTCTGACCCCCCGACTTCCACTTCCCAGTAATGTCTCCCTGAGGAGAACCTCTGACTGCTCATCACCTGAGAACACTGGAATCTCTCTCGTGTTTCTGGGCGATTCTGGTTTCTATATGACCTGGATACAGTTTTCCTGTCATCTGATATCTGTAGATAATTATAAGCTGTGTTTCCATCCAGTAATATGTCTGCAGCCCCCTGTATATAGAAGGATACATTTACCCCTGTTATTATATCAGATAAACCTGTGTGTAAGACCCCCGCCACATCCAGCCCCCCTCCATCATGGAGGAGGTCCTCATGTCTCTCTCTGTCCTCATTATCTCCATCCTCAGTATCACACAAGTCACCTGTGTCTGATTCCTGTAGGACAGTCAGTGGATCCGTCATGTTACACATCTCCTCAATGTCACGCATCTTCCTGGACAGCTCCTCCTTCTTTATTTCCAGATCCTGGATGAAGATGGAGACCCGCTCTGCCCTCCCGGAGATGTCCCTCAGGACTCTCTTCTCCAGGACTTTCAGACGTCTCCTGAGATCTATAAACAGGGCAGTGACTCTCTTGGTGTCACCAGCTGCTTCTTCTTCTACTTTCCTCCTGTGTTCCTGCAGACTCTGGACTCTTTCCTCCATCTCCTCTCTCTTTGTCAGAAGTTTCTGCAGAACATTCCTCAGTGTCTCCTTCTTCTTCTCAGAAGCCCCATCCAGTGACACCATCTTATGTCCTGTGTGTTCTCCAATCACATAACAAGACATACAGATACAGGTCTCATCCTCAGTGCAGTAATACTCCAGGATCTTTTTATGGACGGAGCATTTCCTGCTCTCCATGGACAAGGTGGGGTCAGATAAGATGTGTTCTGGGGACTTTTTGTGGACTTTCAGGTGTTTATCACACAGAGAAACCTCACAGTGTAGACAGGATCTAACAGCAGGTACAGGAGAGTCCACACAGTGAGTACAGAAGACCCCGGAGTCCTCCTGATCTGGCTGAGCAGGCAGCAAATCCTCTGCTATGTTACGTAGTTTCATGTTCTTCTGCAGTGTAGGACGACCCGGAAACTTCTCTCTGCATTCAGGACAGGAATATCCTCCAGACCCCTCCTGTGTATCCAGCACACCATCAATACAGACCCGGCAGAAGTTGTGTCCACATTTCAGGATTACAGGATCAGTATAAATGTCCAGACAGACGGAACATTCCAGCTCAGCTCTCAAAGCAGCAAACGCCATCGCTGACAGCAGAAGAGAAATGAAACTAAAAGTCTCTGACACCGAAGTGGAATGCAGTGGGGGAGGGGTGACACCCTCCTACAGGGGGGGGAAGCTGGGCTGGGTGAGTATTATAGGACACGGAGATCAGAGTACAGAAGGAAGAAGATTTTATTTGCAGTAGTCATGATAATCGTACCTCCCAACATTGCAGGACAGAGAATGAGGGAAAGACGGATGTGGGGAGACGTGAGGAGCACTAAGTGCATTGAGATGGGAAGTGGAGGTGACTACATGATGCTGAAAAGGGATTTGGTTCTATAGAGTCTGAGCTTACTCATGTAGTTCTCTGTGTACACTCTTTGCAGCTACTGCCCAAAAAATTAACACACACATAGACTTATCTAAAAAAAACTTTAATAATTCAAACATAAAGAACTGGTCCACACTCACGGATTGGTTGCTAGAGGTTACAACACATTACCTCTCACTGATTGGTTGCTAGAGGTTACAGCACATTACCTCTCACTGATTGGTTGCTAGAGGTTACTGCAGTTAATACAGAGGAGGGTCAGAGACTGTAGACATAGTAGAGGAGACGGTCAGTGTACAGTATGCTCCACAAATATTATAGATGTTGAACCATAAATATCACAGGAGGCTCCACCATACTACACCTCCCACACATCACCCCACCCCCCCACACCCCCACACCTCACCTCACACACACCCCGCCCACTACACACACCCACCCCACATACAACCCACACACTTACCTGACTCCACACCGGTCATCCGGTCACCGTCCGACTTGACAATAAGGCTAGTTTCCCTGGCCAGAACTGCACCTCCTCTGATCCTCTGCTGAAGTGTGTGTCCTCTCTGCTGTGTCAAGACTCCTCCTGAGTGTCTGCAGGCCTGAGTCCTCTCTCTGCTGTGTCCAGACCCCTCATGAGTGTCTGCAGGCCTGGGTCCTCTCTCTGCTGTGTCCAGACTCCTCCTGAGTGTCTGCAGGCCTGAGTCCTTGTTAGAGAATGCAGATGCTTGGTTCCCATCTGCAAGGCTGAAATACATATCTTGGTTCTCATCTGCAAGGCTGAAATACATGTCCTTGGTTCCCATCTGCAAAGCTGAAATACATGTCTTGGTTCCCACCTGCAAGGCGTAAATACATTTCCTTGGTTCCCCCCTGCAAGGCTGAAATACATGTCCTTGGTTCCCATCTGCAAGGCTGAAATACATGTCCTTGGTTCCTACCTGCAAGGCTGAAATCCATGTCCTTGGTTCCCATCTGCATGGCTGAAATACATGTCCTTGGTTCCCATCTGCAAGGCTGAAATACATGTCCTTGGTTCCCATCTGCCTGGCTGAAATACATGTCTTGGTTCCCATCTGCAAGGCTGAAATACATGTTCTTGGTTCCCATATGCAAGGCTGAAATACATGTCCTTGGTTCCCACCTGCAAGGCTGAAATACATGTCTTGGTTCCCATCTGCAAGGCTGAAATACATGTCCTTGGTTCCTACCTGCAAGGCTGAAATACATGTCCTTGGTTCCCATATGCAAGGCTGAAATCCATGTCCTTGGTTCCAATCTGCAAGGCTTAAATACATGTCCTTGGTTCCCATCTGCAAGGCTGAAATACATGTCTTGGTTCCCACCTGCATGGCTGAAATACAAGTCTTGGATCCCACCTGCATGGCTGAAATCCATGTCCTTGGTTCCCACCTGCAAGGCTTAAATACATGTCTTGGTTCCCATCTGCAAGGCTGAAATACATGTCCTTGGTTCCCACCTGCAAGGCTGAAATACATGTCTTGGTTCCCATATGCAAGGCTGAAATACATGTCTTGGTTCCCATCTGCAAGGCTTAAATACATGTCCTTGGTTCCCACCTGGAAGGCTGAAATACATGTCTTGGTTCCCATCTGCAAGGTTGAAATACACATCCTTGGTTCCAATCTGCAAGGCTGAAATACATGTCCTTGGTTCCCACCTGCAAGGCTGAAATACATGTCTTGGATCCCACCTGCATGGCTGAAATACATGTCTTTGGTTCCCACCTGCAAGACTTAAATACATGTCCTTGGTTCCCATCTGCAAGGCTGAAATACATGTCCTTGGTTCCCATCTGCAAGGCTTAAATACATGTCCTTGGTTCCCATCTGCAAGGCTTAAATACATGTCATTGGTTCCCATCTGCATGGCTGAAATACATGTCCTTGGTTCCCACCTGCAAGGCTTAAATACATGTCTTGGTTCCCATCTGCAAGGCTGAAATACATGTCTTGGTTCCCATCTGCAAGGCTTAAATACATGTCTTGGTTCCCATCTGCAAGGCTGAAATACATGTCTTGGTTCCAATCTGCAAGGCTAAAATACATGTCCTTGGTTCCCGTATGCAAGGCTGAAATCCATGTCCTTGGTTCCCACCTGCAAGGCTGAAATCCATGTCCTTGGTTCCCATCTGCAAGTTTGAAATCCATGTCCTTGGTTCCCATCTGCAAGGCTGAAATACATGTCTTGGTTCCCATCTGCAAGGCTTAAATACATGTCCTTGGTTCCCACCTGGAAGGCTGAAATACATGTCTTGGTTCCCATCTGCAAGGCTTAAATACATGTCCTTGGTTCCCACCTGGAAGGCTGAAATACATGTCTTGGTTCCCATCTGCAAGGCTGAAATACATGTCCTTGGTTCCGATCTGCAAGGCTGAAATACATGTCCTTGGTTCCCACCTGGAAGGCTGAAATACATGTCCTTTGTTCCCATCTGCAAGGCTGAAATACATGTCTTGGTTCCCACCTGCAAGGCTTAAATACATGTCATTGATTCCCACCTGCAAGGCTGAAATCCATGTCCTTGGTTCCCACCTGCAAGGCTGAAATCCATGTCCTTGGTTCCCACCTGCAAGGCTAAAATCCATGTCCTTGGTTCCCACCTGCAAGGCTGAAATCCATGTCCTTGGTTCCCACCTGCAAGGCTGAAATACATGTCTTGGTTCCCACCTGCAAGGCTAAAATACATGTCCTTGGTTCCCACCTGCAAGGCTATAATACATGTCTTGGTTCCCATCTGTAAGGCTGAAATACATGTCCTTGGTTCCCACCTGCTAGGCTGAAATACATGTCCTTGGTTCCCATATGCAAGGCTGAAATCCATGTTCTTGGTTCCCATCTGCAAGGCTGAAATACATGTCTTGGTTCCCACCTGCATGGCTGAAATACATGTCCTTGGTTCCCATCTGCAAGGCTGAAATACATGTCCTTGGTTCCCATCTGCAAGACTGTAATACATGTCTTGGTTCCCATCTGCAAGGCTTAAATACATGTCTTGGTTCCCATCTGCAAGGCTTAAATACATGTCCTTGGTTCCCACCTGGAAGGCTGAAATACATGTCCTTGGTTCCCATCTGCATGGCTGAAATACATGTCCTTTGTTCCCATCTGCAAGGCTGAAATACATGTCTTGGTTCCCACCTGCAAGGCTTAAATACATGTCATTGATTCCCACCTGCAAGGCTGAAATCCATGTCCTTGGTTCCCACCTGCAAGGCTGAAATACATGTCCTTGGTTCCCACCTGCAAGGCAAAAATCCATGTCCTTGGTTCCCACCTGCAAGGCTGAAATCCATGTCCTTGGTTCCCACCTGCAAGGCTGAAATACATGTCTTGGTTGCCATCTGTAAGGCTGAAATACATGTCCTTGGTTCCCACCTGCTAGGCTGAAATACATGTCCTTGGTTCCCACCTGTAAGGCTGAAATACATGTCCTTGGTTCCCACCTGCAAGGCTTAAATACATGTCTTGGTTCCCATCTGCAAGGCTTAAATACATGTCCTTGGTTCCCATCTGCAAGGCTTAAATACATGTCCTTGGTTCCCACCTGGAAGGCTGAAATACATGTCCTTGGTTCCCATCTGCATGGCTGAAATACATGTCCTTTGTTCCCACCTGCAAGGCTGAAATCCATGTCCTTGGTTCCCACCTGCAAGGCTGAAATCCATGTCCTTGGTTCCCACCTGCAAGGCTGAAATCCATGTCCTTGGTTCCCACCTGCAAGGCTGAAATCCATGTCCTTGGTTCCCACCTGCAAGGCTGAAATACATGTCTTGGTTCCCACCTGCAAGGCTGAAATCCATGTCCTTGGTTCCCACCTGCAAGGCTGAAATACATGTCCTTGGTTCCCACCTGCAAGGCTGAAATCCATGTCCTTGGTTCCCACCTGCAAGGCTTAAAAACATGTCCTTGGTTCCCACCTGCAAGGCTGAAATACATGTCCTTGGTTCCCACCTGCAAGGCTGAAATACATGTCCTTGGTTCCCACCTGCTATGCTGAAATACATGTCATTAGTTCCCATCTGTAAGGCTGAAATACATGTCCTTGGTTCCCATCTGTAAGGCTGAAATCCATGTCCTTGGTTCCCATCTGCATGGCTGAAATACATGTCCTTGGTTCCCATCTGTGAGGCTGAAATACATGTCCTTCGTTCCCATCTGCAAGGTTGAAATACATGTCCTTTGTTCCCATCTGCAAGGCTGAAATACATGTCATTAGTTCCCATCTGTGAGGCTGAAATACATGTCCTTCGTTCCCATCTGCAAGGTTGAAATACATGTCCTTTGTTCCCATCTGCAAGGCTGAAATACATGTCCTTGGTTCCCACCTGCAAGGCTGAAATCCATGTCCTTGGTTCCCACCTGCAAGGCTTAAAAACATGTCCTTGGTTCCCACCTGCAAGGCTGAAATACATGTCCTTGGTTCCCACCTGCAAGGCTGAAATACATGTCCTTGGTTCCCACCTGCTATGCTGAAATACATGTCATTAGTTCCCATCTGTAAGGCTGAAATACATGTCCTTGGTTCCCATCTGTAAGGCTGAAATCCATGTCCTTGGTTCCCATCTGCATGGCTGAAATACATGTCCTTGGTTCCCATCTGTGAGGCTGAAATACATGTCCTTCGTTCCCATCTGCAAGGTTGAAATACATGTCCTTTGTTCCCATCTGCAAGGCTGAAATACATGTCATTAGTTCCCATCTGTGAGGCTGAAATACATGTCCTTCGTTCCCATCTGCAAGGTTGAAATACATGTCCTTTGTTCCCATCTGCAAGGCTGAAATACATGTCCTTGGTTCCCACCTGCAAGGCTAAAATACATGTCATTAGTTCCCATCTGTAAGGCTGAAATACATGTCCTTGGTTCCCATCTGTAAGGCTGAAATACATGTCCTTGGTTCCCATCTGCAAGGCTGAAATACATGTCCTTGGTTCCCATCTGCAAAGCTTAAATACATGTCCTTGGTTCCTACCTGCAAGGCTTAAATACATGTCCTTGGTTCCCATCTGCAAGGCTGAAATACATGTCCTTGGTTCCCATCTGTAAGGCTGAAATACATGTCCTTGGTTCCCATCTGTAAGGCTGAAATACATGTCCTTGGTTCCCACCTGCAAGGCTAAGAAAAACATGCCATTATTTAAAACTGCAAACTTGCTAAAATACTTCCTTGTATGAGAATGCAAAGTTACTTATTAGAGTCTGTAAGACTTGGCTACACCTTCTACATCTTCTACATCTTCTACACCTTCTTCCAGGATTTGACCAATAAAGGTAAAGCTCAGACTGAAGTCAACCAATCATATCCAGAAGTGGTCGCTAAGTCCTCATCTTAGACATAAATCAGGAAAGAAACAGTCTATAAAAATGTAGATTATTGTTGTCAGGCCGACAAGTCAGGATAAATGTCATTGTACTGTATCTTGTCTCCTCGTACGAGAAAATAAACTCTTTAACTTGAATCCTGAGTGCGGTCTGAGGTGGATTCCTCTCACAAACCTTGGTCCTTTGAGCCGGGACCCAAGATCCTGTGACGGGACCAGAACACCGGTGACCGTTACCGTAGGGGAATTCCAACACACGGAATTCTTTACATCAAAAGTCCTCCGTCTGAATTGACGTCAACAGAGACCGGCCCACCGACTGGTCCCGATCAGGTGACGGGTTCTGAAGAATTGGCAGAATAAAGACCCACTCCGGGTCAAGGTAAGAGTAGCTGTGAGTCTGTGATTGAGAACATAAGAATACAACATTTTTAGTGGAACACAGAAGTAGGAGGTTTGAAGACGTACAGTAAACCTCTCAGGGAATCTGCGTTTGTCTGCGAGATGTATTGCGTGTAAAGTGTCTATGTGAGAAGACCAACAATAACTCGGTGTACAATAGGGCCAGAGATGTGTGAGACAAGGCGTCATGAATGATGGTACCAAATATAGGTTCTGAATTAGAAAAGAATAATGTGAAATATCTTAGTAAATGAATGATTATGATTTTGATGCATCATTAGATAAGGAATTTTGTGTTAAGTTATGTAGAAAAATTAAAACTAAAAAGTATAGGAAACAGGTGTTCATGAATGAAATGAAAATAGAACAAACGGGTTGTGTGAGTCTACTACTGACTATGAGTGTTGTATATGAATACATAACATATCTGTTGAGACCACAGACTGCTATGAAGTCATAGAGAACCATAGAGACCTGGTAAATGTTTTACAAGCTTAATGGTTTTGGAAAGTAGATATGCAGATTTTGTTGTTTCTTACTAACATTTGTATTCTATGTTGTTGCTAAACGTTGCATGTGCATTTGTAACACGTCTTTAAAGAACCCGGGTTTATAATCTAGATGTATGAACAGTTAGTTTCGATTTTGTAACTTCTCTCTAGTTTCCTTGGATTAGTTTCATTTCTCTAACCGGAACTTCCTTATATGGTATCCCTCCATTATTTGCAGTTTCTGTTCTTCACGTAACTATATTGATAAGAATGGGAGAAGTGTTTAATAATAAGAAAGAAAAGGGACAGGAATTTACTGTGGGGGATGGAACGGTGATGTACGTTGTTGAGAAAGATACAAGGAAGACAAGAGACCCCCAGCGAAGGCCTCGCATCAAAGATTATGGGGGCAGGAGGAAAAGGGTGAATGTTTCTTGTGTGGCAAAAAGGGCCACTTTATTATTATTATTATTATTATACAGGATTTATATAGCGCCAAAGGGTGTGCTCAGCGCTGTACAATAGCGAGGGGGACAGAACATGAGACAATACAGTAACAATACAATACACGAGGGGTGCGAGGGCCCTGATCCTGGGAGCTTACAATCTAGGAGGGAGGGGGTAGTGGTACAGGAGGAAGTGGCTGTGAGGGATGGAGTGGTAGGAGGAGTGGAGGAGATCGGCTGTTAGGTGAGAGTGGGGTAGGCTTCCCTGAAGAGATGGATTTTTAGGGTGCGCCTGAAGGTGAGGAGGGTAGGTGACAGTCTAATGGATTGGGGTAGGGAGTTGCAGAGGATGGGGGAAGTCCTGGAGAAGTCCTGCAGTCGGGCGTGGGAGGAGGAGACCAGGGAGCTGGAGAGTAGGAGGTCCTGTGAGGAGCAAAGGGCACAGGTAGAGTAGTATTTGGGTATCAGGTCAGTTGTGTAGTTAGGGGCAGTGTTGTGAATGGCTTTGTAGGTCAGGGTTAGTAATTTGAATTTGATGCGTTGGACAATCGGGAGCCAGTGGAGGGATTGGCAGAGGGGGGTGGCAGATGTGGAGCAGTTGGTGAGGTGGAGGAGTCTGGCCACTGAGTTCAGGATAGACTGGAGTGGGGATAGCGTTTGTTTGGGTAAGCCAGTGAGGAGGGAGTTGCAGTAGTCCAGGCGTGAGATGATGAGGGAGGCCAGTGTGGAGGGAGTTGCAGTAGTCCAGACGTGAGATGATGAGGGAGGCCAGTGAGGAGGGAGTTGCAGTAGTCCAGGCGTGAGATGATGAGGGAGGCCAGTGTGGAGGGAGTTGCAGTAGTCCAGGCGTGAGATGATGAGGGAGGCCAGTGAGAAGGGAGTTGCAGTAGTCCAGGCGTGAGATGATGAGGGAGGCCGGTGAGGAAGGAGTTGCAGTAGTCCAGGCGTGAGATGATGAGGGAGGCCGGTGAGGAAGGAGTTGCAGTAGTCCAGGCGTGAGATGATGAGGGAGGCCAGTGAGGAGGGAGTTGCAGTAGTCCAGGCGTGAGATGATGAGGGAGGCCAGTGAGGAGGGAGTTGCAGTAGTCCAGGCGTGAGATGATGAGGGAGGCCAGTGAGGAGGGAGTTGCAGTAGTCCAGGCGTGAGATGATGAGGGAGTGTACGAGTTGTTTGGTGGTGTCTGGGGTGAGGAACGTATCTTGGAGATGTTGCCGAGGTGGTGGCCAATTGGCAAGGGATTGCAAGTTGAAGAAAAACGAAGAAGCAGGACTAGGGGGAAATGAGATGAATGAAAGAGAATGTATGGGAAGTGAAATTAAACCAGGTTCAGGGGAACCTGAAATGTCGGATATATGCAATGATGGAATGTATTTACAAAGTGAGATAAAACCTGAAATAACACTCACTGTGAAGGGGAAACAAGTCACCTTTCTGTATGACTCAGGGGCATGCGGAACCTTGGTACATCCCCGGGATATGCCTGGAGGAGTTAAGAAAAAAGATACAATTTTTGTAAAATCAGCAAACGGGTTAATGTGTGAAGAGGAGGGCTCAGAAAACCTTCCAATAGAAGACCCACAGACGGGTAAAAAAACTGAATGTAAAATTGTGATTGTGGTTAACCTGTTAGGCGGGGACTTGCTGCATGCACTTGATATTTCAGTTGTACCGACGAAGGGGGGGCTTAAGAGCCCACCGTGTTTACAACATTCGGGTTCACAAATTGGGTTCACATAAAAAAAAACAACTTTTTTTCTGACTTGTGTGATTTGCAACAAATATCATGCGCAAGGGGCGCTAAGACTTCTAAGAGGCCAATTCCCTAAGCCTCCTTACCCCTTTCACATGATATGTATGGATTTCATTGAATGAAACAAAGGAAAAAGTAAGAAATATGTAATTTGGCATTTTGACAAATTTTTTAAAATAATATATTTTAAGATAAGAAAGTGATATAAAAAAAATGATTTTTGGGGGTTGATCCTCAAGTGCCGGGGGATGTTCGTGCAAAATTTGGTCATTTGGCTGATTGCCAAGTGTCACGGACTGCCAGGGCCTCTCCCATCCCCCGCCATATCCCTCCATCCCTCCCTCCCCCCTTGCACATTCCGATGTCTGTGGAGCTTCCATGGACAGGGCTGGGCCTGCCGTTGCCGAGGCAACCTTGCCACGTCCCACATGGTTTTCAAAAGACCTGCACAGGAAGCAGCCCTTCTCTCTCTCTTCCTGTCCATGCTGCTGGAATCATCTTGCTCCCAGAAAGATGCTGGGAGGCTAGGGTGAGGGGGACCGAGCCTCCCCAGCCATCCCCGCTGCACACTCTGCAGACCCCCAAAAGGTCAGGACTGTAGCCCTCTGCAATACCCCAGGGTTGGGAGTCTCCACAGCTCTGCATGAGCCTTCTCCTCAAAGGTCAGACCCCACAGCTGAGACCCTGCCAGTCTGTAAGCCTGTCTACTGGGCACCCTTGCACCCTGTCTGCTGCTAAGTGCCCTGGGAGCTGCTGCTGAGGGACCCTGCACACTATCCATGACTGCATGTCCCTGGAGGCTGTCTGCTGCTGAGTGCCCTGGGAGCTGCTGCTGTCTGCTGATCGCTGGTTGTCCCTGGAACGCTGACCGCTGGTCGTCCCTGTCTGGAGCCGCCTGCTGCTGAGGGTCTGCAAGCTGCTTACCGTGAGTGTCCTGAACTGTCCCCGCTGTGTGTACCAACCACCCGTGTTCTGAACTGTCCCTGTTGTGCGCACTGAACACCTGTGTCCTGAACTGTCCCTGCTGTGTGCACTGACCACCCGTGTTCTGAACTGTCCCTGCTGTGTGCACCGACCACCCATATTCTGAACTGTCCCCGCTGTGTGCACTGACCACCTGTGTCCTGAACTGTCCCCGCTGTGTGCACTGACCACCCGTGTTCTGAACTGTCCCTGCTGTGTGCACCGACCACCCGTGTCCTGAACTGTCCCTGTTGTGCACACTGACCACCTGTATCCTGAACTGTGCCTGCTGTTTGCACCGACCACCTGTGTTCCGAACTGCCCCGCTGTGTGCACTGACCACCCGTGTCCTGATGGCATGCCCGGAGTATAGCTACCTGTGGTGCCCCTGAGTGCTTGAGCCATCGCTACCCGTTGAGTCCCCCGTGAACCCAATGTCCCTAGAAAGCTGGGTGGGAGCTGTTCTGAGGCCAGACTCCACAGCTAGAGTCCCGTTGAGTCCCCGAGACCCCTGCCCAGGGGTAGGTTGACGCCTGTTGCCCAAGGCCCCTGCCCAGTGGTAGGTTGCTGCCTGTTGCCCGAGGCCCCTACCCAGTGGTAGGTTGCCACCTGTTGCCCGAGGCCCCTGCCCAGTGGTGGGTTGCCGCCTGTTGCCCAAGCCCCTGCCCAGGGGTAGATTGCTGCCTGTTGCCCGAGGCCCCTGCCCAGGGGTAGATTGCTGCCTGTTGCCCGAGGCCCCTGCCCAGGGGTAGATTGCCGCCTGTTGCCCGAGCCCCTGCCCAGGGGTAGATTGCTGCCTGTTGCCCGAGGCCCCTGCCCAGTGGTAGGTTGCCACCTGTTGCCCGAGACCCCTGCCCAGGGGTAGATTGACGCCTGTTGCCCGAGACCCCTGCCCAGTGGTAGGTTGGCGCCTGTTGCCCTAGGCCCCTTCCCAGTGGTAGGTTGCCGCCTGTTGCCCGAGACCCCTGCCCAGTGGTAGGTTGGCACCTGTTGCCCTAGGCCCCTGCCCAGTGGTAGGTTCCCGCCTGTTGCCCGAGCCCCTGCAAAGGGGTAGATGGCGGCCTGTTGCCCGAGACCCCTGCCCAATGGTAGGTTCCCGCCTGTTGCCCAAGACCCCTGCCCAGGGGTAGGTTGCCACCTGTTGCCCGAGTCCCCTTCCCAGGGTTAGATTGCCGCCTGTTGCCCGAGGCCCCTGCCCAGTGGTAGTTGGCTGCCTGTTGCCCGAGACCCCTGCCCAGGGGTAGATTGCCGCCTGAGGCCCCTGCCCAGTGGTAGGTTGCCACCTGTTACCCGAGGCCCCTGCCCAGTGGTAGGTTGCCGCCTGTTGCCCGAGGCCCCTGCCCAGTGGTAGGTTCCCGCCTGTTGCCCGAGGCCCCTGCCCAGTGGTAGGTTGCCGCCTGTTGCCCAAGGCCCCTGCCCAGTGGTAGGTTGCCACCTGTTGCCCGAGGCCCTTGCCCAGGGGTAGATTGCCACCTGTTGCCCGAGGCCCCTGCCCAGTGGTAGTTGGCCGCCTGTTGCCCGAGACCCCTGCCCAGGGGTAGATTGCCGCCTGTTGCCCGAGGCCCCTGCCCAGTGGTAGGTTGCCACCTGTTGCCCGAGACCCCTGCCCAGTGGTAGGTTGCCACCTGTTGCCCGAGACCCCTGCCCAGGGGTAGATTGCCACCTGTTGCCCGAGGTCCCTGCCTAGTGGTAGGTTGCCGCCTGTTGCCCGAGTCTCCAATCTGCTGTCCAGTCACAGAGGGAGCTCGGCTGAGGCCCCAAGCCTAGGGGGGAGATTGCCTGCCTGTCGCTGAAGACCCCCCGTGCCTGGAATCCTCCCTGGTTTGCGCACACATCACCCTCCCTGCCATTTCCCCATTGAGTGTCTGTCATTTTGTTGCTTCAATAAAGTTTTGTGTGTTCCCCATCTTCTCCGTGTGCTCTGTCCTGCCTACGCTTCTGTTACACCAAGTTTTGGAGATTTTTATATACCTGGCATCCTAACGAACCTAATATGTTTAAACGAAAAAATCAGATAAAACAGAGGTTGGAGTGGAGATTCCCGGCTGCACCGAGGCTCCATATGATGAGTTGTCAGGGTTGGCAGAATCGTGGGATAGGAAGTTTAAAGGAATCGAACCCCTTGATGTTAGGCCTAATCCGTGTATTAGTGAGCGATTGTAGTAGTGTTAAAAACACTTTGTTTTGAGGCAAAACATAATTTTGGCGTAGTGGGCAGGATGCCAGGTAGGTATAACCTCCTATAAAGTAAGATTGCTTGAAAAAGTAATATTTACATATTGGTCCTCAGGCATAGGGGAACCTCTGTACAAAATACTGCCGGACAATTGTCCATCTCCACGCAAAATGGGTGGAAGCTTTCCCACTGATACACCCTGATGGGCAGTCAGTTGCCAAGGCAACTATAAAGGAAATAGTTCCAAGATTTGGGATCCTTTCTATCATTTACAGTGATAATGGTTCACATTTTGTAAACCAAACATTTCCTTAGGGTAAGAGTTAGTAACCCTGTCGAAGTTTAAGTTGAACCCAACTTTTACATTTAGCTGTTTGGTCAATCTGGAGAATCCTGGATGAACCCTGTATGGGGTAGATTAGCTACATGAATAAAGCTGGCCAATACACTGTAGGATTTTTCTCGTTTTGGAGACCTAAAGTGATTGGCGCCCAATTTCTGTTCTAATCTCCCCATTGTAGCCCTGGTGTAATTGCTAGTCCACTCCCTGCCCTGTGGAGGTAATATCTGTTTTCAGGGGAATTGTGGGGGGGGATAAAATCTATATCATACATGTCCAACATAGAGCAGAAGTATACAACATACTAACCCAACATGGACATTACATAGATTGGGAGAATAGAGGTAGGTTGTCACTCTTGACCTGAATCAGTTCACACACAGGGAAAGGTGTAACACACTATACAGGGAGGAGTTCATAACCACCAGATCTATTTTGGGGAAAAAGCTGAAAAACAGGCCCCATACCAATCCTTACATCGGTATTTCCACACATACCTTGTAGGACCTGTCAGGGACCATTAGTAGCCGGGTGTTCATTGCTTCCACCTCCAGGCCAAAGCTGTCTATTCAGATGTTGAACATCCGTCTACTCTGATAACTGCGGAATTCATTAAATATCTGCAATAGATGAATAGAATATCTGTGGGATCATCCAATTCCTATATTTTCATGTCACAGCAGCCATAACATCCTCCACTCCTCTGGGAAGGCTTTCTACAAGACTTTGGAGGGTCTCTGTGGGAATGTTTGCCCATTTGTGAGGTCAGGTACTGATGTTGGATGAGAAGACCCGGCTCACACATTGGGCTCCATGTTGGGCACAAAATAATTAAAAAAGACTTGGCTTGGAATTCATCCCAGAGGTGTTCAGTAGGATGAGGTCGGGGCTCTGTACAGGACACTCCAGTTCCTCCACACCAAACTGTCATCCATGTCTTTATGGAGTTGTTCCTTCAACATGGACATTTATATTGAGTTGTCCACCCACCATGGCCAGTAATGTGACCTGATAAATTAACAAAATAAAAACAAAAATAATAATAATGCATTAATAATGAAAAACATTAATAAAGAGGGATCCATTAGATGGATGTAGGATATCATGAAGAGGGATCCATTAGATGGATGTAGGATATCATGAAGAGGGATCCATTAGATGGATGTGGGATATCATGAAGAGGGATCCATTAGATGGATGTAGGATATCATGAAGAGGGATCCATTAGATGAATGTAGGATACCAGGAAGAGGGATCCATTAGATGGATGTAGGATATCATGAAGAGGGATCCATTAGATGGATGTAGGATATCAGGAAGAGGGATCCATTAGATGGATGTAGGATATCAGGAAGAGGGATCCATTAGATGGATGTAGGATATCATGAAGAGGGATCCATTAGATGGATGTAGGATATCAGGAAGAGGGATCCATTAGATGGATATGGGATATTAGCAAGAAGGATCCATTATATGGATGTAGGATATCAGGAAGAGGGATCCATTAGATGGATGTAGGATATTAGGAAGAGGGATCCATTAGATGGATGTAGGATATCAGGAAGAGGGATCCATTAGATGGATGTAGGATATCATGAAGAGGGATCCCTTAGATGGATGTAGGATATCAGGAAGAGGGATCCATAAGATGGATGTAGGATATCATGAAGAGGGATCCATTAGATGGATGTAGGATATCATGAAGAGGGATCCATTAGATGGATGTAGGATATCATGAAGAGGGATCCATTAGATGGATGTAGGATATCATGAAGAGGGATCCATTAGATGGATGTAGGATATCATGAAGAAGGATCCATTAGATGGATGTAGGATATCATGATGAGGGATCCATTAGATGGATGTAGGATATCATGAAGAAGGATCCATTAGATGGATGTAGGATATCAGGAAGAGGGATCCATTAGATGGATGTAGGATATCAGGAAGAGGGATCCATTAGATGGATGTAGGATATCATGAAG
The DNA here is from genome assembly GCF_062004578.1 of Staurois parvus. Classification (NCBI taxonomy): domain Eukaryota; kingdom Metazoa; phylum Chordata; class Amphibia; order Anura; family Ranidae; genus Staurois; species Staurois parvus. Next base: position 164,715 of record NW_028318308.1, on the reverse strand, counting down.
AGGGATCCATTAGATAGATGTAGGATATCAGGAAGAGGGATCCATTAGATGGATATGGGATATTAGCAAGAAGGATCCATTAGATGGATGTAGGATATCAGGAAGAGGGATCCATTAGATGGATGTAGGATATTAGGAAGAGGGATCCATTAGATGGATGTAGGATATCAGGAAGAGGGATCCATTAGATGGATGTAGGATATCATGAAGAGGGATCCCTTAGATGGATATGGGATATCAGGAAGAGGGATCCATTAGATGGATGTAGGATATCATGAAGAAGGATCCATTAGATGGATGTAGGATATCATGAAGAGGGATCCATTAGATGGATGTAGGATATCAGGAAGAGGGATCCATAAGATGGATGTAGGATATCAGGAAGAGGGATCCATTAGATGGATGTAGGATATCATGAAGAGGGATCCATTAGATGGATGTAGGATATCATGAAGAGGGATCCATTAGATGGATGTAGGATATCAGGAAGAAGGATCCATTAGATGGATGTAGGATATCAGGAAGAGGGATCCATTAGATGGATGTAGGATATTAGGAAGAGGGATCCATTAGATGGATGTAGGATATCAGGAAGAGGGATCCATTAGATGGATGTAGGATATCATGAAGAGGGATCCCTTAGATGGATATGGGATATCAGGAAGAGGGATCCATTAGATGGATGTAGGATATCATGAAGAAGGATCCATTAGATGGATGTAGGATATCATGAAGAGGGATCCATTAGATGGATGTAGGATATCAGGAAGAGGGATCCATAAGATGGATGTAGGATATCATGAAGAGGGATCCATTAGATGGATGTAGGATATCATGAAGAGGGATCCATTAGATGGATGTAGGATATCATGAAGAGGGATCCATTAGATGGATGTAGGATATCAGGAAGAAGGATCCATTAGATGGATGTAGGATATCATGAAGAGGGATCCATTAGATGGATGTAGGATATCAGGAAGAGGGATCCATTAGATGGATGTAGGATATTAGGAAGAGGGATCCATTAGATGGATGTAGGATATCAGGAAGAGGGATCCATTAGATGGATGTAGGATATCATGAAGAGGGATCCCTTAGATGGATATGGGATATCAGGAAGAGGGATCCATTAGATGGATGTAGGATATCATGAAGAAGGATCCATTAGATGGATGTAGGATATCATGAAGAGGGATCCATTAGATGGATGTAGGATATCAGGAAGAGGGATCCATAAGATGGATGTAGGATATCATGAAGAGGGATCCATTAGATGGATGTAGGATATCATGAAGAGGGATCCATTAGATGGATGTAGGATATCATGAAGAGGGATCCATTAGATGGATGTAGGATATCAGGAAGAAGGATCCATTAGATGGATGTAGGATATCATGAAGAGGGATCCATTAGATGGATGTAGGATATCATGAAGAGGGATCCATTAGATGGATGTAGGATATCATGAAGAGGGATCCATTAGATGGATGTAGGATATCATGAAGAAGGATCCATTAGATGGATGTAGGATATCATGATGAGGGATCCATTAGATGGATGTAGGATATCATGAAGAGGGATCCATTAGATGGATGTAGGATATCAGGAAGAGGGATCCATTAGATGGATGTAGGATATCAGGAAGAGGGATCCATTAGATGGATGTAGGATATTAGGAAGAGGGATCCATTAGATGGATGTAGGATATCATGAAGAAGGATCCATTAGATGGATGTAGGATATCATGATGAGGGATCCATTAGATGGATGTAGGATATCATGAAGAGGGATCCATTAGATGGATGTAGGATATTAGCAAGAAGGATCCATTAGATGGATGTAGGATATCAGGAAGAGGGATCCATTAGATGGATGTAGGATATTAGGAAGAGGGATCCATTAGATGGATGTAGGATATCATGAAGAGGGATCCATTAGATGGATGTGGGATATCATGAAGAGGGATCCATTAGATAGATGTAGGATATCATGAAGAGGGATCCATTAGATGGATGTAGGATATCATGAAGAGGGATCCCTTAGATGGATATGGGATATCAGGAAGAGGGATCCATTAGATGGATGTAGGATATCATGAAGAGGGATCCATTAGATGGATGTAGGATATCATGAAGAGGGATCCATTAGAGGGATGTAGGATATCATGAAGAGGGATCCATTAGATGGATGTAGGATATCATGAAGAGGGATCCATTAGATGGATGTAGGATATCATGAAGAGGGATCCATTAGATGGATGTAGGATATCAGGAAGAGGGATCCATAAGATGGATGTAGGATATCATGAAGAGGGATCCCTTAGATGGCTATGTGATATCATGAAGAGGGATCTATTAGATGGCTATGTGATATCATGAAGAGGGATCCATTAGATGGATGTAGGACATCATGAAGAGGGATCCATTAGATGGATGTGGGATATCATGAAGAGGGATCCATTAGATGGCTATGTGATATCATGAAGATGGATCCATTAGATGGATGTAGGATATCATGAAGAGGGATCCATTAGATGGATGTAGGACATCATGAAGAGGGATCCATTAGATGGATGCAGGATGAGAACATTTCCTGGGTAAGTCATGTCTGTGTAATTAGGGGGCGCTGTAGCCCCCAAGTAGTAAAGGATCCGGTATGGAGTAAGGTGCAGGAAGTGGAGGTAGAGGAAGAGCGCACCAACAACAGTGACTGATGGTTTCCTTGTTGTTATGTAATAAATGTTCTGTCCATGAAGCTCTATGACAGGACACACGTCTTAAATTGTAACTGAATACCGGGGAGGCAAAAGAGATTGTGACACAAAAAGGTGGCTGGAATATGACCCCCTGATGGAGAGGGGGCGCTATCACACTTTGCACTGACACCCAAGCTAAACTTTTATCATTTTTATTATACATATTTAATCATCACTGGGGTTTGTTTTTGCAAATAAATAATCTTCATTCATAAATTTCGGCCAAAATATATTTTGATCCGTTTCTTTGGTGAAAATACCCCAAATCAGTGTTTATTATTTAGTCTGTAGAAGAGTTATAGAGTCCACAAACTATTCTATATTATATAAACAGAACAAGACCGACACCCCGATATTCTCTACTTTCTGTTATAAAACATTTTTCACAAAATCAAATTTCTTATAAATTGAAGACAAAATGTATTCTACTCCATGTCTTTGATGTAACCCCTCCCCCCCCACACAAGTGTATAGTGATTGGTTGTATGAATGTTATAGAGCCTACAGACTATGGGAGATATAACTGATCAATCCTGATGTACTGACAGCCGATCTCATATCTGGAGGCCCCAAAATGTCAGGACGGTACAAATCCCCCCAAATGTCAGGACGGTACAAATCCCCCCCAAATGTCAGGACAGTACAAATCCCCCCAAATGTCAGGACGGTACAAATCCCCCCCAAATGTCAGGACGGTACAAATCTCCCCAAATGTCAGGACGGTACAAATCCCCCCAAATGTCAGGACGGTACAAATCCCCCCCAAATGTCAGCACGGTACAAATCCCCCCAAATGTCAGGACTAGAGATGAGCGAATCGAAGTAGGCGAAGTGGAATTCGAGTCGAATATCGGAAAATTTTCGATTCGCGCTGAATCCGAAAAATAGCCTACTTCGGACGCGCGAATCGAAATTTTTCCTAAAATGGCGGCGACATGTGCGGCGACGGAGCGGGGATGTCTGGGAAGGCGCGCAGACAAGGCGCGCTGACCCATAATGCATTCCTTAATGACATGTGATCGCATTAGCCAATCAGCAGCCAGCCAGCCAGCACTGTGTAATGGTCGAGCTATAAATAGCGGCCATTTTGGAATTCTTCATTTGCCTCCAGTCATTGAACAGAGGCAGACCTCTCTGTATTAGGGACAGAGTTAGGGCCACAGAAACGTTACTTGGGGACAGAGAAACGTTACTTAGGGACAGAGAACCATTACTCAGGGACACAGAATTGTTAATGAGGGCCACAGAATCGTTACTTAGGGCCAAAGAAACGCTAGTTAGGGCCACAGAATTGTTACTCAGGGACAGACAGAATTGTTACTGAGTGCCAGAGAATTGTTACTTAGGGCCACAGAAACGTTATTAGGGCCACAGAATTGTTACTCAGGGACAGACAGAATTGTTACTGAGGGCCAGAGAATTGTTACTTAGGGCCACAGAAACTTTAGTCAGGGCCACAGAATTGTTACTCAGGGACAGACACAGAATTGTTACTGAGGGCCACAGAACTGTTACTTAGGGCCACAGAAACGTTAGTTAGGGCCACAGAATTGTTACTCAGGGACAGACACAGAATTGTTACTGAGGGCCACAGAACTGTTACTTAGGGCCACAGAAACTTTAGTTAGGGCCACAGAATTGTTACTCAGGGACAGACACAGAATTGTTACTGAGGGCCACAGAACTGTTACTTAGGGCCACAGAAACGTTAGTTAGGGCCACAGAATTGTTACTCAGGGACAGACACAGAATTGTTACTGAGGGCCACAGAACTGTTACTTAGGGCCACAGAATTGATACTCGCACAGACACAGAATTGTTACTCAGGGACACAGAATTGTTACTGAGGGCCACAGAACTGTTACTTAGGGCCACAGAATTGTTACTCGCACAGACACAGAATTGTTACACAGGGACACAGAATTGTTACTGAGGGCCACAGAACCGTTACTTAGGGCCACATAAACGTTAATCAGGGACACAGAATTGTTACTGAGGGCCACAGAACCGTTACTTAGGGCCACAGAATTGTTACTCAGGGACACAGAATTGTTACTCGGACAGACACAGAATTGTTACTCAGGGACACAGAATTGTTACTGAGGGCCACAGAACCGTTACTTGGGGCCACAGAAACGTTAATCAGGGACACAGAATTGTTACTGAGGGCCACAGAACCGTTACTTAGGGCCACAGAATTGTTACTCAGGGACAGACACAGAATTGTTTCTTGAGGGACACAGAATTGTTACTGAGGGCCACAGAACCGTTACTTAGGGCCACAGAAACGTTAATCAGGGACACAGAATTGTTACTGAGGGCCACAGAATCGTTACTTAGGGCCACAGAAACGTTAATCAGGGACACAGAATTGTTACTGAGGGCCACAGAACTGTTACTTAGGGCCACAGAATTGTTACTCGCACAGACACAGAATTGTTACTCAGGGACACAGAATTGTTACTGAGGGCCACAGAACTGTTACTTAGGGCCACAGAACTGTTACTCGCACAGACACAGAATTTTTACTCAGGGACACAGAATTGTTACTGAGGGCCACAGAACTGTTACTTAGGGCCACAGAATTGTTACTCGCACAGACACAGAATTGTTACTCAGGGACACAGAATTGTTACTGAGAGCCACAGAACTGTTACTTAGGGCCACAGAATTGTTACTCGCACAGACACAGAATTGTTACTCAGGGACACAGAATTGTTACTGAGGGCCACAGAACTGTTACTTAGGGCCACAGAATTGTTACTCGCACAGACACAGAATTGTTACTCAGGGACACAGAATTGTTACTGAGGGCCACAGAACCGTTACTTAGGGCCACATAAACGTTAATCAGGGACACAGAATTGTTACTGAGGGCCACAGAACCGTTACTTAGGGCCACATAATTGTTACTCAGGGACACAGAATTGTTACTGAGGGCCACAGAACCGTTACTTAGGGCCACAGAATTGTTACTCAGGGACACAGAATTGTTACTGAGGGCCACAGAACTGTTACTTAGGGCCACATAAACGTTAATCAGGGACACAGAATTGTTACTGAGGGCCACAGAACCGTTACTTAGGGCCACAGAATTGTTACTCAGGGACACAGAATTGTTACTGAGGGCCACAGAACTGTTACTTAGGGCCACAGAATTGTTACTCGGACAGACACAGAATTGTTACTCAGGGACACAGAATTGTTACTGAGGGCCACAGAACCGTTACTTAGGGCCACATAAACGTTAATCAGGGACACAGAATTGTTACTGAGGGCCACAGAACCGTTACTTAGGGCCACAGAATTGTTACTCAGGGACACAGAATTGTTACTGAGGGCCACAGAACTGTTACTTAGGGCCACAGAATTGTTACTCGGACAGACACATAATTGTTACTCAGGGACACAGAATTGTTACTGAGGGCCACAGAACAGTTACTTAGGGCCACATAAACGTTAATCAGGGACACAGAATTGTTACTGAGGGCCACAGAACCGTTACTTAGGGCCACAGAATTGTTACTCAGGGACACAGAATTGTTACTGAGGGCCACAGAACCGTTACTTAGGGCCACAGAATTGTTACTCAGGGACACAGAATTGTTACTGAAGGCCACAGAACTGTTACTTAGGGCCACATAATTGTTACTCGGACAGACACAGAATTGTTACTCAGGGACACAGAATTGTTACTGAGGACCACAGAACCGTTACTTAGGGCCACAGAAACGTTAATCAGGGACACAGAATTGTTACTGAGGGCCACAGAACCGTTACTTAGGGCCACATGAACGTTAATCAGGGACACAGAATTGTTACTGAGGGCCACAGAACCGTTACTTAGGGCCACAGAATTGTTACTCAGGGACACAGAATTGTTACTGAGGGCCACAGAACTGTTACTTAGGGCCACAGAATTGTTACTCGGACAGACACAGAATTGTTACTCAGAGACACAGAATTGTTACTCAGGGACACATAATCGTTGAATTAAAGAGTATGTCAGACAACATGCAGAGGAGTGGCAGAGGAGGCAATGTTTTAGGAGCGAGCAGACGTGGCAGCAGAGGAAGGGGTCGAGGCAGCACTATTCGCAGCCAGAGGCCAGTGCTCCCGGTGTCATCCAGCGGTCGTGTCTCCACCGACAACCCTGCCATCATTGATTGGTTGGCTCGGTCGTCTTCCTCTTCCCAGGTCACCTCTGACACCTACAGCCAACGGTCGGTGGGTACGTCAGACACAACCGTTAGTTGGCATGGCCCGGGAGCAAGCCCACTGAAATCACATGTCCTCTACCTGCCCCTGTCCTTTGCTGCTCCCTCACCAAGCGAAGTATCGCATGCTGTGGGCTCAGCCCCACTGTACAGTGAGGAAGAGCTAACAGAGGGCGGTCAGGAACGGGGGGAGACATCCGCCTTTTCAGCAGCCAGGCGAACAAGTACTGGCGAGGAGAGTGGCTCGGTAGCCGGTCTAGAGACAGGTCTGTCTCCTGACCCAGACGCAGCCGAGGGGGCTAGTAGTGAGGCGGAGACCCTACTTGATGATGAGGAGGTTGATCGCACTTGGCTGCCTCGTCGTCATCAGGCAATTTCTTCCGCATCATCAGGAGAAGAGGGTGCCAGCTTGGCAGCGAGCGAAACAGTCGGTGGGTTGCCCAGGAGGCAGCAGGGTCGCATTAGTGTCAGTAGAGCCAAACGGCCACGGAGTAGAGCACCAGCTCCACTGCAGCCTACCACCACGGCCAGTAGTGGTGCCGGTGCGCACGAAGGAAGTAGCAGTCAGCCAGTGAGGAGTATCGGGGGCAAAGTTTCCTATTCGGTGGTGTGGCAATTTTTCGTCAAGCCGCCCGAGGAAGTAAACGTAGCCGTATGTCGACTATGTGGCCAGAAATGCAAGCGTGGCCAGGGGGCCCATGTTGGGACTACAGCGTTGCATCAGCATATGCAGCGTCACCATTCGGTGGCCTGGGAAAACCGTGATAAAGATATGGCGGTTCTGCCTGCCCCAGCCCCCGCTCCATCACCCGCTCCGTTACTTGCTCCGTCACCCGACGTCGTCAATCGCCCTCTATCAGCCAGTCAAGGCTCCAACACCTCTGCTGAGGGGAGTTGTCGCTCGTTGGCATCTTCCGCTCGTTCAGATGCTCCTTCTCCTGCTACTCCTCTTCTCGGATTCCGTCAACAGTCTTTCTTGGAATCCGTTTCCAAGAGACAACAGTTTGCGAGCACGCACCCGACGGTGCAAAAGCTGAACGTCCTCCTGTCCAAGTTGCTGGTGCTGCAGTCCCTCCCTTTCCAAGTGGTGGACTCAGCACCTTTCCGAGAAATGATGGCTTGTGCCGCGCCGCGGTGGAGAGTGCCAAGCCGTCATTTCTTCGCCATAAAGGCAGTGCCAGCCCTGCATTCACATGTAGAAGAGATGGTGGGCCAGTCTTTGAGCATGTCGGTCTCTGCCAAAGTGCACGGCAGCGCCGACGTGTGGAGCTGTAACTACGGTCAGGGACAGTACATGTCATTTACGGCCCACTGGGTGAACGTGGTGCCGGCACAGCCGCACCAGCAACTTGGACAGGTCACGACGCTTTTACCTCCACGTTTGCACGTCCTTGGTCCAGCAAACATGTCCGCCTCTACCACCTCTTTTTCCGCCGTGTCCTCAGCCGCCACCCCCGTGCCAAGTCCCATTACCCGACCGGCATATCACATGTGCAGGGCGCAATGGTGTCACGCTGTGCTGCACCTGGTATGCCTTGGCGAACGTAGTCACACAGGGGAGGAACTTCTGAGTGTAATGAACAGAGAAATCGACAGATGGCTGTCTCCGCGCAAACTGAAAATCGGAACCATGTTGACCGACAACGGAAAGAACATGGTGTCTGCTCTGCGTCAAGGAAGGTTGTGCCATGCGCCATGCATGGCTCACGTGTTCAATCTGGTTGTCAAGCGGTTTCTAAAATCCACCATCCCACTGCAAGACATCCTTAAAATGTCACGTAAACTGTGCATGCATTTCAGCCATTCCTACACCGCAAAGAACACCCTCATTGAGCTGCAGCGGCAGAACGGAATTCCACATCATCGCCTGATCTGCGACGTTGCAACAAGGTGGAATTCAACCCTACACATGTTAGACCGCCTTTACGAGCAGCGAAAGGCCATCACCGATTTCCTGATGTTACAAGCGGATAAAGGTACTCCCCTGTGTAACTTCGATGTCAGCCATTGGCAGCTCATGCGTGACACCTGCCGCTTGCTCAGGCCCTTTGAGGAGGCCACGCTATTCGTGAGTCGGCAGGACTATGGGATGAACGACGTCATTCCTCTGTTGCACGTCCTGGAACAAATGCTGTTAACAATGGCTGGTCAGGGTGCGGTAGACGTGGCGCACAGATCTCAACGCCACATGACCCCTGTGGGGGCAGGACAGGAAGAAGAGGAGGAGGTAGAGGAGGACATTTGTGCTCAGGAATTATTGAGTGAAATGGGTGGTTTTTCCACTCAGCGGACAGGAGTGGAGGAGCAGGAGCATCTGGTAGAGGAGGAGGAGGAGGAGACAGAGGACCCAGACGCACCGTGGCAGTATGCTGTGGAGATGGAGGCAGGGAGTCCCTCGCATTCCTTGGCACAAATGGCCCATAGCATGCTCGGTTGCTTGCGTAGCGACAGCCGAATAATAACCATCAGACAGAGGGATGACTTTTGGCTGTCCACCTTGTTGGACCCTCACTACCGTTCCAAAACGGTGGCCTTTTTCACACCTGCTGAGAGGGAGGCCAAAATTACGTACTATAAAAACCACCTATGTAGTCAGTTGGTCTCTGCCTTTGTGCGCCAACGTCCATCCTCAGACACTGTGGGCCCTGTGCGCTCGCGTTCCGCTGCCATGGCAGCAGGGGAGGGGTGGGGTGGTAGGAGCAGTGGCAGCTCCACCAGCAGCGGCTGCCTCAGTCTGCAGTCGATGATGAGTAGCTTTCTTCACCAGCGCAGTGAGGAAACTACTAACCAGCCGCAGCAGCAGCAGCATCAGGTGGACCTGGAGCAGGACCTCAAACAACAGGCTTGGGCCTACTTGGACAGCACCCTGCCAACCGAGGTAGACAATCCCCTTGACTACTGGGCAACGAAACTTGACCTTTGGCCCCAACTAGCTGAATTTGCCCTTGAAAGGCTGTCATGCCCGGCCAGTAGCGTGGCATCGGAGCGCGTGTTTAGTGCGGCAGGAGGTATTGTAACTCCGCGGAGGACACGACTGTCCACCCAAAGTGTGGAGAGACTCACGTTTGTGAAAATGAATCAGGCGTGGATTAGTCTGGATTTCAAACCACCAGTTCCTGACACAACTGACTAAATCCGCCATGAATCATGCCCCTGCCATGTGCAACTTTCAGGTCTCCTCACACACTGCTGGTGTGTTCCATTTTTTGTCATAGGGTGCTGGCAGATTACGGGCCTCCCATTGCTGCTGTCTCCATCGCCACACTCTGCCATGTGCCACATTCAGGTCTCTTCACACTGCTGTTGTGTTGAATTTTTTGACATAGGGTGCTGGCAGATTACGGGCCTCCCATAGCTGCTGCCAGGCCCCTAATCTGCCATGGGCCCCTATATACCGCCTCCTCATGCTGCTGCCAAGTCCAGAGTCTCTCATGGGTCCCTGTACGGCCTCCCATTGCTGCTGTCTCCATCGCCACACTCTGCCATGTGCCACTTTCAGGTCTCCTCACACACTGCTGTTGTGTTTAATTTTTTGACATAGGGTGCTGGCAGATTACGGGCCTCCCATAGCTGCTGCCAGGCCCCTAATCTGCCATGGGCCCCTATATACCGCCTCCTCATGCTGCTGCCAAGTCCAGAGTCTTTCATGGGTCCCTGTACGGCCTCCCATTGCTGCTGTTTCCATCGCCACACTCTGCCATGTGCCACATTCAGGTCTCTTCACACTGCTGTTGTGTTGAATTTTTTGACATAGGGTGCTGGCAGATTACGGGCCTCCCATAGCTGCTGCCAGGCCCCTAATCTGCCATGGGCCCCTATATACCGCCTCCTCATGCTGCTGCCAAGTCCAGAGTCTCTCATGGGTCCCTGTACGGCCTCCCATTGCTGCTGTTTCCATCGCCACACTCTGCCATGTGCCACATTCAGGTCTCTTCACACTGCTGGTGTGTTGAATTTTTTGACATAGGGTGCTGGCAGATTACGGGCCTCCCATTGCTGCTGCCAGGAACGTAATCTGCCATGGGCCCCCGTACCGACTCCTCATGCTGTGACGTTGCAACAAGGTGTAATTCAACCCTACATATGTTAGACCGCCTTTACGAACAGCGAAAGGCCATCACAGATTTCCTGATGTTAAAAGCGGATAAAGGTACTCCCTGTGTAACTTAGATGTCAGCCATTGGCAGCTCATGCGTGACACCTGCGCTTGCTCAGGCCCTTTGAGGAGGCCACGCTATTCGTGAGTCGGCAGGACTATGGGATGAACGAGGTCAAATCTGCCATGGGCCCCCGTACCGCCTGGTCACGCTGCTGCTGGGCCCACAGTGTGACCTGGGTCCCTGTACGGCCTCCCATTGCTTCCACTCTGCCATGTGCCACTTTGAGGTCTCCTCACACTCCTGTGCTTTTCCATTTTGACATAGGTTGCTGGCAGATTACAGGCCTCCCATAGGTGCCGCCAGGCCCCAAATAGGCCATGGGCCCCCGTACCGCCTGGTCACGCTGCTGCTGGTCCCACAGTGTGACCTGGGACCCTGTACGGCCTCCCATTGCTTCCACTCTGCCATGTGCCACTTTGAGGTCTCCTCACACTCCTGTGCTTTTCCATTTTGACATAGGTTGCTGGCAGATTACAGGCCTCCCATAGGTGCCGCCAGGCCCCAAATCGGCCATGGGCCCCCGTACCGCCTGGTCACGCTGCTGCTGGTCCCACAGTGTGACCTAGGTCCCTGTACGGCCTCCCATTGCTTCCACTCTGCCATGTGCCACTTTGAGGTCTCCTCACACTCCTGTGCTTTTCCATTTTGACATAGGTTGCTGGCAGATTACAGGCCTCCCATAGGTGCCGCCAGGCCCCAAATCGGCCATGGGCCCCCGTACCGCCTGGTCACGCTGCTGCTGAGCCCACAGTGTGACCTGGGTCCCTGTACGGCCTCCCATTGCTTCCACTCTGCCATGTGTCACTTTGAGGTCTCCTCACACTCCTGTGCTTTTCCATTTTGACATAGGTTGCTGGCAGATTACAGGCCTTCCATAGGTGCCGCCAGGCCCCAAATCGGCCATGGGCCCCCGTACCGCCTGGTCACACTGCTGCTGGGCCCACAGTGTGACCTGGGTCCCTGTACGGCCTCCCATTGCTTCCACTCTGCCATGTGCCACTTTGAGGTCTCCTCACACTCCTGTGCTTTTCCATTTTGACATAGGTTGCTGGCAGATTACAGGCCTCCCATAGGTGCCGCCAGGCCCCAAATCGGCCATGGGCCCCCATACCGCCTGGTCACGCTGCTGCTGAGCCCACAGTGTGACCTGGGTCCCTGTACGGCCTCCCATTGCTTCCACTCTGCCATGTGCCACTTTGAGGTCTCCTCACACTTCTGTGCTTTTCCATTTTGACATAGGTTGCTGGCAGATTACAGGCCTCCCATAGGTGCCGCCAGGCCCCAAATTGGCCATGGGCCCCCGTACCGCCTGGTCACGCTGCTGCTGGTCCCACAGTGTGACCTGGGTCCCTGTACGGCCTCCCATTGCTTCCACTCTGCCATGTGCCACTTTGAGGTCTCCTCACACTCCTGTGCTTTTCCATTTTGACATAGGTTGCTGGCAGATTACAGGCCTTCCATAGGTGCCGCCAGGCCCCAAATCGGCCATGGGCCCCCGTACCACCTGGTCACACTGCTGCTGGGCCCACAGTGTGACCTGGGTCCCTGTACGGCCTCCCATTGCTTCCACTCTGCCATGTGCCACTTTGAGGTCTCCTCACACTCCTGTGCTTTTCCATTTTGACATAGGTTGCTGGCAGATTACAGGCCTCCCATAGGTGCCGCCAGGCCCCAAATCGGCCATGGGCCCCCATACCGCCTGGTCACGCTGCTGCTGAGCCCACAGTGTGACCTGGGTCCCTGTACGGCCTCCCATTGCTTCCACTCTGCCATGTGCCACTTTGAGGTCTCCTCACACTCCTGCGGTTTTCCATTTTGACATAGGTTGCTGGCAGATTACAGGCCTTCCATAGGTGCCGCCAGGCCCCAAATCGGCCATGGGCCCCCGAACCGCCTGGTCACGCTGCTGCTGGTCCCACAGTGTGACCTGGGTCCCTGTACGGCCTCCCATTGCTTCCACTCTGCCATGTGCCACTTTGAGGTCTCCTCACACTCCTGTGCTTTTCCATTTTGACATAGGTTGCTGGCAGATTACAGGCCTCCCATAGGTGCCGCCAGGCCCCAAATCGGCCATGGGCCCCCGTACCGCCTGGTCACGCTGCTGCTGGTCCCACAGTGTGACCTAGGTCCCTGTACAGCCTCCCATTGCTTCCACTCTGCCATGTGCCACTTTGAGGTCTCCTCACACTCCTGTGCTTTTCCATTTTGACATAGGTTGCTGGCAGATTACAGGCCTCCCATAGGTGCCGCCAGGCCCCAAATCGGCCATGGGCCCCCGTACCGCCTGGTCACGCTGCTGCTGGTCCCACAGTGTGACCTAGGTCCCTGTACGGCCTCCCATTGCTTCCACTCTGCCATGTGCCACTTTGAGGTCTCCTCACACTCCTGCGGTTTTCCATTTTGACATAGGTTGCTGGCAGATTACAGGCCTCCCATAGGTGCCGCCAGGCCCCAAATCGGCCATGGGCCCCCGTACCGCCTGGTCACGCTGCTGCTGGTCCCACAGTGTGACCTGGGTCCCTGTACGGCCTCCCATTGCTTCCACTCTGCCATGTGCCACTTTGAGGTCTCCTCACACTCCTGTGCTTTTCCATTTTGACATAGGTTGCTGGCAGATTACAGGCCTCCCATAGGTGCCGCCAGGCCCCAAATCGGCCATGGGCCCCCGTACCGCCTGGTCACGCTGCTGCTGGTCCCACAGTGTGACCTAGGTCCCTGTACGGCCTCCCATTGCTTCCACTCTGCCATGTGCCACTTTGAGGTCTCCTCACACTCCTGTGCTTTTCCATTTTGACATAGGTTGCTGGCAGATTACAGGCCTCCCATAGGTGCCGCCAGGCCCCAAATCGGCCATGGGCCCCCGTACCGCCTGGTCACGCTGCTGCTGAGCCCACAGTGTGACCTGGGTCCCTGTACGGCCTCCCATTGCTTCCACTCTGCCATGTGTCACTTTGAGGTCTCCTCACACTCCTGTGCTTTTCCATTTTGACATAGGTTGCTGGCAGATTACAGGCCTTCCATAGGTGCCGCCAGGCCCTAAATCGGCCATGGGCTCCCGTACCGCCTGGTCACGCTGCTGCTGAGCCCACAGTGTGACCTGGGTCCCTGTACGGCCTCCCATTGCTTCCACTCTGCCATGTGTCACTTTGAGGTCTCCTCACACTCCTGTGCTTTTCCATTTTGACATAGGTTGCTGGCAGATTACAGGCCTTCCATAGGTGCCGCCAGGCCCCAAATCGGCCATGGGCCCCCGTACCGCCTGGTCACGCTGCTGCTGAGCCCACAGTGTGACCTGTGTCCCTGTACGGCCTCCCATTGCTTCCACTCTGCCATGTGCCACTTTGAGGTCTCCTCACACTCCTGCGGTTTTCCATTTTGACATAGGTTGCTGGCAGATTACAGGCCTCCCATAGGTGCCGCCAGGCCCCAAATCGGCCATGGGCCCCCGTACCGCCTGGTCACGCTGCTGCTGGTCCCACAGTGTGACCTAGGTCCCTGTACGGCCTCCCATTGCTTCCACTCTGCCATGTGCCACTTTCAGGTCTCCTCACACACTGCTGTTGTGTTGAATTTTTTGACATAGGGTGCTGGCAGATTACGGGCCTCCCATAGCTGCTGCCAGGCCCCTAATCTGCCATGGGCCCCTATATACCGCCTCCTCATGCTGCTGCCAAGTCCAGAGTCTCTCATGGGTCCCTGTACGGCCTCCCATTGCTGCTGCCAGGAGGCAGCAGGGTCGCAGCAGTGTCTGTGGAGGCAAACGGCCACGGAGTAGAGCACCAGCTCCACTGCAGCCTACCACCACGGCCAGTAGTGGTGCCGGTGTGCACGGAGGAAGTAGCAGTCAGCCAGTGAGGAGTAGCGGGGGCAAAGATTCCTACTCTGCGGTGTGGCAATTTTTCGTCAAGCCGCCCGAGGAAGTAAACATAGCCGTATGTCGACTATGTGGCCAGAAAGTCAAGCGTGGCCAGGGGGCCCATGTTGGGACTACAGCGTTGCGTCAGCATATGCAGCGTCGCCATTCGGTGGCCTGGGAAAACCGTGATAAAGATACGGCGGTTCTGCCTGCCCCAGCCCAGGGTTCCATTTTGTCATAGGGTGCTGGCAGATTACGGGCCTCCCATAGGTGCCGCCAGGCCCCAAATCGGCCATGGGCCCCCGTACCGCCTGGTCACGCTGCTGCTGAGCCCACAGTGTGACCTGGGTCCCTGTACGGCCTCCCATTGCTTCCACTCTGCCATGTGCCACTTTGAGGTCTCCTCACACTCCTGTGCTTTTCCATTTTGACATAGGTTGCTGGCAGATTACAGGCCTCCCATAGGTGCCGCCAGGCCCCAAATCGGCCATGGGCCCCCGTACCGCCTGGTCACGCTGCTGCTGGTCCCACAGTGTGACCTGGGTCCCTGTACGGCCTCCCATTGCTTCCACTCTGTCTTGTGCCACTTTGAGGTCTCCTCACACTCCTGTGCTTTTCCATTTTGACATAGGTTGCTGGCAGATTACAGGCCTCCCATAGGTGCCGCCAGGCCCCAAATCGGCCATGGGCCCCCGTACCGCCTGGTCACGCTGCTGCTGGTCCCACAGTGTGACCTAGGTCCCTGTACGGCCTCCCATTGCTTCCACTCTGCCATGTGCCACTTTGAGGTCTCCTCACACTCCTGCGGTTTTCCATTTTGACATAGGTTGCTGGCAGATTACAGGCCTCCCATAGGTGCCGCCAGGCCCCAAATCGGCCATGGGCCCCCGTACCGCCTGCTCACGCTGCTGCTGAGCCCACAGTGTGACCTGGGTCCCTGTACCACCTCCCATTGCTCCCACTCTGCCATGTGCCACTTTCAGGTCTCCTCACACTCCTGCTGGTTTCCATTTTGTCATAGGTTGCTGTATGGCCTCCCATTGCTGCTGCCTCCACCGCCACACTGTGGTTTCAAACACTGGTTTTGGCCCCGTGACTGGCCAAATGAGTGAAATGTGCGGTGATTCTAAGATCGACGGCACTCATCTGCATGTCATACTGACTGACAGTATTATTTCTCTTCCCCAGCAGACTCCAAGGGCATTTAAATTAAAGGTACAGTGTTCTGCACTAATATTAAGTCTCTCTGAAGCCTAGAAACACCCTTTTTTAAGTTAAATTCACAGCGAATATATTCGACTCGAATCGAATATTGTCCACGAATTTGCCGAATCAGTCGAATCAAATTTTTCAATTCTTCGCTCATCTCTAGTCAGGACGGTACAAATCCCCCCCAAATGTCAGGGCAGTACAGATATTCCCCAAATGTCAGGACGGTACAAATCTCCCCAAATGTCAGGACGGTACAAATCCCCCCAAATGTCAGGACAGTACAAATCCCCCCAAATGTCAGGACGGTACAAATCCCCCCAAATGTCAGGATGGTACAAATCCCCCCCAAATGTCAAGACGGTACAAATCCCCCCAAATGTCAGGACGGTACAAATCCCCCCAAATGTCAGGACAATACAAATCCCCCCAAATGTCAGGACGGTACAGATATCCCCCAAATGTCAGGACGGTACAAATCCCCCCAAATGTCAGGATGGTACAAATCCCCCCAAATGTCAGGACGGTACAAATCCCTCCAAATGTCAGGACGGTACAAATCCCCCCAAATGTCAAGACGGTACAAATCCCCCCAAATGTCAAGACGGTACAAATCCCCCCAAATGTCAGGACGGTACAAATCCCTCCAAATGTCAGGACGGTACAAATCCCCCCAAATGTCAAGACGGTACAAATCCCCCCAAATGTCAGGACGGTACAAATCCCCCCAAATGTCAGGACGGTACAAATCCCTCCAAATGTCAGGACAGTACAAATCCCCCCAAATGTCAGGACGGTACAAATCCCCCCAAATGTCAGGACGGTACAAATCCCCCCAAATGTCAGGACGGTACAAATCCCCCCAAATGTCAAGATGGTACAAATCCCTCCAAATGTCCCCCTTTTTGGAAAGTAGTCACTCTGAGGTATTTAGTAAGAGGCATGGCGAGTTTTTTGAAGTTGTAATTTTTGGTCACAATACGTATTTCTTACATCCTGTCCCCATAGCAGTACAGCGCCGTCATATAACTGGTGTGGGCGTGGTCAGTGACAATGACTGGTGACAGAATATATATATATTTTTTTCTTTTTTTATTAACTTTTCTTTTTTATCATTTTTTTCATGTGTCATTTTCCTGTTACAGACTATGACCAGAGCAGTGCTGCGTTACCATAGTGACACTGTATTATTATTACACTATGTGCCCCTGCTTCTCCGGGCTTTACCCTCCCACCGGGGAGCCTGGAATAAAAGCCAGCACTTCCACCAGCTTACCATAGAGATGGTCAAGGACCAGAAGGTCCCCAATGATCTCTATGGTATAGGAAACCAGAAGTGACCGGCATTTTCATCATTTCCAGCTTCCCGAATGTAAGCAGCGCCATCTTTAAATGTGGAAAATATCTGATCCCTCCGATCTTAGTGCGGTCATGCAATGCTGCACCCAAACAAAGTTTATGTCCTTTTTTCACACAAATAGAGCTTTCTTTTGGTGTTATTGATCAACTCTGCAGTTTTACTATTTGCGCGATAAACAAAAAAAGTTTGAACATTTTGGAAAAAGTGATATTTTTCAGTTTTGCTTATACAAAATATCCAATAAACTCAAAGTTGGTCATAAATTTAGGCCAAAATGTATTCTTCTCCGTGTCTTTGGTAAAAAAAATCCCAATAAGTGTAAATTAATTGGTTTGTCTGAAAGTTATATCGTCTACAAACTATGGGATATACAGTCAGGTCCATAAATATTGGGACATGGACACAATTCTAACATTTTTGGCTCTATACACCACAATGGATTTAAAATGAAACGAACAAGATGTGCTTTAACTGCAGACTGTCAGCTTTAATTTGAGGGTATTTACATCCAAATCAGGTGAACGGTGTAGGAATTACAACAGTTTGCATATGTGCCTCCCACTTGTTAAGGGACCAAAAGTAATGGGACAGAATAATTATCATAAATCAAACTTTCACTTTTTAATACTTGGTTACAAATCCTTTGAAGTCAATTACAGCCTGAAGTGTGGAACGCATAGACATCCCCAGACGCTGGGTGTCATCCCTGGTGAGGCTCTGCCAGGCCTCTACTGCAACTGTCTTCAGTTCCTGCTTGTTCTTGGGGCATTTTCCCTTCAGTTTTGTCTTCAGCAAGTGAAATGCTCAATCGGATTCAGGTCAGGTGATGGACTTGGCCATTGCAGAACATTCCACTTCTTTGGTGTCTTTTGCAGTCTGCACTGCAAAATCATTCAATGGGTCAACGGGTCATTGTCCATCTGCACTGCGAAGCGTCCAATGAGTTGTGAAGCATTTGGCTGAATATGAGCCGATAATATTCCCGAAACACTTCACAATTCATCCGGCTGCTTCTGTCAGCCGTCACATCATCAATAAATACAAGAGAAGCAGTTCCATTGGCAGCCATACATGCCCACGCCATGACAATACAATATTTATGGACCTGACTGTATATTGGAATTTACACAGATTTTACTTTCTGACTGCCTATCCCATTTCTCAAGGTGCTAAAATACTAGGACAGTGAAACAACCCCCCCCCCCCCCCAAAATGACCCCTTTTTGGAAAGTAGACACCCCAAGGATTTTGCATAGAGCTATGTTGAGTCCATGGAACATTTTATTTTTTGCCACAATTTTTTTGAAAACGACAATTTTTCTTTCCTTATACAAAGTTGTCACTTAAATGATATATTGCTCATGCATGCCATGGGTATATGTGGAATAACACCCCAAAACACATTCTCCTACTTCTCCTGATTATGGGGGTACCACATGTGAGAGGCTTTTTGGCAGTCTAGATGCATACAGGCCCCCAAAATCCAATGACCACCTTTAGGCTTTCAAAGGGAATATTTCCTCATATCACTTCCCCACTACCTATCACAGATTCAGAGGCCCTAAAATGCCAGGATAGTACAGACACCCCAAATGACCCCTTTTTGGAAAGTAGACACCCCAAGGAATTTTATAAGAGGCATGGTGAGTATTGTACAGATCTCATTTTTGTCACAGGGTTTTGAAAAAGAAAATAAAAAATACATTTTTTGTTTTCTTTCTTCAACAAATGAGATCTGCAAAATACTCACCATGCCTCTTAGCAAATACCTTGGAGTGTCTACTTTCCAAGAAGTGGTCATTTGCAGGGGGTGGGGGGGGGGTTCTACTATCCTGGCATTTCAGGGCCAACATTAGAAGCTTCTGCCCCACATCACCCATTCTTGAAGGCCAAGCCTTTTCTGACACTTTTTGTTTACATTAAAAATATGGTTTTTTTTTTGCTGGAAAATTACTTTGAACCCCAAAAAATTATATATTTTTTAAAGCAGATGCCCTAAAGAATAAAACAGTCGGTGTTTTTTGTCACACAGTATATGCACATCGATTTTTCAAATGCAAATCTTTTGGGAAAAATACAGTTTTTAGAATTTTAATGCACAAAAACACAATATATTGCCAAATTGTTTGATACAATATAAAAGATGATGTTATGCCGAGTAAATAGATACCAAACATGACATGCTTTAAAATTGCGACAAAGTACATACATTTTTATTATTGATAGGCGATGCTTTAAAACCATTACAGGTCACCAATTTATATTTACACAGGAGGTCTAGTGCTAGAATTACTGCCCTCGATCTGACGTTTGTGGCGATACCTCACATGTATGGTGCAACTGCTGTTTACATACTAACACGGGGTCAACGCTTGCGCATGCAGGTGCGTGGTGGTGAGGGTGCTTTTTATTTTCTTAGTTATTTTTATTTTTTAAATTATTTTTACACTGTCCCTTTCATTTTTTTTATCACTTTTATTGTTATCACAGGGAATGTAAATATCCCGTGACTGCAATAGGCAGTGACAGGTACTCTTTTCTGAGAAATCTGGGGTCTATCAGACTCTAGATCTCTCCTCTGCCCTTCCATCATCTGATCTCTCCAAGATCGCTGTGATCAGAGGCTTTCCCAATTTACAAATGGCGCTGTTAAAGTGCGGTGAAAGGGAAATTATGAAATGCTCTTAGCTTCCGATTTCTTAGACCATAGAGATGATTGGAGCCATTCTGCTCTCTGATCAGCTCTATGGTCAGCCAGCAGAACTGCTGGCTGCATTCTCAGATATCCCCTGTGGGACAGGAGAACCCAAGAAAACTGTGGAAGGCGGCAGGGGGAGGGGGAGGGGGGGTGGGGAGTGATGTCCCTTCCTGCTACTTGTAAAAATAATTCAGCAGATAATTGGCCACTAGGATTTCTTTTACATGAAAGCCAACCGCGAGCTGAAAAAAACAATCCAGGATGACGTCTGTAGCTGCAGCCATCACCCCGGTATAACCACTCAAAGTCCAGCGACGTACCCAGGGGCGGACTAATCATTTGGAAACTCGGACACTGCCCGAGGGCCCGGGGTCAGTAAGGGGCCCCATGAGATGCCCCTGGTACCTTTTTCATAGCCTTTTCTGAGTTTGGGCAAGGACACAGGGGCCCCATGATCCCCTATTGCCCGGGGGCCCCATGAGTTGTCAGTCTAGTGACGTACCAGTACATTATTGGTCCATGTTGGAGATATATGTACCAGCAGAGAACACGGACATACGATGAATCGGGTCTGTGGACCAATATGTCCGCCATTCATTCTTTTCTGTAATTGAGAAAAAGGAGAGAAGCGCCTCTAAGTGCAATAAGTCTTTTAATTCAAGTCTGAATGTAGAAACACTCACATGTGTGAAGGAATCATAAGCTTAAAAACCCTGGTTAACAATAGTTACCGGTGGGGTGGTGACCCGGGTGAAGAGCCGTCATCTTACTGCGATGTGGGGAGGTCAGCTCTCGGCTGGAACAGCGTGGTGGCTGGAGGGGAACAGCGGTGAGGCCGGCCGGCGTGCACGTCCTCCCTCAGAGCCGGATGGAACGCACGCTGGAATGTAGCGTGATGACGTCAGATCCCAGGGTGCACTGCGACGCGTTTCGGAGCATGCACTGGCCGTGGAAGGCGGAAGGCTTACAACCCTTCCTCATTCTTTTCTGTAACGCCCATGTTAGGCCCCAAAAATGTTTTAAATTAAGAAGCTGTGATAGGTTTCCATGTGAATTGTCCAGCAAGAGCTGAATTTGGGTGGCAGCCATGTATTGTTGTGTATAAATTGCCTTGGCCCACAACCCATTGGTACAAATCTTCTGTGAAAAACAGCGGAGGGGCTAAACACTAGTGCTGACCGGGAATGGGGCCCATCCTGCTAACTCTGCATTTTTGGGGACTCTATACTAAGCCGGCACTAGTATAATTCTGTAAGTGATCATTATATTGATCCGTACAAACACTATACTAGTAATGGGGGAGATCAGCGACCTATAGCGTGAGTGCGATGGTGTGCGGGCAATCTAACGCTAACTGACCCTGGCTGGGAGGGGCGCTAACTGACCCTGATGTCATCTGATGTCACTAGTGGCAGGAATACATTCTATATACTGACACTGTACTAATGGCACTGGCTGGGTGACGGGGCGATCAAAGGGTTAATAGGGGCCATCAAAGGGTTAAATGTGCTAATCTAACGTGTGTGTAAAATCTAGTGCTTACTCAGTGCCGTGTTCATTCGTCTCCCCTTGAACCGACTGGGGGGCAGCACGCGGGTGCAAGTGCGTTCACACCCCAAAGTAGGAAGCGATGCAAGATTACGTCACTTTGCCAAGAGCTGCTACTCGCCCACAAAATGAGGGAAAGCGGTTGGCAAGTTAAAAACAAAAACCCTTAAAAAAATTACAAAATAAAATTCTCAGTTTGGTATTATTTTATTTAACTTTTTTAAGTTTTTTTTTTTTAATACTTTTATCAGAATAGTACAATGTTAGGATAGTAACATTGTAGTACTGGGGGGGGAGGGGTGATCAGGGATATTTTTTACACTTTGCTTTGCAGGAGACACAAAGATCATTTCTCCTGCAATACAAAGCTCGCTGTCAGAACTGAACTCATTCATGAACTGTCATCAAGGATTTAGGTTTATGACAGCTCAGGATAGTGACCTGTGATTGGCTGGAGCTGGTCACATTGTACAGGGTGCTTTGATTGGCCCCGTGTATCATGTGACAGCTGTGGGCCAATCACAGCTCACTAGGAAGAGAAGCAGAGCTGGTATGAATGAGATTGATACATAACAGCTTTGCTTACATTGTGATCATGTGATCACATAGCGATCACATGATCACTCTCTCCCCGTTCACCAGGATCCTCATTCCGCTGTGTCTGCTGGACACAGCAGTCGTGGTTGGGGAGTCCTGTGTGTCTGATTGGGCTCGCAGCACCCCCTTGTGTTGGTACAGCTTTTTTGGGCTGAACCCTCAACTTCGGCATTACAGAAAATAATGAATGGCGGCCATATTGGTCCACAGACCTGATTCATCGTATGTCTGTGTTCTCTGCTGGTACATATATGTCCAACATGGACCAACAATGTACTGGTACGTCACTGGACTTTGAGTGGTTATACCGGGGTGATGGCTGCAGCTACAGACGTCATCCTGCGATCGATTCTTTCAGCTGGCGGTCTGCTTTCATTTAAAAGCAATCCTAGCCGCTAATTAGCCGCTGGATCACTTTTACAAGCAGCGGGACGGGACTCCACCACCCCTTAGGCCGCCTTCCAAGGTTTTCTTGGGCTCTCCTGTCCCACAGGGGAATCCGAGAATGCAGCCGGCAGTTCCGCTGGCTGACCATAGAGCTGATCAGAGACCAGAATGGCTCCAATCATCTCTATGGTCTAAGGAACCGGAAGCTATGAACATTTCATCATTTCCGTTTTGCCGATTATAAACAGCGCCATTTGTAAATTGGGAAAGCATCTGATCACAGCGATCTTGGTGAGAAGAGATGATGGAAGGGCAGAGGAGAGATCTAGAGTCTAATAGACCCCAGATTTCTCAGAAAAGAGTACCTGTCACTGCATATTGCTATCACAGGGGAAATTTACATTCCCTGGGATAACAATAAAAGTGATAAAAAATGAAAGGGACAGTGAAAAAATAATTAAAAAAAGTAAAAAATAATTTAAAAAAATTCACCCCACACCCATTCCTGTGCTCATGTGCAAAGGGAAAAACAAGCAGCAGTCCAATGGCGGTATGTAAACAGAGATTGTACCATACACGTGACGTATCACTGTGAACTGAATGTTGTTTTTTAACGTTTTGTGCATTGGTATATGTTCCCCCCGGCGATGCCCCGCCCCCTCTCCCCCCATGCCCTTTATGTGACCATCTTTAGCTTACTAGCCTTAAAATGTCAAAATTAACTCCCAGAAGGTGCCCCCCACAGATGTGATTGGGGTTCAGGAAATCTGACACTCCCTTCAAATATTATTTCTTTGCCGACTTTTTATATTTTAGATGTAACATTTGTTGTCTTGCTTTTGTAGCGCTTACCCCACAGGAGCCGCTATTGATGACGGATCCTCTGTTCTGCCACGACTCTTAGAGCTGCTTGGTCCCCACTGACACACCCGGTTGTAGGTTGGAGTCCGTGTAACCCATGTGTTAGTAAGCTGCCCCTCTATGACACTACACAGAGAGTAGGCCAAGCAACTGGAGTAGGTGAGATGAATGTAGTAAAGCAATGCTGATAAATATTTCATAACTCAATGAACAAGCAAGCACACAGGGTTACAGATGTTGTACTAGATTGGCAATGCCCGATAGGCCGCCCTATAACCGTAACAATGTTATACCAAATTATAATGGACACAAACAGGGCTACAGTATTGCCATCAATGACACCAAGAAAATAAAGGTCCTCATGTGTACTCCATGCATACAGCCCCAATAGTGGTCGGACATATGTGCTCCTGACAAAGGGGTACCCCTAGAGGTGGCCATAAAGTATTGACGCCTAATTGTCAGTGTTGGCCAGTTTTTGTTGGGGCCCTTCTGAAGGTGGTGCATGTGTAGCTGTCCCTTTTAGAGTGTGCAGTAGATGACTAGTGGGTTGCTGAATAAAGAGCCGTCTCTATTGCCCTAACTATGTTAATGTTGGGATAAACACGGATGGTCAGCTCACCTCTCCTGGTACACAGAAATCTGATCCAGATCACTTGGCAGTCTGCAGTTCTATGAAGTCAGGTCCCAGAAGCTCAGCTCTGGTGTAGGCACTCACACCAGCAGAAGGTCTCTCCAGCCTTGGGTTCTGTCATGGCAGGGGACCTCTCAGCCTCTCAGTACTTTGAACCTTGGGTGGGCACAGACACCCCAGCGATGGGTCTGCACTTCTCCAGGTCCCCGTACATAAGAAGCTCACAGTGGCTCAGGCTCTTGGCACTGTGGTGTGGGGTGTATATAGAGAATGTGTCAATGGAATGGAAGGATTTTTGAGGCACAACTCACACAAAATATATTATATTACCATTTCATATACTTTATTCCAGAAGAATCATGAAGTTATAAATTCATTGAGAACAAAGCTTTCAGATAACCTCCATTTGTCATCATTATTTGTACATAATGTATCCATTTCCAGAACGTATGGTCATCTCCACCTCCACACATTCATTTCTACAAACTCCTCCCATGTTTATTCTATGACTGAACTCGACACGTTTCCTGGATTGGGATCCACTTCTTCAGGGAGAAGAATAATGGAGGATTGTTTAAGAATCAACACAACAAAATGTTCCAAAAATGAAGAAAACACAGAAATGTATAGATTGCTACATTTGTATACAACAATGTCAGAGTGCCCATGCTGTGGCTGCAGATACCTGGAAACCACCAGGGGAGGCGCTACACCATGATAGGAAATTCTATTGGGGGGACCAACACGGGGCCGAGGCTAGCCCCGCCCTCTAAGATGATCCTTCTCTTCCATAGAAATGCTGGAAGGAGCCCCCTTCCATAGCTATCTTGTGTAACACGGCAAGTACTAGAAAGAGGAGAATTCTAAGATGAAAGCAGAGATAGATTCAGAACATCCATGTCCTCCATCTCTAAAGACCATTTCCAATATCTCATAGAATCCAACATCGTTTCTTCACGACTTCCCGCCCACACCGATTCTCACATTCCCCCTACATGTACAAATAATTTTTTTGCATTTTTTTGTTAGAAAAAGACTTAGAACCCCTAAACATTATATACAGTGTAATATATATATTTGCTTTTATTATTATTATTTAAGGAGAGGTTTGGAGAATAAAATGGTGGGTGTTGCATTTTTTATGTCACATAGTATTCATGCTGAGATTTTTCAAATGCAAATTTGGGGAAAAAGTACACTTTAGTAAATTTTGATGCAAAAAACTCCACAATATATAGCCCAATATTTTGGTAACATATAAAAGTAAATAGAGACCTAACAAGTCACACTTTAAAAGTGCGCACGCTCGTAGAATGGCGCCAAACGAGGGTACCTAAAAATCTCCATTATTGAGGTTACCAGTTTAGAGTTACAAAGGAATCAAATTATTGCTCTCGCTATGATGTCCGCGGTGATACCTCACATGTCTGTTGGGAACACCGTTTACATATGTGAGCGCGACCTGAGCACGGGGGATGGGGACACTTTAAAAAAATAATTTGTATTTCTATTTTTACATTTATTTATTTACTTTTAATCACATATATTGCTGCCATCGATTATGATAGAAATAAGGCATGACAGGTCCTCCTTATGGAGACATTTGGGGTCTATAAGACCTCAGATCTCTCCTCTACCCTGGAAAACAGGAGATAAAAAACACATTGATCTCAGCTTTCCAGGAAAAAAATATGGCAGTGTTTAAACCTGCCAGAACCTGAAGTGACATCATGGCATTGCTTCCGACCTCTGAAGACCATCCAGTCCATTGCCAGCTCTATGGTAATCAGGCGGCACCTCTGGATTAGGTACCGGGCTCTTCCATCATGGTTGATGGTTGAGAGGCCCCGGTGGGCGAGGGGAGGTCCCCTCCAGCTGCCTATAAAAGCAATCCCGCAGCTAATCAGCCACTAGGATGGCTTTTCCATGACAAGGAATGTCCAGCCTGGAGCTGCAGTCATCATCCCAGTACGTCCTACAGGCAGGAAGGGGCTAAAGTCTAAACTATCAATGAGGTGGATAGTGCACGGTACTGCAGAGTGTGAGAGCCGGAGCAACCAATCAGAGGGGGGAGTGCAGGCAGCACTGTGATGTCTATTACTGATCAGCATGTTCCCCGCTCTCACCCTCTTCATCTTCCCATCTATTCTACATATTAGCAGCCTGATGTATGATGGCTCTCTGTAGAATATCGTCTTCTCTGGGGGGGAAGATGAGGAGGGTGAGAGCGGAGAACACGATGCACAGCAACATCCATCTCAGTGCTGCTTCCACTGACACCGACACCCACACTGCTCCAATTCTAGGATGGAGATGTTCTATTACAGTCCATGCCAAGACAAAGACTTGATTTCTAGTTGTGGATGGTGTGGGGAAGGAGGAGAACCCCGGCTGGCTTTTCCTACTATAGGGGGCTCTGGGACAAGGAGTGAGGGCCAATCTGTACCAGGGACACAGACATAGAAAGATCTGACAGGGGCCCCAAACCTTCCCCTTCTTTACTCCACTAAACATAGGTATCTTATTTCACTCTGTGTTTCTGTTGAAAAGTTCCCTTCATTTCCTGTCTAGGGAAATGTTGTCACCGGGACAGGAAGTGAGGAGAAATCTCTCTAACAGAGCCCCAGATAGGAAACACCTGACCGGGGATCTAATCCTGACCCACTCGGCCTACAAACTAAGTCTTCAGTCCCACTGGATCCCACTTTGTAATCTGGAAACGTCACTTGAAGTTGCTCGATTCCAAAGTCGGATGTCAGTGCGACTTCAGGTGCGACTTGCAGGACATCTGTGTGACTTTATATACAAGTCTATGCAAGTCGCAGCTGAACTTGGAAAAAGTAGTGCAGGAAGAACTTTCATAATCGGTGCGACTCGGATGGAGGGGGATTTGTACCGGTATGACCGCTTCCATTGTGGGCAATAGAGTGCGACTTGTCATGTGATGAGAAACTATCAACTCACATGACGAGTCGCACCGCTGTGACCGGGGACTAAGAAACACAGTCTGGGCTCTCTGGTACATCAGATTATTTCTTTCAGTAGTAAATCTGTAGAAGACGTCTTCATATATTTCCTCTCAGATTGTTACATTTATTTCCATCTCTTTGTAGTATACATTGTATGGAGGAGGGGGAGGGGCAGAGAGGAGGGGGAGCGGCAGAGAGGAGGGAGGCAGAGAGAATAAAGAGGGGCAGAGAGGAGTGGTGACCCCATCCTATCCCATCACAGTGACCACACCCACCCTCTATGTCTGATCATTGTGCCACCCCATGCAGAGAAACCACATGGGGGGAGGGGCAGGAAGAGGGGGAGGGGCAGATAGGAGAGGTGACTCCATACCATCCCTTCACAGTGACTGCACCCCACCTTCTATGTCTGATCATGGTGCCACCCCACACAGAGGGACCACATGGGGGAGGGGCAAGAGGAGATGGCTGATGTACATTGTGATGACTTTCCGCTTAAAATTTATAATGTATTATGTAAGATTGGTGTGGGATGGATAGATGGATGGATGGATGGATAGATTGATCGCATCATCATCATCATCACTGACCATTACGACCAATGTTATTGTTACTCGAGTAATTGGACAGAAATTCTACCCAATCACAGAGATCGGTGACAGAGGAGAAATCTCACATTTGTTTATAGTACCACCCCTATATACTATTGGATGAATATGAAATGAATTCCAATTCTTCGTCTGACATCACCAGACTGTGGGCGGAGTTCTCACATCTCCCCCCCTCCCCCCACATATGTTTATACAACCTTTCCCTACGCATACCCCAGCATGGAGGGGCTCAGTGAAGGTGGTGGTGAAGGTGTGGAGGTGTCGGATCGGGTCACACAGATCATAGAAGGAGATCCGCCCGGCCTCATAATCCAGAAATATCCTGACTCTGTTACTGGAGGGATTGGGGGGTAATGGGGTCTTATCATTGTCATGTATCACTGCATACTGATCACCAGACCTGCCCAAACCCCAGGACTTGTTATTCCTTCCAATCTCTGACCCCCCTCCTCTCCTGTCTATACTGGGGTAACACATCCCGACTACACAACTCTCTGCCCCCCCAACATCCACTTCCCAGTAATGTCTCCCTGAGGAGAACCTCTGACTGCTCATCACCTGAGACCAATGGAATCTCTTTGGTGTTTCTGGACGATTCTGCTTTATATCTGACCTGGACACAGTTTTCCCGTCATCTGATATCTGTAGATTACTACCAGCTGTGTTTCCATCCAGTAATATGTCTGCAGCCCCCTGTATATAGAAGGATACATTTACCTCTCTTATTATATCAGATAAACCTGTGTGTAAGACCCTCGCCACACCCAGCCCCCCTCCATCATGGAGGAGTTCCTCATGTCTCTCTCTGTCCTCATCATCTCCATCCTCAGTATCACACAAGTCACCTGTGTCTGATTCCTGTAGGACAGTCAGTGGATCCGTCATGTTACACATCTCCTCAATGTCACGCATCTTCCTGGACAGCTCCTCCTTCTTTATTTCCAGATCCCGGATGGAGATGGAGACCCGCTCTGCCCCCCCGGAGATGTCCCTCAGGACTCTCTTCTCCAGGTCTTCCAGACGTCTCCTGAGGTCTATGAACAGGGCATTGACTCTCTCGGTGTCACCAGCTGCTTCTTCTTCTGCTTTCCTCCTGTGTTCCTGCAGACTCTGGACTCTTTCCTCCATCTCCTCTCTCTTTGTCAGAAGTTTCTGCAGAACATTCCTCAGTGTCTCCTTCTTCTTCTCAGAAGCCCCATCCAGTGACATCATCTCATGTCCTTTATGTCCTCCAATCATACAACAAGACACACAGATACAGGTCTCATCCTCAGTGCAGTAATACTCCAGGATCTTCTTATGGACGGAGCATTTCCTGCTCTCCATGGACAAGGTGGGGTCAGATAAAATGTGTTCTGGGGACTTTTTGTGGACTTTCAGGTGTTTATCACACAGAGAAACCTCACAGTGTAGACAGGATCTAACAGCAGGTACAGGAGAGTCCACACAGTGAGTACAGAAGACCCCAGAGTCCTCCTGACCTGGCTGAGCAGACAGGAAATTCTCCGCTATGTTACGTAGTTTCATGTTCTTCTGCAGTGGAGGACGACCCGGAAACTTCTGTCTGCATTCAGGACAGGAATATCCTCCAGACCCCTCCTGTGTATCCAGCACACGACCAATACAGACCAGGCAGAAGTTGTGTCCACATCTCAGGGTCACAGGATCAGTATAAATGTTCAGACAGACGGAACATTCCAGCTCAGCTCTCAGAGCAGAAGACGCCATCGCTGAGAGCAGAAGAGAAACGAAACTGAAAGTCTCTGACAATGGAGAGGAATGCAGTGGGGGAGGGGTGACACCCTCCTACACAGGGGGAGGCTGGGCTGGGTGAGTATTATAGGACACGGAGATCAGAGTACAGAAGGAGGAGTTTGTTTGTTAGTAAGAATAATCGCACCTCCCAATGTTAGAAGACGAGACGAGAACGAGGGAAGGCAGATGTGAGGGAGAAACCAGGAGGACTAAGTGCATTGAGATGGGAAGTGGAGGTGACCAGGCCAGGACTGGCCATAGGGCACACTGGGCATTTGTCCAGTAGGCTGGGGCCATCAGCCAGTATGCCCAGTGCATCATGGGGCAGACTTTATCAGCACAGCAGCATGCAGAGTGGCAGCGGAGTGCCGAGTGCTGGAAGTGTTCTCTACCCTCCTGCACCCAGCAGGAGAAGAAACCACGCTCTACTGTCACTCAGGGCCGACGGGGGAAGGGGAGCTCCGGCCTTCTGCTCTTCAGTGTGACATCTGCATTATCCTGCATTAGTGGCAGTGTTTATTATCCCCTTTATGTTACATTAGTGGCAGTGTTTATTATCCCCTTTATGTTACATTAGTGGCAGTGTTTATTATCCCCTTTATGTTACATTAGTGGTAGTGTTTATTATCCCCTTTATGTTACATTAGTGGCAGTGTTTATTATCCCCTTTATGTTACATTAGTGGCAGTGTTTATTATCCCCTTTATGTTACATTAGTGGCAGTGTTTATTATCCCATTTATGTTACATTAGTGGCAGTGTTTATTATCCCCTTTATGTTACATTAGTGGCAGTGTTTATTATCCCCTTTATGCTACATTAGTGGCAGTGTTTATTATCCCCTTTATGTTGCATTAGTGGCAGTGTTTATTATCCCCTTTATGTTACATTAGTGGCAGTGTTTATTATCCCCTTTATGTTACATTAGTGGCAGTGTTTATTATCCCCTTTATGCTACATTAGTGGCAGTGTTTATTATCCCCTTTATGCTACATTAGTGGCAGTGTTTATTATCCCCTTTATGTTACATTAGTGGCAGTGTTTATTATCCCCTTTATGCTGCATTAGTGGCAGTGTTTATTATCCCCTTTATGCTGCATTAGTGGCAGTGGTTATACTCATCTTATTTGTATCCACGTTTGTAGTAACATAACAAAGAGAGAACAATAATATTGACAGGCTCACAGTTGTACAGGTGTATACAGTATTGCAAAAGCATTAACAGAAACATTCTATACGCTTTGCAGGATATTGTTCCATTAGAGAGGGGACTGGATGTGGGAAGTTGTACTCGTAGAGTCTTGTAGACTGGGAACCCTAAGAAAACTGGTTCGGGGGCCTAAGGAAGAAAGAAAGGAGATAGTAACAGGGAGGGTCCAATAGTATAACATAATGAACTTATACCAGTCAAAAGAAAATTTTGATTGCACTCCATGTGGTATGAGCTATCAGACTTGAACTGTACATCTGGGATAAAGTGACCATAAAGCCCAAGAGCTCCGAAATCTGGGATAAAGTGACCATAAAGCCCAAGAGCTCCGAAATCTGGGATAAAGTGACCATAAAGCCCAAGAGCTCCGAAATCTGGGATAAAGTGACCATAAAGCCCAAGAGCTCCGAAATCTGGGATTGTGAAAGTGATTGAGGGAGAATCTCCTTTCCATATCACATTGGGTATTCAGATCACAGATGACTCTGGATATAGACGGTGATACTATTGATTTCCATAATCTGGTGATATTATTTTTGCTGCATAGAGAATGTGAATGATAATATTACGTGTCTCAGGTGGGAGATTTGTCAAGACCTATATGAAATAACCTTAATGCTGGATTAGGTCTTACTATATTTCCTGTTTTTTCGGAGATTACATTAAAAGCACTATTCCAGTAGGACCTAATTGGTTAACAAGACCAAATTATATGAAAAAGAGAACCTATCTCTCCACATTGTCTCCAGCATTGTGATGAGCAGGCTGGATACAACTTGGATAGACGGGCCAGGTTTAGATACCATTGATGCAATAGGTACGATTTCCCAATGGGAGGCGCAGTGGGAGGCTTTGCAAGTTGCTGTAAAGGCCCAACTCCACATCTGTTCTGAGAGAGTTTGGGACAGTAAGAATTCCCAGTTTTTTTAAAGAGGATGTGTGACGATCGCGGCGTCAGACCCCAGCCCTTCTCATCAAACTCATGATCGAAGGACTAACCAATCTAAAACCGCGCTATCAGGGCTCCCGGGTATGACCAGAGGTGTGTGACTGACGCAGGGAAACGCAGACTTCAGATATGTTATAAACAATGTAATTTATTAACACTAACAATACAAACATAAACGCAGTGCAATACTAAAACATAACACAGTGCAAACAAACCAACCAACCACCCACAGATAACAGTACATACAATGCAAGCATTGTCAGGCAGGCCGGGTCAATATCAGTCGGGCAGGTAGGTACAGGGGGGGCAAGCGGAGAATGGTCGGGGTCACAGGCCAGGTTCAGCAGGTAGCGGGCAGCGTGGTACAGAGGGTCAGGCAGAGGAGAATGGTCAGACAAGCCAGGGATCAGAGCAGGGTCAGCAGAGAATCAGACAGGAACAGGGAACAGGGAGCAGGAACAGGATACAGGGCCCAGGAGAAACACAACACCAAGGCAGAGTCTGCAGGTCTGAATGTCCCTTAAATACACCAGTATAATTAGTTCCAGGTGTTTGACTGGCTGCAAGGTTGAGTCTCTGATTGCTGGGAGCACCCGCTGGCCAGCCCTGGTACTGCAGCTCATAAGGCAGCTGAGTCCCACTATTGCTGGCCAGTCCATTCCTGACACGCGCTGTCACGTGCGTTACAATGCCATGCCCAGCTGCACCCTGCACAAAGATTTTCCAGCTAATGGACCACAATCTGTGTACCTGCAGCCTGGCAGCAATTGTTACTGGGTCAGGTTAATTACGCAATTAACCCTTCACACTGCCACCACCGCCTTTTTGTACAGAGAAAGAGGAAACTCAGCAATATTAGCAATAACACTATGATGTTTGAATAATCGTTTGTATACACAGTGTTACCATGAACAGACAGATGTATGCAGATGTTTTAAAACACACAGTAGCGCTCTTCAGAGACAGGGGTGCTTTAGTTTGCATTAAAGAGCTTTAGAAACAGTTCAACACTTTCAGAAAGTAAGGTTTATTGCTAAAAGGTCAAAAGGGTGCAATAAAAATATTTACAGAAACCGATGTAGCCAATATATATATATGTAAATATACAGAGAGCAATAACACAGCAAAGAGATAACAGAAAGAAGTTTAGAGAGATAAAGTACTTGCCAAAAGTCCTGGGTTAAGCAGATCAAGTTTCCTGAGCCAAAAGGGTGCCTTATCTCCCAATGTTGGTTACGATGTTAAAAGGGAGGATTCTTCAACTTCAACACGACCTACTCAACTTAACCTAACTCTCTGCTCCAAGCATAACAGCCTTTCTAGGAACTCAGCAGGGTGTCTCCTTGAAGCAGAGAAGCAATCGCCTGATTTGGGGAGGGTGTTGCAAGCGGAGACCCAAGCTAGAACCAAACTCCCTCCCAGTTTATATCATGATCCATAACTTACCCTCGGTGCATGTAGCAGCCTTGCCACTAGTAAATTAATATGCAGAAGCATCTGCTGAACGTCTGGATATTAAACATGACATACCTGCTTGGAACGGTTAAGGTGATATTATTTTCTGCTCTCCTGTAGATTTCAGCTAGGTGGTGTAATATATCAGCCGACTTGTATTGAAGCGACCGATTTGAATATATTCCTGGTTTCCTTGTAAGTCTTCCATATCTCCAGATATAAAATTATATGGAAAAAGGGATTTTTAAATGTGAGTCTGTTTTACAGCTAGCTGGAATGTCTTTGAAGCTCAGTGAAGGACTGGTTTATGGTTTTACGATATCTCAGCTTGAGAAGCTAACAGACACCCGGGCACCAGCTAGTGTGGGATTTATAACCATGGAGCTCTCCCACTGTGCCTGTGATCTCTGGCATCATACAGACCACATTCCTGAGGGAGGGGGGAAATTGGAGGGAAGCTGATTTGGGAGTAGAAATGATACAAGATGGAGGATCCTTAGCAAGATGGATGACCGCGTCCATCTCTGTATGCACAATTGCTACAGGATGTTCTTAAGTTGAAGTTTGACTCAATAATGTGGGTGCAAAACAATGACATTCCTTTACCTGGATATTTGGCTTTGTCAAGGAATTGGAGCACTTGAGAAGGTAGAGTGACAGAGCAGGGAATATTTTTAGCTTTAAGACAGTGGGCAATTCTGAGATAGTTGAATCTTTCATTAGGTGGTAGGGAGAATTTGCTTTGCAGAAGTTGAAAGGAGGCCAGGTCTTGGTCTATATATAGGTTGGATAAGGAAGAGATACCATTGGTTTCTCATCGAGTTATGTTAATGTGTGAGAATAGAGTGTGAAGGACATTAAGGGGTGTGGATATCATTTTGGAAGTTGGGAAATAATGCAATAAGAGGGTGGCCAAGCTTCTAAGGAGGCCCTGATACAAGGGTGTGTGAGTGGGAGGCATTGGTTGTCGATGGAGTGCAGGATGAGATAATTCTGTGGTATAGTTGCGTGGAACCGTTGGACTTCCATGTTGCTCCAAGTCTTTTCCTGGTTGGGTGACACCAGTAGTAAATCTGGTCAAGCAATGCAGCTATAAAAAAGTATGTAAGTGTGGAAGGCTTGTACACCCCTATACTACTAACTTGACAATTCAACTTTATAAGAATCCCTCTCATAAATGCTTTGTAGGTGGCCCACAAAACATTTATCAAGACATCTGGCGTGCTATTGGTTTCAAAAAAGAGAGCGTGAGCTTCCATAATAGCTTTTCTGTGAGCAGGGTCTGTCAATAGTGTAGAATTCAACCTCCAGGGTTTAGGATTGGACGGTCTGCCAGAGGAGCCTATTGACACGGTAATTGGTGCATGGTCTTACCACATTATAGTTCCTATTGTTGAGGAGGAAATGTGCTGTAATGTCCATTTATCCATGAGGAAGAGGTCTATTCTGGAGTACGGACGTTGTACTGGAGAGAAGTTTGAATAGTCTCTTTCTTGTTCAAACACTTTATTAGTTTTCAAAGGGTGGAAACATAGGCATGGGACAATCCATAGACATTTGAACAGAACAATTTGTGAAAACAGGTATGGTGTCCATATGAGGGTGGGGAGAAAATGAATAGTCTCTTTCTGATCCGTGTTGACACCTCCAGACATCGTAAACGTCATTGGCATGTTGAAATTGGTTCAGACTATGTCTCGGAGGCTGCTAGAGGATGAATCTATATTGAAGTCCCCACCTACAATCAGGTGACCCTTCCTGAGAGGGGTAAGCTTAGTGAGCAGATGTTTGCAGAATTGGATTTGATTGGAGTTCGGACAATATACATTGACAAGCGTATAGGGCAGTGGTCGGCAAGCCGCGGCTCGTGAGCCACATGCGGCTCTTTACACACATTAATGCGGCTCTTCTGTGTGCCGGGCGCCCACTCCCCTCCCTCCTCTCGGGCGGCCGCCCCCCTCCCTCCTCTCGGGCGGCCGCCCCAAAAGTCAGGACTCTGCAGCTAGCCCAGCAATGGGCAAACTACGTCCCGGCAGACCTTTTAATCCGGCCCGCGGAGCGTGGCAAACATTGGCTGTCAGGATGTAGGCGGGGCAGCGTGACAAACTCCTCTCACAGTCCGCCCTGAAGACCGGAACGGCGCGGGAACACGGCGAGAGGAACGCGCGGAGCAAAGGTAAGTGAATTAACACAATATGGGGAATGAATTACTATATGGGGGATGAATTACTATATGGGGGATGAATTACTATATGGGGGATGAATTACTATATAGGGGATGAATTATTATGGGGGATGAATTACTATGGGGGATGAATTACTATATGGGGGATGAATTACTATGGGGGATGAATTACTATATGGGGGATGAATTACTATATGGGGGATGAATTACTATATGGGGGATTAATTACTATGGGGGATGAATTACTATATGGGGGATGAATTACTATGGGGGATGAATTACTATATGGGGGATGAATTACTATATGGGGGATGAATTACTATGGGGGATGTATTACTATATGGGGGATGAATTACTATATGGGGGATGAATTACTATATGGGGAATGAATTACTATATGGGGGATGAATTACTATGGGGGATGAATTACTATATGGGGGATGAATTACTATAGGGGATGAATTACTATATGGGGGATGAATTACTATGGGGGATGAATTACTATGGGGGATGAATTACTATATGGGGGATGAATTACTATGGGGGATGAATTACTATATGGGGAATGAATTACTATGGGGGATGAATTACTATATGGGGGATGTATTACTATGGGGGATGAATTACTATATGGGGGATGAATTACTATGGGGGATGAATTACTATATGGGGGATGAATTACTATACGGGGGATGAATTACTATGGGAGATGAATTACTATATGGGGGATGAATTACTATGGGGGATGAATTACTATATGGGGGATGTATTACTATGGGGGATGAATTACTATGGGAGATGAATTACTATATGGGGGATGAATTACTATGGGAGATGAATTACTATATGGGGGATGAATTACTATGGGGGATGAATTACTATATGGGGGATGAATTACTATGGGGGATGAATTACTATATGGGGGATGAATTACTATGTGGGGGATGAATTACTATATGAGGGATGAATTACTATATGGGGGATGAATTACTATATGGGGGATGAATTACTATATGGGGGATGTATTACTATGGGGGATGAATTACTATATGGGGGATGAATTACTATGGGGGATGAATTACTATATGAGGGATGAATTACTATGGGGGATGAATTACTATGGGGGATGAATTACTATATGGGGGATGTATTTTCAGTTTTAAAAATGTCGCTCTCAAAATAAATTTCAATCGTGGTTTTGGCGAGATTTGGCTCAGTTGAAAAAAAAGGTTGCCCACCACTGGTATAGGGGATATTGTTGACAAGGCAAACTAAAATGTGAAAATGACCTTGGGGTTCAGCAAAGTCTGAGGTGAAGTAGAAGTTAACCGAGTCTTTGATTGTTGTCATGACTCCATTTGTCTTTTTGTGATGAGAAGCTAGATACTTTGTAGATAAATTCTTCAGTTGGAAGATAGGCATCTTACAAGAGGCAAAATGAGTCTCTTGGATAAAGATGATATCTGCATGGAGAGCATGGATTTCCTTGGTTAGCGATGATCTTTTATAGGGAGAGTTCAGGCCTCTGGCATTGAGTGATACTATGTTAAGCATCATTTAGGTATATAGAGTTGCGGAGAGGTTGGTACTGATTGGACTGTGGAGGGAGATTAGGATTTCTTGTCATATGCGTGGAATGTAGTATTTCAACATATTAGATGAGCAGAAGGTATAATCTGGAATAGCAGGGGAAAGCAGTGTAGAGGATGAGGTCACTTATAGGCGGGTATTGCAAAGAAGATTGCCAGACGTTTAGCATCCAGATGTGGAGTATTGTCGACTTGTAGAAACAAACCGTAACAAAGGGGAAAAACATGTAAAAAAATCTTGCGAAAAATACAAGAATCATAGGTAGCCTGGGTGGTTACTGTCATATGGGGGCAGTATAGTAACCATGACAACAGTAAGTTGTCACTATAATGAGTTGAACTGAGGTTCATTAGAGGTAGGCCAAGGCCATACAGCAACATGTATAGGTTGATTTCAGTAGGGAGA
Source organism: Staurois parvus (assembly GCF_062004578.1). NCBI lineage: Eukaryota > Metazoa > Chordata > Amphibia > Anura > Ranidae > Staurois > Staurois parvus. The sequence continues at coordinate 127,305 of NW_028318308.1, read as the reverse complement.
CCGACTAATAATAGATCTGTAATTAGGTCCAGTCACCCTCCACTTGGTGAGGTTGGTGTGGGGTATGATGGCGGTCATCAGCAGGTAGAATATTCCATTCTTTAAGAAGCTCAATGCCATCCTCCAAATTCCTGATTGTAAAGGATTTGCTCAGGTTTTTTATAAGGAATTTGGTGGAAATTCCCCATTGATATCCTATACCAGTGGTCGGCAAGCCGCGGCTCACGAGCCACATGCGGCTCTTTACAAACTTCAATGCGGCTCTTCTGTGTGCCGGGTGCCCGCTCCCCTCCCTCCTCTCGGGCGGCCGCCCCCTCCCCTCCCCTCCCTCCCCTCCCTCCTCTTGGGCGGCTGCCCCCTCCCCTCCCTCCTCTCGGGCGGCCGCCCCAAAAGTCAGGACTCTGCAGCTGTCAGGATGTAGGCGGGGCAGCCAGGATGTAGGCGGGGCAGTGTGACGAACTCCTCTCCTCTCACAGTCCGCCCTGAAGACCAGAACGGCGCGGGAACACGGCGAGAGGAATGCGCGGAGCAAAGGTAAGTGAATTGACACAGGGGGGACTTACTATATGGGGGATGAAGTACTATAGGGGGAATGAATTACTATATGGGGGATGAATTACTATATGGGGGATGAATTACTATGGGGGATGAATTACTATATGGGGAATGAATTAATATGGGGAATGAATTACTATATGGGGGATGAATTACTATATGGGGGATGAATTACTATGGGGGATGAACTACTATATGGGGAATGAATTAATATGGGGAATGAATTACTATATGGGGGATGAATTACTATATGGGGGATGAATTACTATATGGGGATGAATTACTATAGGGGGGATGAATTACTATGGGGGATGAATTACTATGGGGGATGAATTACTATATGGGGGATGAATTACTATGGGGGATGAATTACTATATGGGGGATGAATTACTATGGGGGATGAATTACTATATGGGGGATGAATTACTATATAGGGGATGAATTACTCTATGGGGGATTAATTACTATGGGGGATGAATTACTATGGGGGATGAATTACTATATGGGGGATGAATTACTATATGGGGGATGAATTACTATATGGGGGATGAATTACTATGGGGGATGAATTACTATATGGGGGATGAATTACTATATAGGGGATGAATTACTCTATGGGGGATTAATTACTATGGGGGATGAATTACTATGGGGGATGAATTACTATATGGGGGATGAATTACTATATGGGGGATGAATTACTATGGGGGATGAATTACTATATGGGGGATGAATTACTATGGGGGATGAATTACTATATGGGGGATGAATTACTATGGGGGATAAATTACTATGGGGGATGAATTACTATATGGGAGATGTATTTTCAGTTTTAAAAATGTGGCTCTCAAAATAAATTTCAATTGTGGTTTTGGCGAGATTTGGCTCAGTTGAAAAAAAAGGTTGCCCACCACTGTCCTGTACCATTGTTTCGTAAGGCCTTGGTGGTAGAGATTCGTTTTTTTTTCCTGTTAAAGGATGTGGCCTTGGATAAGTCCACATATAGTTTGACACTTGTATGAGAAGTGGGAAAAGCTGACAGTTCCTTGCAGCTGCCATTAGCATTTCTTGATAAAAATGAACCCTCACCAGCACATCTCTGGGAACTGAAGCTGGCAAACATGAAGGTTTGTGAATTCTATGAGCTCTGTCAAGAGCTGCTTCTATTGCACTGAGTATATGTTGTAGGTGTTTGGTGTGGTCAGAGATCGCGTTTGATAATGGGGTTATCACATTAGTAATATCATTATGCAGGGTCGGCCTTAATGAGAGAAGCATATTTTTCATGGCCAATTCAGATACAGGTTGATCAGAAGCTGGGAACTCTTCAATGGCAGGTTGTAGTAGTATTGGAGTAGGGGTATAGGAGATATCTGAGGAGTGTGTAGTGGTATTTACAGGGCCTTCAATCCTGGGCCTAGATTTAGCAGGGCAGTGGGATGTAGGTGATAGTGGAAGAGAGGACTCCCCCGGATCACAATCATATAAGGGAACCAGGAGTCCGGGGTTCGGTCTGTATGTGGCCTGCTCAGCCGCAGGGATGATCGTCCGCTCTGCAAGGTGCCGACGCCTCTGGAGTCCCAGGCCGGGTAGAAGTCGGCGAGTCAATGAAGCAGCTGAAAGCCACAGGAGGGAGAGGAGGAGAAACAGCTTCCAGCTGCTTTGTTGAAAGCCATACAGGAGATCTTTGCTTGTCACCGCCACCACCGCCACCCCTCTCACACACCCCTGGCTCCAGCACTGCTTGTTGCCCCAACGCTGCATCAGTTTTCTTTCTGCCCCCCCCCCCACCGCTACTGTGTTCCCGTCACTGTGTTCTTTTCATTGCCCAGTCCCTCCCTCCATCCCTTTCTTCTACCCACCCCTTCCCTTCCCTTCCTTCCTTCCTTTCTTCCTTCCTCCCACATCTCCCTTCCTTCATTCCTTCAAAGGGGATAGGTTGGGGGGGGGGTAAAAATGCAGCTCAGCTGCAAGCTGAACCCCCCCAGAGAAAAAATATATCTACAGCCCTGATCTAGAGAATTACATTTTTGGCCATTCTTCTTTGCAGAATCGCTCAAGCTCTGTCATATTGGATGGAGGGCATCTGGGAACAGCAATTTTCAGGTCTGGCCACAGATTCTCCATTGGATTTCGGTCTGGACTGTGACTGGGCCATTCTAACACATGAAAATGCTTTGATCGGAACCATTCCAGTGTAGCTCTGGCTGGATGTTTCGGGTCGTTGTCCTACTGGAAGGGGAACCTCCACCCCGGTCTCAAGTCTTCTGCAGACTCTAACAGGTTTTCTTCTAAGATTGCCCTGTATTTGGCTCCATCCATCTTCCCATCAACTCTGACCAGCTTCCCTGTCCCTGCTGAAGAAAAGCATCCCCACCACATGATGCTGCCACCACCATGTTTCATGGTGGGGATGGTGTGTTCAGGGTGATGTGCAATATTATAGTTATTATAGTTTTCGCCACACATTGTGTTTTGCTTTTAGGCCGAAAACTTCAGTTTTGGTCTCCTCTGACCAGAGCACCTTTTTTCACATGTTGCTGTGTCCCCCACATGGCTTCTTGCAAACATGACTTCTTAGTTTAGCATGGCTTTCTGTTGACAATGGCTTTCTTGCCACTCTTCTATAAAGGCCAGATTTGTGGAGTGCACGATTGTTAGTTGCCTTGTGGACAGATTCTCCCACCTGAGCTGTGGATCTCTGCAGCTCCTCCAGAGTTCCCATGAGCCTCTTGGCTGCTTCTCTGATGAATGCTCTCCTTGCCCGGCATGTCAGTTTAGGTGGACGGCCATGTCTTGTTAGGTTTGGAGTTGTGTCATACTTTTTCCGTTTTCGGATGATGGATTGAACAGTGCCCCGTGAGATGATCAAAGCTTGGGATATTTTTTTCATAACCTAACCCTGCTTTAAACTTCTCCACAACTTTATCCCTGATCTGTCTGGTGTGTTCCTTGGCCTTCATGATGCTGTTTGTTCCCTAATGTTCTCTAACAAACCGCTGAGGGCTTCACAGAACAGCTGGATTTATAATGGGATTACATTGCACATACAGTAGGTGGACTCTCTTTACTAATTAGGTGGCTTTTGAAGGTAATTGGTTCCCCTAGATTTTAGTTAGGGGTATCAGAGTAAAGAACACAAATGCTGCCACACTTTTTACAGATTTATTCATCATAAATGTTGAAAACTCTTTCTCATTCTCCTTCCACTTCACAATTATGTGCCACTTTGTGTTGGTCTATCACATCCAATCCCAATAAAATAAATGTACGTATTTGGTTGTAACATGACAACGTGGGGAAAATTTCACAGGGGAGGAAGACTTTTTCAAGGCACTGTATGCAGCTATGCACACTGTCACAGTCCACCCCCTCCCCCCTTGCCTGCTGTCCCTCTGCTCCCTCTCCCTTTGATCAATCCCTCCCTCTCTCCCCCTTGCAGATTCCTACATCCTGCACAAGTCTACATCAAAGGCTGTGCAGAACAGCAGGAAACGCCCCCTGTGGTGCGGTTAGCAACCTCTCCTCAGGGAGGCCACCAGGGTGTCTCTGCATTCCCCCCTCATTGTCCCGGCAGGCACAGTGCAGCCCCGAGGCTTCCCATGCTCTGTGCCCGCCAGGGACAAAGGCCGCACTCCTTGAGCATGGCCCGTGTGAGGGGGCATGCCTCGTTGCCCCGGCAACCCGATGCTGGTCCAGCCATTGCCGGGGCAACCGGGAAGCATCCTGCTCTGGCTTAAGAAGGCCGGAGCAGGACCCATCCCGCTGTTCATCCCCCGCTTGGGACAGGCTGATGTGTGGGGTCTGAGCTGAGGCCAGACCCCACAGCCAAGACCCTGCCGAGTCCCTGCAAACCTGTTGGTCCCCTGCACGAGAGAGAGAGAACGGCTGTGTGGGGTCTGAGCTGAGGCCAGACCCCACAGCCCAGACCCCGCTGAGTGTCCACTGATCGCTGTGTCCCTGGGGAGCTGCCTCTGCCTGCTGTGTCCCTAGAAAGCTGAGTACGGTGAGGGTCCCTGTCTGCTGATCGCTGTGTCCCTGGGCAGCTGTCCCTGTCTGCTGATCGCTGTGTCCCTAAAAGGGTGAGCACCGTGAGGGTCCCTGTCTGCTGGTCGCTGTGTCCCTGGGGAGCTGCTCCTGCCTGCTGACCGCTGTGTCCCTAGAAGGGTGAGCACTGTGAGGGTCCCTGTCTGCTGATTGCTGTGTCCCTGGGAAGCTGCCCCCTGTCTGCTGACCGCTGTGTCCCTAGAAGTGTGAGCACTGTGAGGGTCCCTGTTGTTTGTCCCTTGTAACGCTGTGAGTCTCTGCTGGGAGGTCTGTGCTGACCAGACTCCCACAGCCAGACCACGCTGAGCACTCTGCTGATCCCTGGGGCTAGGGTTACCTGCCGTCACTGCTGCCTGCTGTGTGCACCCAGGAATACTCTGTCTGTTACCCGCTGTGTGCCAAGGAGTATCGTTACCTGTTACCCGCTGTGTACCAAGGAGTACCGCTACCTGCTGCCTGCTGTGTGCACCCAGGAATACTCGTCCTGTCACCCGCTGTGTGCCAAGGAGTACCGCTACCTCCTGCCTGCTGTGTGCACCCAGGAATACTCGTCCTGTCACCCGCTGTGTGCCAAGGAGTACCGCTACCTCCTGCCTGCTGTGTGCACCCAGGAATACTCGTCCTGTCACCCGCTGTGTGGCAAGGAGTATCGTTACCTGTTACCCGCTGTGTGCCAAGGAGTATCGTTACCTGTTACCCGCTGTGTGCCAAGGAGTACCGCTACCTCCTGCCTGCTGTGTGCACCCAGGAATACTTTGCCTGTTACCCGCTGTGTGCCAAGGAGTACCGCTACCTACTGCCTGCTGTGTGTGCCAGAGCTGACTCCTGCCTAAACTGTGAGTGCCTATACCCTCTGGTCTGAACCACCCCCGTGACTCTCCCTATTTGCCCTGCCTGGACTGGCCCCACTGAATACCCCTAATTCCCTGTCCTAGTGGCCCCATGGAACACTCATACCTTTGATGCCTGGATTGCCCCTGGAACCCCCCTCCCTATTACCTTTGCTGGAACTGCCTGCTTGGATTAATACCTGCTCGGGTCATTGCTACCTAGATTGCCCTATCGTGGGCCAGATTACAATTATTTTGGGCTCCTCCCCTCTCTTCCCCTTTTTGGGTACCTGGACGCTACCTTCCTACCCTGGTTGAGTGCCTTCCATAGTTCAATAAAGCTTTGTGTGTTTATCATCCTCCGTGTGTTCTGTCCTGCCTACGCCTCTGTCACACGCACTATATTAGTAATGGCAGTGATCAGTGACTTATAGTGGGACTGTGATAGCGTGGCGGACAATCTGGAGCTAACAGACCCTTGTTGAGAGTTACACTAACTGACACTGACATTAAAAGTGACACTAATACAGTGATTATACTGTACACTGTACTAATGGCACTGGCTGGGAAGGGGTTAGCTGTGTGCCTACAATGTGTAAAGTGTGGCATATGTGTTGCTTTTAGTAAGACATCTGGTTGTCTTTCCTCCCAGCTTTGCAGGGAGAAGAAACATCCAGGTCGCTTCTCTGTGTACAGAGTGCTGTTTGTTGACACAGCTGATCAGTAGGTCTTAGCCATCAATCATTGGCTGAAACCTGCTGACAAAATCCTGCTGTGTCCAACCACAGTACAGGTCAGGGGGGGGGTGCATGCATGCGCACCCCAAACCCAGAAGAAACCCAGTAACGTATTTTTACTCTGCTGAGCCTGCAGCTACCGTTCGGTCACACTGGATGTACAGTGGATGTACAGTGGATGTATAGTGGATGTACAGTTGATGTACAGTGGATGTACAGTGGATGTACAGTGGATGTACAGTGGATGTATAGTGGATGTACAGTTGATGTACAGTGGATGTACAGTGGATGTACAGTGGATCAACAGTGGATGTACAGTGGATGTACAGTGGATCAACAGTGGATGTACAGTGGATGTACAGTTGATGTACAGTGGATGTACAGTGCATATACAGTGGATGTACAGTGGATCAACAGTGGATGTACAGTGGATGTACAGTGGATCAACAGTGCATGTACAGTGGATGTACAGTGGATGTACAGTGGATCAACAGTGCATGTACAGTGGATGTACAGTGGATGTACAGTGGATCAACAGTGACTGAGCTGCAAGGAGATAAAGAAGATGTTCTCCTAAATTTGGCTCCAAAGGTGGAAATACGTCTTAAACCTTTTTGGATTGGCTGCTATTTCTGAGGGAGAGAGCAGGCAGATCTCATCAATAAATACAGATTTAGATGGAATCTTTGCATAGATGTCATATATCAAAGATATTCCTCACATCAAATACAGTTGCAAGAAAAAGTATGTGAACCCCTTGGGATTCCGTGGAGTTTTGCATGAATTGGGCATAAAATGTGCTCTGAACGTCATCTAAGTCACAACAATAGAAGAACACAGTCTGCTGAACATAATACTACACAAACATTAGATGTTGCCATGGTTTCATTGCACATAACATGTAAACATTCACAGTGCAGGGAGGAAAAAGTATGTGAACCTTTGGACTTAATAACAGGTTGAGCCTCCTTTGGCAGCAATAACCTCAACCAAACATTTCCTGTAGTTGCAGATCAGACCTGCACAATGATCTGGAGTCATTTTGGACCACTCCTCTTCACAAAACTGTTTCAGTGTAGCAATATTCTTGGGATGTCTGGTGTGAATCGCTCTCTTAAGGTCATGCCACAGCATTTCAATGGGGTTGAGGTTAGGACTCTGACTGGGCCACTCCAGAAGGCGTATTCTGTGCTGTTGCAGCCATTGTTTTGTTGAATGACTTGTATGCTTTGGGTCATTGTCCTGTTGCATCACCCATCCTCTGCGGAGCTTCAGTTGGCGGACAGATGGTCGTACGTTTTCCTGCAAAATGTCTTGATAAACTCTGGAATTCATTTTCCCATCAATGACAACAATCCGTCCAGGCCCTGAGGCAGCAAAGCAGCCCCAAACCATGATGCTCCCTCCGCCATGTTTCACAGTGGGGATGAGGTTTTGATGTCGGTGTGCTGGGCCTTTTTTTCTCCACACATAGTGTTGTGTGTTCTTCCCAAACAACTCAATCTTGGTGTCATCTGTCTGCAGTATATTCTGCCAGTAGTGCTGTGGAACATCCAGGTGCTCTTTTGCAAACTTCAAACGTGCTGCAATCTTCTTTTTGGACAGCAATGGCTTCCTCCGTGGTGTCCTCCCATGTACTCCATTCTTGTTTAATGTTTTCCTAATTGTAGATGTGTCAAAAAAAATGTTAGCATGTGCCAGAGATTTCTGTAGGTCTTTAGCTGACACTCTGGGATTCTTCTTTACCTCATGCAGCATTCTGCGCTGTGCTCTTGCAGTCATTTTTACAGGACGACAACGCCTAGGGAGAGTAGCAACAGTGCTAAACTTTCTCCATTTGTAGACAGTCTGTCTTACCGTGGACACATGAACATCAAGGCTCAAGGAGATACTTTTGTAACCCTTTCCAGCTTCATGCAAGTCAACAATTCTTGATCATAGGTCTTCTGAGAGCTCTTTTCTGCGAGGCATGGTTCACATCAGACAGTGCTTCTTGAAACCAGTAAACCCAAAACAGGTGTCAGCAACACATCCAATATCATCACACTGATTGGAGTCAAGGTTGGCTCGCTCCTGGCTCCAATTAGGTTTGAGAGAAGTCATTAAGCTAGGGCCTCACTTTTTCCTCCCTGCACTGTGAATGTTTACATGTTATGTGCAATTAAACCATGGCAACATCTAATGTTTGTGTAGTATTATGTTCAGCAGACTGTGTTCTTCTATTGTTGTGACTTAGATGATGTTCAGAGCACATTTTATGCCCAATTCATGCAAAACTCCACATAATCCCAAGGGGTTCACATACTTTTTCTTGCAACTGTATGTATATATATATATATTCCAGTATATACTGTAAATGTATAAACATTATAATTAAGTTTTTTCTTTTTTTTATTGGTAGATCACAGGATCCCTGTTATCAGCTGCATAATGGGCTTAGAGAGGTGGGGGTGGAGACTCCTTGTAATGATGGTGGGACGTGGTAAATGCAGCTGGAATGGAGCACAGGGGCCCAGTGCAGGGTAAGATGCAGAGACAGAAATACATTGTGATGAGCTGGGCAGAGGGGGGGGGGGGGGTGTCAGCAGGAGTGTCAAGGTCCTACCTTTTCCCTGAGGTTATGTTACTCCATGTGCTGGCGTCCATCTTGGATTCTGCTGTGCATGATGGGAATCCTTTTATGCCTTCAGGTCTCTGTGGTCCATCCCCCAGAGGGGTGTGGCTGATGACATATAAGCCTGTGGCCCGCACATGCTCTTTGCACTTGTGTCTTGTGTCTTTGTGTTGCTATTACTCTGTTCTGACTCTCGTGACTCTCCTGGTATCTGATTCGGCTTGTGACTCGACTATTCTTTGTATTCCCCTTTGATCTGACCCTCTGTTGCTGAACCCGGCTCGTGACCTGTGATTCTCGTCTGCTGTCCTGTACTGTTTTGTCCTGTTGGTGTTGACCCGGCTTGTCTGACTACTCTTTTGTCTCTTCCACCAGCTACACGCCATTGGCGGCGGCCATTACCGCAGCTAAGGTGTCTCGGGGGCCGCGACCTGGTTCCTGGCTGCGTCAAGTCCATCCCCACCATCAGGGGCCCTGGTGAAGGGCAGCCTGGGACTTAGACTCCGCGCCCTGAGGGACTTCAGTCTGTGGGTAGAGGTTGTTGTCAGCCAGTGCGATACATTGTTAGGCCTGCCTGTCCGTTCCTCGGCCCCTGCCCTGACAAGGAGGCAGAGGAAAGGAAGTACACTGATTTCTATAATGAAGAGCTGGGCAGAGGGGGGTGTCAGTAGGAGGCAGAGAGACAGCAGGAACCTGATGTTCATAGTGAAAGGCTTGGCGGGAAGGGGGGGGGGGTCAGCACAAGTTTGACCACTGGAATAAAGGAAAGTTGTGCTCCCAAGTACAATGCAAAGAAGAAAACTGCACCCCCCTTCCCCTGAGTGGTCAGTTTGAAATAGGAAAGCAAGGGAACTGGTGGGATCCCCAGATATTTCACATAATGGAAGTGATGCAAAGAGAACAGGATACTGTGTAATATAAGTACATTGTAACAAAGACACAAATCAGGAATGAAATGTCGGGGTAACAGGGGAGACCATTTGGAAGGCAATGAGTTGGGATATTTCCGCCATAATTATTAAATGAAAAGGTTTACAAAAGTATTTGTTTGTATGCATGTATTGTATGTATGCATTGCATGTATGTATGTATGTTTTTTTTATCTGAACAGAATCCCGCCCTTTATGAGGTGAGGATGTTGTGGATTCAGAGAGAAGGCATTTTTCCAGAAAGAATTACTAAGTGAATTATTTTCCCAGAGTAAACATGGCACACTATTGAGGCACAGAATCGTATCCTGTTTAATAGGAGGCAATTTGCGAGGCAGGGAGAAGGCATTTACCAGGCAGAAATATGAAATGAAAGTATGATATAAAAACTGAACAGATTTGCTGCCTGAAATGACATCTTTTTTAATCCCAGGAAATGTGAGAAGCACGGAGAAGTGGATTGTCAGCCAGAAGTAAGTAATGAGACCGGTTTATACCAAAGACACTCATTTCTAATGGTACTGATGTGCTATACTTAATCTCTTTTTTAATAGGAAGGAATATTCCTAACATCACCATGACAATAAAATGACACTTATTTATTTCAAGAGTATAAAAAGTAAATAAAATAAACTCTACACTCATGTAAATACCCAAGAAAAGCAGCACTCACAACATCGGAGTACAAGATGAACAAAATAGTAAATGAAATGAGGTCTTCTTTCATCTCTGTAATGCCTATACAGCAATGGTGACTAATAAACAATAGTGAATAATAAAACCATATATTTGACAAAATTGTTTGTTGCAAACTAATCAGCGCCCAATTATGAAACAGTCCAGTGTAGCAACTAATAGTCCATTCCTTATAATGTGATGTGAAAAAATCCACTTCAGTCAAATGACCTCTTCAGGGGTCCTGCACCACCAAGTGCACCGGCTTCTTACCAAAAGAAATGAGCTCTCAGTTATAGGAGGTCTTCAGTACATATGGTAGTACATGTCTCCGCCCCCCAGTATAATGCGAATGCACCATTCCAAAGGAAAGCACGCAATGGACCACAAATCCTGCCACAATGAAACCAGCATGTAGAGGGAAACACACAGGCTACCATGTGTAATACGGCCAGATAAACCCGCCATTTATTAGTAAAACAGGAACTACAATGGAATCTTAGGAAACAGACATAATAGCATTGCTGAATTTGCACTGGTGGGCATGATGACGTCACTGCTAGGCTCCACTCAATGAGTTTCATCACAAGTGGATGTTGTCAGGGGACGGAATCTCATAAAAAACTATTTTGCTGGGATGGGGGATTTTGGGGGGTAGACAATCTATGCTGGGAGAAGGAATCTGGGGGGGGGGGGGGAAGATTTGTGCTGGGCAAGTGATTTGGGCTATAAAGAGAAATTTGGGGTGGGGGACACATTTTGTGCTGGGTAGGAGGTTAGGTGGAGAGCTTTTCTGCTTGGAGGGTTTTGGGGGGCTTAAGGGATTTGTGCTGGTAGGAGAGCTTTGGGTGGAAAAATTGTGCTGGGATGAGGGATTCCATGAGGGAGAGGATTTGTGGTGCCAGGAGGATTGGTTGAAGGAAGAGGATTTGAGCTGAGGGGGGGGGGGGGGGTTTAGGGAAATTTGTGTTTGGGGAAGATTGTAGTGGGAAGAGGATTTGTGCTGGGAGGAGAGATTTGGGTGGGTAACAAAGATCGGTGCCTAAAGGGGGGATTTAGGGGGAACACGTTTTATGCTCGGTTGGGTAAGATAGATTTCTTGGAGGAGTTGATATGTGAGTGGATGAGGGATTTGAGTGACAGAAAAATATTTTTTTCTGGAAGGGGGGGTTGGTAGAGGAGTAAAATTGTGCTGGGAGGGAGTTTAGGGATGAGGCTATTTGTGCTGGGAGGGGATTTTTGAGAGATCTGATTTGTTCTTTGAGGGGAGATTTGGGGAAGAGGGGATTTGTGTTGAGAGGTGGGATTTTGGGAGAGGATGAATTTGTACTGATAGGTTGGATTTGGGGGGTTGCAGGAAGGGGAGATTTGTGCTGGGAGGAAATATTTAGGTGAGGGATAAAGATTTTTGCTGGAAGGGGGATTAGGCTTGGGGAGAGGATTTGTTTTGGAATTGGGATTTAGACAACGGATATAATTTGGGGCCGGGAGGGGAGATTTGTTTTTGAAGTAGAATAGGATTTGTGTTGGCAGGGAGGGATTTGGGAAGAAGGGGATTTATGTTTGAAGGGGGGGTTTGGGTGGGGAACAAGATCTGTGCTGACGGGGATTTGAGATCCCTAGGAGAGATATTTTTACTTGGAGGGGGAGAAGGAGTTCTCCTTGTAAATATATGTGTGATGAGTAGTATACATGTCTGTCATATTCTGGCTGATGGCTCAGCAATAAAGTATCAGTTCTGGGTCCCAGGAGACTCAGCATTTATGTAACGATGTCCCTGTATCCTCTCCCATTGGGAACACAATCTGTATACAACCCCTGGTGGCTGTGTCACATTTTTACTTCCCCAGTTATTTTACACCCCCAGGGGCGGACTGACAACTCATGGGGCCCCCGGGCAGTAGAGGATCATGGGGCCCCTGTGTCCTTGCCCAAGCTCAAAAAAGCCTATGAAAAAGGTATCAGGGGCATCTCATGGGGCCCCCTACTGACCCAGGCCCTCGGGCAGTGCCTGAGTTTCCAAATGGTCAGTCCGCCCCTGAACACCCCTGGATGCAGAGCATGCAATGAGAGGAATGGAAGGAGTCCTCACTTCCCCTGTGTCACCTGCTGGGGGCGCTCTGCTCGGGGCTTGTTACCATCCACCCTTCACCAGAGGGTGTCACTGAAGCTCCAACTCCCTTCGTCATTCTCCTCCTGCATTGCTTGTTTGCTGTGCATTGTTTTGTCACATTCCCCTCAGTAGCTGACCTTTCTTTCAGGGAGTGTCTGTCCTGTATAACCGGTCCTCTGTCTCCTGAAGGGTTCCCACCGACACCGAGAGACACAGAGGGTGAAAATTCCTTCAATATACAACACAATCACATCATCAAGTCGTGTTTTTTCTACCTTTCCATGTAACAGGCAGCAGTGTGCTCTCCTCTAGTCTGCGTCTCCTCTAAGCCCCTCCTACGTGTTTCACCTGGAAGGACTTTTACCAGTTATTGATGGAAATGGACACAAATTTCACTCCTCACACTGATATTTATAAAACGTTTCCCTTTGTAGGTAAATGATCAACCGTCACGTGTTTCCTCATCCCACCTGTCATGATCCAGCCAAGAGTGAGAAGGTCTGGATCATATTTCCATAAAGACTTCTAACATCACAGCACAGGTCGGTCAGGACGGAGCGAGTTCACAATATACAGGACATCTTACCACTACAGGATCAAAGGGAGGCCAAATGTCTCCTCCATCTACCTTCCCAGTGGGGGTGGACTGGACCCTGAGAGTGTTCTCACCAGATACCCGTCTATACGTCTGTATCCAATCTGCACAGTCTGGGTGTAATGTTCTCACCTGATCTCTGAGTATTCCAATCCTTGAAGATTCTGGAACGTGTAATAACTCATAACTCCCATCCTGTACACTGCACAGCTATAAAATGTTCTGCAAAAGCCTGGCTGTACGAGATGGAATATTAGACTCCAGATGGTCATAGTAGAATATGGGGGAGTTATTCATAATGGGGGTCTTCTTATGGTGGTACCAGGGGCGGACTGACAACTCATGGGGCCTCCGGGCAATAGAGGATCATGGGGCCCCCGTGTCCTCGCCCACACCCAAAAAAGCCTATGAAAAAGCCAATGAAAGGTACCAGGGGCATCTCATGGGGCCTCCTACTGACCCCAGGCCCTCGGGCAGTGCCCGAGTGCTCGAATGCTCAGTCCACCCCTGGGTGGTACTGATTGGTTGTGCTCGGTGTAAATCATCCAGGTTTGGTCTCAGGGAATAGCAGAACAACAGCCGAGACCATTCCTCTTACTTCCAGATTCATCATTTATAACGAGATACAGTTGTGTCTATTATCTGAGGGCGGGGACTGATGTGAATGTATAATAAATATGTAAAGCACTGCATAAATAGATGGTGCTATATAAGGACCTGTAATAAACATTTAACTGATTAATTAATGTATTAAATTAATATAACATATTTCTTTCCCATGGCGTAGACAAACTTACAATTACACCCCAAAACACATTCTGCTATACCTCTTGAGTATGAGGATACCCCATGTGTGAGATTTTTTCACAACCTAGATGCACAGTGAGGCCCATAATCCAAGGAGCACCTTCAGGCATTCTAGGAGTTTAAATTACATATCTAATTTCCTGACTACCTGCAACATTTTTGGAGGCCCTGTAGCACCGGGACATTGGAATTACCCACAAAATGCCCACATTTTGGAAAGGCATAGTGAATCTTTGGAAAATGTCATTTGTCATTTTTTTGCCACACATTTTTTGGAAAATGTGCAAAGAAAATGAATAATGTGTTTTTTACACAAAATCGGCAATCTAATAAGATATTTCTTAAACACAGAATGGGTATACTTAGAATTGCACCCCAAAACACATTCTGCTATTCCTCCTGAGTATAGGGATACCATGTATGTGAGAATGTTTTGTAGTCTAGCTGCATAGAGAAGCCCAAAAACCAAGGAGCACCTACAGGCCTTCAAGGGGCAAACAGACATCTAAATGAAGTGGATTCAGAACCCCCCCTGCAAGCCATTGTATACTGACAATGGGGACTCTGTACTGTCAGTATACACTGATCAGTGCTGCAGCTGATTGGCTGCAGGCCACTGATGGAACAAGGCTTTCCTTCCGTCTAATGTTTAGCTGATGGCTAACAGGGAGGGTGACACAGAGATGAAAATTCAGCCGCTGCTGGCGAAACTAAATTTCAGTCTGTGTGTAGCCAGTTTTTCCTTCTTTGCTTCAGCAGGCTCCCTCCAGTGCTGTGACTGCTTCCCCACAGCTTCTGTGTGCGATATGACTGGCTACGCTCACACTAGCGCCTCCTCATTGTACCGCACAGGGTTCACGTATGGGGTGTCATGATGCTGAGGTTTTAGGTGGAGGAATAGAGCTGGCTGGAGCTGGCTGGGGCATAGAACCATGGAAGTGAAAGAGGCAAAGAGGCTATTCCCCCCCCCCCCCCCGGCACTACAAGGGTCAACTTAACTGCTTTCCTGGAGTTGGGCTGTATTAGGGCAAAACATCACTTGCTGTTTATGCTGAAATTCTGGAATATGTTTGGCGGGGGCGGGACAAGGGGTGGGCAGGAGGGGCGACTGCCCTGGGCAAAGTAGTTTAATGCAGAGTTGGGGGATGGGCATTGTTGTATTTAGGTTTTGTGCTGCCCTAGGCAACACAAAAATCTTCTGCCCCCATGAACACTGACCAACACCAGCCCCCCCCCCCTTCCCCCTCTGTGGAGAGAGCCTGACATTGACCAACAACACCCCTGTCCCCCACCTGGGAGAGCCTTCCAATACCCCTCCCAACCCCAGCGATAGAGAGAAAGATACTCATCTTCATCTCCGGACACCCCCAGGAATGAGAGTCGGGCTCTACATACACCATCAAGCAGCCCGCAGATTCTCTCGGATCCCACCTGGTTCCCATAGAGCACGTATCCCTTCTTTCATTCCTTCTTCTGGGGGGAGTTCTGCCCCCCTGAAAAATGCCGCCCTAGGCAAGTGCCTTGTTTGCCTTGTAGTAAATATACCCCTGGGGATGTGTAGCCCCTAAGCGGTTACCCTAATCTCCCACATCATGACCTGGGGGGAGGGGCAGTATAGCATCTTTGCCCTGGGCACTGGATGACCTTGTCCCGGCACTGATGGGAGGAATTAGTGGGACTTTTCACCCTCCTATCCTCACTCCACCTCTCTCATCCTCTCTCTTTCTTTCACCCCACTCCTCACCCTTTCTCTCTCACCCCCTCTTTTTCACCCCCCCACTTTAACCCCTCACTCTCTCATCCCCTCTCTTTTTCACTCCTTCTCTCTCTCTCACCCCCCTCACATCCCACCTCCTCTCTCTCACCCCTTCTATTTCACCCCTCTATCCCCCTCTCTCACCTCCTTGCTATCTCACCTTCCACCCCCACCCTCTCTCTCTCCCTCCCCTTTCACCTCCTCTCATTTCTCCTTTTCTCTCTCTCCTCCTCTCACTCTTCACCCTCTCCCCCCACACCCTCTCTCTCTCTCCTCCCCAGCCCCCCTTCTCTTACTCCCTTTGTTTCACCCCCACTCCCACACACCCCTCCCTCTCAAACCCCTTTTCTTCTCCTCTTTCCCCATCTCTCCCACCCCTCTCTCACCCCCTTCTCTCATTTCTCCCTTTCTCTCTCTCCTCCTCTCCCTCTTCACCCTCCCCCCCACACCCTTTATTGCTCTTATCCCTCTTTTTCTCACCCCCTTCTCTCACCTCCCCTTTCTCTCATGCCCCCCTCTCTTTCACCCCCCCTTTTTTTCACTTCCCCCTTTTTCACCACTTTCTCTCATACCCCCCACTTTATCTCTCCCCCTCTCTCGCCCCCCTTCTCCCCTCTCCTCTCTCTCACCCCCCTTCTCTCTCTCCCTCTGCCCCCCCTCAACCTCTCTCTCTCCCCTCCTTCTCTCCCCTTCGTCCTTCTTACCCCTACTTGCTCATCCCCCATCTTTCTCTCTACCTTCTATTCCTGTCTCTCCTCCCCCCTCCCCCATCTCTATCCTCCCACCCCCTCTTACCCTCTTAGTTTCTAATAGGAGTCTCTGTCACATTTTAGCTTCTCAGTAAATAAATGTTCTCTGTCCTTAGACTTTCCAACATTTTCTCAGTGTTAAAAAAAAAAAAAAAATTTGTGGGGTTGGCAGCGCTGTCAGGAGGAGCTGAGTGGGAGCCGAATGGCCCACAAGGCAATCCAACTCTCAGTCATGGAGAATCTTTCCTGTACTATGTAACCAGCAGGCGTTACCTACAGCCCTCAAAAAACACACCCAAGTGTTGCCTTCTCTCCCCATCATTGGGGCCTAAATTATGATCCTGGACACAGGCCCACTGCTTTCATAAAATGCTCCTTGTTGCGTCACAAAGATGGCTGCCACGTAGTGGCCATATTTAACCTCTTGCCTACCGGGGACTTCTACCCCCTTCCTGCCTACCGGGCACTTCTACCCCCTTCCTGCCTACAGGACACTTCTACCCCCTTCCTGCCTACCGGGCACTTCTACCCCCTTCCTGCCTACCGAGGACTTCTACCCCCTTCCTGCCTACCAGACACTTCTACCCCCTTCCTGCCTACAGGGCACTTCTACCCCCTTCCTGCCTACAGGACACTTCTACCCCCTTCCTGCCTACCAGACACTTCTACCCCCTTCCTGCCTACAGGGCACTTCTACCCCCTTCCTGCCTACCGGGCACTTCTACCCCCTTCCTGCCTACCAGACACTTCTACCCCTTCCTGCCTACCGGGCACTTCTACCCCCTTCCTGCCTACCGGGCACTTCTACCCCCTTCCTGCCTACAGGACACTTCTACCCCCTTCCTGCCTACAGGACACTTCTACCCCCTTCCTTCCTACCGGGGACTTCTACCCCCTTCCTGCCCACAGGGCACTTCTACCCCCTTCCTGCCTACAGGGCACTTCTACCCCCTTCCTGGCTACCAGACACTTCTACCCCTTCCTGCCTACCGGGCACTTCTACCCCCTTCCTGCCTACCGGGCACTTCTACCCCCTTCCTGCCTACAGGACACTTCTACCCCCTTCCTGCCTACAGGACACTTCTACCCCCTTCCTGCCTACAGGACACTTCTACCCCCTTCCTTCCTACCGAGGACTTCTACCCCCTTCCTGCCTACAGGACACTTCTACCCCCTTCCTGCCTACAGGGCACTTCTACCCCCTTCCTTCCTACCGGGGACTTCTACCCCCTTCCTGCCCAGGCCAATTTTCAGCTTTCAGCACTGTCACACTTTGAATGAAAATTGCGCAGTCATGCATCACTGTACCCATAAGACATTTTTATCATTTTTTTCACACAAATAGAGCTTTCTTTTGGTGGTATTTAATCATTGCTGGGTGTGATGCGGCTGCACTGATAGGCAGCACTGCTGGGCACTGATAGGCAGCACAGATGGGCACTGACAAGGTGGCACGGATGAGCTGGCACTGATGATGCTGCACTGATAGGCAGCACTGATGGGCATCACTGATGGTCACTGATGGGTGGCACTGCTGGGCAGCACTGATAGGTGGCACTGCTGGGCAGCACTAATGGGTGGCACTGCTGGGCACAGGTGAGTGGCACTGCAGGGCACTGCTGGGTGGCACTGATGGGCACAGATGGGCAGCACTGATGGGCACTGATCATGATGGTCAGTGCCCTGATGATCAGTGCCGTTCACTCCTGTGACAATTGCTGGGTATCCTCAGTACTTTCCTGATGCTGTGACAGCGTGAGGAAAGTGCAGCCGGGAACCCACAACTGTATTTACCCGGTGATCTGTTCTGTCATTGGACACAGCTGATCATGTAGTAAAAGACCACTGTGATTGGTCATTTACTGTATCATGTGATCAGCTGCATCATTAGGACACAGCGATCACCAGCAGCGCCAGAACTAGACAACTGTGCTGTAGCTGTCTTTGGGCTATAGCGTGGTCGGGAACTAGTTAAACCTGGAAGTGACCAGCAGCTTCTAAAGAGGTCAGGAACTTCCATACAGACTATGTTGGGGTAGATATATAAATGCCCCCTCCTTTCAGCTGAGCTGCAATAACCGAATGATCAGGTCCACGGAGGATCCTGGAGGCATGGTTGGGAACACGTCAGGCACCTGACAGGTCATGAGATGTCATGCATGCCACCTTTGTGTTCGCTGGCTTCCCAGCAATGCCAGGGGGAATCTCCATGAGCCTGAGCTGCAGACATGACTTGGGCATTGGTTTGCTGATGGGCACTTCTGTGCAGCTGTGCTGCAATATGTGGAGGATGGCGGCCATGGACACCTGTAATGTGGGCAGTGCAATGTGTAGGTGGGGCTTTGTGTGGGTGTGGTTTGAGTGTGGGCGGGGACACAGGGACCCTATGATCTCTTATTGCACGGGGGCCCCATGAATTATCAGTCCTCCCCCATTCCTAAAATATTCCGGAATTTCACTTTCACTATAGCGGAGAGGTGCCGGGCAGGATTCCAGCTGAGCTGTGTGCAGTGTGGGAGGCAGAAGAGTCGGGACGGACATGTGAACAATGCAGTCTGCCATCCATCTTCTGACTTCATCCTTCTGACTTCATCCTTCTGACTTCATCCTTCTGCCGTGGGGAGAGCTCCGGTGATTGGACACAGGGATTGGGGGTGTCATCTAATGTTGTCATGATGGCTCCGCCCACTCTGCTGGGAGGCTTCAGTGGCAAAAGAGGTCAGGCATGGAATGGGGGATAGATTCTTCTGCAGCCAGGAGCCCCTCCCACACTGCGCCCAGGGCAGCTGCCCCTCCCCCCTTACCCCTCACTCACTGACACCCCAAAATTCCCACACTGATTCATGAACACAGACACCTGCACCCCTCACTCACTGACACCCCAAAATTCCCACACTGATTCATGAACACAGACACCTGCACCCCTCATTCACTAACACCCCAAAATTCCCACACTGACTCATGAACACAGACACCTGCACCCCTCATTCACGGACACCCCAAAATTCCCACACTGACTCATGAACACAGACACCTGCACCCCTCATTCACTGACACCCCAAAATTCCCACACTGACTCATGAACACAGACACCTGCACAACTGATTCACTAACACCCCAAAATTACCTTACTAATCCATCAACACAGAAACCTGCACCCCACATTCACTGACACCCCAAAATTCCCACACTGATTCATGAATCCAGACACCTGCACCTCTCACTCACTGAAATCCTCACACTGTTCCTCCAGCACAGACAAATCACACCCAACCTCACTGACACCCAACCCCCATCCCCCCCGCACCACCACAGATTGACATTCACATGTACAATAGAGGAAACTCTTTATTTTCGGATTCCTCATCCATCACCAGGACACATCTAGTGATTATAAGATACAACACCCCAATGATACATTCTATTAGGATCTATGAGGAAAGTCACCCAATAGAATTCGATGGCTGATCCCTTCTATGGGGACACATTATATTGGGGTACATTCCAGGTCTATTCATCAGACATTATTACAGTCACATCATTATATTGGGGATAAATACCATTTTTTTGGTCACTAGTAAATCTCGGTATCCAGTACCCCTCTATCTGTACTCCCCATACTGGGTCCCCTCGGCAGCCACGCCCCTAATATGACATCACAGCTCGAAAACAGACAATAAGTCGTGTTACTCTCTGCACTCTGTCTCAGGTCCGGAACGCTATACAATTCTTCACCGTCCCATCTCACCATACACAGCGCTCATGTAGTGGGAGGAGCCACATTAAATAATGCCCCACCCCCTCTGTAGGTGACATAAGAGCTGTAGACACACCCACTTATACCTTCCTTTCTTGTTGCTCCATCAAGACCCTCCATAGGCCCCCACTCTCTGTGATCTTCTCCCAACATACAGTGTTCAGGCCTGAGCAGCCAATCAGCAGGATTCCATATGGTCACATGATGGAGGGGTGACATCATCAATCCTGAGATAACCCGACATGGGTTAGGACTCGGACAGAGGAACGGAGTGATGGCGGAGCGATGAGAGTGGATAGAAGTGGGTCGGGGGACGATTACTACCTTGAATTAGCCAATGACAGGAACTCTTTAAAGTCATTTGGGCCCCAAAACAACCTGATACTTATAGGGTCCTTACATAATGGGACATACTTGGGGCCCCCAGGTAGTGCTGAGACAAGGCAAAAAATCAAACATGTGCTCCCCATGATCTGTGAGCTACCTGAGCACCATAGGGTGCAGGCCCTGCCCTTTTCTGTGCTCCGCCTCCTGCTGAACCACCCAAGGTGACCATCTCCTAACCAAACCTTTTGCTTTGCCCCACCCCCAGACCGTACAATATATGTGGGGACCCCCAATGTTATATTACCCAGATACCTGGCAATGGGACCAATTTGTTGGCCCCAGACAATCTCACATAATTTGGGGCCCCCAACCATGTGAAAGATTTGGCCCCTGGCTTCCCTCAGATTCTTCCAGAAAGAGAAAGTGACAGATTAACCCCATGCTCTCCTCTCTCCCATCTGATTGGGGGCAGCAGTGCAGAGTGTGAGAGCCTGAGCAACCAATCAGAGGGGGGAGTGCAGGCAGCACTGTGATGTCTATTACTGATCAGCATGTTCCCCGCTCTCACCCTCTTCATCTTCCCATCTATTCTACATATTAGCAGCCTGATGTATGACGGCTCTCTGTAGAATATCGTCTTCTCTGGTGGGGAAGATGAGGAGGGTGAGAGCGGAGAACACGCTGCACAGCAACATCCATCTCAGTGCTGCTTCCACTGACACCGACACCCACACTGCTCCAATTCTAGGAAGGAGATGTTCTATTACAGTCCATGCCAAGACAAAGACTTGATTTCTAGTTGTGGATGGTGTGGGGAAGGAGGAGAACCCCGGCTGGCTTTTCCTACTATAGGGGGCTCTGGGACAAGGAGTGAGGGCCAATCTGTACCAGGGACACAGACATAGAAAGATCTGACAGGGGCCCCAAACCTTCCCCTTCTTTACTCCACTAAACATAGGATTCTTATTTCACTCTGTGTTTCTGTTGAAGAGTTCCCCTCATTTCCTGTCTAGGAAAATGTCACCGGGACAGGAAGTGAGGAGAAATCTCTCTAACGGAGCCCCAGATAGGAAACACCTGACCGGGGATCTAATCCTGACCCACTCGGCCTACAAACTAAGTCTTCAGTCCCATTGGATCCCACTTTGTAATCTGGAAACGTCACTTGAAGTCACTCGATTCCAAAGTGGGATGTCAGTGCGACTTCAGGTGCGACTTGCAGGACATCTGTGTGACTTTATATACAAGTCTATGCAAGTCGCAGCTGAACTTGGAAAAAGTACAGCAGGAAGAACTTTCATAATCGGTGCGACTCGGATGGAGGGGGATTTGTACCGGTATGACCGCTTCCATTGTGGACAATAGAGTGCGACTTGTCATGTGATGAGAAACTATCAACTCACATGACGAGTCGCACCGCTGTGACCGGGGACTAAGAAACACAGTCTGGGCTCTCTGGTACATCAGATTATTTCTTTCAGTAGTAAATCTGTAGAAGACGTCTTCATATATTTCCTCTCAGATTGTTACATTTATTTCCATCTCTTTGTAGTATAAATTGTATGAAGGAGGGGGAGGGGCAGAGAGGAGGGGGAGGGGCAGAGAGGACAGGTGACCCCATCCTATCCCATCACATTGACCGCATCCCACCCTCTATGTCTGATCATGGTGCCACCCCATACAGAGGAAACACATGGGGGGAGGACAATAGAGTAAGAGGTAAGAGGAGGGGAGGGGCAGAGGGGAGAGGTGACCACATCCTATCCCATCCCAGTGACCATCCCAGTGACCGCATCCCACCCTCTATGTCTGATCATGGTGCCACCCCACACAGAGGGACCGCATGGGGGGAGGACAATAGAGTAAGAGGTAAGAGGAGGGGAGGGGCAGAGGGGAGAGGTGACCACATCCTATCCCATCCCAGTGACCATCCCAGTGACCACACCCCACCCTCTATGTCTGATCATGGTGCCACCCCATACAGAGGGACCACATGGGAGGAGGGGCAAGAGGAGATGATTTATATAAAATTTATATTGTGTAAGATTATTATGGGATGGATGGATAGATCGATCACATCATCATCATCACTGACCATTAGGACGAATGTTATTGTGACTCCAGTAATTGGACAGAAATTCCACCCAATCACAGAGATTGAAAGCCCCGCCCACCTCTATATACTATTGGATGAATAAGAAATGAATTCCAATTCTACGTCTGACATCACCAGAGTGTGGGCGGAGTTCTCACATCTCCCCCCTCCCCCCACATATCTTTATACAACCTCCCCCTACATGTACCCCACCATGGAGGGGCTCAGTGAAGGTGGTGGTGAAGGTGTGGAGGTGTCGGATCGGGTCACACAGATCATAGAAGGAGATCCGCCCGGCCTCATAATCCAGATATATCCTGACCCTGTTACTGGAGGGATTGGTGGGTAATGGGATCCGATGTCTGTCATGTATCACCGAATACTCATGATCATCATCATCCCTGTCCAAACCCCAGGACTTGTTATTCCTTCCAATCAATGACTCCACTCCTCCTCTCCTGTCTATACTGGGGTAACACATCCCGACTACCCAGCTCTCTGACCCCCCGACATCCACATCCCAGTAATGTCTCCCTGAGGAGAAGCTCTGACTGCTCATCACCTGAGGATTATACTGGAATCTCTTTGGTGTTTCTAGATGATTCTGGTCTATATCTGTCCCGGACACAGTTTTCCCGCCATCTGATATCTCTAGATAATTACTAGCTGTGTTTCCATCCAGTAATATGTCTGCAGCCCCCTGTATATAGAAGGATACATTTACCTCTCTTATTATATCAGATAAACCTGTGTGTAAGACCCCCACCACATCCAGCCCCCCTCCATCATGGAGGAGTTCCTCATGTCTCTCTCTGTCCTCATCATCTCCATCCTCAGTATCACACAAGTCACCAGTGTCTGATTCCTGTAGGACAGTCAGTGGATCCGTCATGTTACACATCTCCTCAATGTCACGCATCTTCCTGGACAGCTCCTCCTTCTTTATTTCCAGATCCCGGATGAAGATGGAGACCCGCTCTGTCCTCCCGGAGATGTCCCTCAGGACTCTCTTCTCCAGGTCTTCCAGACGTCTCCTGAGGTCTATAAACAGGGCAATGACTCTCTCGGTGTCACCAGCTTCTTCTTCTTCTACTTTCCTCCTGTGTTCCTGCAGACTCTGGACTCTTTCCTCCATCTCCTCTCTCTTTGTCAGAAGTTTCTGCAGAACATTCCTCAGTGTCTCCTTCTTCTTCTCAGAATCCCCATCCAGTGACACCATCTTATGTCCTGTGTGTTCTCCAATCATACAACAAGAAATACAGATACAGGTCTCATCCTCAGTGCAGTAATACTCCAGGATCTTCTTATGGACGGAGCATTTCCTGCTCTCCATGGACAAGGTGGGGTCACATAAGATGTGTTCTGGGGACTTTTTGTGGACTTTCAGGTGTTTATCACACAGAGAAACCTCACAGTGTAGACAGGATCTAACAGCAGGTACAGGAGAGTCCACACAGTGAGTACAGAAGACCCCGGAGTCCTCCTGACCTGGCTGAGCAGACAGGAAATTCTCTGCTATGTTACATAGTTTCATGTTCTTCTGCAGTGGAGGACGACCCGGAAACTTCTCTCTGCATTCAGGACAGGAATATCCTCCAGACCCCTCCTGTGTATCCAGCACACGACCAATACAGACCCGGCAGAAGTTGTGTCCACATTTCAGGGTCACAGGATCGGTATAAATGTTCAGACAGACGGAACATTCCAGCTCAGCTCTCAGAGCAGAAGACGCCATCGCTGACAGCAGAAGAGAATGAAACTGAAAGTCTCTGACAATGGAGAGGAATGCAGTGGGGGAGGGGTGACACCCTCCTACACAGGGTGAGGCTGGGCTGGGTGAGTATTATAGGACACAGAGATCAGAGTACAGAAGGAGGAGTTTGTTTGTTTCTGCCGTAGTAAGAATTATTATTATTATTATTATACAGTATTTATAAAGCGCCAATAGTTGGCTCAGCGCTGTACATTACAGAGGGGGACAGAACATGTGACAGAACAATACCAATACAATGTGATACATGAGGGGATCGAGGGCCCTGATCCTTGGAGCTTACAATCTAGGATAATCACACCTCCCAACATTAGAAGACAGAGAACGAGGGAAAGACGGATGTGAGGGAGAAGGAGGAGGACTAAGTGCATTGAGATGGGAAGTGGAGGTGACCAGGCCAGGACTAGCCATAGGGCACACCGGGCATTTGCGCAGTAAGCTGGGGCCACTGGTCAGCATGCAGAGTGGCAGCGGGGTGCCGAGTGCTGGAAGTGATCTCTGCCCTCCTGCACCCAGCAGAAGAAACCACACTCTACTGTCACTCAGGGCCAACGGGGGAAGGGGAGCTCCGGCCTTCTGCTCTTCAGTGTGACATCTAAATTAGTGGCAGTTTTTATTATCCCCTTTATGTTACATTAGTGGCAGTGTTTATTACCCCTTTATGTTACATTAGTGGCAGTGTTTATTACCCCTTTATGTTACATTAGTGGCAGTGTTTATTACCCCTTTATGTTACATTAGTGGCAGTGTTTATTATCCCCTTTATGTTGCATTAGTGGCAGTGTTTATTATCCCCTTTATGTTACATTAGTGGCAGTGTTTATTATCCCCTTTATGTTACATTAGTGGCAGTGTTTATTACCCCTTTATGTTACATTAGTGGCAGTGTTTATTACCCCCTTTATGTTACATTAGTGGCAGTGTTTATTATCCCCTTTATGTTACATTAGTGGCAGTGTTTATTACCCCTTTATGTTACATTAGTGGCAGTGTTTATTACCCCTTTATGTTACATTAGTGGCAGTGTTTATTATCCCCTTTATGTTGCATTAGTGGCAGTGTTTATTATCCCCTTTATGTTACATTAGTGGCAGTGTTTATTACCCCTTTATGTTACATTAGTGGCAGTGTTTATTACCCCTTTATGTTACATTAGTATCAGTGTTTATTATCCCCTTTATGTTACATTAGTGGCAGTGTTTATTATCCCCTTTATCCTGCATTAGTGGCAGTGTTTATTATCCCCTTTATATTACATTAGTGGCAGTGTTTATTACCCCCTTTATGCTGCATTAGTGGCAGTGTTTATTATCCTCTTTATGTTACATTAGTGGCAGTGTTTATTATCCCCTTTATCCTGCATTAGTGGCAGTGTTTATTATCCCCTTTATGTTACATTAGTGGCAGTGTTTATTATCCCCTTTATCCTGCATTAGTGGCAGTGTTTATTATCCCCTTTATGTTACATTAGTGGCAGTGTTTATTATCCCCTTTATGTTACATTAGTGGCAGTGTTTATTATCCCCTTTATGTTACATTAGTGGCAGTGTTTATTATCCCCTTTATGTTACATTAGTGGCAGTGTTTATTATCCCCTTTATGTTACATTAGTGGCAGTAACGGTCGGGGTCTAATGCTACGTGTGGTTAGGGGTGCCAGGGAGTCTAAGGCAGCTGACAGCGAGTCGTTATACGCAGTAGTGGCCAGGTCAGGGCATGACAGTGGAAGGATACTGTCGTACAGACGGTCAGCTGCAGAGTGGAGAGGGGCCGGGTTCAGGTTGCGGAGGTTATGGCTGGTGATGGTTTGATGTTTGGGGGGATAGGTGTAAGAGGACGGGGAGACGGAGAAGGTAATGAGGTTGTGGTCAGAGAGAGGAAAAGGTGTGTTAGTGAGGTTGTGGAGGGTGCGGAGATGGGAGAAAATGAGGTCTAGGGTGTTCCCGTCGATGTGGGTGGAGGACTGTGTGCACTGTGTGAGTGCGAAAGAAGAGGTTAAGTGGAGGAGTTGGGATGTAGCCGGGTTGTTGACATTGAGGGGGATATTGAAGTCTCCAAGGATGATGGTGGGTAGCTCAGAGGAGAGGAAGAAGGGCAGCCAAGCGGAAAAGTCATCAAGGAAGCAGGATACGGGTCCAGGGGGCCGATAAATCACTGCAATCCTCATGGGGGCGGGGGAGAAGAGTCAGATGCAGTGGGCCTCGAAGGAGGAGAAGGATAGAGAGGGGGGGTTTGGGTGGACCTGGAAGTTGCTCAGCGGTGACAGGAGCATGCTGACCCCACCACCTCTGCGACCGCTTGGTCTGGGTGAATGGGACCAGACGAGACCTCCATAGGAGAGTGTTGCAGGGGACGTGGAGTCAGTGGCTTGGATCCAGGTTTCAGTGACCGCTAGGAGGTTGAGGGAGCGGGAGATAAAGAGAACATGGATGGCGGTGAGCTTGTTGCACACTGAACAGGCATTCAGGAGTGGGGGGTGGGTGCGGAGAGGAGGGGGACAGGTATAAGGTTGAGGGGGTTGCGGCGGTTTGTGTGAGTAGGAGGGTGCCAAGTGGGTGAGTGAGGTGGTGAGGGGCCAGGTTTTGGGGAGATATCCCGGCATTGAGGAGGAGAAGGAGGGTGAGAAAGGTGGCATGAGAGTGGGATGTGCAGGACCGTGTGGGTCTGTTAGTGGTGGCTGTAGCAAACTTGATCATCAGAGTTGGACGCGGAGTTCCCCTTCTCCTTTTTCTTTTCTTTTTATTTGAGGTATTCCTCGATCATTCACTCCCTACCCCCTCCGTTCCTGAGTGACAGATGGTGGGGGGTCAACACAGGTGAAGGCATCCCTAGTTTGGTGCCGAGCAGTCTGCGAAAGTGTAACCTTTCTCACCCATCATAAAACAGATAAGACCTTCTCCCCGGACTTGAAAGAAGTTGGAACCTCATAAAACTGACCAGCAGTTAATTGAACATTCCTCAGGTCAGCTGTCACCTATGTTTCATATCATGGAGTATGAAGCTGTTAGTTTTAATTGAGAGCCCACTGACATCCTGCCCAAAATATTGTATTGGGCAGACTCAGAGCCACCCCCCCCCCCCCTGCAGGGGAATTTTAAAAAGGACAGGCTGGAGGTAAGCTAAGAAGAAAAGCACATCTCCTGAGTTTAACATGGTAACAGAGGAGATCAAAGACCCTTCCTGCTCTGCACTTGGATCTGCTTACAAACCAAGACATATTGGCAAGTAACTTAACCCTGTAACTTCCTTCCTATTATCTCTTTGCTGTACCTTTATATGCATATATATATTGTGGGAACTCGCTTCAAAGTGGTAGAGCTTTTCATTTAAATCACACAGCGACTCGCTTCTTTAAGGACCTTTTTGCCCAATTTTATTTAAACAAATGTCTCATAACATAAAGCTTCCCACGCAGGGGTATCCACCATCAAACAAAACAATGATTCAGCCTCCTGGCTTATACTCAGCTTGATGTCTGTCTCCCGCAGACTTCTTCAAGAATTATGGCTCTTGCACACCGCTGGCCTCTAGCACACAGCTAGTCTCTAGCAGCCCCTTGCTGCTTTTGGCTTCCACCTCTCCTAGGTGGAGCCCTCCTGACTCCTATCTGCCGGGGTGGAGCCTAGAACTCTGGTCCTGACTCTCTCTAAAGGCCCGCACACACCTGTGCAATCAGTCTCCTGGCCTATTCCAACACCTGGTCCCAGGATTGGAGATTTCATCCCTCCCTTCGAAATCTCCAGGCTCCAGCTCCCAAAATGGACCTTATAAACAAAGGAGGAAAGTGAAAAGCCACTTTCCTCCATATCAAACCTTTACCCTGGAGCCCCTCAACCTGCCTTGTTGAGAATCCAGGGTGACAGATCGCCACACTGTCACAATATATATAGCTACATTTTCTTTGTAAATATTTTATTGCACCTGTTTGACTCTTTTAGTAATAAATCTTTCTTTCTGAAAGTGTTAAACTGTTTCTAAGCGCTTACTTGCAATTCACGAATTCCTGCCTTTGAAGAGAGGCTACTGTGTTTGTTTAATCCTCTGCCCAATCAGTGACCGTATTGGACAGGTGACTTTTCAATCATTATAGTGTATATTTGATAACGGGAGTTTCCCAGTCTCCGACAAAAGTGGTGGTGGCAGTAGAGGGTTAGTTGTGTAATTAACCCGACCCAGTAACAAGCACATTCAGGCTGCAGGCACCAATTGTAGCCCATTAGCTGGACAATCGCTGTGCAGGGTGCAGCTGGGTGGGGCCTTGTTACGCGCGTCACACCGTGGTTTTAGATCGGCCGGCCCTTCGGTCACGAGTTGGTGAGAAGGTCTGGAGTCTGACGCCGCGGGCGTGACATATTACTGTTAGTCGCGGTCGTGCGATTGTCACATGTTGGTGGCGGCGACCATGCCATAGTGACAGTGGCGTGTTGGTCGGTGGGAGAGTGGAGTATCAGGAGGAGGTGGTGAGAACCGTAGTGGGGAGAAGGAAGTAGTAAGGGTCCGATGTACAGTTTTTTAGGGGGGGGTAGGGGGGTAGAGGGAGGAGATTTTGTGAATGGAGGAGAGGAGTACGAGGAGGAGGAGTACAGGTGGCATATTAAAAGTGTGAGCAGAGTGCTGGTCAATTGAGGGAGGTGAAGAGTTTCACAACAGGGCATGGAGTAAGGAGAGTCTATCGCGTAGTGGTGGAGGAGTTGATCTGTGAGAGGGGAGGGAAGGTGGTGGGCAGCTGGGTCTGCTGCTGGCTAGTCACGGCAGACTGTGGATGCTGTAGGCCAGCAGCTGGAGGTGCTGTAGGGTGCGGCGTCCGGAGGTGCTGTGGGGCACAGCGTCTGGAGGTGCTGTAGGGCACGGCGTCTGGAGGTGCTGTAGGGCACAGCGTCTAGAGGTGCTGTAGTGCATGGCGTCTGGAGGTGCTGTAGGGTACGGCATCTGGAGGTGCTGTAGTGCATGGTGTCTGGAGGTGCTGTAGGGTACAGTGTCTGGAGGTGCTGTGGGGTACAGAGTCTGGAGGTGCTGTAGGGCACGGCGTCTGTGGGTGCTGTAGGGCACGGCGTCTGGAGGTGCTGTAGTGCATGGCATCTGGAGGTGCTGTAGGGTACGGCATCTGGAGGTGCTGTAGTGCATGGCGTCTGGAGGTGCTGTAGTGCATGGCGTCTGGAGGTGCTGTAGTGCATGGCGTCTGGAGGTGCTGTAGTGCATGGCGTCTGGAGGTGCTGTAGGGTATGGCGTCTGGAGGTGCTGTAGGGTATGGTGTCTGGAGGTGCTGTAGGGTACGGTGTCTGGAGGTGCTGTGGGGTACGGAGTCTGGAGGTGCTGTAAGGGCACGGCATCAGCAGGTGCTGTAAGGGCACGGCGTCTGTGGGTGCTGTGGTGCACAGTGTCTGGAGGTGCTGAAGGGCTCGGCGTCTGGAGGTGCTGTAGGGCACGGCGTCTGGTGGTGCTGTAGGGCACGGCGTCTGGTGGTGCTGTAGGGCACTCCGTCTGGAGGTGCTGTAGGGCACGGCGTCTGGAGGTGCTGTAGGGCACGGCGTCTGGTGGTGCTGTAGGGCACGGCGTCTGGTGGTGCTGTAGGGCACAGCGTCTGGAGGTGCTGTAAGAGCACGGCGTCTGGAGGTGCTGTAGGGCACGGCGTCTGGTGGTGCTGTAGGGCACGGCGTCTGGTGGTGCTGTAGGGCACGGCGTCTGGAGGTGCTGTAGGGCACGGCGTCTGGAGGTGACACGGCATCTGGACATCTCTCTCCTCCGGCCTCTACAATATCCCCGTGAATCAGTTATTGGATAATATGACTTTAGACCATGAGAAGCAAAGGATTGGGTAAATATTAGTTGCCTATTCAATGGCTCGTAGTTTCTTCATTGTATCACACCACAGTCCTGAGTATTGCGGAATGATAAGCTGAGGTCGCAGTCCAGTCCTGAGTATTGCGGAATGATAAGCTGAGGTCGCAGTCCAGTCCTGAGTATTGCGGAATGATAACCTGAGGTCACAGTCCAGCAGTCCAGTCCTGAGTATTGCGGAATGATAAGCTGAGGTCGCAGTCCAGTCCTGAGTATTGCGGAATGATAACCTGAGGTCACAGTCCAGTCCTGAGTATTGCGGAATGATAACCTGAGGTCACAGTCCAGTCCTGAGTATTGCGGAATGATAAGCTGAGGTCACAGTCCAGTCCTGAGTATTGCGGAATGATAACCTGAGGTCACAGTCCAGTCCTGAGTATTGCGGAATGATAACCTGAGGTCACAGTCCAGTCCTGAGTATTGCGGAATGATAAGCTGAGGTCGCAGTCCAGTCCTGAGTATTGCGGAATGATAAGCTGAGGTCACAGTCCAGTCCTGAGTATTGCGGAATGATAAGCTGAGGTCACAGTCCAGTCCTGAGTATTGTGGAATGATAAGCTGAGGTCGCAGTCCAGTCCTGAGTATTGTGGAATGATAAGCTGAGGTCGCAGTCCAGTCCTGAGTATTGCGGAATGATAAGCTGAGGTCACGGTCCAGTCCTGAGTATTGCGGAATGATAAGCTGAGGTCACAGTCCAGTCCTGAGTATTGCAGAATGATAAGCTGAGGTCACAGTCCAGTCCTGAGTATTGCGGAATGATAAGCTGAGGTCGCAGTCCAGTCCTGAGTATTGCGGAATGATAACCTGAGGTCACAGTCCAGTCCTGAGTATTGCGGAATGATAACCTGAGGTCACAGTCCAGTCCTGAGTATTGCGGAATGATAAGCTGAGGTCGCAGTCCAGTCCTGAGTATTGCGGAATGATAAGCTGAGGTCGCAGTCCAGTCCTGAGTATTGCGGAATGATAACCTGAGGTCACAGTCCAGTCCTGAGTATTGCGGAATGATAAGCTGAGGTCGCAGTCCAGTCCTGAGTATTGCGGAATGATAAGCTGAGGTCACAGTCCAGTCCTGAGTATTGTGGAATGATAAGCTGAGGTCACAGTCCAGTCCTGAGTATTGTGGAATGATAAGCTGAGGTCACAGTCCAGTCCTGAGTATTGCGGAATGATAAGCTGAGGTCACAGTCCAGTCCTGAGTATTGCGGATTGATAAGCTGAGGTCACAGTCCAGTCCTGAGTATTGAGGAATGATAAGCTGAGGTCACAGTCCAGTCCTGAGTATTGAGGAATGATAAGCTGAGGTCACAGTCCAGTCCTGAGTATTGAGGAATGATAAGCTGACCTCACAGTCCAGTCCTGAGTATTGCGGAATGATAAGCTGAGGTCACAGTCCAGTCCTGAGTTTGACTTTAGTACACAAATCATCTTTCGCCATCTTACTGGAAGTAATTCCTCCAATCCACATACAGTGGGGCAAAAAAGTATTTAGTCCCCACCAATGGTGCAAGTTCTCCCACTTACAAAGATGAGAGAGGCCTGTAATTGGCATCATAGGGAGACCTCAACTATGAGAGACAAAATGAGAAAACAAATCCAGACAATCTCATTGGCTGATCTGGAAAGAATTTATTTGCAAATTATGGTGGAAAATAAGTATTTGGTCTCCTACAAACAAGCAAGATTTCTGGCTCTCACAGACCTGGACCTTCTTCTCTAAGAGGCTCCTCCTCCTGCACTCATTACCTGTATCAATGGCACCTGTTTGAACTTGTTATCAGTATAAAAGACACCTGTCCACAACCTCAAACAGTCACACTCCAAACTCCACTATGGTGAAGACCACAGAGCTGTCGAAGGACACCAGAAACAAAATTGAAGACCTGCACCAGGCTGGGAAGACTGAATCTGCAATAGGCAAGCAGCTTGGTGTGAACAAATCAACTGTGGGAGCAATAATTAGAAAATGGAAGACATACAAGACCACCGATAATCTCCCTCCATCTGGGGCTCCTCGCAAGATCTCACCCCGTGGGGTCAAAATGATCACAAGAACGGTGAGCAAAAATCCCAAGACCACACGGGGGGACCTAGTGAATGACCTGCAGAGAGCTGGGACCAACATAACAAAGGCTACCATCAGTAACACACTACGCCGCCAGGGACTCAGATCCTGCAGTGCCAGACGTGTCCCCCTGCTTAAGCCAGTACATGTCCGGGGCCCTTCTGAAGTTTGCTAGAGAGCATTTGGATGATCCAGAAGAGGATTGGGAGAATGTCATATGGTCAGATGAAACCAAAATAGAACTGTTTGGTAGAAACACAACTCATCGTGTTTGGAGGAGAGAGAATGCTGAGTTGCATCCAAAGAACACCATACCTACTGTGAAGCATGGGGGTGGCAACATCATGCTTTGGGGCTGTTTCTCCGCAAAGGGACCAGGATGACTGATGCATGTACAGGACAGAATGAATGGGGCCATGTATTGTGAGATTGTGAGTGCAAACCTCCTTCCATCAGCAAGGGCATTGAGGATGAAACGTGGCTGGGTCTTCCAACATGACAATGATCCCAAACATACCGCCCGGGCAACGAAGGAGTGGCTTCGTAAGAAGCATTTCAAGGTCCTGGAGTGGCCTAGCCAGTTTCCAGATCTCAACCCCATAGAAAACCTTTGGAGGGAGTTGAAAGTCCGTGTTGCCCAGTGACAGCCCCAAAACATCACTGCTCTAGAGGAGATCTGCATGGAGGAGGAGATCTGCATGGAGGATGGGCCAACATACCAGCAACAGTGTGTGCCAACCTTGTGAAGACTTCCAGGAAACGTCTGACCTCTGTCATTGCCAACAAAGGATATATAACAAAGTATTGACATGAACTTTTGATATTCACCAAATACTTATTTTCCACCATAATTTGCCAATGTGATTGTCTGGATTTGTTTCCTCATTTTGTCTCTCATAGTTGAGGTCTCCCTATGATGCCAATTACAGGCCTCTCTCATCTTTGTAAGTGGGAGAACTTGCACAATTGGTGGCGGACTAAATACTTTTTTGCCCCACTGTACATCCAGGATTGTCTCCATTCAAGGCTCAGGGGTTTTCATTTTTAAATATGAATTGATCAGTTGTAGCAATCTTCATCACCAATCCAAAATTAACCTTCCGCCAGCAGTGATTGGCTTTTGCCATTTTGATGTAGGCCGACCCCACATTGTCTTCAATAGAGCGGTTACTGCAATCATTCAGTATAGAATTCCCATGAACAGAATCCGAAGATGGTTTAGTATCATCCTGACATTAGTGCTTCTCAGTCCAGACAAAGCAGCTGAATAAATTCTTGCCAGTATAAAGTAGAACGTTCTTTCCATCCATTTATCTCATAGACTTCAGAATACTATACACAATGGATTCAATAACATTCAAATTCTGCCTGCAGTGATGACTTTCACTCACCCCGCTTATAAATGTAAACAAAGCCACCCAAAGTATTATATTAGTTAAAAAAGGAAGAGAAAATACAAATGGACTTTAAGGGCACAGAAACTACATACATGTTATAAGATCAGTATTATTTTATTTCACAATGAGTCACATAAACATCATTGAACTAAAAACTCATAGTACAGGGTCCCCGCAGTCAATGTCCCAAAGCCCACCGTATGTAAAGGAGCAAAACCACTGATAAGAAATACAAATGACCACCAAGATGATCCTATGGGGGGGGTGAAGGACATTCTAGTGCTGGAAAATCCCCAGATTTCATGCCTGGGGAGGGGCTCTGACGTCAAGACGTCACAACGTCACGATGCTTAAAGCAGCTTACAGTAAGTATTCAGTAATATTGGAAAACTTTACTGTGGATTCAAATTTCAACATTTAATGCGTTTTTAACTCGCAACACATGTGAGTGCACTATTTTATTTAATAAATTATGTTTTAAAGAGGATAAGGCACTATATTATTTTATTATATTCCATGGCCATTACACCTATGGAGAAAAATCCCTAAGGAAGCAAGGAGATCCCATAGTGGGAAGAGGGATATTCCTGTCCATCCATCTGGTTCCAGGAAAATCCATAAGGAAATGAGGAGACCCCCTAGTGGGAAGAGGGATATTCCCCTCCATCCATCCGGTTCCAGGAAGATCCATACGGAAGTGAGGAGACCCTCTAGTGGGAAGAGGGATATTCCCCTCCATCCATCCGGTTCCAGGAAAATCCATAAGGAAATGAGGAGACCCTCTAGTGGGAAGAGGGATATTCCCCTCCATGCATCTGGTTCCAGGAAAATTCATAAGGAAACGAGGAGACCCCCTAGTGGGAAGAGGGATATTCCCGTCCATCCATCCGGTTCCAGGAAAATCCATAAGGAAACAAGGAGACCCCCTAGTGGGAAGAGGGATATTCCCATATACAGGTGAAACTTGAAAAATTAGAATATGGTGCAAAAGTTAATTTATTTCAATGCAGCAACTTAAAAGGTGAAACTAATATATGAGATAGACTCATTACATGCAAAGCAAGATAGTTCAAGCCGTGATTTGTCATCATTGTGATGATTGTGGCTTACAGCTCATGAAAACCCCAAATCTACAATCTCAGAAAATGAGAATATTGTGAAAAGGTGGTATATTCTCGGCTCAAAGTGTCCCACTCTAATCAGCTCATTCAGCCATGACACCTGCAAAGGGTTCCTGAGCCTTTAATTGGTCTCTCAGTCTGGTTTAGTAGGAATCACAATCATGGGAAAGACTGCTGACCTGACACCATCACTGACACCCTCCATAAGGAGGGAAAGCCTCAAAAGGTAATTGCAGAAGAAGTTGGATGTTCCCAAAGTGCTGTATCAAAGCACATTAATAGAAAGTTATGTGGAAGGGAAAAGTGTGGAAGAAAAAGGTGCACAAGCAGCAGGGATGACCGCAGCCTGGAGAGGATTGTCAGGAAAAGGCCATTCAAAAGTGTTGGGGACTTTCACAAGGAGTGGACTGAGGCTGGAGTCAGCGCATCAAGAGCCACCACACACAGACGGATCCTGGACATGGGCCTAAAATGACGTATTCCTCTTGTCAAGTCACTCCGGAACAACAAACAACATCAGAAGCGTCTTACCTGGGCTAAAGAAAAGCAGACCTGGTCTGTTGCTCAGCGGTCCAAAGTCCTCTTTTCTGATGAGTGCAACTTTTGCATCTCATTTGGAAACCAAGAACCCCGTGTATGGAGGAAGAATGGAGAGGCCCAAGGACCCCGAGTATGGAGGAAGAATGGAGAGGCCCAAGGACCCCGAGTATGGAGGAAGAATGGAGAGGCACAAGGACCCCGAGTATGGAGGAAGAATGGAGAGGCCCAAGGACCCTGAGTATGGAGGAAGAATGGAGAGGCCCAAGGACCCCGAGTATGGAGGAAGAATGGAGAGGCCCAAGGACCCCGAGTATGGGGGAAGAATGGAGAGGCACAAGGACCCCAAGTATGGAGGAAGAATGGAGAGGCCCAAGGACCCCGAGTATGGAGGAAGAATGGAGAGGCCCAAGGACCCCGAGTATGGAGGAAGAGTGGAGAGGCCCAAGGACCCCGAGTATGGAGGAAGAATGGAGAGGCCCAAGGACCCCAAGTATGGAGGAAGAGTGGAGAGGCCCAAGGACCCCGAGTATGGAGGAAGAATGGAGAGGCCCAAGGACCCCAAGTATGGATGAAGAATGGAGAGGCCCAAGGACCCCGAGTATGGAGGAAGAATGGAGAGGCCCAAGGACCCCAAGTATGGATGAAGAATGGAGAGGCACACACTGCAAGATGCTTGAAGTCCAGTGTGAAGTTTCCACAGTCTGTGTTGGTTTGGGGAGCCATGTCATCTGCTGGTGTTGGC
Organism: Staurois parvus; assembly: GCF_062004578.1. Taxonomy (NCBI): domain Eukaryota; kingdom Metazoa; phylum Chordata; class Amphibia; order Anura; family Ranidae; genus Staurois; species Staurois parvus. The sequence goes on along the minus strand of NW_028318308.1, from coordinate 91,248 downwards.
CCACTGTGCTTCATTAAGTCCAGGGTCACCGCAGGCGTCTACCAGGAGATTTTGGAGCACTTCATGCTTCCTTCCGCAGACGAGCTTTATGGGGATGCTGACTTCATTTTCCAGCAGGACTTAGCACCGCCCACACTGCCAAAAGCACCAAAACCTGGTTCAATGACCGTGGGATTACTGTGCTTGATTGGCCAGCAAACTCGCCTGACCTGAACCCCATAGAGAATCTATGGGGCATTGCCAAGAGAAAGATGAGAGACATGAGACCGAACAATGCAGAAGAGCTGAAGGCCGCTATTGAAGCATCCTGGTCTTCCATAACACCTCAGCAGTGCCACAGGCTGATAGCTTCCATGCCACGCCGCATTGAGGCAGTAATTGCTGCAAAAGGGGCCCCAACCAAGTACTGAGTACATATGCAGCTTCTACTTTTCAGAGGTGCGATATTGTTCTATGAACAATCCGTGTTTTATTGATTGCATGGAATATTCTCATTTTCTGAGATTGTGGATTTGGGGTTTTCATGAGCTGTAAGCCATAATCATCACAATGATGACAAATCACGGCTGGAACTATCTTGCTTTGCATGGAATGAGTCTCATATATTAGTGTCACCTTTTATGCTGCTGCACTGAAATCAATGAACTTTTGCACCATATTCTCATTTTTTTCGAGTTTCACCTGTATGTACCACTAAGTCCAATTAGAAGGACAAAAGCCTTTTATGACCTCACTTAACGGTTTGATCATATACACCAGGTGAGAGCACAGCCGGTGAAGGAGTATCATATACTATTGATGATTGGTGGACTGCACGGTCATTATTTCGTATCACAGCACTAGAAGAAGTGTCAAGGTCACGGACTTAATAAGGAAAACTTTGCAGCAGTAATTTAATTGCAGAGATATCGATATGTATTCCTTGGATGCTGGACTATTATTTATTTATTTAATATTTATTTATTCACATCTTGCAATTGTTAGTGGAGCGCGACACCATTTCTGATGTTATTCTCTATGACACAATGGTGTGAGTATGTGTACAGTGTAAGCAAACCACTATTTTTCACAGTTTTTATACACATTTTTATTTTGCACCATTGCATTGACTTTACCACAATTGTATTATTATTTATAATATTTAATTATTCAAATATTGATCAGCACTTGGCATACACCATAGTAGCTCACAAGACCCCTCACTTTAGTATTCATATAATCACAAAATGTCCTTCTCTTAAGAGATGTCTGGGTTGGAAATGGGTCTGGGTTAGCTGTAGTTTTGTTGTTGTTGTTACTGTTCTGCTGTTACAATTGTACTGTTTTATTGTTACTGTTTTATTGTTAACCATTGCTGTTTTCTTTGCAGGAAGACCATTCAGCTGCAGCACTGACCTGTTTATTCTGACAGTAATAGAAATTCTCAGAATATACATAAGTCAGTGTGGGCAGCGCTTTTGGATGAGATTTTTCATCTGCAGCAAAAAAAGAGCATATATGCCGAAGCATGGGGGCCTGGGGTGGCCAGTGGGTGGACGGCCCCTATGCTTCAGCATATATATTTTATATTTTTTCTGGCAGAGATTTCTTCTCTTTTTTTCCATTCAGCCCACAGGCTGCATACAATTAAAAGAACATAGCATATATACCCAACAAGGACCAGCGACATACTGGTACATCCCTGGACTTTGAGTGGTTATAACAGGATGATGCCTATAGCTGCAGGCATTATCCTGGTATCGTTTTTTTCAGCCGGAGATGGGTTTTCATGTAAAAGCAATCCTAGTGGCTAATTAGCTGCAGGATTGCTTTTACAAGCAGCGGGAAAAGATGCCCCCCCTCCCCCGCTGCCTTCCAAGGCCTTCTTGGGCAGTTCAGTGCCATCGGGGGAACATGAGAATGCAGTGTTTCTGCCAGCTGACCATAGAGCTGATTGGAGACCAGAATGGTGCCAATCATCTCTATAGTCTAAGAAATCGGAAGCTATGAGCATTTCATCACTTCAGTTTTGCAGGATATAAACAGCGCCATTTGTAAATTGGGAAAGCATCTGATCACACCGATCTTGGTGAGATGAGATGATGGAAGGGCAGAGGAGAGATCCAGAGTCTGATAGACCCCAGATTTCTCAAAAAAGAATATCTGACTATGCCCATTGAAGTTATAGGAGATAGTTGCATTCCCTGTGATAGCATTAAAAGTGATAAAAAAAAATGAAAGGGACAGTGTAAAAATAATTAAAAATCAAAATAACTTAAAAAAAAAAAGTACCTTCACCCCTCACGTGCGTGCACACTGGCGTGCTCAAGAGTTGACCCCGTGTCAGTATGTAAATAGCGGATACACCATGCATGTGAGGTATCGCCACAAACATCAGATGAAGGGCAGTAATTCTAACACCAGACCTCCTCTGTAAATCTAAAATGGTAGCTTGAAAAGACTTTTAAAGCGTTGCCTATGGATATTAAAAATGTTTGCAGTTTGTCGCCATTGCATGGGGCATGCGCAGTTTTAAAGCATGTCATGTTTGGTATCTATTTACTCGGCATACCAACATCTTTTATGAGTTACCAAATAATGTGCCAATATATTGTGTTTTTGTGCATTAAAATTAAAAAAAGTGTATTTTTTTCAAAACATTTGAGTTTTAAAAATCGCTGCGCGAGTACTATGTGACATAAAAAATTGCAGCACCCACCATTTTATTCACTAGGATGTCTGCTTTAAAAAATATATAATGTTTGGGGGTTCAAAGTAATTTCCTAGCAAAAATACAGATTTTCTTCACTTGAACAAAAAGTGTCAGAAAAGGCTTGGTCTTCAGGTGGTTAGAAGAGTGAGTGATGTGTGGCATAAACTTCTAATACTGGGTATAGAATGCCCCCACCCCCCAAAATGACCCCTTTTTGGAAAGTAGACACCCCAAACTATTTGCTGAGAGGCATGTTGAGTCAATAGAAGAATTTGTTTTTTTACCAAAAGTCTTTGGAAAATGACACAAAATTGTCACCTAAATGTATTGCTCACACATGTCATGGGTATATGTGGAATTACACCCCAAAATACATTCTGCTACTTCTCCTGAGTATGGGGGTACCACATGTGAGAGAGGTTTTTGGAGCGTAGCCACATACAGGAGCCTAACATCCAATGACCACTTTGAAAGCCTGAAGGTGCGTAACTTCCTCATTTCACTTCTTCACTACCGATCACAATTTCGGAGGCCCTCAACTATCAGGATAGCATCACCCCCCCCAAAAAAGACCCCTTTTTGGAAAGTAGACACCCCAAGGAATTTGATAAGAAGCATGGTGAGTATTTTGCAGATCTCATTTGTTGCCACAAGTTTTTGGAAAATGAAGAAAGAGAATAAAAACATTTTTTCTTTTCTTTTTTTAATATTACGAAACCTTGTGAGAAAAAATGAGATCTGCAGAATACTCACCACGCCTCTTTTAAAATTCCTTGGGGTGTCTACTTTCCAAAAAGGGATCACTTTAGCGGGTTTGGTGATATCCTGGCATTTCAGGGCCTCCAAAACTGTGATAGGTAGTGAGGAAGTGGGGGCGCTCTGCTCGGGGCTCGTTACCATCCACCCTTCACCAGAGGGTGTCACTGAAGCTCCAACTCCCCTCGTCATTCTCCTCCTGCATTGCTTGTTTGCTGTGCATTGTTTTGTCACATTCCCCTCAGTAGCTCACCTTTCTTTCAGGGAGTGTCTGTCCTGTATAACCGGTCCTCTGTCTCCTGAAGGGTTCCCACCGACACCGAGAGACACAGAGGGTGAAAATTCCTTCAATATACAACACAATCACATCATCAAGTCGTGTTTTTTCTACCTTTCCATGTAACAGGCAGCAGTGTGCTCTCCTCTAGTCTGCGTCTCCTCTAAGCCCCTCCTACGTGTTTCACCTGGAAGGACTTTTACCAGTTATTGATGGAAAATGGACACAAATTTCACTCCTCACACTGATATTTATAAAACGTTCCCCTTTGTAGGTAAATGATCAACCGACCGTCGCGTGTTTCCTCATCCCACCTGTCATGATCCAGCCAAGAGTGAGAAGGTCTGGAACATATTTCCATAAAGACTTCTAACATCACAGCACAGGTCGGTCAGGACGGAGCGAGTTCACAATATACAGGACATCTTACCACTACAGGATCAAAGGGAGGCCAAATGTCTCCTCCATCTACCTTCCCAGTGGGGGTGGACTGGACCCTGAGAGTGTTCTCCCCAGATACCCGTCTGTACATCTGTATCCAATCTGCACAGTCTGGGTGTAATGTTCTCACCTGATCTCTGAGTATTCCAATCCTTGAAGATTCTGGAACGTGTAATAACTCATAACTCCCATCCTGTACACTGCACAGTTATAAAATGTTCTGCAAAAGCCTGGCTGTACGAGATGGAATATTAGACTCCAGATGGTCCAGCTTCATGGTAGAATATGGGGGAGTTATTCATAATGGGGGTCTTCTTATGGTGGGACTGACTGGTTGTGCTCGGTGTAAATCATCCAGGTAAGTATAAAAGTTAATAAAATGCAGTGTGGATGAGGACTGACCGTCCACCAAGTAAGATGGCCGCTGGACCTTCAGGAGGCTCCAGCGGCGTGACGTCACAGCGTATTGGCTATCTGTTTTACCACGTGGATTACTAATAAACCTTTTAATACAATACTACACTATGGGCAACTCTTTGGCTCTACACTGAGTTGATTCATTCACAGAGTCTATCTTGAAAGATATCTGCAGTATTACATAGGATCCAGAGGAGGGAGATTCCACTTCAGGCTGTAACACCCATCCCACCTTAAGGGGACCTCTGGCAGGAATACACCTTTATATATTCGGAAGACACCCACAGGGCTACGTATTATCCAGAGGAAGGAGATTCTGTAACCGGTTTGCTTCATCCATTCCACCTTAAGGGGACCTCTGGCAGGAATACACCTTTATATATTCAGAAGACACCCACAGGGCTACGTATTATCCAGAGGAAGGAGATTCTGTAACCAGTTTGCTTCATCCGTTCCACCTTCAAGGGGACCTCTGGCAGGAATACACCTTTATATATTTGGAAGACACCCGCAGGGCTACGTATTATCCAGAGGAAGGAGATTCTGTAACCGGTTTGCTTCATCCATTCCACCTTAAGGGGACCTCTGGCAGGAATACACCTTTATATATTCGGAAGACACCCACAGGGCTACGTATTATCCAGAGGAAGGAGATTCTGTATCCGGTTTGCTTCATCCATTCCACCTTCAAGGGGACCTCTGGCAGGAATACACCTTTATATATTCGGAAGACACCCGCAGGGCTACGTATTATCCAGAGGAAGGAGATTCTGTATCCAGTTTGCTTCATCCATTCCACCTTAAGGGGACCTGTGGCTCTATAACTTATATGCGTATGTTTGCCACACCTTTTGGCACGTCACTGAATAATCTATCAGCATATTATATAAGATTGATGATCACCTTCATACGGACTGTCACATTTATGGAATATTATTTATAATTTTCGTTTTATTTACTTTGATCATTGGCACTATAGCACTTTGCAATCACTCATTTATCTACTTTGATAGATTTTTAGTGCTGCACTTTTACTTATATAACTCTCAGTCATGGAGAATCTTTCCTGTACTATGTAACCAGCAGGCGTTACCTACAGCCCCCAAAACCCACACCTAAGTGTTGCCTTCTCTCCCTGCCATTGGGACCTAAATTATGATCCTGGACACAGGTCCACTGCTTTCATAAAACGCTCCTTGTTGTGTCACAAAGATGGCCGCCACGTAGTGGCCATCTTTAAACCTGGAAGTGGCCAGCAGCTTCTAAAGAGGTCAGGAACTTCCATACAGGCTATGCTGGGGTAGATATATAAATGCCCCCTCTTTTCAGCTGAGCTGCAATAACCGAATGATCAGGTCCACGGAGGATCCTGGAGGCATGGTTGGGAACACGTCAGGCACCTGACAGGTCATGAGATGTCATGCATGCCACCTTTGTGTTCGCTGGCTTCCCAGCAATGCCAGGGGGAATCTCCATGAGCCTGAGCTGCAGACATGACTTGGGCATTGGTTTGCTGATGGGCCCTTCTGTGCAGCTGTGCTGCAATATGTGGAGGATGGCGGCCATGGACACCTGTAATGTGGGCAGTGCAATGTTTAGGTGGGGCTTTGTGTGGGTGTGGTTTGAGTGTGGGCGGGGACACAGGGGCCCTATGATCTCTTATTGCACGGGGGCCCCATGAATTATCAGTCCTCCCCCATTCCTAAAATATTCCGGAATTTCACTTTCACTATAGCGGAGAGGTGCCGGGCAGGATTCCAGCTGAGCTGTGTGCAGTGTGGGAGGCAGAAGAGTCGGGATGGACATGTGAACAATGCAGTCTGCCATCCATCTTCTGACTTCATCCTTCTGACTTCATCCTTCTGACTTCATCCTTTTGCCGTGGGGAGAGCTCCGGTGATTGGGTGCAGGGATTGGAGGTGTTGTCTAATAATTTCATGATGGCTCCACCCACTCTGCTGGGAGGCTTCAGTGGAAAAAGAGGTCAGACATGGAATGGGGGATAGATTCTTCTGCAGCCAGGAGCCCCTCCCACACTGCATCCATGGCAGCTGACCCTCCAACCCTCCCCCCCCCCCCCCCGTTCCAGCTCTGCCACTCATTCACTGACACTACAAAGTTCCCACACTGATTCATGAACACAGACACCCGCACCCCTCATTCACTGACACCCCAACATTCCCACACTGATTCATGAACACAGACACCTGCACCCCTCATTCACTGACACCCTGAAATTCCCACTCTGATTCATGAACACAGACACCTGCACCCCTCATTCACTGACACCCCAAAATTCCCACACTGCTTCATGAACACAGACTCCTGCACCCCTCCTTCACTGACACCCCAAAATTCCCACACTGCTTCATGAACACAGACTCCTGCACCCCTCATTCACTGACACCCCGAAATTCCCACACTGCTTCATGAACACAGACTCCTGCACCCCTCATTCACTGACACCCCAAAATTCCCACGATGATTCATGAACACAGACTCCTGCACCCCTCATTCACTGACACCCCGAAATTCCCACGATGATTCATGAACACAGACACCTGCATCCCTAATTCACTGACACCCAAAATTCTCTTACTGATCCATTAGCACAGACACCAGCACCCCTCACACACTGACACCCCAAGATCCTCACACTGTTCCATAAGCACAGACACATCACACCCTACCTCACTGACACGCAACCCCCCCAACCAGGGGCGGACTGACCATTTGGAAACTCGGGCAATGCCTGAGGGCCCGGGGTCAGTAGGGGGCCCCATGAGATGCCCCTGGTACCTTTTTCATAAGCTTTTTTGAGTTTGGGCAAGGACACAGGGGCCCCATGATCCACTATTGCCCCGGGGGCCCCATGAGTTGTCAGTCTGCCCCTGCCCCCAACACATACCAACACTTCACATGTGATCTTATGTTGGTGAAACAGGACAGAAGGTGCAAACAAGGATGAATTTGCACAGACATACCATCAAGAACATAAAGAAGATGACCTCTGCACACCTGGGGGGACACCATTTCACACAACCGGACCACACAATGGGAGACCTCAATGTTTTGGTTCTGAAAGGAAAATTCAAATCCATTCAGGAAAGAAAAACATTTGAACTAAGAATGATAATTCTATTTGAAACAAAAGAGAACGGCCTTAACTTGGACCTGGGATTCCTCACTCATATCCAACAGTTTTATGACTATCTATTAGCTAGCTTGACCCCCTCTGTGTGAGTGTAGTATCCCCCCCTCCCCCCCTCGCTTTTGATGTATCTTATCTGTAGCCTTTTTTTTTGTTTTGTTTTGTTTTGTTTTTTTCCTCAATCCCTTCTAACATTCTGCCTAAACTTTGTGATTTGTAATAGTACTGTTTGGACTTTGAAGAAGGGGACATTCCCTGAAAGCTTGTCCTCAAAATTGTATGTTAGTGCAAATAAAAAAAGTATCACGTCAGTACTCAATTGTTTCTGTGTAAGTGCACTAATACGGCTACAATCACCTCGTTCAATAGAGGAAACTCTTTATTTCCGGATTCCTCGTCCATCTCCAGGACACATCTAGTGATTATAAGATACAACACCCCAATGATACATTCTATTAGGATCTATGAGGAAAGTCACCCAATAGAATTCGATGGCTGATCCCTTCTATGGGGACACATTATATTGGGGTACATTCCAGGTCTATTCATCAGACATTATTACAGTCACATCATTATATTGGGGATAAATACCATGTTTTGGTCACTAGTAAATCTCGGGATCATTTCTTCCTACATTTCCTCAGAGATTTTTCCATCGATTTCCATCTCTTTCTATCTATTTGTAGATCAATTATTCATTTCTATATCTTTACACAATAAAATATTCCATACAACAAACTCCTTGTAAGTGTATGAATAATAAGGAATGAGAGCGATTGCCAATTATAATCCGATAGATAGATAGATAGATAGATAGATAGATAGATAGATAGATAATAGATAGATAGATAGATAGATAGATAGATAATAGATAGATAGATAGATAGATAATAGATAATAGATAGATAGATAATAGATAATAGATAGATAGATAGATAGATAGATAGATAGATAGATAATAGATAGATAGATAGATAGATAGATAGATAGATAGATAGATAGATAGATAGATAATAGATAATAGATAGATAGATAGATAGATAGATAGATAATAGATAGATAATAGATAATAGATAGATAGATAGATAGATAGATAGATAGATAGATAGATAGATAGATAGATAGATAGATAGATAGATAATAGATGATAGATGATAGATGATAGATGATAGATAGATAGATAGATAGATAGATAGATAGATGATAGATAGATAGATAGATAGATAGATAGATAGATAGATAGATAGATAGATAATAGATAGATAGATGATAGATAGATAGATAGATAGATAGATAGATAGATAGATAGATAGATAATAGATAGATAGATAGATAGATAGATAGATAGATAGATAATAGATAGATAGATAGATAGATAGATAGATAGATAATAGATAGATAGATAATAGATAGATAGATAATAGATAGATAGATAGATAGATAATAGATAGATAGATAGATAGATAGATAGATAGATAGATAGATAATAGATAGATAGATAGATAGATAGATAGATAGATAGATAGATAGATAATAGATAGATAATAGATAGATAGATAATAGATAGATAGATAATAGATAGATAGATAGATAGATAGATAGATAGATAGATAGATAATAGATAGATAATAGATAGATAGATAGATAGATAGATAGATAGATAGATAGATAGATAGATAGATAATAGATAGATAATAGATAGATAATAGATAGATAGATAATAGATAGATAGATAGATAGATAGATAGATAGATAATAGATAGATAGATAATAGATAGATAGATAGATAGATAGATAGATAGATAGATAGATAGATAGATAGATAATAGATAGATAGATAATAGATAGATAGATAGATAGATAGATAGATAGATAGATAGATAGATAGATGTGTTCTTAAAGGGCCAGTACCCCTCTATCTGTACTGCCCACACTGGGTCCCCTCAGAAGCCACGCCCCTAATATGACATCACAGCTCGAACACAGACAATAAGTCATGTTACTCTATACAATTCTTCACCATCCCATCTCGCCATACACAGTACTCATGTAGTGGGAGGAGCCTCAGGAAATAATGCCCTGCCCCCTCTTTAGGCGACATAAGAGCCGTACACCCCCACTTATACTTTCCTTTGTTGTTGCTCCATCAAGACCCTCCATAGACCCCCAGTCTCTGTGATCTTCTCCCAGCATACAGTGTTCAGGCCTGAGCAGCCAATTAGCAGGCTTCCATACGGTCACATGATGGAGGGGTGACATCATCAATCCTGAGATTACCCACCATGTATCTTACATGGGTTAGGACTCGGACAGAGGAACCGAGTGATGGGGGAGCGATGAGAGTGGATAGAAGTGGGTTGGGGGCGGTTATTGCCTTGCATGCGCCAATGACAGGGGCTCTTTAAGGTCATTTGGGCCCCAAAAGAACCTGACACTTATAGGGACCTTACATAATGGGACATATTTGGGGCCCCCAGGCGGTGCTGAGACAATGCTAAAAATACAACATGTTCCCCCCATGATCTGTGAGCTACTTCAGCACCATAGGTTACAGGCCCTGCCCTTTTCTGTGCCCCACCTCTTGATGGACCACCCAAGGTGGCCATCTCATAACCAAACTTTTTGACCTTACAAAATATATGGGGGCCACCAATGTTCTATTACCCAGATTCCTGGAAATGGGACCTATTTGTGGGCCCCAGACAATGTCACATACTTTAGGCCCCCCGGGCCATGTGACAGATTAACCCCGTGTTCTCCTCTCTCCCATCTGATTGGGGCAGCAGTGCAGAGTGTGAGAGCCGGAGCAAACAATCAGAGAGGGGAGTGCAGGCAGCACTGTGATGTCTATTACTGATCAGCATGTTCCCCGCTCTCACCCTCTTCATCTTCCCGTCTATTCTACATATTAGCAGCCTGATGTATGACGGCTCTCTGTAGAATATCGTCTTCTCTGGGGGGGAAGATGAGGAGGGTGAGAGCGGAGAACACGCTGCACAGCAACATCCATCTCAGTGCTGCTTCCACTGACACCGACACCCACACTGCTCCAATTCTAGGAAGGAGACGTTCTATTACAGTCCATGCCAAGACAAAGACTTGATTTCTAGTTGTGGATGGTGTGGGGAAGGAGGAGAACCCCGGCTGGCTTTTCCTACTATAGGGGGCTCTGGGACAAGGAGTGAGGGCCAATCTGTACCAGGGACACAGACATAGAAAGATCTGACAGGGGCCCCAAACCTTCCCCTTCTTTACTCCACTAAACATAGGATTCTTATTTCACTCTGTGTTTCTGTTGAAGAGTTCCCCTCATTTCCTGTCTAGGAAAATGTCACCGAGACAGGAAGTGAGGAGAAACCTCTCTAATGGAGCCCCAGATAGGAAACACCTGACCGGGGATCTAATCCTGACCCACTCGGCCTACAAACTAAGTCTTCAGTCCCACTGGATCCCACTTTGTAATCTGGAAACGTCACTTGAAGTCGCTCGATTCCAAAGTCGGATGTCAGTGTGACTTCAGGTGCGACTTGCAGGACATCTGTGTGACTTTATATACAAGTCTATGCAAGTCGCAGCTGAACTTGGAAAAAGTAGTGCAGGAAGAACTTTCATAATCGGTGCGACTCGGATGGAGGGGGATTTGTACCGGTATGACCGCTTCCATTGTGGACAATAGAGTGCGACTTGTCATGTGATGAGAAACTATCAACTCACATGACGAGTCGCACCGCTGTGACCGGGGACTAAGAAACACAGTCTGGGCTCTCTGGTACATCAGATTATTTCTTTCAGTAGTAAATCTGTAGAAGACGTCTTCATATATTTCCTCTCAGATTGTTACATTTATTTCCATCTCTATGTAGTATAGATTGTATGGAGGAGGGGGAGGGGCAGAGAGGAGGGGGAGGGGCAGAGAGAAGAGGGAGGGGAAGAGTGGAGAGGAGGCCCCATGCTATCCCATCACAGTGATAGTACCCCACCCTCTATTTCTGATCATGATGCCACCCCACACAGAGGGACCACTTGGAGGGAGTGGAAGGGAGAAGGGGGAAGGGCAGAGAGGAGAGGTGACCCTATCCTATCCCATCACAGTGACCACACCCCACCCTTAAGTTTGATCATGGTGCCACCCCACAGAGAGGGACCACTTGGGGGGAGGGGAAGGGAGGAGAGGGAGGGGCAGAGAGAAGGCAAGAGGAGATGACTGATGTTGCACACTGTGATGACGTTCCACCTAAAATTTATAATGCATTATGTAAGATTGTTATGGGATAGATAGATAGATGGATGGATGGATAGATTGATCGCATCATCATCATCACTGACCATTAGGACCAATGTTATTGTGACTCCAGTAATTGGACAGAAATTCTACCCAATCACAGAGATCGATGACAGAGGAGAAATCTCATATTTATATATAGTACAAAAAGTTGCAGGAAGCCCCGCCCACCTCTATATACTTTTGGATGAATATTAAATTAATTTCAATTGTTCATCTGACATCACCAGGCTGTGGGCAGAGTTCTCACATCTCCCCCCTCCCCCCACCTATCTTTATACAACCTCTCCATACATATACCCCAGCATGGAGGGGCTCAGTGAAGGTGGTGGTGAAGGTGTGGAGGTGTCGGATCGGGTCACACAGGTCATAGAAGGAGATCCGCCCGGCCTCATAATCCAGATATATCCTGACTCTGTTACTGGAGGGATTGGGGGGTAATGGGATCCTATCACCATCATGCGTCACTGAATACTGATCACCAGACCTGCCCAAACCCCAGGACTTGTTATTCCATCCAATGGCTGACTCCCCTCCTCTCCGGTCTATACTGGGGTAACACATCCCGACTCTCCAGCTCTCTGACCCCCCGACTTCCACTTCCCAGTAATGTCTCCCTGAGGAGAACCTCTGACTGCTCATCACCTGAGACCAAATCTGGAATCTCTCTGGTGTTTCTGGGCGATTCTGGTTCCTATCTGACCTGGACACAGTTTTCCCGCCATCTGATATCTGTAGATCATTATTAGCTGTGTTTTCATCCAGTAATATGTCTGCAGCCCCCTGTATATAGAAGGATACATTTACCCCTGTTATTATATCAGATAAACCTGTGTGTAAGACCCCCACCACATCCAGCCTCCCTCCATCATGGAGGAGTTCCTCATGTCTCTCTCTGTCCTCATTATCTCCATCCTCAGTATCACACAAGTCACCTGTGTCTGATTCCTCATTATCTCCATCCTCAGTATCACACAAGTCACCTGTGTCTGATTCCTGTAGGACAGTCAGTGGATCCGTCATGTTACACATCTCCTCAATGTCACGCATCTTCCTGGACAGCTCCTCCTTCTTTATTTCCAGATCCCGGATGAAGATGGAGACCCGCTCTGCCCTCCCGGAGATGTCCCTCAGGACTCTCTTCTCCAGGTCTTCCAGACGTCTCCTGAGGTCTCTAAACAGGGCATTGGCTCTTTCGGTGTCACCAGCTGCTTCTTCTTCTACTTTCCTCCTGTGTTCCTGCAGACTCTGGACTCTTTCCTCCATCTCCTCTCTCTTTGTCAGAAGTTTCTGAAGAACATTCCTCAGTGTCTCCTTCTTCTTCTCAGAAGCCTCGTCCAGTGACATCATCTCATGTCCTTTATGTCCTCCAATCACATAACAAGACATACAGGCAAAGGTCCTATCCTCAGTGCAGAAATACTTCAAGACTTCCAAATGGACAGAGCATTTCCTGCTCTCCATGGACAAGGTGGGGTCACATAAGATGTGTTCTGGGGACTTTTTGTGGACTTTCAGGTGTTTATCACACAGAGAAACCTCACAGTGTAGACAGGATCTAACAGCAGGTACAGAAGAGTCCACACAGTAAGTACAGAAGACCCCGGAGTCCTCCTGACCTGGCTGAGCAGATGAGAAATTCTCCACTATGTTACGTAGTTTCATGTTCTTCTGCAGTGTAGGACGACCCGGAAACGTCTCTCTGCAGTCAGGACAGGAATATCCTCCAGACCCTCCATGTACATCAATCACACGATCAATACAGACCCGGCAGAAGCAGTGTCCACATTTCAGGGTCACAGGATCGGTATAAATGTTCAGACAGAGGGAACATTCCAGCTCAGCTCGCAGAGCAGAAGACGCCATCGCTGACAGCAGAAGAGAAATGAAACTGGAAGTCCCTGACAATGGAGAATAATACAGTGAGGGAGGGGTGACACCTTCCTACACAGGGTGAGGCTGGGCTGGGTGAGTATTATAGGACACGGAGATCAGAGTACAGAAAGAGGAGTTTGTTTGTTTGCAGCAATAACAGTAATCAAACCCCCCAACATTAGAAGACAGAGAACGAGGGAAAGACTGGTGTAGAGGAGAAATGTGCGGCACGAAGTGTATTGATGTGGAAGATAGATGAGGTTGCATCACCCTGATAAAGGATGTTCCTCTCCAGCATCTGACCTACTTCCACTGTACCCTGAGCATTCATGCTGCAGCCATTGCACCCCCAAAATCTGCCTTCACTATTAGATCACTCTGACACTCCCAGAATTAGGATGGACATCTTTAGATTGGGCTTAATTGACCTTTGAAATATTATTGGATACTATCCAAAATCCATATTTAGAAGCCTCAAATTGTGTTTTTTTTATTTACATATGATATTTGTAGCCGGGTTCAGGCTATATCGTTCGGCAATTCAGGGACATTTACTGCACAGACTGAGATTCCCTTTCTTCCCCTCTAGTGGGCAGTGCAGAGTAAACACATCATTTCCTGCTGGCAGAGAGGGAGGTGTGTCTGAAAAGCAGAGAATCTTGGGACTAGTAGTCACACAGTCTAGATACACTGTGTTCCTCAGAATTATCTGGACTACAAATATCAGAAGGTAGGGAACCAAAGAGGATTCTGGGTGGGAGATATATTCCCTTACTGCAGCCATGAGGGTAGTGTGACTTTTCCCCTGAAGGACTGGGCCTCCGCTTCCCGGGAATCGGGTCGGCACACACCGGGCATCTTGCAGACATCATTATCCATGGTCTGATGACTGGTCAGGAGGCAATCCTGTACCATTCTGCTGTGCCAGGAGCCTGATCTTCCACAGTGGATTTCGGTTGTGACATCTCCCATGGGTCTGCTGAGCGGGTGCAAGCCCACCAATCCATTCTGTTACAGTATAGACACTGCATGCCAACGTTTTTTCTCTTCTTTACCTAATTGAAGGTTTCTATTAGGAATACCATCTGATATACACACCTCAAATTCCTCATGCAGACCCCCTGCCAGGTGGCCTTAATGACTCTCTCCACCAGGTACCTATCCCACCCTTGGAAACAAAAGAAATGTTAATGAGCAACTCACACCTCAGACCTCTCCCACCCTTGGAAACAAAAGATATGTTAATGACAATTCGCACCTCAAATTCCTCATGAAGACCCCCTGCCAGGTGACCTTAATGACTCCCTCCACCAGGCACCTTTCCCACCCTTGGAAACAAAAGAAATGTTAATGAGCAACTCACACCTCAGCTAATCTCCACACATACTGCTGTCTCTGCTTCTACTCTCTGTATTTCTCTGAAACTGTCTGAAATAGTTAACAATTTACCACTTTTCAGTGCATTCTGGGCATTTGGGAGGTTCTCCTGTGCTTATCTTTAAAAAAAAGCTTCTAAACGCAACCCACATAAAAACACATAAATGCGTTATGCAAACGAGGCTAAACAGATGTTTTTTAACCTACGTTTTCCAGCAGTCAGTTTACTCTCATATTTAATAATGTATTCCAAAAAGGAAAGAGCCATCAAACTTCAACTGTGCATTTTGGGCGCAGTGCCCATAGATGCCAGGATTTATAGAATTTATGATATGAAAAGTGGGAGAAGGTGAATTTTCTCTCCATGTCACACTGGAAATTAAGATTGGTGACCACTTTTGTTAGGGATGGGGATTCTGTGGTTTTCCATAGGCCCTTTATGTTGTTTTATGGCTGCATAAAGGAGGTGCATTATGATATTACGATGTTCTGGGGAGAATCTGTCTATACCTATATGAAGGATCTCTAGATCCGGGCTAGGGAGTATTACAGACCCCGAGATTTCTGAGAATAGATTGAACAAACTATTCCAGAATGATCTGATAGATTTACATGACCACAGGATATGAAAAAGGGATCCTGTTTCTCCACATTGTCGCCAGCATTGTGAGGAGGTTGTAAATTCTGGATAATTTATTTGGGGTTAGGTACCATTGGTGAAGTAGTTTGATGTAGGATTCCCAATGTGTGGCACAGCGGGAGGCTTTATAAGTGATGGTAAGTGATCTGCCATGAATGGTCTGAGAGCTTTTGGGAAAAGAGGGTTTCCCAGCTAATGATGTTGTTCTGAAGCTGTTTAGCATCTCGGGTAAGTGAGGATATACCTTTACCAGGATATTTGGATCTATTTAAAAACTGAAATGCTGAGGCAGGGAGTGTAGTAGAATACGGGTGATTGTTGGATTTCAAACAATGTGATATTTGGAGAAATGTATATTTGTCTTTGGATGATAATGGAAATTTCCATTGCAGGTGGTGAAAGGAGACCAAAGTTTGGTGATCATAAAGATCTGAAATGAGGGAGACATCTAGCTGTTCCCAAGAAGTTAAGGCAACGCCTGGGATTAGAGTGGTGAGAGCCTTGAGGGGAATATAAATCTTGTTGGATTTGGGAAGGGGGAGGGATAATAGGTTTAACCAAGCATCAATCAAGGCCTTGATACAGGGATGTGTACTTGTTGGAGGCTTTTATCTGTGGATGAGAGAAGAAGGCATGATTGCGGTGTACTAGGGAAAAATATAAGAGTTTCTAGAAGAGACCAGTTTTTTTGTGCAGATGGATGCCACCAGAAGTAAGTTTGATTGAGTAGAGTAGCTAGGTAATGTGTGTAGGTGAGGGAGGTTTGTACCTCCTTTGGAGCATGGACAAATGAGTAGGTTATTGGAGCACCTAGGTCTTTTAAATTCCCATAGGATTTGGATTCTCATTGGGAAAAACATCTCTGTGTTACGTGAAAGAATTTCATAGGTATGGATATGGGAAGGGTTCTTAATATATACAGGATTTTGGAGAGAATAATAATTTTTTGGGCCATTTTGGACAAGCCAAACGTTCGAAGGGAGGATATCTCTTTGCGGAGGTTTTGTAGGAATGTTTTGTGATTGTAATCATATAGCTGGGAGGGAGATGGGGTCAAATGAATTCCGAGGTATGGTATTGGTATGGTATGGTATGGTATGGTATGGTATTGATTGCTTCGCCCATATTTAAGGAAAGTCTTGTGATAAATGGAGTTGGATCTTTTTAGGGGTATATAAGTTGAGAATTAGGGATTTGGCTTCGTTGAGCTTGTAATACGAGATGTTGGCATATTGAGTGAGGAGATCTCTTATTTTATATAAGGAATCGGCAGGATTTGTGACCATTAAGATGATATCACCAGCAAATAGGCTTATATTGGATTCATATTCATGGAGTTTTATGCCTGTAACTGAGGGGTCTTATTTTTGCAGCAAGAGGTTCTACTAAGAGTGCAAATATTAGAGGGGATAAGGGGCACCCCTGTCTGGTTCCATTAGAAATATCAAATGGACGCGATAGTATATCATCTGTCAGAACTCTAGCTGATGGGGAAGAATAGACACATTATTGCTGATTGTAACCATCCTGTAATACCATATTTTTGTAGAACTGTTTGCTTGAATCCCCAGTGGTCCCGATCAAATGCCTTCTCTGCGTCTAAAGAAAAGAGCAGAGAAGGCACTTGATGGTTTTGCAAGTTATGTAGTAGTGAGATTAGGCTCCTGGTGGCGTCTGGGGCTTGTCGTCCCGATAAAAACCTACCTGGTCTGGATGGATAAGAGTGGTTAACATGAGGAGTAGTCTGTGAGCTAAGAGTTTGGTGAACAATTTAACATCTGTATTCATGAGGGATATGGGTCTGTCATTTTGAACTGTTTGTGGATCTGTTCCCGGTTTGGGTATGGTCGTAATATTGGATTGTAGCATCTCTTTGGGTAAATAACTCTTGGATGATGCATCATTAAATAGAGGGGCTAAATGTGGTGATAGGGTGTTAGCAAATTGTTTACAAAATTAATTTGTGTAGCCGTTGCTACCTGGAGATTTGTGGAGAGGTAGGGAGTGAATTACCAATTCGATCTCCGAGGTGGAAAACGGCTCGCAGATGTCTTGTAGTTGTTTTGTAGACAAAGTTGGGATGTTCATTGATTTCAGAAAAGTTAATATACCTTCCTGGGAAGGTTGGGGGGTGCTCTGATCATTTTTGAGGTTATAGAGGGACTCATAATAGTCTTCAAAGGCATTTGCTATATCTAATGGGTTGGAGAGAGGTTTATTGGATCTGGGGTGCTGGAGTGACCTAATCTTTGTTTTGGTTCTTTGGTGGTTAACTGTCTTTGCTAAGAGTGAGGTCTCCTTGTTGTTTAATGAATAATACATAGCTTTTACCTTTTTTAGATTTAAGTCATACCTATATAGGAGGAAGGTAAGAGTCTTTTCTCTCTTTCTCTACGGATGTCTTCTGAGTTTTGTTGTGAAGGGTTGCATTTGTTTGTCTTCTTTCATTTTTAGAGTTTAAGAGTTCTCCGATCTGGCGTCGTCTTTGGGTAGACACTTGTGATGATATTTTGATGATTACTCCTCACATAAAGGCTTTATATGTGGCCCATAGTGTGCTAATAGGGACTTCAGGAGTGGTATTTGTCTCGAAGAAGAGATCATGAGCGTCTGTTATAGTTTTCTTATGGTTAGGATCTGTCAGGAGCATGGAGTTGAGTCTCCACGGTTTGGGAGATGTCATTCTATTATGGGTGTGTACAGTAATGTTGACTGGCGTATGGTCTGACCAGATTATGTTGCCAATTGTGGAAGATGAGATGCGTTGTAGAGTCCACTTGTCCGTAATTAAAAAATCTATCCTGGAGTAAGATAGATGAGATGGAGAGTAGTAGGAGTAGTCCCTCTCATTGCCATGTTGTACAGGTCATGTTCGTGTAGAAATTGGTTGAGACTTTGTTTTGAGGGTCTTTTGCTAGAGGTGGTGTCTAATTGTATATTTCCCACAATATTGAAGTCTCCTGCTATTAGCAGTAGACCTTGTTTCATAGAATCGACTTTGGACATTAGTGTTTTATAGTGTTGGTCTGTGTTAGGGCCATATACATTGTATATAACCAATGTGAGAGGCATATCTTCAATCATGCCTACTAAGATATGGAATTGCCCACTTGGGTCTGCATATTCCGTGGTTAGTAAGAATTTGAGTGAGTCCTTGATGGCGGTCATGACCCCATTTGTTTTTTTATTATGAGAGGCAAGGAATTTGGTTGAGAAATTTCTGAGATTACACATTGGAGTTTTGGAGATTGCAAAGTGAGTCTCTTGTACGAAGATGACGTCAAGGCGATAGGTTGTAATTTCTTTGTTTAATAGCGATCTTTTGAAGGGGGAATTAAGCCTCCTGGCATTAATCGATAGAATATTGTGGAGGAAAGCGTTGATGTAAGTGGGAGAAGACTTGTACTTGCAAAGGTGTTTTGAGGCATTGCTGTGAGATTTTGCATATGGTATCCTGGTTTCGAGACGGGATGGGAACTGGTAGGACTGTAGGATATAGAAAGTCCTTGAAAGCCACTGGTAAATTGGAATCTCGAGGATTTTTGCATGGGGTAGATAGTCATATCATGGATTATTGTTGACTGGTTGTTATAGAAAAGTTCAATATAGGAACGGGCAGTTAAAAAACTCTTGCAGAAAAGGCAAGAAACATGGGTAGTTTGAAAAACTACTCTCAAACTGGGGCGGTGAAAAACAGATAGGAACCAAGGGGTAATAGCGGGTAGCAGCCATATGAATATGGCTGACATGTTCAAGGTGTGGAGAGCAAATGATATAGAGCCAAACTCTGCAGGCGTTGGTATGTAAAGAGTGAGTCTGATTTTCGACTGTAGAAAACATATGTTCAAGTCCAGTCACTCTCCATGTGATGGGGTTGATGTTGAGCGGGGTTGGGTCAGCGGTCTTCCACTGGGAGTATATGCCACTCCCTTAGTAGATTTATACCGTCATCTAGATTTCTGATAATGAAGGATCTTGCTGATGTGTGATGAGGAGCTTAGTAGGGAATCCTCAATGGTAGGCTATCCTGTGGTCTCTCAAGGCCTTAGTAATAGATATCATTTTTTTCCGGGTGAGAAGGGTTTCTTTAGATAGGTCAGCAAAAAGCTTGATACCTGTGTAAGATGTAGGGAGTGCTGAGGAGTTTCTGGTGGCCACCATGAGCTTTTCTTTGATTTGGTAAACGTGGACCCTAATTAGGACATCTCTTGGAGTGGAAGCTGGCAAAAAATGATGATTTTTGGATTCTGTGCGCTCTATCGATAGCTGCTTCCATGGGTGTAATGGTCAGTAGCTTTGTGAGTTGTTGTATGTACGGTAGAGGGAATCATTAGTCACCGTTTCAGGGATCCCTCAGATTTTTACATTATTTCGTCTTAAGCGGTCTTCTAGATCTGCTATTTTACTTTTCAGCATAACAAGCTCAGATTCGTGATCAGTGTGGGTGTCCACTACCGTGTTGTGCGCTGAGAACATGACTGACATCTGATTTTCAATATGGTGTATACGTTTGGCATGATCAACAATGGTGGTGGAGATAGCGGACACTATATTTGTTATATCTCCATGTAGAGTTTGTCGCAGTGGTAATAGCATATTTCTCATTGCCAATTCAGAGAGCGGGTGGTCAAAGGCTGGGAATTCCTCTATAGCGGATTGGATTTGTAGTATAGGATTAGTTAGGTCTTCAGATGTGTGAGGGTCATTCTGTGTGGAATCTTCTTTTCTAGGTTTTGGATTTAGCAGGGCTTCTATATGTAGGTGACAGTGGAGGAGAAGACTCACCAGGGTCCCCATCGTATAGTGATGCTCGCAGCCTGGGGTCAGGAGTGTAAGAGCAGAATTCTCTGTCATGGACGGAGCTGCTTTGCAGGAATGTGCCGGCGCCATCTTGGCATTGTGTGTCCCTGGCAGGGAAGAGGTCTGGGAGCCGCTGGAGGATTGCCAGGGACTTTTGTCTCCTCGGTATAGCTCCTGAGGTTGCTAGGGTGACAGTCCCCTTATTGTGAGGGTTTGAGTCCCGTGTGTCGGGTTGACAGTCGCTCGGAGTGCAGAGTGGCAGCAGTGCTCAGTTAAGGAGCGGCCATCTTCGGACCCAGCCACACATGCACCTCGTCACTCGGTTATTTAAGGGGGAACTCCTACCCAGATTTAACATTTTTTGTCGTTATTTTTGCCTGTGGCATCAGGGCTTAATGGGAGCTGACTGACCAAGACTCTCCTCTTCCCTGGGACCATAGACCTTCTCGAGGTTTGTTGGCTCTACAATCAGGTTCACTGCTCTTGCCGTTTATTGCTATAACTCTGTTCAATGCTAAGCCTTGCAACGTGGCAGTTTACAATTTGTCATCTCTTCTGACCTAACAATCTCCAGTAAAGTATTGTCTTGTAGTCGGGACGTACTGAACTGCATATTGGGACGATGGGATGATGGGATTCTTGGCTGCAATGCTCATCACTCTCATTAGGGGGCAGTATATTTTTACACACATATATGATAATGATTTTGTTGTTCCTCAGAATATGTTGCTTTTCTGCACTGCTGGATACTATGTTACAGGTAGTAGTGACCGATGTTTAACTCTTCACTTACTGGTATATGTGCAGCTGCAGAATGGCACCATAATAAATTATACAGAAATAATGGAAACATTACTCCATATATTCATAGGAATAGATTTACTGAGTTCATACAGTACATGTATGTGTAAAGCATTACATTTAGAACTGTTTTATCAGGAACACGGAAAATGAAGAATTAAAAAATGAAGATTAAAAGATACAAACGCCGAGGGAAAAATGAATAAATTTCCCATAACAATGTGGTTAATATTGATCTGTATGGGGATTAGGGGTGGAATATCATGGAATATCATGGCTACACACCCCATACATATACATTTCACCTTTTTGCATACAAATATGGGTAAAATGACTTTTATATATGGGGATTATGGGGGAATATCATGGTAACTCTTAACCTATTTCAGATAAGAAAATGCATATAATTATTTTTCTGCATGGGGGTTATGGGTGGATGATTGCAGATACACATGCCAAGGACCACATTGGACCTGTTTCTCCTAACAATATGAGAATAGTTATTTTTCTGTGTGAGAATTATGGGTGGAATATTATAGTTACACATGCCTAGCAACACATTTGACCTCTTTCTGATAAGAATATGAGAATAGTTATTTTTCTGTATGAGAATTACGGGTGGAATATCATGGTTACACATGCCTAGCAACACATTTGACCTCTTTCTGATAAGAATAGTTATTTTTCTACATAGGAATTATGGGTGGATCATTGCAGATATGCATGGTAAGGACCAAATTTACCTGTTTCTCCTAAGAATATGTGTATAATAATTTTTCTGTATGGGGAGTATGGGTGGAATGTCATGGATAAACATGCCTAGGAACACATTTGAATTGTTTGTGATATGAATATGAGAATACTGTTGCTATTTTTCTACATGGGGATTATGGGTTTATTATGGTGGGCTCACATGCCAGGGATCATATTTGACCTATTTCTGAAATTATTATGGGTATTGTTATTTCTATACATGGGGATTATAGGTGGACTATAATAGTTAAACATACCTGGGAATACATTTGATTTTTTTCTGACAAGAATATGAGAATAGCTATTTTTCTACATGGGGATTATGGGTGGAATTTTGTGGATACACATGCCAAGGATCAGATTAGACCTGTTTCTGATAACAATATGCGTATAGTTGTTTTTTTTTTACATGGGGATTACGGGTGGATTATCATGGTTACACATGCCTAGGACCATATTTAACCTGTTTCTCCTAATAATATGAGAATAGTTATTTTTCTGTATGAGAATTATGGGTGGAATATCATGGTTACACATGCCTAGCAACACATTTGACCTCTTTCTGATAAGAATATGAGAATAGTTATTTTTCTACATAGGGATTATAGGTGGATCATTACAGATACACAATACACCCATAATCCCTAGGTAGAAAAATAGCTATTCTCATGTGTAACCATGATATTTCACCCATAATCCCCATACAGATCAATATTAACCACATTGTTATCGGAAATGCATACATTTTTTCCCTTGGCGTTTGTCATTTTTAGTGTACAAATAAAAAGTGCGCTAATTATTCGCAAAAAATGCAAGGATAAATAATAAAAATATAAATTAATTCATAAATATAAACATAAGTTCAGCCACCATAACAGTGATAGTCCAATATCAACTTAATGTCAATTATAAACAAACCCCCCCGTGTGCGAATCCGACACCAGATGAAGGGAATCCACTCACCAGAGCTATATGGTGATTACATTATAAACCAGCATGATGGCATGTTACTCTGGGAGCGATGATCTGCAGGATATCCCAGTAGAGGAACAGCAACCAATAGTGATCCAATCAGCACATATGGAACAGCTAAGCAGCACATATGGAACAGCTAGGCAGCACATATGGAACAGCTAGGCAG
The DNA here is from genome assembly GCF_062004578.1 of Staurois parvus. Classification (NCBI taxonomy): domain Eukaryota; kingdom Metazoa; phylum Chordata; class Amphibia; order Anura; family Ranidae; genus Staurois; species Staurois parvus. The sequence goes on along the minus strand of NW_028318308.1, from coordinate 67,845 downwards.
CACATATGGAACAGCTAAGCAGCACATATGGAACAGCTAAGCGGCACATATGGAACAGCTAAGCGGCACATATGGAACAGCTAGGCGGCACATATGGAACAGCTAGGCAGCACATATGGAACAGCTAAGCGGCACATATGGAACAGCTAGGCGGCACATATGGAACAGCTAGGCAGCACATATGGAACAGCTAAGCGGCACATATGGAACAGCTAGGCGGCACATATGGAACAGCTAGGCGGCACATATGGAACAGCTAGGCGGCACATATGGAACAGCTAAGCAGCACATATGGAACAGCTAGGCAGCACATATGGAACAGCTAGGCGGCACATATGGAACAGCTAGGCAGCACATATGGAACAGCTAGGCGGCACATATGGAACAGCTAGGCAGCACATATGGAACAGCTAAGCAGCACATATGGAACAGCTAGGCAGCACATATGGAACAGCTAGGCAGCACATATGGAACAGCTAAGCAGCACATATGGAACAGCTAGGCAGCACATATGGAACAGCTAGGCAGCACATATGGAACAGCTAAGCAGCACATATGGAACAGCTAGGCAGCACATATGGAACAGCTAGGCAGCACATATGGAACAGCTAAGCAGCACATATGGAACAGCTAGGCAGCACATATGGAACAGCTAGGCAGCACATATGGAACAGCTAAGCAGCACATATGGAACAGCTAAGCAGCACATATGGAACAGCTAGGCAGCACATATGGAACAGCTAAGCGGCACATATGGAACAGCTAGGCGGCACATATGGAACAGCTAAGCAGCACATATGGAACAGCTAAGCGGCACATATGGAACAGCTAGGCGGCACATATGGAACAGCTAAGCAGCACATATGGAACAGCTAAGCAGCACATATGGAACAGCTAGGCAGCACATATGGAACAGCTAGGCAGCACATATGGAACAGCTAAGCAGCACATATGGAACAGCTAGGCGGCACATATGGAACAGCTAGGCGGCACATATGGAACAGCTAGGCAGCACATATGGAACAGCTAAGCAGCACATATGGAACAGCTAAGCAGCACATATGGAACAGCTAGGCAGCACATATGGAACAGCTAAGCAGCACATATGGAACAGCTAGGCAGCAAATGATCTTCCAATAACATGGGCGAAGCTGGAGGAATCAGAAGAGATATGATGGTGCAGGACGTTTAAAACCAGTAAAATGTTATTAGGAAAGTATTGCACTCACAAAGAAGGTGTCCAGCCGACACCAGCAATGGCAGCCTCTATAATGCCACATCCACAAGGGACGAACCTCCTGCACTGCAATCACACAGCCGACAGCTGGGAGGAACGTTCCAACGTCACGTCCACTAGGCCATTTCTAACGCGTTTCGTCACTTGACGTCTTCTTTTTTTAAACATAATTTTCTGGGTTCCTGATATAACAGTTCTAAATGCAGTGCTTTACACATACATGTACTGTATGAACTTAGTAGATCTATTCCTATGAATATATGGAGTAATGTTTCCATTATTTCTGTACAATTTATTATGATGCCATTCTACAGCTGCACATATACCAGTAAGTGAAGAGTTAAACATCGGTCACTACTACCTGTAACATAGTATCCAGCAGTGCAGAAAAGCAACATATTCTGAGGAACAACACAATCATTACCATATACAGTATATATAAAGCATCTGGGGGTAAATGCTTTATGGCCACTAGGTGGTGATGATGATATAAGGATCACACATAAGAGAGAGTATGTCAATTTTCACCCTGATTGTGGGAACGTTTGTCACATCTGCCCAACCAACATCTTACACAGAGACCATTAGGGGTGTACTCACACTAGAGTATGTTTGCCCCCAAAGTGTACTTTGTTTGACTGTGATCACTCCATACTGCAACTCCCTCCTCATTGGATTACATTTACATAGGCTATCCCCCCTCCTGTCCATTATGAATACTGCTGCCAGGCTCATCTTCCTAACCAACCACTGAGCATCTGCTACTCCTCTCTGCCAATCCCTTCATTGGCTTCCATTCACCAATTAATTAAATTCAAAATACTAACAACAACCTACCAAGCCATCCACAACTCTGCCCCCCCGGCTACATCACCAACCTGGTCTCTGAATACCAACCAAATCACTTTCTTTGTTCCTCCCAAGACCTCCTGCTCTCTAGCTCCCTTGTTATGTCCTCATGCTTTCCTCCCAGACTTCTCCCGAGCCTCTCCCATCCTATGGAATTCCCTACCCCAATCTGTCTGACTATCTCCTACTCTGTCTGCTTTTAGGTTAAAACTTTCTTCTTCGGAGAAGCCTATCCTGCACCCACCTAACAACTGTACTTTTATTTTCTTCATCAGCTCATTCACCACATGTATTACCTTTTATCTCTTGACCCTCCCTGTGAGATTGTAGGATCTAACGAGCTGGGCCCTCTGATTCCTCCTGTATTGAATTGTATGGCAACTGTACTGTTTGTCCACACATCGTAAAGTGCTGCGCAAACTATTGGCACTATATACAGTATATCCTGTATAATAATAAAAAAATACTGTGCTCAGGCGCGATTCACAGCACCGTGCCCTGGCCCACATGATATACAGTTGCAAGAAAAAGTATGTGAGCCCCTTGGGATTCCGTGGAGTTTTGCATGAATTGGGCATAAAATGTGCTCTGAACGTCATCTAAGTCACAACAATAGAAGAACACAGTCTGCTGAACATAATACTACACAAACATTAGATGTTGCCATGGTTTAATGTAAACATTCACAGTGCAGGGAGGAAAAAGTATGTGAACCTTTGGACTTAATAACTGGTTGACCCTCCTTTGGCAGCAATAACCTCAACCAAACATTTCCTGTAGTTGCAGATCAGACCTGCACAACGATCTGGAGTCATTTTGGACCACTCCTCTTCACAAAACTGTTTCAGTGTAGCAATATTCTTGGGATGTCTGGTGTGAATCGCTCTCTTAGGGTCATGCCACAGCATTTCAATGGGGTTGAGGTCAGGACTCTGACTGGGCCACTCCAGAAGGCGTATTCTGTGCTGTTGCAGCCATTGTTTTGTTGAATGACTTGTATGCTTTGGGTCATTGTCCTGTTGCATCACCCATCCTCTGCGGAGCTTCAGTTGTCGGACAGATGATCATACGTTTTCCTGCAAAATGTCTTGATAAACTCTGGAATTCATTTTCCCATCAATGACAACAATCCGTCCAGCCCCTGAGGCAGCAAAGCAGCCCCAAACCATGATGCTCCCTCCGCCATGTTTCACAGTGGGGATGAGGTTTTGATGTTGGTGTGCTGGGCCTTTTTTTCTCCACACAGTGTTGTGTGTTCTTCCCAAACAACTCAATCTTGGTTTCATCTGTCCACAGTATATTTTGTCAGTAGTGCGGTGGAACATCCAGGTGCTCTTTTGCAAACTTCAAACGTGCTGCAATCTTCTTTTTGGACAGCAATGGCTTCCTCCGTGGTGTCCTCCCATGTACTCCATTCTTGTTTAATGTTTTCCTGATTGTAGATGTGTCAACAAAAATGTCAGCATGTGCCAGAGATTTCTGTATGTCTTTAGCTGACACTCTGGGATTCTTCTTTACCTCATGCAGCATTCTGCGCTGTGCTCTTGCAGTCATTTTTACAGGACGACCACGCCTAGGGAGAGTAGCAACAGTGCTAAACTTTCTCCATTTGTAGACCGTCTGTCTTACCGTGGACACATGAACATCAAGGCTCAAGGAGATACTTTTGTAACCCTTTCCAGCTTCATGCAAGTCAACAATTCTTGATGGTAGGTCTTCTGAGAGCTCTTTTCTGCGAGGCATGGTTCACATCAGACAGTGCTTCTTGAAACCAGTAAACCCAAAACAGGTGTCAGCAACACATCCAATATCATCACACTGATTGGAGTCAAGGTTGGCTCACTCCTGGCTCCAATTAGTTCTGGGAGAAGTCATTAAGCTAGGGCCTCACATACTTTTTCCTCCCTCCACTGTGAATGTTTACATGTTATGTGCAATTAAACCATGGCAACATCTAATGTTTGTGTAGTATTATGTTCAGCAGACTGTGTTCTTCTATTGTTGTGACTAAGATGACGTTCAGAGCACATTTTATGCCCAATTCATGCAAAACTCCATGTAATCCCAAGGGGGTCACATACTTTTTCTTGCAACTGTAAGTGGTCTGCAGCAAGCTTTGGACATCGTACACATCTCTGTGATCACTCTCTGTGCCTAAGCACTGAAGCAGATTGGATCCAGTTAAGTCCACTCAGGTAGTGAGAGTGCAGATGGCGACAGCATGCTTGGGCTGATCACAGTGTGAACACAAAAGGTGTTCCTGGACCCAGAATAATGAGTGTAGTAACAGCAGGGGAAGGAGGGACAATTATGTGCAGGCACAGTACAAGGCAAGTGGCTAGTGTGAGAACACCCCCAAAGTGGGACTATACCCTGTGACGATCGCAACATCAGATCCCTGCCCTTATCACCAAACTTGTGACCGAAGGACTAGCCAATCTAAAACCGCGCTGTCACGTGCGTAACAATGCCACGCCCAGCTGCACCCTGCACACAGATTTTCCAGCTAATGGACCACAACCTGTGTACTTGCAGCCTGGGAGCGATTGTTACTGGGTCAGGTTAATTACGCAATTAACCCTTCACACTGCCACCACCTCCTTTTTGTACAGAGAAAGAGGAAACTCGGCAATATCAGCAATAACGCTATGATGGTTGAAATAATCGTCTGTATAGCACGGTCACTGCAGGCAGGTTATACAGAGGGTTAAACACACATAGTGCGCTCTTCAGCGGCAGGAATTCGTAAGTTGCAGTAAAGAGCTTTAGAAACAGTTCAACACTTTCAGAAAGAAAGATTTATTACTAAAAGGTCAAAAGGGTTCAATGAAAATATTTACAGAAACAGATGTAGCCAATATATATATATATTTATATATAAATATACAGAGAACAATAGCACATCAAAGAGATAACAGAAATTTAGAGGGTTAAAGTACTTGCCGTCAGCCTCGGTTTAAGCAGTTTCAAGTCTTATGAGCCCAAAAAGGATTTCTGGTCTCTCCCTGTCAGTTTCGGTGTTAAACGGGAGACTCTTTTTTTTTCTCCACCCTAACTCAGCTCAGCTTTTCTAGTATCTCCACAGGGTGCCTCCCTGGAGCAGTACAACCAATCGTCTCCTTGGGGAGGGAGGTGTAGGTGGAGCCCTAAGTTATGACTAGAAACTCTCATAGCTGCTATTATGGTTCATAACTTTTCCTAAGTACATGTAATATTCCACCCACGGGTAGATCAATATGTACAATCATCTGCTGAAGATCTACATATGAAATATGACATACCTGCTGGGATGATTAAGGAGATTTTATTTTCTGCTCTCCGGTTGATCTCGGCTATGGAATGTAATATACCAAACTATTTGTATTAACGTGACCAATCTGACGATATGCCTGTGTTTTGTGCAAGTCCCTCATATTCCAAGATATGAAATCATTGGGGGAAAATGGATTTTGAATGTGGTGTCTAGTTTATTACTTTTCTGGAATGTCTTTGAACTCAGCGAAGGGCTTGGTTTATGCTTTTATGATATCCCAGACTGCACATCTAGCGGACAGCTAGACCCCAGCTCCATTGGGGGTTTTATAGCTTGGAGCTTCCTGCTGTGCTTTGGCTGCCTGTGACCTCTGCCATCACTCAGACCACATGTCACCCCACAGCGAGGGAGGGGGGGTGAGCAAAGAGGGGGAGAGAGATCTAAAAGATGGAGGGTTGGAGCAAAATGGTTGAACTGCATCCATCTCTGTGGGTACGATTGTCACATACCCAAAAGGGGAAGTTCCACTTTAAGTCCCCCCATATTTGGCGTGTCATTTTTTTGGGGTGGGAGCGGACACCTGGTTTTTACAGGTGTCCACTCCCCCTTCCGCTCGGATCGTCTAGTTCTCCTCTCCCCCCTCCCTCCCTCAGTCTTCTGGGACATATCGCAAATTGCAGAAGACTGTGGGGCCATTGACAAAGCACAGCACAGAATGCACATGCACAGTAGGCAGTCTGCTGTGAAGCCACAAGCAGCACAGCCACCTGCCTACAGCTAAGAGGCCAATGCCAAACCCCAAGACTAGTGAAGAACTACCCTGGGTGAGGACAGCACTGGATCCCTGGACAAGCAAGTGTTCTGTTGTTGAAAGTCAGCGGCTTTGTAGCTGCTGACTTTGATTTCTTTTTTTTAGCGTGAAGAACCTCCTGTGAGTCTCCTTGGCATCTAACAGCACCACAAGGCCTCATGCACACAGGGCGTTTTTGCAGCCACTTTTAGGGGTGTTAGGCATTTTTTTTTTACTGCTTCCAAATGGCCCTCCATGTTAACCTATGTGTCCATTCACACATAGACTTTTATAAAAAAAATGTTTATGAACCCCTGAGGTCGGCAAATAATTCACTAGCAGGTGTAGCAGAGTAATAGAAATCCAACAGACCCAACAGTCATGACATGCATGCTGCTGATTCTGTGTCATTGAATCACTCATTGAAAGGGGCGTGTTCACAATAATAGCCGTGTGGAGTTCTATTAGTGAGGTCATTCATTCTTTGAAAAACAGGTGGCAATTATTGCCCTTATTTAAGGAAGGAAGGCAGCAAATGTTGGACATGCTGGTTACAGTGCATTTCTCTCTGAAATTCTGAGGAAAATGGGTGGTTCCAGACATTGTTCAGAAGAACAGCGTACCTTGATTAAAAAGTTGATTGGAGGGGAAAACATATAAAGAAGTGCAGAAAATGATCGGCTGCTCAGCTAAAATGATCGCAAATGCTTTAAAATGGCAACCAAAACCTGAAAGACGGAAGAAAGTGAAAAACTACCATTGGAATGGATAGAAGAATAGCCAAAATGGGGCGGACTCAGCCAACAATCAGCTCCAGGAAGATGAAAGAAGGTGTGACGTTCCCTGTGAGGACTCAGCCAACAATCAGCTCCAGGAAGATGAAAGAAGGTGTGACGTTCCCTGTGAGGACTGTTACAATTAGAAGACGCCGATGTGAAGCCAAGCTATCTGCAAGAAGTCCCCACAAAGTCCCACTGTTGGGAAAAAGACGTGTGCTGAAGAGGTTACAATCTGCCAAAGAGCACATTGACTGGCCTAAAGAGAAATGGAGCAACATTTTGTAGACTGATGGAAGTAAGATTGTTCTTTTTGGGTCTAGTGGGCGGAGACAGTTTGTCAGACGACCCCCAAACACTGAATTCAAGCCACAGTACACTGTGAAGACCGTGAAGCATGGTGGTGCAAGCATCATGATATGGGGATGTTTCTCATACTACAGCGCTGAGCGAACTATTGGCGCTTTATAAATACTGAATAATAATAATAATAATAATAATACTACGGTGTTGGGCCTATTTATCGCATACCAGGGATCATGGATCAGTTTGAAGACATCAGAATACTTGAAGAGGTCATGCTGCCTTATGCTGAAGAGGAAATGCCCTTGAAATGGGTGTTCCAACAAGACAACGACCCCAAACACACCAGTAAACGTGCAACATCTTGGTTCCAGACCAACAAGATGGACGTTATGGAGTGGCCAGCCCAATCCCCGGATCTTCATCCAATAGAAAACTTGTGGGGTGACATCAAAAATGCCGTTTCTGAGGCCAAACCAAGAAATGGAGAAGAACTGTAGAATGTGGTCCAATCATCCTGGGCTGGAATACCTGATCACAGGGGCCAGAAGTTGGGGGACTCCATGCAACACAGATGTACAGCAGTTCTCAGAAACAGTGCGACTACAACCAAATATTCATGAAGTCATTCAAAGGAAAGCAAAATCTTCAAACATTTCTCAGTTTATATAGTGAATGTTTGAGTTTGTAAAGAAGAATACAAACACGGCCATTTTTTTGAACCTTCTAATATTCACTTTTCTTCCATTTTTTTCAGAGGAACAACACAAATTTGATGTATTTTTCTTCATGTTTTGATTTGGAATAGAATGTGTCGTGTTCCCAATGCATTTGTGTGGATGGAAAGAAAAGGATTAGAAGGATTTGCAGCTTTAGTCACTTTTCAACACACTGATATTATTTTCAACACAACTGTATATAGAATATACGTGATTCTGCATTTCTGGGTAGAGGGCATGCGCGAATCCTACCCGCACCGCCGATCGTGGCCCCGGGTGTCAATCCTGTTCATTACCCACTGGCCCCCGGTGATTACCAGTGATCACCAACAGGAAGGAGGACTGCATTGTTTACCAACAGCCCTCCTCCCCGTCAGTTTGGGCACACTGCTCTGGATGGCTGAGCAGAGCCATCCAGAGCAGTGTGCTTACAGTGAAGCAGCCCCCCCCCCACCCCCTAGCAAAACACTCTCACTTTGATTGCCCCTCATCTTAACCCATTCCTGCCCAGTGTCATTAGTACAGTGTCAGTGCTGTTTTTTAGCACAGATCACTATTGGTGTCACTGGGGATGTCAGTGACACCAAGTCAGTTCCCCTCCAGTGTCAGAATGCCCGCCACAGTCTTGCTATAAGTCGCTGATCGCCGCCATAAGTTGATGGTCGCCACCATTATTAGTATATAATAAAAACTTCCAGTATCTATACCGCCATTTGTAGACGCTATAACTTTCACATAAACCAAATAATTTACATGTATTGGGTTTTTTTTTTTTTAGCAAAGACACGGAGCTGAATACATTTTGGCCTAAATTTATGACAAATTTTGATTTTTACAATTTTTTTACTGGACATGTTTTATAGCAAAAAGTCCAAAATACTGCTTTTTTTTTCTCAAAATTGTCGGTCTTTTTTTTATAGTACAAAAAATAAAAACTGCACAGGCGATGAAATACCACTGAAAGAAAGCTCAAATTGTGGGAAAAAAGGATGTAAATTTAATTTGGGTGCAGCGTTGCATGACCGTGCAATTGTCAGTTAAAGTAATGCAGCGCTCTAATGCAAATCGCTTCTTTAAATGCTTCCTGAATTTCAGTGACGATACACTCTGTCCTCCTCGGGGGGACCCTGAATTTCAGTGACGATACACTCTGTCCTCCTCGGGGGGACCCTGAATTTCAGTGACGATACACTCTGTCCTCCTCGGGGGGACCCTGAATTTCAGTGACGATACACTCTGTCCTCCTCGGGGGGACCCTGAATTTCAGTGACGATACACTCTGTCCTCCTCGGGGTGACCCTGAATTTCAGTGACAATACACTCTGTCATCTTCGGGGTGACCCTGAATTTCAGTGACAATACACTCTGTCATCTTCGGGGTGACCCTGAATTTCAGTGACAATACACTCTGTCATCTTCGGGGGGGACCCTGAATTTCAGTGACAATACACTCTGTCATCCTCGGGGTGACCCTGAATTTCAGTGACGATACACTCTGTCATCCTCGGGGTGACCCTGAATTTCAGTGACGATACACTCTGTCATCCTCGGGGTGACCCTGAATTTGACCGGCTCCACAAAATTCAGCCCCTCGTAAATCACCTTCACCAAAAATTTGCAGATGTCTATACTCCCCAGCAAAACATCTGCGTTGATGAGTTCCTGATTCATTTTTCTGGCCGCCTTGCATTCAAACAATTTCTCCCCAGCAAGCGTGCCAGATATGGGGCCAAGATGTAGAAGACCTGTGAGAGGACAACAGGCTATACATATAATTTTTGGATTTACGAGGGAAAAGATAATCACGTGGAGCCCCCCGGATGCCCAGACTACATGGGGAGCAGTGACATGATAGTCACATGGAGCCCCCCGGATGCCCAGACTACATGGGGAGCAGTGACATGATAGTCACGTGGAGCCCCCCGGATGCCCAGACTACATGGGGAGCAGTGACATGATAGTCACGTGGAGCCCCCCGGATGCCCAGACTACATGGGGAGCAGTGACATGATAGTCACGTGGAGCCCCCCGGATGCCCAGACTACATGGGGAGCAGTGACATGATAGTCACGTGGAGCCCCCCAGATGCCCAGACTACATGGGGAGCAGTGACAAGATAGTTTGGGACTTGGTGTCATCCTTCTCCATATGGGGTACCACTTATACGTGGACAATTTTTATTCAAGCGTGCCACTATTTAGACATTTGTACAATCTTGGAACTGGCACATGTGGCATCATGTGACCTAATGTGTGCCCACCATTAGAAGTGGGTGGATGCAGGGCGGTATATTCTAATGGTGGGCATACCACACACTTTTTCTGGCAGAGATTTCTTCTCTTTTTTTCATTCAGTCCACAGGCTGCATATAAAAAAAAAAGAACATATCATATATACCCAACAAGGACCAGCGTACTGGTACATCACTGGATTTGAGTGGTTATACCAGGATGATGCCTACAGCTGTAGGCATCATCCTGGTGTCGTTTTTTTCAGCCGGAGATTGGATTTCATGTAAAAGCAATCCTAGTGGCTAATTAGCTGCAGGATTGCTTTTGAAAGCAGCGGGAGACAATGCCCCCCCCTCCCCACTGCCTTCCACAGCCTTTTGAATTGAACTGTATTGTTGCTGTATTGTCTCCCTCCATAATGTACAGCGCTGAGCAAACTGTTAGTGCCATAAATCCTGTATAATAATTTCATCACTTCAGTTTTGCAGGATATAAACAGCGCCATTTGTAAATTGGGAAAGCATCTGATCACCGATCTTGGTGAGATTAGATAATGTAAGGGCAGAGGAGAGATCCAGAGTCTGAGAGACCCCAGATTTCTCAGAGAAGAATATATGACAATGCCCATTGAAGTTATAGGGGATATTTCCATTCCCTGTGATAGCATTAAAAGTGATCAAAAAAAATGAAGGGGACAGTGTGAAAATAATAAAAAATCCAAAATAACTTAAAAACATCCTCAACCCCCCCCCCCCCCCCCCCCCGCACATGCATGCGTGAGCGTTGACCCTGTGCCGGTATGTACACAGAGGTTGCACCATGCATGTGAGGTATCGCTGTGAACGTCAGATTCAGGGCAGTAATTCTAACACTAGACCTCCTCTGTAAATATAAAATGGTAGCTTGTAAAGGCTTTTAAAGCGTTGCCTATGGATATTAAAAATGTATGCAGTTTGTTGACATTGCACGACGCATGCACAATTTTAGAGCATGTCACGTTTGGTATCTAGTTGCTCGGCATACCATCATCTTTTATATTTTACCAAATGATTGGCCAATATAATTTTTTTTTTTTTTGCATTTGAAAAATCGCTGCGTGAGTACTATGTGACATATCTGCTTTAAAAATATATATAATGTTTGGGGGTTCAAAGTAATTTCCTAGCAAAAAATACTGATTTTTTTTTTATGTGAACAAAGTGTCAGAAAAGGCTTGGTCTTCAGGTGGTTTGAAGAGTGAATGATGTGTGACATAAACTTCTAATGCTGGGCATAAAATGCCCCCACCCCCCAAAATCCCTTCTGGAAAGTAGTCACCCCAAACTATTTGTTGAGAGGCATGTTGAGTCAATAGACAAATTTGTTTTTACCACTAATTTTTTAGACATTTATAAAAAATTTTTTTTTTTTTTTTACACAAAATTGTCACTTAAATGATTTATTGCTCACACATGCCATGGGTATATGTGTAATTACTCCCCAAAATACATTCTGCTACTTCTCCCGAGTATGGGGGTACCACATGTGAGAGACGTTTTGGCAGTCTAGCCAAGTACAGGACCCCAAAATCCAATAAGCACCATCAGGCTTTTAAAGGGCTTTATTTCCTCATTACACTTCCTGACCTATCACAGTTTTGGAGGCCCTGAAATGCCAGGATAGCACCTAACCCCCCCAGATGACCCCTTTTTTTTTAAATTAGACACCCCAAGGAATTTGATAAGAAGAATGGTGAGTATTTTGTAGATCTCATTTGTTGCCACACGTTTTTGGAAAATGAAGAAAGAAAACAAAAATATATTTTTTCTTTTTCTTTTTTTTTTATATTTCAAAACCTTGTGAGAAAAAATGAGATCTGCAAAATACTCACCATGCCTCTTTTTAAATTTCTTGGGGTGTCTACTTTCCAGAAAGGGGTCATTTGGGGGGGGGGGTTGGGGCTATCCTGGCATTTCAGGGCCTCCGAAACTGTGATAGGTAGTGAGGACGTGAAATGAGGAAGTTACGCACCTTCAGGCTTTCAAAGTGGTCATTGGATTTCAGCCTCCTGTATGTGGCTAGGCTCCCAAAAAGTCTCACACATGTGGTATCCCCATACTCAATACAAGTAGCAGAATGTATTTTGGGGTGTAATTCCACATATACCCATGGCTTTTGTAAGAAATATATCATTTAAATGACAACTTTGTGAATAAACAAAAAAAATGTTTGTCATTTTCCAAAAACTTGTGGAAACAAAATAAATCTTCCATGGACTCAATATGCCTCTCAGCAGATAGCTTAGGCTGTCTACTTTCTAAAAAGGGGTCTTTTGGGGGTGTTTGTACTGTCCTGGTATTTGGGGGTGTTTGTTCTGTCCTGGTATTTGGGGGTGTTTGTACTGTCCTGGTATTTGGGGGTGTTTGTTCTGTCCTGGTATTTGGGGGCGTTTGTACTGTCCTGGTATTTGGGGGCGTTTGTTCTGTCCTGGTATTTGGGGGCGTTTGTTCTGTCCTGGTATTTGGGGGTGTTTGTTCTGTCCTGGTATTTGGGGGTGTTTGTTCTGTCCTGGTATTTGGGGGGGGTTTGTACTGTCCTGGTATTTGGGGGTGTTTGTTCTGTCCTGGTATTTGGGGGTGTTTGTTCTGTCCTGGTATTTGGGGGCGTTTGTACTGTCCTGGTATTTTAGCACCTCAAGAAATGTGATGGGCAGTCAGAAAGTAAAAGCTGTGTAAATTCCAGTATCTCTCCCATAGTCTGTAGACGCTATAACTGTCACACAAAGCAATAAATATACATTTACTGGGATGTAGCAGAATACATTTTGGTCTAAATTTATGATGACATTTGAGTTTTTTGGATATTTTTTTATGACAGAAATGAGAAAATATATAAAATTTCTCAAATACATTTTTTGTTTATAGCGCCAAAAATAAAAAGCGCACAGGTGATCAAATACCACAAAAGAAAGCGCTATTTATGTGAAAAAAAGGACATGAATTTCATTTATGTACCGTATCACATGACTGCGCAATCGTTAGTTAGCGCAGCGCTGTATAGCAAAAAAATGGTGTAAATTCCATTATCTCTCCCATAGTTTGTAGACGCTATAACTTTCACACAAAGCAATCAATATACATGTATTTGGGATTTTTTTTTACCAGAAACATGGAGCAGAATACATTTTGGCCTAAATTTATGACTAACTTTGAGCTTACTAAATATTGTTTTTATAGCCGAATGTAAAAACAATAATTTTTCTTCAAAATTTTCAAAATGGCGCACAGGTGATCAAATACCACCGAAAGAAAGCTCTATTTGTGTGAAAAAAGGACATAAATGTGTTTGGGTGCAGCGTTGCATGACCGCGCAATTATCTGCTGAAATAGTGTAGAGCTGATTAGAAAAGAGTCCTGGTCATTAAGGGGGGTACATCCTCAGGATGGCAAGTGGGTAACATATTCCTAAAAATGATGTCTGTTTCAGGTGTTTTACACAAGCAGTCTTTTTATCTTTATTTTCAAGATAACAGATTACAGACATTTGCCAACATGGATCTTCAGAATATTCAGCCTGCGCTCTCAAACACATACAGTCTAAGAAAAGGGGTTTCCACCATCAACAAACATGGAGGATGATGCAAGATGTATACTTCTAGTGGTAGAGACAATTCGTTTGTTACTCAGGTGTTCTACAAGGCTCACCGGAGGAGCCCAAACTCAGGCCTCCCTGTTGTCTCCCTGAGGAGAGGAAGTGGTGATCATGAAAGTGGAGAATACAAAATGTATGAAGTAAAAACTCACAAAAGGGTGGGGGAAAGGAAGGTAAGGGGGAGAAAAAATGAAACCGGGGGAGGGGGTCAAAATAGCCCTTCCCATCTCCCATGTAAAGACACAAATGAGAACAATTCACACCTTCGCTATTCCCTTGAATGGTCACATGATACAACCTAGAAGGTTAGGTCTCAGCTAGAACGGCTCGTGTAGTCATTGTGTTGGAGTCACTAAACCCCCAACAGTACAATCAGTGTGTAGATGCAGGAAAGCGTGCTGGTAATACTCACTGTGGAAACGAAGGGGTTAATCCTCCGCATTGTGTAAAAGGGATGTTTGATCCCGTCTTCTCTGATCCTCCCCTTCTTCTACTGTCCCCAATTTGTCTGCTGATAGTACAGAGCACTATGAGACACTCTGCATATGCTCTGTTTGGTGTGTATTGCCAAAGATTTTTTATTTTTTTTGGGGGGAGGGTGCATGTGATTAGTACAAGGCCAATCAGCACTGTCCAGACAGAGGGCAGGGGTCATGCAGCCTCATAGGACAGTAAAAACTCCTCTTACAAGCTTTATCCAGCGCTCAGCTGAACACTGATAGAAATTACAAGACTGCTATATATTGCTGATGAGAAGTTATTTAGCAGTTTATATTTACTACAATAGCATTTGCATGTTCTGTGTACTGTGAGGGAGACCAGATATAGTGAATGCGGGGTCCGGGGAGAGCGGATATAGTGAATGCGGGGTCCGGGGAGAGCGGATATAGTGAATGCGGGGTCCGGGGAGAGCGGATATAGTGAATGCGGGGTCCGGGGAGAGCGGATATAGTGAATGCGGGGTCCGGGGAGAGCGGATATAGTGAATGCGGGGTCCGGGGAGAGGTAAAATAGTGAATGCGGGGTCCGGGGAGAGCGGATATAGTGAATGCGGGGTCCGGGGAGAGCGGATATAGTGAATGCGGGGTCCGGGGAGAGCGGATACAGTGAATGCGGGGTCCGGGGAGAGCGGATATAGTGAATTCGGGGTCCGGGGAGAGCGGATACAGTGAATGCGGGGTCCGGGGAGAGCGGATATAGTGAATGCGGGGTCCGGGGAGAGCGGATATAGTGAATGCGGGGTCCGGGGAGAGCGGATACAGTGAATGCGGGGTCCGGGGAGAGCGGATACAGTGAATGCGGGGTCCGGGGAGAGCGGATACAGTGAATGCGGGGTCCGGGGAGAGCGGATATAGTGAATGTGGGGTCCGGGGAGAGCGGATACAGTGAATGCGGGGTCCGGGGAGAGCGGATACAGTGAATGCGGGGTCCGGGGATACAGTGAATGCGGGGTCCGGGGAGAGCGGATACAGTGAATGCGGGGTCCGGGGAGAGCGGATACAGTGAATGCGGGGTCCGGGGAGAGCGGATACAGTGAATGCGGGGTCCGGGGAGAGCGGATACAGTGAATGCGGGGTCCGGGGAGAGCGGATACGGTGAATGCGGGGTCCGGGGAGAGCGGATACGGTGAATGCGGGGTCCGGGGAGAGTGGATACGGTGAATGCGGGGTCCGGGGAGAGCGGATACGGTGAATGCGGGGTCCGGGGAGAGCGGATACAGTGAATGCGGGGTCCGGGGAGAGCGGATACAGTGAATGTGGGGTCCGGGTACAGCGGATACAGTGAATGCGGGGTCCTGGGAGAGGGGATATAGTGAATGCGGGGTCCGGGGAGAGCGGATATAGTGAATGCGGGGTCCGGGGAGAGCAGATACAGTGAATGCGGGGTCCGGGGAGAGCGGATATAGGGAATGCGGGGTCCGGGGAGAGCGGATATAGGGAATGCGGGGTCCGGGGAGAGCGGATATAGTGAATGCGGGGTCCGGGGAGAGCGGATACAGTGAATGCGGGGTCCGGGGAGAGTGGATATAGGGAATGCGGGGTCCGGGGAGAGCGGATACAGTGAATGCGGGGTCCGGGGAGAGCGGATACAGTGAATGCGGGGTCCGGGGAGAGCGGATACAGTGAATGCGGGGTCCTGAGTTTATTAACACTTTCATTGTTTTTACGAGTCAGAGAAGGTGAAGTCTATCCAAAGGCCGAAATATTATAAGAAATGTTCGTTTCTTTCTTGCATCTTCAGTAGCAAATCTCTAACAGTCTGAATGACCGAAGACTTTCAGTAGATCAGAATGAGGCACTTGCCAGCATTACGGAGGTGAGGTATCAGCAATCATTTGTAAGTGCCCCCTGCCATGTGAGTGTCATGATATAACATGGGAAGAGGATTATCCGCTAACACGGAGTAATCCTGGTAATCAGGTCATAGACTTCTGCCCAGAATAGTTTGATGAGGGGGCATTACCACCAGAGATGTAGGAATGTTCCTTTCTGCTCAGAACTTCTCCAACAGTGTGCAGAGATTGTCGGGGACTCTATACTATCTTGATAACAATTTAAAACAAGACTTCTGGGTCTTAAAGCAGCCATTTTTGTGTTTATTAAAAGTCAGCAGGGGCCCAGGGTCCAGCAATGTTCTCACCCACACCGCCCCTTCTCCCCTTTGCTGGCATCACAACTATGGGCACCAGGCTGTGCCAGCTTGCGACTTTACAGCCTGAAGCCCGCTGCACCTCCTAATTGGTCCGACCTGTGAAAGTTCCCAGGAGACTGCGGGAGGAAGGAGGGGGCCAAACTTCCGACTCACTTCGCCATGGTGAAGTGAGCCAGAAGTGGGGGCGGGTACCTGTCCAAAAACAGGTATCCGCTCCCCCCCAAAAGGTGCCAAATATGGCAGAGGAGGGGGGAGGAGGCAAAGAAGTGGAGCCTCTACTTTTGAGTGGAACTCCGCTTTAAGGCAGTCATTTTATCTATTGTACTGTCAGGCAGACTACAACCTCATTCATTCTCTCTGTAATATAAGAAGAGATCCTAATTGTATCGGTTCTAACAATCGTTTATATAGCCAGAAAGTAAGCGTGCAGAATTGTCTATCAAGACACATTGGGGTTCATTTACTAAAGCTGGGAAGTGCAAAATCCTCTCACTTCTGCATAGAAGCCAATCAGCTTCTAACTTCATCTTGTTTAATTGAGCTTTGGCAACAAAACCTGGAAGCTGATTGGTTTCCATGCAGAAGTGAGCCGGATTTTGCACCCTCCAGCTTTAGCAAATAAACCCCCTGACTTAGAATGTGGAGAGACAATCCAGGGACCGTATTCTCTTCAGGAGTTGTTAAACGTCTTACTGTAGCTATGCTTGAATTACTTTCCTAAGACATTTACCGTATTTTTGCTCCATAACACGTGCCTAGGTTTTAGAGGAGAAAAACAAGAAAAAAAATATTCTGAACCAATGGACTGCAGACACGGTCCAGGAGACGACCAGAGACTGCGGGCGCGGTCCAGGGGACGACCAGAGACTGCGGGCGCGGTCCAGGGGACGACCAGAGACTGCGGGCGCGGTCCAGGGGACGACCAGAGACTGCGGGCGCGGTCCAGGGGACGAACAGAGACTGCGGGCGCGGTCCAGGGGACGACCAGAGACTGCGGACACAGTACAGGGGACGACCAGAGACTGCGGACACGGTACAGGAGACGACCAGAGACTGCGGACACGGTACAGGAGACGACCAGAGACTGCGGACACGGTACAGGAGACGACCAGAGACTGCGGACACAGTACAGGAGACGACCAGAGACTGCGGACACAGTACAGGAGACGACCAGAGACTGCAGACACAGTACAGGGGACGACCAGAGACTGCAGACACAGTACAGGGGACGACCAGAGACTGCAGACACAGTACAGGAGATGACCAGAGACTGCGGACAGTACAGGGGATGACCAGAGACTGCAGACACAGTACAGGAGACGACCAGAGACTGCGGACACAGTACAGGCGACGACCAGAGACTGCGGACACAGTACAGGCGACGACCAGAGACTGCGGACACAGTACAGGGGACGACCAGAGACTGCGGACACAGTACAGGAGATGACCAGAGACTGCAGACCTTTTGGGAGGGAGGGGAAGTGGGTACCTGAATGTGACAGGTTCCCGCTCCCACTTCTGCGGAGCTGTCCTCCTTTTAGTGTGGGCTCACCAGCTTCTTACTCCGCCGGCTTCTGTGACAGCCGGGTGCCCACAGCGCATGCGCAAGAAGTGCTGTGCTGTGTGAATGGCCCAGCGTCTTCTGGGACCTGTCATGTGTCCCAGAAGACGCCGAACCATTGACAAAGCGCAGCGCTTCTCGCGCATGCGCAGTGGGCACCCGGCTGTCACAGAAGCCGGCGCGGGAAGAAGCCGGTGTGGGAAAACTGTACAGCACTGGACCGAGGAACAGGTAAGGTCCTGCAGGAAAGAACAGCTGAGCAGCCGGCCCGGTATTCTTACATGGTGGCAGCGGCGGAAATACTGGACCAGCCGCTCCATATTCGCTCCATAAGTTGTACTGACATTTCCCCCCCTTTTTTGGGGGGGGGACAAAAAGTGCATCTTATGGAGAAAAAAATACAGTAATCTCTTTTAAGGATTTGGTTGCATTTCCCACAGGCATGGCATGCAGTACACACATTCATTGTCCAGAAGATAAACAAATCACAAAGTGCAAAAAAAATCACTCCTAATGTTAGAAGTAATGTGTTTTTTGGCAAATAAACTCATTGATCTTTTTAATACGTATAATAATAAAATGTACATAATGATCTATTGTGTGTTCTATGGCTACTTTATCATGTCTCAGTTGTAGAATTGTAATATTTATTTGCGCAATGTAATAATTGGAATTCTTCCTATATAAAATTTACATAACAAAATATAAAAGTACATTTTTTTTTTATAAAATCTTGGTAGACTTCCACTTCAGGTGGAGTTACCAGTTGCAAGGTGTACTTAGAAATGAAAATTCAGCATCTGTTGGATGAAATTGAATTGAAATGTGTCAGCAGCTTACATACCTGTAGAGCTTCACCACAAGTAGTAAAATCTATCACCTCCATTGATGTCAATGATTTTAGAACGATCTTTTGGATTACCTGTGCCTGGGGCATGCATCAAAACACAGAAATGTCTCACTAAACCCTTAAATGTCACTTTTTAATCTACGTTTGCACCTTGTAAACACATTCTAGGATACATATTGCTTACATAGTAATACAAGTATGTCATTCCTTGTCTTGTTACGTCTAAGGAAAGCTGTAGTGTCTCGTAGAACTCCAGTAAGAGGTATGACATCAATCCTGATATCCTCAGACTGTCAAATGTGGGGTGCTGTCTAAAAGCAGATATCTCCAGAGGTGTGTGCCTTAAGATAACTGCAGTCCGGAGTGTTACCCTCTGACTGGAACTTTCTCATAGAAGAATGGGAAGGAATAAGTATGGAATGTGGTTCTTGTTACACCCCAGTGCCTTGTTCTTGTTGGTCACTTGTTATCCAGTCTTCATTATCTGACATTCCTTCCAGGTTCATCATTTGGGGTTCTGAGATGGACAAAAATAGTTGTAGAGAACAATGAAAACAAATGCTGAGACCTGCTTGGTGTCAGCTGGATTCAGATAGATCTCAGATAACACTCAGCTCTTTGCTGTGCATTGTATGACATCAGATCCCCAAGTCCCCTTCTCCAACTAACAAATTTATGTGTAAATTCTGCACTTTGAAAAAATGTAGAAAAAAGAACTGCAGGTAAACAGGTACAACTCATGTAGGAGAATTTGTTTCATCTCTGTGTATCACCTGAGGCCAGTCACTTCACTGGGTATATGGAAAGGTCTACAGACACTAAGTTAAAGTTACGTGTAAAGTGCTGTGCAAACTGTTGGTGTTATATACAGCAAATCCCGTGTAATAATAATGTTTAACCAGATATATAACATACAATAACCAGGAGATGCGAGTTAACTGCAACTCATCCCTTGTAGCATATAAGGATCATTGGAAGAAATAAGAATGGGATTTTCTAGGTGCATTTCTAAATTCAAAACCATCAATATGGCACCTACTGGATATATACACTGCTCAAAAATATTAATGGAACACTTTGAAAACACATTAGCTCTCAGTTGGGGAAAATATCGTGCTGGATATCTATACTGATAATTAGAGATGAGCGAATTGAACTTGGCGAAGTGGAATTCGTTTCGAATATTAGGAAAAATTCGATTCGCACCGAATCCGAATTTTAGCAAACTTCGGATGCACGAATCTAATTTTCCCCGATCAGCCGGCAAAAAGTGTCACCGCAGAGAGCTCTGCTATTTCTGACAGTTCTCTGACAGTTCCTTCACATTTACAGCGGTTGAAACATTGTATCTATTTGTTTCCATTTAGGATACAGATGTTTTTATTCGGAAACAAATAGATACAATGTTTCAACCGTTGTAAATGTGAAGGAACTGTCAGAGAACTGTCAGAAATAGCGGAGCTCTCTGCAGATACACTTTTTGCTGTACTGGAATACTACTTCTTCTTTTCATTCTTCTTCTTCTTCTTTTCATTCTTCTTTTCATTCTTCTTCTTCTTCATTTCATTCTTCTTCTTCTTTTCATTCTTCTTTTCATTCTTCTTCTTTTCATTCTTCTTTTCATTCTTCTTCTTTTCATTCTTCTTTTCATTCTTCTTCTTCGTCGTGCCCCGTGACTGCCCAAATGAGTGAAGTGTGCGGTGATTCTAAGATCAACGGCACTCATCTGCATGTCATACTGACTGACAGTATTATTTCTCTTCCCCAGCAGACTCCAAGGGCATTTAAATTAAAGGTACAGTGTTCTGCACTAATATAAAGGCTCTCTGAAGCCTAGAAACCCTTTTAATAAGTTAAATTTGCAGCGAATAAATTCGCATTGAATCAAATTTCTCCCGCAAATTCGGCGAATCAGCCGAATCAAATTTTTGAATAATTCGCTCATCTCTACTGATAATGCAAGGAGTACCAGGATGAGCCCTGCCAGAGCCCTACAAAATGACCTCCAGCAGGCCACTGGTGGGAATGTCTCTGACCAAACAATCAGAAAGAGACTTCATGAGGGTGGCCTGAGGGCCCGACGTCCTCTAGTGGGCCCTGTGCTCACTGCCCGGCACCATAGAGCTGGATCGGCATTTGCCATTGAACACCAGAATTGACAGGTCCACCACTGGCACCCTGTGCTTTTCACAGATGAGAGCAATGACACGTATTGATGTGCCATCCTGGAGGAGATGGACTGCCTGTGCAAGCTCTGTAGGGCCCATGTATGGCCTCTTGCTACCAGTAGTGACACTGACCCGAGCCAAATGCAAAACTAGTGAAAAACAATCATAAAAGATGAGGAGGGAAAGAAATGTCAGTGGCCTTCACCTGTAAAACCATTCCTGTTTTGGGGGTTGTCTCATTGTTGCCCATCTAGTGCACCTGTTGTTAATTTCATGAACACCAAAGCAGCTGAAACTGATGAACAACCCCCCTCTACTACTTACCTGACCAGATCCTCTGCTACTTACCTGACCAGATCCATATCCCAGGAGTGTCATCGACTTGATGCTAGACTCTGATTGAAAAATGTACCTTTTAATTTTTTTGAGCTGTGTATTATGGAATTGAACTAGTTGTCTTTTAGAATTCTTTTATGCATTGTTCAATATACACTGTAATATTGTGATTGATGCTTAGTGTTGGCGTGTAACTCATGCACCTAGAAAATCCCATTCCTTTTTGTTTCAATAATCCAAATATATAACAGTTCTTGCCAATTGTTAGGATTCCTGTTACCATTTCACCTAAAATATACCAGCTGCACCCTACATTATTAGGATACTTTCTATTACTGTCACTGGAAATGACTTGTGAAATGTTTGTCTATTCCATCAGTATTGTTGGTTATGTGTTAGAGAAGACACTGGTAGCTTGTGATGAGGCAGAATACTGTTACTTTACTTATGTGGCTTAAGTTGCAAACATACAGAACACATTTTAGCAGACATCTTAGGAGAGGAGAGGGATAGAGAAGAGAGGAAGAGAGAGAACCAACAAGTCTTACACATATGCACAACTAGTGACCTTAGTGTACAGTGCCATCTACTGGTCAAGTGATATTAACACAATAATAACACAATACTATATACAGTACATTATAGTACATGCTGTTGCATTCCCAACACCCCTTCTCAACGGCATGTGCATAATTATATGACATTTAGTCTCTTGTAGAATTATATTGTAGAAAACAATGACGTTCTCTTGGCAAAGGTTTGGTGAGTGCGTCTGCAGTCATCTCCTCTGATGGGCAGTACTGGATGTCGATAACCCCTTGTTCTTGCATGTCTCTGAGCAGATGATATCTTACATCAATGTGATTGGTTCTTGGGTTAATCTTCTCAGAGTGTGTAAGCTTTATGCATCCCTGATTGTCTTCCATGATGGGTGTGGGTTGTGACATATTCAGTCCCATGTCTAGTAGAAGTTGACGAATCCAAATGGCTTCTTGACATGCATGTGCTGCTGCTATGTATTCCGCTTCAGTTGAAGAGAGTGCAACAGTCACTTGTTTCCGATAGTTTTGCGACCGGGAGGGAGTTCTGTTAGTGACCAAGTTTTATTTTCCTGAAGTGATTTTATTTCTTCTTCAGCTGCTTTTCTCCACTGATCGGCTTCCCTTCTCGGCAAAGTTTCTATGTCTTCCCAGGATGTTGGCTCCTGTGTTTGATGTGTTTTAGCAGCGTATGATAACCTGCGGGGTGGGATCCCTTTTGTCATTCGAGAGGATCTTCTGATTTCTTGTTGTTCAGTGGGTTCTATTGGCTCGTTGATTGTAAGTTCCACTTCTTGTTCTGGCTCTTGTCCTGCTTCGCATGGGTCAGTGTCTCTTGATGATTCAGCGCGTAAATCCTCTCCACATTTTTCAAGAATTGTATTATCTGGTGCTTCACTTTCATCAAAATAAACACTACGGCTTACTGTGACCTTGTTGGTCTTTGGACAAAGGATTCTATATCCCTTACTCTGCTCACTGTAGCCCACCAGAATGCCTTCTATGGCTTTGTTCTCCAACTTGGAGCGTTTCTGACTTGGAATGTGGACATATGCTTTACAGCTGAACACTCTGATGTGTCCTACGTTGAGTTTTGATCCATTCCACATTTCATATGGTGTACTCTCAATAGCTTTTGATGGGAGCCTGTTTTGTAGGTATGTTGCAGTCATTATTGCTTCTCCCCAGTATTTGTTAGGCAAGGCAGCGTCCGAAATCATACATCTGGTCATTTCTACAAGAGTGTGATTCTTTCTTTCCGCTACACCGTTTTGCTCAGGAGTGTATGGTACAGTTGTTTGGTGTATAATACCTTGTTTCTTTAGGTATGATTCCATCTCTTTATTCATATATTCCCCTCCATTGTCAGTGCGTATTATTCCAGGTTTCCTTTGAAACTTGTTGCTTGTCATGGCTACAAAATCTTGAAGTTTTTCTAATGTCTCACTTTTGTGCTTCATTAGATACGTTATTGTGTACCTGGAATAATCGTCGATGAAAGTCAGTAAATATCTGTTCCCGCCAGGTGTGATGTTTTTCATTGGTCCGCACACATCACTGTGTATCAGTTCCATGGGTTTAATGGTTTTACTCTGACTGGTCTGTGGAAGAGAGGTTCGGGTGGCCTTTGCTTTGATGCAACACGTGCACTTGCTGAGTGTGTGGCGAGGCAATATTTTCATGTCTTCTGATAGACCTCTCTTTGCAAAGTCCTTTATAGCTTCTGGGTTTCAATGCCCCAATCTTCTATGCCACAGGTGGATGCACTTGTCATGTGGGCTATGAGTTGCCGCATTAGCCTTCTCACTTTCAGTGACGATTTTGTACAGATGTTCATTTAATCTTCCTCTTGCTAGGATTTGCTTTCCATTTTGAATTGTGCATTCATTACCTCTGAACTGGACAGCAAGTCCATTGCTTGCAAGGGTTTTAACTGATAGGAGGCTTCCTTCTAGACTTGGAACATATAGAACATTCTTTACAAGGATGCTCTGCTTGCCCCCTGATGGCGTTTTGCAGTTCAGAAATCCCTGACCTTTACCTTCCGCTGTAATACTTTTCCCATTTGCTAGGAAGACTTTATCTTTTACACTAAAATAAATTTCTGTGAAGAATGTCTCGTCGCTTGTCATGTGACTTGTTGCCCCTGAATCAATGTACCATCCATGTGAGGTACTATTCTGAGTCACTTTAAAAGTACCACTCCATGATGCACTTTCATTTTCTTTCATGACCGCTTTAGCTCTTTCTCTTGTGGGTAGCTCCCGCTTTTGCTGCTCAGCTTTCCAGATTGAACAGTTCTTTTTCAGGTGACCGGCCTTTTTGCATCGAATACATACCCTGGTTTCTTTGCTTTGTCTTCTGCCTTCATGCACCTTCAGAGCTGCCTCTGGTCTCTCGTTCTCTTCACTATGCAAATTTTCCTTTCTTCTGCTGAATTCATCAATTAATTCTCCCTTAACATATTCTAGCGTCAGTTCAGTTTCCGGTCTAGTTTCTAGAGCATTTATAAGGGCACTGTATGATTCTGGAAGGCTGCATAGAAGTAGTGCCACAACATGGTTGTCTTTTATTTCTTCACCTATTGCACCCAGCTGGTCCACAATTTCTAGCATAGCATTTACATGTTCACCCATTTCCGGCCCTTTTTCTAGCCTCATCTTATACAGTTTGTGCAGCAGATATAGTTTACTGTTTAGGTTTGCATGTTCGTGCAGTGTTTGTAATGCAGTCCACATACCTTTAGCTGTGTGTTCTTTCCTTATATGAATGAGCTGATGATCCTCCACTAACAGGCTTGTGACTGCTTTTGCTTTCCTGTTTCTCCTGTCCCATTCTTCCGGGTTGTCATTGGGTCTGTCCCATTCTTCCGGGTTGTCATTGGGTCTGTCCCATTCTTCCGGGTTGTCATTGGGTCTGTCCCATTCTTCCGGGTTGTCATTGGGTCTGTCCCATTCTTCCGGGTTGTCATTGGGTCTGTGTGTATCTAGTACCGGCCACAAGTCATCTTTGGATAACAGCATTTCAAGCTTAAACTTCCATAGCTGGTAGTTGGTATTGTTGAGCTTTGCTATTGTAAACTTCATATCTGAAGCACTGGCCATCTTTCAGTGAATTGGATACAGCTCTTGTTTCCTCACACAGGACCTGGCAGGATTGGAAATGCAGCACTTACTTGCTTGTAGTTTTCCTTTTTCCAGTGTCTGGAGCTGGGCCCATAACCTGTTGGTTATGTGTTAGAGAAGACACTGGTAGCTTGTGATGAGGCAGAACTATGACTTTACTTGTGTGGCTTAAATTGCAAACATACAGAACACATTTCAGCAGACATCTTAGGAGAGGAGAGGAATAGAGAACAGGAAGAGAGAGAACCAACAAGTTTTACACATATGCACAGCTGATAACCTTAGTGTACAGTGCCATCTACTGGTCAAGTGATATTAACACACAAATACTATATAGTATATTATAGTACATGCTGTTGCATTCCCAACAAATAGAACATTCTAATAGTTGTGGGTTGTCAGTGTAGAGAACTTACCCATATTTGTAGGGGTCCTATTCGCCTCTCTATGGGTTGCTGTACACTGGGATGTTGCACTCTGCAGATGAACTCTGACCTCTGGTCTTCTGCCAGTGTTGGGGTGAACACCAGGCTGGCTGTACAGCTGTATGTGTTATCTGACTGCCTCTGGTGTCCACTGATTACAGTCTTGTATTTATTGTTATCAACAGCCGCAAAATTGTCTGCCCCCTTCTTTTTATACCATCCCACAGTCAGTTCATCTGGGAAATATCCAGAGATCCTCACTTGTATTCTGGACTCAGTGTTGAATTTTAGGTCAGAAGAATTTAGTTCTTCAATCTGTGGGCGCCAAGGAAGATCTGGAAGGTAATTATGATTATTAGTCCAAATAAACCAAGTATTCTCCAGACACAAGGACATGTAATCATGTTCCATTCCAACAATGTATCATTGCTATAATGCCATCATGATTTGATGTTCTAAAGCCGTACCGATCTCTCACCAGGAACGTCAATGATACGCGTCTCTCTCATTAAATGAGGGCAGAAGAAATGCTGCAATCGGTTTTAAAGAAGGGAAGGTGACCTCTTTAGTTTCTCCTCTCCTGTCCTCTATACACTAATAAATATGTTGAGCTCATGTAATCTTTAATGTTACGAGGTTTGAATATTTCAGTCCATTACACACAATAGACAGAGGCAGGAACCACTGATATGTATCAGCTGATGACCACTGATGGATGGTATGATATGTTTACAAGGGGTGACATATCCTGATCTTCTATGTTCTGACATTCTAGCAGATGACTTGTTGTAACATTGTTGTAACTTGTAGCATTCTTCTTTGGCATGGAGACAAGTGACATCTTCCATGATCCTACACAGACATAATGTGACCATGCTGCCCCCTGACACAGTGACAAGCTGTGCTACTGTTGTTTTTGGACACGTGATGAGCTTTGTATTTTTAGGATCTTTTTCAGTATTCTGTGAAAGTAAATCTACTTGGTGTCTGAGCACCACAAACCACAAATGGGATTTATTTTTTATATTGAAAGCAAACGTGTCCATCCATACATGTCTCAATGCTTTACTTTGCTGAGAAATCACCGTGAAAAACATCTCCTAGCTTTCCTGGTTGTGACCATCGTAAGTCAGGGCAGATGATTCATGTAGCATTTCCTGGAATCCACCTGGCCCTAGCTCAGGCATGCATGCAAGAGGGTGTGTAAGCTGAGAAGCTCATCCTTCCTTTTTCCCTCCTGAAGACTCCTGGGATGTATGACATCATTTGCTTAGGCCTGAAAACCAGGAACTGAAAAAATGTAAAAAAAAAAAAGTTTAACCTCTTGCCGACCGCGCATAGCCGAATGACGGCTTCACCGCGGCCGGCCAGTTCTGAGTGGACGTCATATGACGTCCTCCCAGAACGTGCTCTCCTGCGCGCCCCAGGGGGCGCGCACCCGGCGATCTCCGTGATCGCTGTGTCCTACGGACACAGCTGATCACGTGATGTGGTGAAAGGCCGATCCCACCGGCCTTTTACCACGTGATCAGCGGTGTCCAATGACACGCTGATCACAGGGAAATGCAAGTGCCGGTTCTCGGCTGCACTTTCCTCACACTGTCAGATCGTGAGGAAAGTACTGCCGAGAACCGGCAGTTGTCAGAGCGGGGATCGGCACCGATCATCAGGGCACTGATGATCAGTGCCCTGATGATCGGTGCCCAGCAGTGACACCCGCAAGTTCCGCCCAGCAGTGCGCCCACTAGCTCCGCCCACCCGTTCCCAGCAGTGCCCCCACCTGTGCCCAGCAGTGCCCCCACCTGTGCCACTCTGCAGTGCCACCTGCCTGTGCCCAGAAGTGCCACCTACATGTGCCCAGCAGTGCCACCCACCTGTGCCCACCCACCTGTGCCCACCAGTGCCACCCACCTGTGCCCACCAGTGCCACCCACCTGTGCCCACCCACCAGTGCTGCCCACCAGTGCCACCCACCAGTGCAGCCCATTAGTGCTGCCAGTCAGTGCCACCAGCCAGTGCCCAGGGGTTGTGCCAGTCAGTGCCCAGAAGTGATGCCAGTCAGTGCCGTCTATCAGTACCCATCATCAGTGTCACCTGTCAGTGCAGCCTATCAGTGCTGCATATCAGTGCCGCCTATCCGTGACCCCTAATTAGTGCTGTCTATCAGTGCCGCCTATCTGTGCCACCTCATTAGTACTGCCTATCAGTGCTCTTTAGTGCTGCCTATCAGTGCCCATCAGTGCCGCCTATCAGTGCCCATCAGTGCCGCCTCATCAATGCAAATCAGTGAAGGAGAAAAAATACCTGTTTGAAAAATTTTATAAAAGAAACAAAGAAACTTTTTTTTTTTTCAAATTTTTTGCACTTTTTTTATTTATAGCGCAAAAAGTAAAGTGCCCAGTGGCTATTAAATACCACCAAAAGAAAGCTCTATTTGTGAGAAAAAAATGATCAAAATTTCATATGGGTACAATGTTGCATGACCGCGCAATTGTCAATCAAAGTGCGGCAGCGCTGAAAGCTGAAAATTGGCCTGGTAAGGAAGGGGGTAGAAGTGCCCGGTAGGCGAGGGGTTAAAACAATTTTTTAAAACAGATTTACCAATACTAGCAGCATAAGGACTAAGAGTCCGTGTTGATTGAGAGAGCAAAGTTCTGCTTTTATAGGCAGATAGTGGGATCTTTCCGGTATACAGCTTGTGTCCTAATTAAGAGAAGAGAGTATCTTATCCGGGTCCCCTGGAAGTAGCTTCAGTGCTCTACTGGACCAGTAAAAGCTCGAATCCTGGATCGTGTTTTCCATCCAATTCAAAGCACATGGAAAGGTTCATTGTCTCCTGCCCAATTTGGCCCAAATGTGTATGGCAAGATCATTATAATATAAACGCCATTGGCAGAAGGACTGATGTGATGGTGTACATACTCTGCGGAGTGAACTGTCATAATGATATAAATTAATTAGGTAAATAAAACTTTAAATAGCAATCTAGTATGCGGTTTACTGAAACAACACAAATTCTAGGAACTGGTTTTATTCTTCTGTTCGTATATTTCTCCGGATCTGCATGTGTGTAATAGTCCAGTCCAGCATTCCAGTCCAGCATTCCAGTCCAGCATTCCAGTCCAGCATTACAGTCCAGCATTCCATTTCTCTAACCTGAAGATGTAGTCTATTTCTAATACAAACATAACATTTTCCAGTTCATGTTTCAGTGGGGATTGCACCGTATAAAAGTAATGCCCGTAGCGAAAAAAGGAAAGGAAAATTAGCGCAGGGCAGGCATGACTAGGCCTAGAGTGGGAAGGAGAGTAAGAAAGGGTTAATGATGTGCCAGGGGGGTGTGGAAAAGGATAGATGGGTGTGCTGGTTGGTGGAGAGAGAGCGTGGGTGGGCTCTGCCGCACCTTAGGGTGGGGTGTCCCAGGGGGGGGAGGCATCATTTCGGACCTGGACGTTGGTGAGTGAGATTCCCTCCCGCCCTCCCCTGTTATAGGGAGTTTTTGTGTTCCTCTCGGGGGTCAGGGGGTTGTTTCGGTCTTGGGCGGTTGTTGGTCTTGGAGGCGGTTCTTATCTTGGAGGTACAGATAATGGTGTGGGACCCATCGGTGGTATGGGGGGCCCGGGGACATTCCAGTTAACCAAGGTTTAACTGGAAGGTGGTGGTGCTGCACTGCGGACGGTATGGTTGTCTCCGAGCTGGTTGGTTGCGGCTGGAGGCCTTTGTGTAATATGGTTGTCCGCAGGTGCATTTCATATCATTTTGGTGGGGTGCCTTCGAAGACCAACGACAACTCTTTATGTTTCTGTTATAAGGAATGGTTGGTGTTAAAAAAATGTTTGTTAATAAAAGGCCATGTTGGCCATTTACTCCAAAATTGGTGTCATGGTTTTTATTTAAGTATAGTAAGGGGGGAATTTGGATGACCTATCTCTGGTGCTCTAGTCATGTGCAGGAACAGTAGAATACGTCTTACATGTGAATGCCATTTTCATTACTAGAATGTAATTAGTAACAAGTGATCTAATCTGCTGTATTCATGTATTACCTGATTTCATCAATACGATCCTCGGAGGTTGTCTCACTGATTGATGCTCCCAGGTCACATAGACGGGAAAGCAGAGAGGTCGGGGCAATGTGCACACACTTGTGGCATCAAATGTTTCACCATCCTCAGACTTCACTGTTTGGCCAATAGTCCTGAGCTTGGTTTGTGATTCTCCTGTGCTCCATGTAATGTTCATCTCCGGAGGGTAGAAACTCTTCAGAGTCAGGGAACACTGCGCCTCTCCTGACCTACTGAGGGAGAATCTCACCGGCTCCATCTCCTGCGGAGCCACTAGACATAAATACAAGAAAGATTACCAGTTTCCAGTATCACAGACAACTGTAGTATATAATAAAACGTAGTTAAAGCCCAAACTCTTTTTTGTTTTGGATGAAGCTGTAAAGGGTTAGAATCTCTGGCAGGTTTTTGCATTGCAATATTTTTATTGAAAACTTTCATAGACAATGTAAAACTTAAAAGATTTGTACGTACATAGCATTGCACAGTATACATGACAAAAGGCAGGTGCATATACCGTATTTTTCGACGTATAAGACGCACTTTTTCTTCCCCAAAACTGGGGGGGAAAGGTCAGTGCGTCTTATAAGGCGAATATGGAGCAGCCGGTCCGGTATTTCCACCGCGGCCGTGTCAGAATACCGGGCCGGCCGCTCAGCTCTGCAGCGGGACCTTACCTGTTCCTCTATCCAGCGGCGCGCTGTCTTCCAGCTTCTGTAGTGTGGGCACTGGGCATGACAGCCGGGTGCCAAGTGCGCATGCGCAAGAAGCGGTGCTTTTTGTGAATGGTAAGGCGGTACCTGGGACACATGACAGATCCCAGAAGCCGCCGGACCAATCACAAAGCGCAAGTGCTTCTCGCTCATGCGCACCGGGCACCCGGCTGTCATGCCGAGCGCCATTACAGAAGCCGGGAAGACAGCGCGCGGCTGGATCGAGGAACAGGTAAGATCAAACAAAAACTCTGCGGAAGTAAGAGCGGGTACCTGTCAAATTCAGGTACCCGCTCCCCCCCCCCTCCCCAAAGGTCAGCAGTCATCTGTACTGTCCGCAGTCTCTGGTCATCCCTGTACTGTCCGCAGTCTCTGGTCATCCCTGTGCTGTCCGCAGTCTCTGGTCATCTCCTGTACTATGTCCGCAGTCTCTGGTCATCTCCTGTACTATGTCCGCAGTCTCTGGTCATCCCTGTACTGTCTGCAGTCTCTGGTCATCCCTGTGCTGTCCGCAGTCTCTGGTCATCTCCTGTACTGTGTCTGCAGTCTCTGGTCATCTCCTGTACTGTGTCCGCAGTCTCTGGTCATCTCCTGTACTGTGTCTGCAGTCTCTGGTCATCTCCTGTACTGTGTCCGCAGTCTCTGGTCATCTCCTGTACGCTGTCCGCAGTCTCTGGTCATCCCTGTGCTGTGTCCGCAGTCTCTGGTCATCCCTGTGCTGTCCGCAGTCTCTGGTCATCCCTCTGCTGTCCGCAGTCTCTGGTCATCCATGTGCTGTCCGCAGTCTCTGGTCATCCCTGTGCTGTCCGCAGTCTCTGGTCATCCCTGTGCTGTCCGCAGTCTCTGGTCATCCCTGTGCTGTCCGCAGTCTCTGGTCATCCCTGTGCTGTCCGCAGTCTCTGGTCATCCCTGTGCTGTCCGCAGTCTCTGGTCATCCCTGTGCTGTCCGCAGTCTCTGGTCATCCCTGTGCTGTCCGCAGTCTCTGGTCATCCCTGTGCTGTCCGCAGTCTCTGGTCATCCCTGTGCTGTCCGCAGTCTCTGGTCATCCCTGTGCTGTCCGCAGTCTCTGGTCATCCCTGTGCTGTCCGCAGTCTCTGGTCATCCCTGTGCTGTCCGCAGTCTCTGGTCATCTCCTGTACTGTCTGCAGTCCATTAGTTCAGAATTTTTTTTTCCTGTTTTCTGCCTCTAAAACCTAGGTGCGTCTTATGGTCAGGTGAGTCTTATACGGCGAAAAATACGGTACTTTGAGTTGTATGGTAATGGTATGCAAGCCCCCCAATGATACATTGAAGGTAAGTACAGTGGTCAGGGAAATATTGTATTGCACCCCAGACCATATGTGAGTTCCACTAACAGCTAGCTTTATGCACCATCAGCACACTGAGCTGCGTGGGGGGAAAAGGGGGGAATCCCAGATCTGGGAATGACCTTGTAGCCCTGTTTTTGAGCGAATGACGTGTAACTTAGAGGAAGACAAAACTAAACCACTTGCCGTCCGCCTGCTGTTTATGAACGGCACCCGCCATTTCTAGCTGGGCGCGCTCCCCTCCGGACACAGTGAAACACCGATCGTCAGACGGGACCTCTGTACGAGGTCCCGATCATGTGATCACGGATTGGCCAATCAGTGATCACATGCAGAGTAGTAAGGAAGATGTCATTTGTGACATCATTGCTTACTATGTGTGAAATGTGTGAATGATCACAGAGGTCACATGGTACAGGGCTATTCACAACAGCCTTGTACCATGTGACAAGCTGTGACCAATCACAGCTCACTCAGTAGTTCTCAATGACTGCAAGAATGCAGACAGAGAGAAGGAGAAATGATTGATTTTACATCCTATATGGGTGTAAAAGCAATCACTTTAAAAAAAAAAAAAAAAATGCTAGGGTGACAGTATGTATAAAAAAAAACCAAATAATATAAAAATGTTTAAAAATTATAATTTCTGGTTATAAACTAATTTGGCTTATCATTTATTTTTTACTAAAAAGATAACGGAATAAATTTTGGCCAAGATTTATGAAGAAAGATTATTTCTTTGCAAAATTTTATAAGAAAAACACTTTCAAAATTTTTGGACTTTCATTTACATAGCAAAAAAAATTAAAATCCCAGCGGTGAATAAATACCACCAAAATAAAGCTTTATCTGTCTCAAAAAAATGGTGAAAAATTAATATGGTTACTGTTGGATGACCGCGCAATTGTCAGTCAAAGTGTGATAGCGCTGAAAGCTGAAAATTGCCCGGACTGGAAGGGGGGAAAGTGTCCGGACTGGAAGGGGGGGAAGTGTCTGGACTGGAAGGGGGGGAAAGTGTCTAGACTGGAAGGGGGGGAAAGTGTCTAGACTGGAAGGGGGGGAAAGTATCCAGACTGGAAGGGGGGGAAAGTGTCCAGACTGGAAGGGGGGGAAAGTGTCCAGACTGGAAGGGGGGGAAAGTGTCCAGACTGGAAGGGGGGGAAAGTGTCCAGACTGGAAGGGGGGGAAAGTGTCCAGACTGGAAGGGGGGGAAAGTGTCCAGACTGGAAGGGGGGGAAAGTGTCCAGACTGGAAGGGGGGGAAAGTGTCCAGACTGGAAGGGGGGGAAAGTGTCCAGACTGGAAGGGGGGGAAAGTGTCTAGACTGGAAGGGGGGAAAGTGTCTAGACTGGAAGGGGGGGAAAGTATCCAGACTGGAAGGGGGGGAAAGTATCCAGACTGGAAGGGGGGGAAAGTATCCAGACTGGAAGGGGGGGAAAGTATCCAGACTGGAAGGGGGGGAAAGTATCCAGACTGGAAGGGGGGGAAAGTGTCTAGACTGGAAGGGGGGGAAAGTGTCCAGACTGGAAGGGGGGGAAAGTGTCTAGACTGGAAGGGGGGGAAAGTGTCTAGACTGGAAGGGGGGGAAAGTATCCAGACTGGAAGGGGGGGAAAGTGTCCAGACTGGAAGGGGGGGAAAGTGTCCAGACTGGAAGGGGGGGAAAGTGTCCAGACTGGAAGGGGGGGAAAGTGTCCAGACTGGAAGGGGGGGAAAGTGTCCAGACTGGAAGGGGGGGAAAGTGTCCAGACTGGAAGGGGGGGAAAGTGTCTAGACTGAAAGGGGGGGGGGGAAAGTGTCTGGACTGGAAGGGGGGAAAGTGTCTGGACTGGAAGGGGGGAAAAGTGTCCAGACTGGAAGGGGGGGAAAGTGTCCAGACTGGAAGGGGGGGAAAGTGTCCAGACTGGAAGGGGGGGAAAGTGTCCAGACTGGAAGGGGGGGAAAGTGTCCGGACTGGAAGGGGGGGAAAGTGTCCGGACTGGAAGGGGGGGGGGGGGGAGTGTCCGGACTGGAAGTGGTTAAGAAATACAGGAAAGCAGAGTGAAGAAAGTGAGCAGAAAGAGACCAGGGCAAGTTGTACGGGGGAGGGAGTAAGGAAGGATGGAGATAACAGAGGGTAGTTGGAATCGTCACAGACATTGTCGAGCAGAACTTTGCATTGACCTTCAGTACAGGTTAGGGTTAGATTGTCTCAAGAAATATTGAAAGATGCCCATTTTTTTTTTTTTAATTTGTTGGATAATTGCCACCAACTCTTTATTAACTAGGTACAGGAAGTTTTTTGTTCTACCCATGCAAGGTAAGAGCCTAAATTGGCTGAGATCGCAGGCCAGTGATTTAAGATTAACCTGTTGGCACCAACGGTACGCAAATCTGTGGCCTCTCAGCGGCGGGCCTTGACACAATTGTTCCCAATTGCCACATGCGATCAGAAGCCTTCCGATCATGTGACCACTGTGACAGCCAATCACAATGGTCATATAATCGTTGACCCCGCCCCACCTCCCAGAACCACAAACCCCTTAAAGGGTCGGGGACGCAGAGCCAAGGGATTAGGAAGAGCGCTGTAGTGGTGCTTGGGGATACAGGTCGTTAGAACAGTATATACTAAGTGATAGCCTGTGGTCCAAAAACATTTGATTCTATATATTAATGTGTCTAAGCAGTCATTTATATTTGGCTTCATTGAATGAGGAGTGCAGTGAACTGTGTGCAGTCATGTCCCAAATTCAGCCCACTGCTGCGACTTGAGGGAGCCCCCAAGCTCTTTTTCCCATTGGGGAGAATACGGAGGAGACCATAGATAGTCGCCTTCCTGAAGAAAGCCGTAGATCAAGGATACTATACCCTTAGCAAACGAGTCATGAAGGCAAATGCTTTTGAAAGAGGTGAGTCTGTATGTTCCAAAATGGGTTGCGCATGAATTGGATTTTGTAAATATCAAAACAGCTCCAAATGAAGCATGACCGGATGAAGAGTTTGAAGAGAAGCTGAGCATATCACAAAAAGGCCACTAATTTGTACTCCCAACCGAAGCTTGCTTTGTCCCACCAAATACAATTTGCATGGTTCTTCATAATCTCCTGGGGGAAGATGGGGTTGTTAGTAGGAGTCACATGGAGCATTTGGGGCAATACTGTCTCCCTTAATATTTTCCATATTTTTATTGAGTGTTTGAACATCGGGTTGGTATTTGTTTCCATAAACCAAAGGCGGTCCATAAGACCGTTTCCATGACCAGAGGTGAAACCTGTTCTGCCTCAATGCTGGCCCACAATGGTGCGCTGAAGGATGCATGACAGGAAGTTAGATGGGTGATTTGTGATGCCTGGTAGTAGTTGACATGCGGAATTGCCAGTCCCTCTTTAGGTTGAGAACCTCCAAATGATCATATTCCACTCTCAATCTAGAGTCCTGTTAAATGAACTGCAGGAATGCCCACTGAATTGAACGTAGTATTTGAGAGGGTAT
Organism: Staurois parvus; assembly: GCF_062004578.1. Lineage (NCBI taxonomy): Eukaryota > Metazoa > Chordata > Amphibia > Anura > Ranidae > Staurois > Staurois parvus. Next base: position 32,849 of record NW_028318308.1, on the reverse strand, counting down.
GTGGATAGGGAAGACCCTAAAATGTGAAAGCGTTTAAGGAAACAATGTCATTATAGGGAGTCTATCCTTCCTAGCAGGGTTATGCAATGCTTCATCCAAGATTCAAGGGTGGATGTCGTTTGCCTCAGAAATGACGTGTAATTGGCTGCATATGACGTTTTGTATGAGGGTTTGATATACATTCCTGTACATTTTGGTGGGACAAAGCAAGCTTCGGTTGGGAGTACAAATTGGTGGCCTTTTTGTGGTATGCTCAGCTTCTCTTCAAACTCTTCATCCGGTCATGCTTCATTTGGAGCTGTTTTGATATTTACAAAATCCAAATCATGCGCAACCCATTTTGGAACATACAGACTCACCTCTTTCAAAAGCAAATGCCTTCATGACTCGTTTGCTAAGGGTATAGTATCCTTGATCTACGGCTTTCTTCAGGAAGGCGACTATCTATGGTCTCCTCATTATTTTCCCCAATGGGAAAAAGAGCTTGGGAAGGCAGGATGCCACCCAGTAATAGGGAAACATGTCCTTAAAAGACTGGGCTGCGATGGCTGTGAGTGTGATGTTCAAGGCCACTAAAGTATGTTTTCCTGACATTTCATATTCCTGATGGATGTCTGTTGTACCATGTACTTAGATTAAAAAGTATCCTGTCCTTTGTGTGAAATACTTGGTGATTCCACCAGTCCCCTACGTTCCTATTTCAAACTGACCACACTAGGCATGGTAGCACATCCACCCCAGCGTGGTCAGTATCCTGGGAGCACAGCCTGCCTGTCCTCCACTAGCCAAAACCTGTGATGATATGCCCCCCTGTACAGTTAAATTACTGGGAAGATCAGTGCTCTGCCCTTTCTCTGCCTCCTGCTGGCACACCCCCTGCAGTCTCCACTCCCAGTTCTCTAAGCGCCTTATGCAGACGAGGACAGAGGTTATGTGACCACTTATAAAAAAAAAAAGTACTTATATTTTGTCATATTCACACAGAAGTGATTTGCATTTATATTTTAAGCTGAAGGGCTGTTCCACAAGGTAAGGGTCCACATCTACTTTAAGTTGGAGCGATTAATACGTAACCCCGGGATGGCGGCAATTCATCAACCATTTTGAGAAGATGCGCAAGTGATATCAAGGGGTTAGTGAGAGATGAGAAAACATGGTCAGCAAAAAGACATGCCTTGGTTTGATCTACAGCGACCTCTATACCCCGAACGATCACTTTGGCCTTGAGGGTAAGTACCGGGGCTCGATTGCAAAGTAAATTATATAGAGAGGATAAGGGCACCTCTGTCTCCTACCAATAGGAATAGGGAAGAGGGGGATCTGAATCCTGCATATGGCACAGACGCCCTGTAGAGGGTCGTAACCCACATCTGTATATGGCGGCCAAAACCCCATTCTGTCAGGATTGTTAGATACTGCAAAAAGCAAGTCTTAGAAATGTCTAGGGATAGCTGTACAGTTTCTGGCCTCCATATTTTGGTGAGATGGATCATGTGGATAACATGTAATGTCCGTGGCCTGGCAGTTATTTAACCAATACACGCCCGGCCAATAGCCAAAAGGCGGCCAGCAAAATGTATTGGATTTCTGGGTTGGACGCCCAATGGCGTCCTCCCGCACATGTGCACTTTTCGCGCTAGCAGAGCCGCGCAGTGGCGCGATCGGTCACCGGCCGTGTACCTCGGACACGGCCGATGACAGATCTGAGTATCGGCCCCGTTGCCGGTACCATGTGACCTGCTGTGACCAATCACAGCAAGTAACATAACAGTTGTATACAATGGATGGCTTCATTCATGCCATCCATTGTATACTAGTGCCTAGCTGTGAATGGTCACAGCGATCACATGCACATGTCATGTGATTATCTGTGGCCAAATCACAGCTAAGCACAAAAAAAAAAAAAAAACCTGAATGAATCGATGTCATTCAGGTAAATGCTCGTTTATAGCAAAGTAATTCTTGTAGCAAATTGTGTAAAAAAAAAAAAATACTGATCACTTCCCCAAAGTAGTACAATGTTACCATAGTAACATTGTACTACTTTGGACATAGTGAAATATGAAAAAAAAATCTTAAAAAAAAGAAATGTAATAAAAAATTAAAAATAATAAAAAAAAAAAAAAAATTTTCATACTGTCACCAGTCAGTGTCCCTGATCACCGCCATGCCAGTTATATGATGACTCTGTACTGCACTGGTGACAGGATGTAAAAAAAAAAAAATTGTGAAAAAAATTTTTTGCATTTTTTCATTTTCTGAAAAATTATGACAAAAAAAATACAACTTCAAAAAACTCGCCATTCCTCTTATGAAGTACGTCGGACTGTCTACTCTGCAAAAAGGGGTCATTTGGGGGATATCTGTTGTGTCCTGACATTTGGGGGATACCTGTCCTGTCCTGACATTTGGGGGATATCTGTACTGTCCTGACATTTGGGGGATATCTGTCCTGTCCTGACATTTGGGGGGATGTCTGTCCTGTCCTGACATTTGGGGGATGTCTGTCCTGTCCTGACATTTGGGGGATGTCTGTCCTGTCCTGACATTTGGGGGATGTCTGTCCTGTCCTGACATTTGGGGGATGTCTGTCCTGTCCTGACATTTGGGGGATGTCTGTCCTGTCCTGACATTTGGGGGATGTCTGTCCTGTCCTGACATTTGGGGGATGTCTGTCCTGTCCTGACATTTGGGGGATGTCTGTCCTGTCCTGACATTTGGGGGATGTCTGTCCTGTCCTGACATTTGGGGGATGTCTGTCCTGTCCTGACATTTGGGGGATGTCTGTCCTGTCCTGACATTTGGGGGATGTCTGTCCTGTCCTGACATTTGGGGGATGTCTGTATCGTCCTGACATTTGGGGGATATCTGTATCGTCCTGACATTTGGGGGATATCTGTACCGTCCTGACATTTGGGGGATATCTGTCCCGTCCTGACATTTGGGGGATACCTGTCCCGTCCTGACATTTGGGGGATATCTGTCCTGTCCTGACATTTAAGGGGTATCTGTACCGTCCTGACGTTTGGGGGGATATCTGTACCGTCCTGACATTTGGGGGATATCTGTCCTGTCCTGATATTTGGGGGATATCTGTCCTGTCCTGACATTTGGGGGATATCTGTCCTGTCCTGACATTTGGGGGATATCTGTACTGTCCTGACATTTGGGGGGATATCTGTACTATTCTGACATTCTTGGACCTCAAGAAATTAGATTGGCTGTCAGTACTTCAGGATTGATCAATATTCAGATCTATACCATAGTTTGTGAACTCTATAACTTTCCTACAAACTAAAAAATACATCCTAATTTGGGTTATTTTCACCAAAGACATGGAGCAGAATACATCTCGGCCTAAATTTATGAAGAACAATTATTTATTTGCAAACGTTTATAACAGAAACAAAGAAAAACGTGTTTTTTTTTTTCAAACTTTTTGGTCTTTTTTTGATAATTTAGCAAAAAATAAAAACCCTAGCGGTGATTAAATACCACCTGAAAAATGGCCGGAGCAGGAAGGGGGGAGAGTGCCCGGTATGGAAGGGGGGGGAGTGCCCGGTATGGAAATGGTTAAAAATCATCTTGCTCTTTCCCAATTAAACATAAAATGCCATTGTTCAACTTTTTCGCCAAATTTTGATTTTGGCCAAAAATGTGATGTGTGTATTTAGTAATGAGATTGATAATTGGGGCAGGACGTATGGACTATGACAGCATGCAAATAATTGCAGTAATTGTATCAGGACCGAGCGTGTAGAGAATCAGTGCAGAGCAGTAAGGTACCGTCCCAGTATAACTGAATGAGGGAAGAAAGTTTGTGACAGAACAAGATCTGACAAAAAAAACCGACAATTTTGAAAACAAACAATTTTTTTTACTTATTGTTTTAAAACATATCCAGTAAAAGAATTTTAAAAATCAAATTGTCATAAATTTTGGCCAAAATGCATTCTGCTCCGTGTCTTTGCTAAAAAAAATCCCGATACGTGTAAATTAATTGGTTTATGCAAAAGTTATAACGTCTACAAATGGCGGCATATATACTGGATTTTTTTTTTCTTTTAACTAGTAATGGCGGTGATCAGCGACTTATAGCGGGACTGCGGAGGACATTCTGACACTAACATCCCAGTGACACTAATACAGTGATCAGTGCTAATAAAAAAGCACCAACACTGTACTAATGGCACTGGGCAGGAAGGTGGGGTGATCAAACATCTGGGGTGATCAAAGGGTTAACTGTGTGCTGGGTGTGTTTTACTAGGGGGCAGCGTGTTGGTGCTTCACTGTAAGCACACTGCTCTGGATGGCTGTGCTGTGCCCAAGCCAACAGGGAAGAGGACTGTTAGTAAACAAAACAGTCCTCCTCCCTGTTGGAGATGCTTGGCAATCACCGGGCGCCAGCAAGTAATCACCGCCGGGACCCGGTGATTGACAGCCGTGGCGTGGACAGGGCGTGTGTGGCTCACCCCCTACCCGGAAATGCAAAATCACATATCTATACATGACTTTGCACACCCCTGCCACCCTGTAACAGTATATCTGCTGTAGGGCAGTCGGGATTTGGTTAAATTCCACCAAAAGAAAGCTCTATTTGTGTGAAAAAATGTATAAACATTTAATACGGGTACAGTGTTGCATGACCGCACAATTGTCATTCAAAGCGTGATAGCGCTGAAAGCTGGAAATTGGCCTGGGGGAAAGGGGGTAGAAGTACCAACAGGCATATGGCAATTGGACAAGCTGAAGCTAGAAGCTGATTGGCTGCCATGCACAGCTGCACCATATGCTGAGTGCTCCACTTTTAGTAAATCCCCCCCACAGTGTTCAAATGTAGTTACAATTGATAATTACAATCTGCCTGTGAGGTACAGATAGTGTTCATTTTGGCAAACAGCTGCCCCCCCAATAAACAGAGACAATTAGTAGGATTTTACAGTGCTGGAGGATCCAGAATAGAGCATCTAACAAAGGTAAACTGCAATGTGAATGAGGACATGAGATCCTTGTGAAGATGGTGCTTTCCCAATGTGTCTGAAAATCTGAAAAGACCATTCAAAGTTATGTGTAACCAGAGGGGGAATGACCATTTAAGCACTCGGGCACTGCCCGAGGGCCCGGGGTCAGTAGGGGGCCCCAATGAGATGCCCCTGGTACCTTTCATAGGCTTTTTTTGCATGTGGGTGAGGACACAGGGGCCCCATGATTTCCTATTGCCCGGGGGCCCCATGAGTTGTCAGTCCGCCCCTGTGTGTAACCAAACATACATTGTAAAGGTTCTGGACTTCCCAGGATTCAGGTAGACAGTTTTATGTAAAACAAATGTTACAGCTACAGACTAAGAATCACTTGTGTTGTCCCTGGAAATACTTCCTGAGATCTGTGAAATTATGCTGTTCCATTATTATTATTATTATACAGGATTTATATGGCGCCAACGGTTTGCTCAGCACTTTACAATATACTGGGAGACAATACAGTTCAATACAAGAGGGGTTTGAAGGCCCTGATCCTTGGAGCTTACAATCTAGGAGGGAGGGGCTAGTGGTACAGTAGGTAGTCACTGTGGGGGATGGACTGGTAGGAAGAGTAGAGGATTCCATTATTAGCCAAGGGCGGGATAGGCTTCCCTGAAGAGATCGGTTTTCAGTGATCGCCTAAAGGCAAGTAGAGTAGGTGATAGTCTGATAGATTGGGGTAGGGAGTTCCAGAGGATGGGTGATGCCCTGGAGAAACTTGGAGACAAGCTCGGGAGGAGGCGATAAGGGAGCTAGAGAGTAGGAGGTCTTGCGAGGAGCGGAGAGGACAGTTTGGGTGATATTTGGAGATAAGATCAGATATGTAATTCCATAATATAACATCCCAATAGTTGTGGGTTGTCAGAGAACTCACCCAGGATTTGTAGGGGTCCTATTCTCCTCTCTATGGGTTGCTGTAGACATGAATGTTGCACTCTGCAGATGAACTCTGACCTCTGGTCTTCCGGCAGTGTTGGGGTGAACATCAGACTGGCTGTACAGCTGTATGTGTTATCTGACCACCTCTGGTGTCCACTGATTACAGTCTTGTATTTATTGTTATCAACAGCCACAAATTTGTCTGTCTCCTTCTTCTTCTTATACCATTCTACAGTCAGATCATCCGGGAAATATCCAGAGATCCTCACTTGTATTCTGGACTCAGTGTTGAGTTTTAGGTCAGAAGAGTTTGGTTCTTCAATCTGTGGGCGCCAAGGAAGATCTGGAAGGTAATTATGATTATTAGTCCAAATAAACCAAATATTCTACAGACACAAGGACATGTAATCATGTTCCATTCCAACAATGTATCATTGCTATAATGCCATCATGATTTTATGTACTAAAGCCGTACCGATCTCTCACCAGGAAGGTCAATGATACGCGTCTCTCATTAAACGAGGGCAGAAGAAATGCTGCAATAGGTTTTAAAGAAGGGAAGGTGACCTCTTTAGTTTCTCCTCTCCTGTCCTCTATACACTAATAAATATGTTGAGCTCATGTAATCTTTAATGTTATGGGGTTTGAATATTTCAGTCCATTACACACAATAGACAGAGGCAGGAACCACTGATATGTATCAGCTGATGACCACTGATGGATGGTATGATATGTTTACAAGGGGTGACATATCCTGATCTTCTATGTTCTGACATACTAGCAGATGACTTGTAACATTGTTGTAACTTGTAACATTCTTCTTTGGCATGGAGACAAGTGACATCTTCCATGATCCTACATAATGACATAATGTGACCATGCTGCCCCCTGACACAGTGACAAGCTGTGCTAATGCTGTTTTTGGACACGTGATGAGCTTTGTATTTTTAAGATCTTTTTCAGTATTCTGTGAAAGTAAATCTACTTGGTGTCTGAGCACCACAAACCACAAATGGGATTTATTTGTTATATTGAAAGCAAACGTGTCCATCCATACATGTCTCAATGCTTTATTTTGCTGAGAAATCACCGTGAAAAACATCTCCTAGCTTTCCTGGTTGTGACCATCGTAAGTCAGGGCAGATGATTCATGTAGCATTTCCTGGAATCCACCTGGCCCTAGCTCAGGCATGCATACAGGAGGGTGTGTAAGCTGAGAAGCTCATCCTTCCTTTTTCCCTCCTGAAGACTCCTGGGATGTATGACATCATTTGCTTAGGCCTGAAAACCAGGAACTGAAAAAATGTAAAAAAAAAGTTTAAAACAATTTTTAACCACTTCCAGACCAGCCATTCTATATAAACGGCCAGACGGTGGCAGTGCAGGTCGGGTGGGTGTTTATAAACGGCCTCCCCGCTCCCTGCTTGTGCACGCTCCCTGGAAGCGCGCAGCACCACGATCTGGTGCCTGCTGTGTCCTCCAGACACAATGGAACACTGATGGTCGGACGGGACCTCTGTACAAGGTCCCGATCATGTGATCACTGATTGGCCAAAGTAGTTCACTTGTGACATCATTGCTTACTGCGTGTGAAATTTGTGAATGATCACAGAGATCACATGGTACAGGGCTATTCACAACAGCCTTGTACCATTTGACAAGCTGTGACCAATCACAGCTCACACAGTACTTCTCAATGACTGCAAGAATGCAGACAGAAAGAGAAATGATTGCTTTTACATCCTATAAGTGTAAAAAAAAAAAAAAAAATCTTCATCACCCCCCACAAGTAGTACAGTGTCACCATGGTGACACTGTACTGCTAGGGTGACAGTATATAAAAAAAATAAAAATAAAAAATATAAAAAATAAAAATGTAAAAAAAACCAAAAAATTATACTTTTTGGTTATAAACTAATTTGGATTTTTTTTTTACTAAAAATAACGGAATCAATTTTATGATTTATGATGAAATATTTGCAAAATTTTATTTAAAAAAAAAACACTTTTCAAAATGTTTGGACATTTTCATTTACATTGCAAAAAAAATAAATCCCAGCGGTGAATAAATACCACCAAAATAAAGTTTTATCTGTCTCAAAAAAATGGTAAAAAATTCATATGGGTACAGTGTTGCATGACCGCGCAATTGTCATTCAAAGTGTGATAGCGCTGAAAGCTGAAAATTGCCCTGCTCAGGAAGGGGGGGAGGTGTCCGGACTGGAAGGGGGGGAGGTGTCCGGACTGGAAGGGGGGGAAAGTGTCTGGACTGGAAGGGGGGGAAAGTGTCCGGACTGGAAGGGGGGGAAAGTGTCCGGACTGGGAGGGGGGGGGAAAGTGTCCGGACTGGGAGGGGGGGGGAAAGTGTCCGGACTGGGAGGGGGGGGAAAGTGTCCGGACTGGAAGGGGGGGGGGAAAGTGTGTGGACTGGAAGGGGGGGAAAGTGTGTGGACTGGAAGGGGGGGAAAGTGTGTGGACTGGAAGGGGGGGAAAGTGTCTGGACTGGAAGGGGGGGAAAGTGTCTGGACTGGAAGGGGGGGAAAGTGTCCGGACTGGAAGGGGGGGAAAGTGTCCGGACTGGAAGGGGGGGAAAGTGTCCGGACTGGGAGGGGGGGGGAAAGTGTCCGGACTGGGAGGGGGGGGGAAAGTGTCCGGACTGGAAGGGGGGGGGAAAGTGTCCGGACTGGAAGGGGGGGAAAGTGTGTGGACTGGAAGGGGGGGAAAGTGTGTGGACTGGAAGGGGGGGAAAGTGTGTGGACTGGAAGGGGGGGAAAGTGTCCGGACTGAAAGGGGGGGAAAGTGTCCGGACTGGAAGGGGGGAAAAGTGTCCGGACTGGAAGGGGGGAAAAGTGTCCGGACTGGAAGGGGGTGAAAGTGTCTGGACTGGAAGGGGGTGAAAGTGTCCGGACTGGAAGGGGGGGAAAGTGTCCGGACTGGAAGGGGGGGAAAGTGTCCGGACTGGAAGGGGATGAAAGTGTCCGGACTGGAAGGGGGGGAAAGTGTCCGGACTGGAAGGGGATGAAAGTGTCCGGACTGGAAGGTGGGAAAGTGTCCGGACTGGAAGGGGGTGAAATGGTCGGGACTGGAAGGGAGGGAAAGTGTCCGGACTGGAAGGGGGTGAAATGGTCGGGACTGGAAGGGGGGGAAAGTGTCCGGACTGGAAGGGGGGGAAAGTGTCCGGACTGGAAGGGGGTGAAAGTGTCCGGACTGGAAGGGGGGGAAAGTGTCCGGACTGGAAGGGGGGGAAAGTGTCCGGACTGGAAGGGGGGGAAAGTGTCCGGACTGGAAGGGGGGAGGTGTCCGGACTGGAAGGGGTTAAAACAGTTTTTACCAATACTAGCAGCAGAAGGACTAAGAGAGTCCATGTTGATTGAGAGAGGGAAGTTCTGCTTTTATAGGCAGATAGATCTTTCCAGTATACAGCTTGTGTCCTAATTCAGAGAAGAGAAAGTATCTTATCCGGGTCCCCTGGAAGTAGCTTCAGTGCTCTACTGGACCAGTAAAAGCCCAAATCCTGAACTCGGTCGCCAACAGGACACTACAGGTGAAACTCGAAAAATGAGAATATGGTGCAAAAGTTCATTTATTTCAGTGCAGCAACTTAAAAGGTGACACTAATATATGAGACTCATTCCATGCAAAGCAAGATAGTTCCAGCCGTGATTTGTCATCATTGTGATGATTATGGCTTACAGCTCATGAAAACCCCAAATCCACAATCTCAGAAAATGAGAATATTCCATGCAATCAATAAAACACGGATTGTTCATAGAACAATATTGCACCTCTGACAAGTAGAAGCTGCATATGTACTCAGTACTTGGTTGGGGCCCCTTTTGCAGCAATTACTGCCTCAATGCGGCGTGGCATGGAAGCTATCAGCCTGTGGCACTGCTGAGGTGTTATGGAAGACCAGGATGCTTCAATAGCGGCCTTCAGCTCTTCTGCATTGTTCGGTCTCATGTCTCTCATCTTTCTCTTGGCAATGCCCTATAGATTCTCTATGGGGTTCAGGTCAGGCAAGTTTGCTGACCAATCAAGCACAGTAATCCCACGGTCATTGAACCAGGTTTTGGTGCTTTTGGCAGTGTGGGCGGAGCCAAGTCCTGCTGGAAAATGAAGTCAGCGTCCCCATAAAGCTGGTCTGCGGAAGGAAGCATGAAGTGCTCCAAAATCTCCTGGTAGATGGCTGCGGGGACCCTGGACTTAATGAAGCACAGTGGACCAACACCAGCAGATGACATGGCTCCCCAAATCACCACAGACTGTGGAAACTTCACACTGGACTTCAATCATCTTGCAGTGTGTGCCTCTCCATTCTTCCTCCATACTCGGGGTCCTTGGGCCTCTCCATTCTTCCTCCATACTCGGGGTCCTTGGGCCTCTCCATTCTTCCTCCATACTCGGGGTCCTTGTGCCTCTCCATTCTTCCTCCATACTCGGGGTCCTTGTGCCTCTCCATTCTTCCTCCATACTCGGGGTCCTTGTGCCTCTCCATTCTTCCTCCATACTCGGGGTCCTTGTGCCTCTCCATTCTTCCTCCATACTCGGGGTCCTTGGGCCTCTCCATTCTTCCCCCATACTCGGGGTCCTTGTGCCTCTCCATTCTTCCTCCATACTCGGGGTCCTTGGGCCTCTCCATTCTTCCTCCATACTCGGGGTCCTTGGGCCTCTCCATTCTTCCTCCATACTCGGGGTCCTTGGGCCTCTCCATTCTTCCTCCATACTCGGGGTCCTTGGGCCTCTCCATTCTTCCCCCATACTCGGGGTCCTTGTGCCTCTCCATTCTTCCTCCATACTCGGGGTCCTTGGGCCTCTCCATTCTTCCTCCATACTCGGGGTCCTTGGGCCTCTCCATTCTTCCTCCATACTCGGGGTCCTTGGGCCTCTCCATTCTTCCTCCATACTCGGGGCCCTTGGTTTCCAAATGAGATGCAAAAGTTGCTCTCATCAGAAAAGAGGACTTTGGACCACTGAGCAGCAGACCGGGTCTGTTTTTCTTTAGCCCAGGTAAGACGCTTCTGACGTTGTTTGTTGTTCAGGAACGGCTTGACAAGAGGAATACGACATTTGAAGCCCATGTCCAGGATCCGTCTGTGTGTGGTGGCTCTTGATGCACTGACTCCAGCCTCAGTCCACTCCTTGTGAAAGTCCCCAACACTTTTGAATGACCTTTTCCTGGCCATCCTCTCCAGTCTGCGGTCATCCCTGCTGCTTGTGCACCTTTTTCTTCCACACTTTTCCCTTCCACATAACTTTCTATTAATGTGCTTTGATGCAGCACTTTGGGAACATCCAACTTCTTCTGCAATTACCTTTTGAGGCTTTCCCTCCTTATGGAGGGTGTCAGTGATGGTGTCAGGTCAGCAGTCTTTCCCATGATTGTGATTCCTACTGAACCAGACTGAGAGACCATTTAAAGGCTCAGGAACCCTTTGCAGGTGTTATGGCTGAATGAGCTGATTAGAGTGGGACACTTTGAGCCGAGATTATTCCACCTTTTCACAAGATTCTCATTTTCTGAGATTGTGGATTTGGGGTTTTCATGAGCTGTAAGCCATAATCATCACAATGATGACAAATCACGGCTGGAACTATCTTGCTTTGCATGGAATGAGTCTCATATATTAGTTTCACCTTTTAAGTTGCTGCACTGAAATAAATCAACTTTTGCACAATATTCTAATTTTTTGAGGTTCACCTGTATGTGAATGTTTTTAGTTTTGTTTTTTTCTGATACTTGTGTGGATTTCCTTGGTGGGATCGTGTTTTCCATCCAATTCAAAGCACATGGAAAGGTTCATTGTCTCCTGCCCAAAATGGCCCAAATGTGTATGGCTTTGGCAAGATCATTATAATATAAAGGCCATTGGCAGAAGATTGGCAATATCCTCCTGCGCTCAACTATGTGATCACTTATTATGATAAGTAAGCTGCTATCACGTAACCCCAGGATAAAACAAATATGAATACAAAAATTGGTGAAGCGCTAAGCAAATAAATAAAATATAAATATCAAATTTGTGAATGAAAAAACTCCAACCATAAAGTGACACGTGCTGAAATATAAACCTAAAATTCTGAAATAGTGACACGTGCTGAACTCAAAAATTAATACAATTCAAACTCGTGACACTGACACACCTAAACAAATTTTTTAAAGTGACAAAGTGCTCAAAATCCTAGTGAGAAAACCAATATCTGGTCTGCCAATAAATGCTCACCAGACGAAGTGACATACAAACCACAATAAAATTATTAAAATGTGATAAGTGTTTAAATAGTCATTTTAAAACAATATATTATGTGCAATAGATAGTGATCAGTCCAATCCAACAGTGTTTCAATGATCCGTGTACACTTGCCCGGGGGCCCCATGAGTTGTCAGTCCGCCCCTGCTTGTGTGGGAATACTGTGGCCCTGTGGGGTCGATGTTGGGAGGTGAGGAGGCATGTTACCCACTGAGGGATAAGTGTCACTGAGAGCACAAGCAAGTGTACACGGATCATTGAAACACTGTTGGATTGGACTGATCACTATCTATTGCACATAATAAATTGTTTTAAACCGACTATTTAAACACTTATCACATTTTAATAATTTTATTGTGGTTTGTATGTCACTTTGGTGAGCATTTATTGGCAGACCAGATATTTGTTTTCTCACTAGGATTTTGAGCACTTTGCCATTGGCAGAAGGACTGATGTGATGGTGTACATACTCTGCGGAGTGAACTGTCATAATGATATAAATTATTTAGGTAAATAAAACTTTACATAGCAATCTCGTATGCTGTTTCTAGGAACTTGTTTTATTCTTCTGTTCGTATATTTTTCTGGATCTGCATGTGTGCAATAGTCCAGTCCAGCATTCCATTTCTCTAACCTGAAGATGTAGTCTATTTCTAATACAAACATAACATTTTCCAGTTGATGTTTCATTGGGGATTGTACCGTATAAATGTGCAGGTATAGTACTGTAGGGAACTGTTATTTTATACACTAGTTGTGGTTTGTTTACATTCATATACAGCCACTACCATAGAGGTCCCATTACAGACAAGTCCCTAGGTGTGCTTCCTGCCCCTGCAAGGAGGTCAAGAAACCCCAGGATGTTATATAGTTGGTTTTCCAGGAAGTATCAGGCAGAGGGTGCCAGCCTGCCATGTGCTATGTATCTGGGGAGAACTGTATGGGGATTCTGTGAGTAATGATCCAGATTAACAAGGCTGCTATCTATCTAGTTGTTACTGAAGCAGATTAGGTCTGCCTCTGTTATATTTCAACTTCTGTATTGGAACCCTAATATCTCTATAAGAGAGAGATTTGTGGTTGATTATCATTATTCTATTTACACTGCAGAATCCTTATAGTTGTCTATATATATATATATCCGTGTTTTCAGCTGCATAAGACTGTCAGGTGAACTTTCTGTTAATTGCAGTGTATCTTTGCAGCCTCTTTGCTTAAAGCCATAGCACCCTTATTGGTCTGGATCTCTCTTTAGCTGGGATTAGCAGAGGGAGCGTTGGATAGATTAGGCTAGAGGTAGGTTAGGCATCCGACGGCCACTTACACAGATAGAGGCCCGGTTGCAGTGACAGCCCAGTTCAGGGATAGGGACTAAGAGTGAGGACAGATAGGGCATTTTATCCTTTTAGGTGATGCATCGCTGATCTTCAGACAAGCCGTGCAATCATCCGCATAGAACATGTTACTTGGACGCCATCGCAGCATCTAAAGTGGAAGCGTGCATCTTATGGACTCTCACCTCTCCAGGGGCCCCTGCAACCGGACTGCGCTATAACCCATGGTTGGAGGTATTCTGTATACTACATGCACATATACCCGGGTATAACTGCAACCTCCCAATTTATGGTAAATTGTAATTCCTGAATGTTATTCTTATGCCTCCTGTTTTATGTGGCTGCTTTATATAAACTTTGCATTAATCTCATACAGGTGGGTGACATGTTTCCATGTTAGAGATATAAGCTGGGGGCATTAATACTGCTATGTATAGTTACTTTAAGTTGTCTACCTGTTACATTCCTAGAAAGGGGGGAGTCTCCTCAATTGCAGGATCCCTATTCTAGGTGGAGGCACTGCCATTTGTATTATCACAACCCCCTCTTCCATATAGCGAAGGCTCAGGATTGCCTACTCATATACAGGTTAGCGCCATAGCTTGTTTGGTGTGCGCCATTTCACATAACCCCCCCCAAAACAGGGCTACAGTAGAATACTTCTTACATGTGAATGCCATTTTCATTACTAGAATGTAATTAGTAACAAGTGATCTAATCTGCTGTATTTATGTATTACCTGATTTCATCAATACGATCCTCTGAGGTTGTCTCACTGATTGATGCTCCCAGGTCACATAGACGGGAAAGCAGAGAGGTCGGGGCAATGTGCACACACTTGTGGCATCAAATGTTTCACCATCCTCAGACTTCACTGGTTGGCCATTAGCCCTGAACTTGGCTTGTGGTTCTCCTCTGCTCCATGTAATGTTCATCTCCTGAGGGTAGAATCTCTTCAGAGTCACGGAACACTGCGCCTCTCCTGACTTACTGAAGAAGAATCTCACCGGCTCCATCACCTGCGGAGCCACTAGACATAAATACAAGAAAGATTACCAGTTTCCAGTATCACAGACAACTGTAGTATATAATAAAACGTATTTAAAGCCCAAACTCTTTTTTGTTTTGGATGAAGCCGTAAAGGGTTAGAATCTCTGGCAGGTTTTTGCATTACAATATTTTTATTGAAAACTTTCATAGACAATGTAAAACGTAAGATTTGTACGTACATAGCATTGCACAGTATACATGACAAAAGGCAGGTGCATATACATTGAGTTGTATGGTAATGGTATGCAAGCCCCCCAATGATACATTGAAGGTAAGTACAGTGGTCAGGGAAATATTGTATTGCACCCCAGACCATATGTGAGTTCCACTAACAGCTAGCTTTATGCACCATCAGCACACTGAGCTGCATTGGGGGAAAAGGGGGGAATCCCAGATCTGGGAATGACCTTGTAGCCCTGTTTTTGAGCGAATGACATAACTTAGAGGAAGACAAAATGTAACCACTTGCTGTCCGCCTGCTGTTTATAAATGGCACCCGCCATTTCTAGCTGTGTGCGCTCCCCTCCGGACACAGTGGAACACCGATCATCGGATGGGACCTCTGTACGAGGTCCCGATCATGTGATCACGAATTGGCCAATCAGTGAACACATGCAAAGTAGTAAGGAAGATGTCATGTGTGACATCATTGCTTACTATGTGTGATATGTGTGAATGATCACAGAGGTCACATGGTACAGGGCCATTCACAACAGCCTTGTACCATGTGACAAGCTGTGACCAATCACAGCTCACTCAGTATTTCTCAATGACTGCAAGAATGCAGCCAGAGAGAAGGAGAAATGATTGCTTTTACATCCTATATGGGTATGTAAAAACAAAACAAAAAAAAACAAACAATAATATTTTAAAAAAATTAAATAAAAAAGCTTAAAAAGCTTCGGTTGGGAGTACAAATTGGTGGCCTTTTTGTGGTATGCTCAGCTTCTCTTCAAACTCTTCATCCAGTCATGCTTCATTTGGAGCTGTTTTGATATTTACAAAATCCAAATCATGCGCAACCCATATTGGAACATACAGACTCACCTCTTTCAAAAGAATATGTCTTCATGACTCGTTTGCTAAGGGTATATTATCCTTGATCTACGGCTTTCTTCAGGAAGGCGACTATTTATGGTCTCCTCCGTATTCTCCCCAATGGGAAAAAGAGCTTGGGAAGGCAGGATGCCACCCAGTAATAGGGAAACATGTCCTTAAAAGACTGAGCTGTGATGGCTGTGAGTGTGATGTTCAAGGCCACTAAAGTATATGTTTTCCTGACATTTCATATTCCTGATGGATGTCTGTTGTACCATGTACTTAGATTAAAGAGTATCCTGTCCTTTGTGTGAAATACTTGGTGACTCCACCAGTCCCCTACGTTCCTATTTCAAACTGACCACACTAGGCATGGTAGCACATCCACCCCAGCGTGGTCAGTATCCTGGGAGCACAGCCTGCCTGTCCTCCACTAGCCAAAACCTGTGATGATATGCCCCCCTGCACAGTTAAATTACTGGGAAGATCAGTGCTCTGCCCTTTCTCTGCCTCCTG
The DNA here is from genome assembly GCF_062004578.1 of Staurois parvus. Taxonomy (NCBI): domain Eukaryota; kingdom Metazoa; phylum Chordata; class Amphibia; order Anura; family Ranidae; genus Staurois; species Staurois parvus. The sequence continues at coordinate 16,760 of NW_028318308.1, read as the reverse complement.
CTGGCACACCCCCTGCAGTCTCCACTCCCAGTTCTCTAAGCGCCTTATGCAGAGGAGGACAGAGGTTATGTGACCACTTATAAAAAAAAAAGTACTTATTTTTTGTCATATTCACACAGAAGTGATTTGCATTTATATTTTAAGCTGAAGGGCTGTTCCACAAGGTAAGGGTCCACATCTACTTTAAGTTGGAGCGATTAATACGTAACCCCGGGATGGCGGCAATTCATCAACCATTTTGAGAAGATGCGCAAGTGATATCAAGGGGTTAGTGAGAGATGAGAAAACATTGTCAGCAAAAAGACATGCCTTGGTTTGATCTACAGTGACCTCTATACCCCGAACGATCACTTTGGCCTTGAGGGTAAGTACCGGGGCTCGATTGCAAAGTAAATTATATAGAGAGGAAAAGGGCACCTCTGTCTCCTACCAATAGGAATAGGGAAGAGGGGGATCTGAATCCTGCATATGGCACAGACGCCCTGTAGAGGGTCGTAACCCACATCTGTATATGGCGGCCAAAACCCCATTCTGTCAGGATTGTTAGATACTGCAAAAAGCAAGTCTTAGAAATGTCTAGGGATAGCTGTACAGTTTCTGGCCTCCATATTTTGGTGAGATGGATCATGTGGATAACATGTATTGTCCGTGGCCTGGCAGTTATTTAAAAATCATCTTGCTCTTTCCCAATTAAACATAAAATGCCATTGTTCAACTTTTTCGCAAAGATTTTGGCCAAAAATGTGATGTGTGTATTTAGTAATGAGATCGATAATTGGGGCAGGACGTATGGACTATGACAGCATGCAAATAATTGCAGTAATTGTATCAGGACCGAGCGTGTAGAGAATCAGTGCAGAGCAGTAAGGTACCGTCCCAGTATAACTGAATGAGGGAAGAAAGTTTGTGACAGAACAAGATCTGACAAAAAAACCCGACAATTTTGAAAACAAACAATTTTTTTTACTTATTGTTTTAAAACATATCCAGTAAAAGAATTTTAAAAATCAAATTGTCATAAATTTTGGCCAAAATGCATTCTGCTCCGTGTTTTTGCTAAAAAAAAATCCCGATACGTGTAAATTAATTGGTTTATGCAAAAGTTATAACGTCTACAAATGGCGGCATATATACTGGATTTTTTTTTTTAACTAGTAATGGCGGTGATCAGCGACTTATAGCGGTACTGTGGCGGACATTCTGACACTAACTGACACTGACATCCCAGTGACACTAATACAGTGATCAGTGCTAATAAAAAAACACCAACACTGTACTAATGGCACTGGGCAGGAAGGTGGGGTGATCAAACATCTGGGGTGATCAAAGGGTTAACTGTGTGCTGGGTGTGTTTTACTAGGGGGCAGCGTGTTGGTGCTTCACTGTAAGCACACTGCTCTGGATGGCTGTGCTGTGCCCAAGCCAACAGGGAAGAGGACTGTTAGTAAACAAAACAGTCCTCCTCCCTGTTGGAGATGCTTGGCAATCACCGGGCGCCAGCAAGTAATCACCGCCGGGACCCGGTGATTGACAGCCGTGGCGTGGACAGGGCGTGTGTGGCTCACCCCCTACCCGGAAATGCAAAATCACGTATCTATACATGATTTTGCACACCCCTGCCACCCTGTAACAGTATATCTGCTGTAGGGCAGTCGGGATTTGGTTAAATTCCACCAAAAGAAAGCTCTATTTGTGTGAAAAAATTTATAAACATTTAATACGGGTACAGTGTTGCATGACTGCGCAATTGTCATTCAAAGCGTGATAGCGCTGAAAGCTGGAAATTGGCCTGGGCAGGAAGGGGGGTAAAAGTGCTGGTAGGCATATGGCAATTGGACAAGCTGAAGCTAGAAGCCGATTGGCTGCCATGCACAGCTGCACCATATGCTGAGTGCTCCACTTTTAGTAAATCCCCCCCACAGTGTTCAAATGTAGTTACAATTGATAATTACAATCTGCCTGTGAGGTACAGATAGTGTTCATTTTGGCAAACAGCTGCCCCCCCAATAAACAAAGACAATTAGTAGGATTTTACAGTGCTGGAGGATCCAGAATAGAGCATCTAACAAAGGTAAACTGCAATGTGAATGAGGACATGAGATCCTTGTGAAGATGGTGCTTTCCCAACGTGTCTGAAAATCTGAAAAGACCATTCAAAGTTATGTGTAACCAGAGGGGGAATGACCATTTAAGCACTCGGGCACTGCCCGAGGGCCCGGGGTCAGTAGGGGGCCCCAATGAGATGCCCCTGGTACCTTTCATAGGCTTTTTTTGCATGTGGGTGAGGACACAGGGGCCCCATGATTTCCTATTGCCCGAGGGCCCCATGAGTTGTCAGTCCGCCCCTGTGTGTAACCAAACATACATTGTAAAGGTTCTGGACTTCCCAGGATTCAGGTAGACAGTTTTATGTAAAACAAATGTTACAGCTACAGACTAAGAATCACTTGTGTTGTCCCTGGAAATACTTCCTGAGATCTGTGAAATTATGCTGTTCATTATTATTATTATTATACAGGATTTATATGGCGCCAACGGTTTGCTCAGCGCTGTACATTATACTGGGAGACAATACAGTTCAATACAAGAGGGATTTGAAGGCCCTGATCCTTGGAGCTTACAATCTAGGAGGGTGGGGTGAGTGGTACAGTAGGTAGTCACTGTGGGGGATGGACTGGTATAAAGAGTAGAGGATTCCATTATTAGCCGAGGGCGGGATAGGCTTCCCTGAAGATATAGGTTTTCAGTGATCGCCTAAAGGCAAGTAGAGTAGGCGATAGTCTGATAGATTGGGGTAGGGAGTTCCAGAGGATGGGTGACGCCCTGGAGAAGTCTTGGAGACAAGCTTGGGAGGAGGCGATAAGGGAGCTGGAGAGTAGGAGGTCTTGTGAGGAGCGGAGAGGACAGTTTGGGTGATATTTGGAGATAAGATCAGATATGTAATTCCATAATATAACATCCCAATAGTTGTGGGTTGTCAGAGAACTCACCCAGGATTTGTAGGGGTCCTGTTCTCCTCTCTATGGGTTGCTGTAGTCATGAATGTTGCACTCTGCAGATGAACTCTGACCTCTGGTCTTCCGGCAGTGTTGGGGTGAACATCAGACTGGCTGTACAGCTGTATGTGTTATCTGACTGCCTCTGGTGTCCACTGATATCAGTCTTGTATTTATTGTTATCAACAGCAAGAAAATTGTCTGTCTCCTTCTTCTTCTTATACCATTCCACAGTCAGATCATCCGGGAAATATCCAGAGATCCTCACTTGTATTCTGGACTCAGTGTTGAGTTTTAGGTCAGAAGAGTTTGGTTCTTCAATCTGTGGGCGCCAAGGAAGATCTGGAAGGTAATTATGATTATTAGTCCAAATAAACCAAGTATTCTACAGACACAAGGACACGTAATCATGTTCCACTCCAACAATGTATCATTGCTATAATGCCATCATGATTTTATGTTCTAAAGCCGTACCGATCTCTCCCCAGGAAGGTCAATGATACGCGTCTCTTATTAAACGAGGGCAGAAGAAATGCTGCAATCGGTTTTAAAGAAGGGAAGGTGATCTCTTTAGTTTCTCCTCTCCTGTCCTCTATACACTAATAAATATGTTGAGCTCCTGTAATCTTTAATGTTACGAGGTTTGAATATTTCAGTCCATTACACACAATAGACAGAGGCAGGAACCACTGATATGTATCAACTGATGACCACTGATGGATGGTATGATATGTTTACAAGGGGTGACATATCCTGATCTTCTATGTTCTGACATACTAGCAGATGACTTGTTGTAACATTGTTGTAACTTGTAACATTCTTCTTTGGCATGGAGACAAGTGACATCTTCCATGATCCTACACAGACATAATGTGACCATGCTGCCCCCTGACACAGTGACAAGCTGTGCTAATGCTGTTTTTGGACACGTGATGAGCTTTGTATTTTTAGGATCTTTTTCAGTATTCTGTGTAAGTAAATCTACTTGGTGTCTGAGCACCACAAACCACAAATGGGATTTATGTGTTATATTGAAAGCAAACGTGTCCATCCATACATGTCTTAATGCTTTACTTTGCTGAGAAATCACCGTGAAAAACATCTCCTAGCTTTCCTGGTTGTGACCATCGTAAGTCAGGGCAGATGATTCATGTAGCATTTCCTGGAATCCACCTAGCCCTAGCTCAGGCATGCATACAGGAGGGTGTGTAAGCTGAGAAGCTCAGCCTTCCTTTTTCCCTCCTGAAGACTCCTGGGATGTATGACATCCTTTGCTTAGGCCTGAAAACCAGGAACTGAAAAAATGAAAAAAAAAAAAAAGTTTAAAACAATTTTTAACCACTTCCAGACCAGCCGTTCTATATAAACGGCCGGACGGTGGCAGTGCAGGTCGGGTGGGTGTTTATAAATGGCCTCCCCGCTCCCTGCTTGTGTGCACCCCATTGGAGCGCGCAGCACCGCGATCCGGTGTCCGCTGTGTCCTCCAGACACAATGGAACACTGATTGTCGGACGGGACCTCTGTATGAGGTCCCGGTCATGTGATCACTGATTGGCCAATCAGTGATCACATGCAAAGTAGTAAGCAAGATGTCATTTGTGACATCATTGCTTACTGCGTGTGAAATTTGTGAATGATCACAGAGATCACATGGTACAGGGCTATTCACAGCAGCCTTGTACCATGTGACAAGCTGTGACCACTCACAGCTCACTCAGTACTTCTCAATGACTGCAAGAATGCAGACAGAAAGAGAAATGATTGCTTTTACATCCTTTATGGGTATAAAAGCAATCAGCGTAAAAAAAAAAAAAATCTTCATCACCCCCCACAAGTAGTACAGTGTCACCATGGTAACACTACTGCTAGGGTGACAGTATGTAAAAAAAAATAAATAAATAAAAAATAATAAAAAATAAAAATGTAAAAAAAAAATGTTTAAAAATTATACTTTTTGGTTATAAACTAATTTGGATTTTTTCTTTACTAAAAATAACGGAATAAATTTTGGCCAAGATTTATGATTAAAACAGTTTTATCAATACTAGCAGCATAAGGACTAAGAGAGTCCATGTTGATTGAGAGAGGGAAGTTCTGCTTTTATAGGCAGATAGATCTTTCCAGTATAGAGCTTGTGTCCTAATTAAGAGAAGAGAGTATCTTATCCGGGTCCCCTGGAAGTAGCTTCAGTGCTCTACTGGACCAGTAAAAGCCCGAATCCTGAACTCGGTCACCAATAGGACACTATGTACATGTTTTTAGTTTTGTTTTTTTCTGATACTTGTGTGGATTTCCTTGGTGAGATCGTGTTTTCCATCCAATTCAAAGCACATGGAAAGGTTCATGGTCTCCTGCCCAAAATGGCCCAAATGTGTATGGCAAGATCATTATAATAGAAACGCCATTGGCAGAAGGACTGATGTGATGGTGTACATACTCTGCGGAGTGAAAACTGTCATAATGATATAAATTAATTAGGTAAATAAAACTTTACATAGCAATCTAGTATGCGGTTTACTGAAACAACACAAATTCTAGGAACTTGTTTTATTCTTCTGTTCGTATATTTCTCTGGATCTGCATGTAGTCCAGTCCAGCATTACAGTCCAGCATTCCAGTCCAGCATTCCAGTCCAGCATTCCAGTCCAGCATTCCAGTCCAGCATTACAGTCCAGCATTACAGTCCAGCATTACAGTCCAGCATTCCAGTCCAGCATTCCATTTCTCTAACCTGAAGATGTAGTCTGTTTCTAATACAAACATAACATTTTCCAGTTCATGTTTCAGTGGGGATTGCACCGTATAAATGTGCAGGAACAGTAGAATACTTCTTACATGTGAATGCCATTTTCATTACTAGAATGTAATTAGTAACAAGTGATCTAATCTGCTGTATTTATGTATTACCTGATTTCATCAATACGATCCTCTGAGGTTGTCTCACTGATTGATGCTCCCAGGTCACATAGACGGGAAAGCAGAGAGGTCGGGGCAATGTGCACACACTTGTGACATCAAATGTTTCACCATCCTCAGACTTCACTGGTTGGCCATTAGCCCTGAGCTTGGCTCGTGGTTCTCCTGTGCTCCATGTAATGTTAATCTCCGGAGGGTAGAAACTCTTCAGAGTCACGGAACACTGCGCCTCTCCTGACTTACTGAGGGAGAATCTCACCGGCTCCATCTCCTGCGGAGCCACTAGACATAAATACAAGAAAGATTACCAGTTTCCAGCATCACAGACAACTGTAGTATATAATAAAATGTAGTTAAAGCCCAAACTCTTTTTTGTTTTGGATGAAGCTGTAAAGGGTTAGAATCTCTGGCAGGTTTTTGCATTGCAATATTTTTATTGAAAACTTTCATAGACAATGTAAAACTTAAAAGATTTGCACGTACATAGCATTGCACAGTATACATGACAAAAGGCAGGTGCATATACCGTATTTTTCGACGTATAAGAAGCACTTTTTCTTCCCCAAAACTGGGGGGGAAAGGTCAGTGCGTCTTATAAGGCGAATATGGAGCGGCCGGTCCGGTATTTCCACCGCGGTCGTGTCAGAATACCGGGCCGGCCGCTCAGCTCTGCAGCGGGACCTCTCCTGTTCCTCTATCCAGCGGCGCGCTGTCTTCCAGCTTCTGTAGTGTGGGCATGACAGCCGGGTGCCAAGTGCGCATGCGCAAGAAGCGGTGCTTTTTGTGAATGGTAAGGCGGTACCTGGGACACATGACAGATCCCAGAAGCCGCCGGACCAATCACAAAGCGCAAGTGCTTCTCACTCATGCGCACTGGGCACCCGGCTGTCATGCCGAGCGCCGTTACAGAAGCCGGGAAGACAGCGCGCGGCTGGATCGAGGAACAGGTAAGATCAAACAAACTGCGGAAGTAAGAGCGGGTACCTGTCAAATTCAGGTACCCGCTCCCCCCCCTCCCCAAAGGTCAGCAGTCATCTGTACTGTCCGCAGTCTCTGGTCATCCCTGTGCTGTGTCCGCAGTCTCTGGTCATCCCCTGTACTATGTCCGCAGTCTCTGGTCATCTCCTGTACTATGTCCGCAGTCTCTGGTCATCCCTGTACTGTCTGCAGTCTCTGGTCATCCCTGTGCTGTCCGCAGTCTCTGGTCATCTCCTGTACTGTTTCTGCAGTCTCTGGTCATCTCCTGTACTGTGTCTGCAGTCTCTGGTCATCTCCTGTACTGTGTCCGCAGTCTCTGGTCATCTCCTGTACTGTGTCCGCAGTCTCTGGTCATCTCCTGTACGCTGTCCGCAGTCTCTGACCATCTCCTGTACGCTGTCCGCAGTCTCTGGTCATCCCTGTGCTGTGTCTGCAGTCTCTGGTCATCCCTGTGCTGTCCGCAGTCTCTGGTCATCCCTGTGCTGTCCGCAGTCTTTGGTCATCCCTGTGCTGTCCGCAGTCTCTGGTCATCCCTGTGCTGTCCGCAGTCTCTGGTCATCCCTGTGCTGTCCGCAGTCTCTGGTCATCCCTGTGCTGTCCGCAGTCTCTGGTCATCCCTGTGCTGTCCGCAGTCTCTGGTCATCCCTGTGCTGTCCGCAGTCTCTGGTCATCCCTGTGCTGTCCGCAGTCTCTGGTCATCCCTGTGCTGTCCGCAGTCTCTGGTCATCCCTGTGCTGTCCGCAGTCTCTGGTCATCCCTGTGCTGTCCGCAGTCTCTGGTCATCCCTCTGCTGTCCGCAGTCTCTGGTCATCCATGTGCTGTCCGCAGTCTCTGGTCATCTCCTGTACTGTGTCCGCAGTCTCTGGTCATCCCTGTGCTGTCCGCAGTCTCTGGTCATCCCTGTGCTGTCCACAGTCTCTGGTCATCCCTGTGCTGTCCGCAGTCTCTGGTCATCCCTCTGCTGTCCGCAGTCTCTGGTCATCCATGTGCTGTCCGCAGTCTCTGGTCATCTCCTGTACTGTGTCCGCAGTCTCTGGTCATCTCCTGTACTATGTCCGCAGTCTCTGGTCATCCCTGTGCTGTCCGCAGTCTCTGGTCATCCATGTGCTGTCCGCAGTCTCTGGTCATCCATGTGCTGTCCGCAGTCTCTGGTCATCCCTGTGCTGTCCGCAGTCTCTGGTCATCCCTGTGCTGTCCGCAGTCTCTGGTCATCTCCTGTGCTGTCCGCAGTCTCTGGTCATCCATGTGCTGTCCGCAGTCTCTGGTCATCTCCTGTACTGTCTGCAGTCCATTAGTTCAGAATTTTTTTTTTCCTGTTTTCTGCCTCTAAAACCTAGGTGCGTCTTATGGTCAGGTGAGTCTTATGGAGCGAAAAATACGGTACTTTGAGTTGTATGGTAATGGTATGCAAGCCCCCCAATGATACATTGAAGGTAAGTACAGTGGTCAGGGAAATATTGTATTGCACCCCAGACCATATGTGAGTTCCACTAACAGCTAGATTTATGCACCATCAGCACACTGAGCTGCGTGGGGGGAAAAGGGGGGAATCCCAGATCTGGGAATGACCTTGTAGCCCTGTTTTTGAGCGAATGACGTGTAACTTAGAGGAAGACAAAACTAAACCACTTGCCGTCCGCCTGCTGTTTATGAACGGCACCCGCCATTTCTAGCTGGGCGCGCTCCCCTCCGGACACAGTGGAACACCGATCGTCAGACGGGACCTCTGTACAAGGTCCCGATCATGTGATCACGGATTGGCCAATCAGTGATCACATGCAGAGTAGTAAGGAAGATGTCATTTGTGACATCATTGCTTACTATGTGTGAAATGTGTGAATGATCACAGAGGTCACATGGTACAGGGCTATTCACAACAGCCTTGTACCATGTGACAAGCTGTGACCAATCACAGCTCACTCAGTAGTTCTCAATGACTGCAAGAATGCAGACAGAGAGAAGGAGAAATGATTGATTTTACATCCTATATGGGTGTAAAAGCAATCACTTTAAAAAAAAAAAAAAATGCTAGGGTGACAGTATGTATAAAAAAAAACCAAATAATATAAAAAGGTTTAAAAATTATAATTTCTGGTTATAAACTAATTTGGCTTATCATTTATTTTTTACTAAAAAGATAACGGAATAAATTTTGGCCAAGATTTATGAAGAAAGATTATTTCTTTGCAAAATTTTATAAGAAAAACACTTTCAAAATTTTTGGACTTTTTCATTTACATAGCAAAAAAAATTAAAATCCCAGCGGTGAATAAATACCACCAAAATAAAGCTTTATCTGTCTCAAAAAAATGGTGAAAAATTAATATGGTTACTGTTGGATGACCGCGCAATTGTCAGTCAAAGCGTGATAGCGCTGAAAGCTGAAAATTGCCCGGACTGGAAGGGGGGGAAAGTGTCCGGACTGGAAGGGGGGGGAAAGTGTCCAGACTGGAAGGGGGGGGAAGTGTCCAGACTGGAAGGGGGGGAAAGTGTCTAGACTGGAAGGGGGGGGAAAGTGTCCAGACTGGAAGGGGGGGGAAGTGTCCAGACTGGAAGGGGGGGAAAGTGTCTAGACTGGAAGGGGGGGAAAGTGTCTAGACTGGAAGGGGGGGAAAGTGTCTAGACTGGAAGGGGGGGGGAAAGTGTCCAGACTGGAAGGGGGGGGGGAAGTGTCCAGACTGGAAGGGGGGGGGGAAAGTGTCCGGACTGGAAGGGGGGGGAAAGTGTCCGGACTGGAAGGGGGGGAAAGTGTCCAGACTGGAAGGGGGGGGAAAGTGTCCAGACTGGAAGGGGGGGGAAAGTGTCCAGACTGGAAGGGGGGGAAAGTGTCCAGACTGGAAGGGGGGGGAAAGTGTCCAGACTGGAAGGGGGGGGAAAGTGTCCAGACTGGAAGGGGGGGGAAAGTGTCCAGACTGGAAGGGGGGGGAAAGTGTCCAGACTGGAAGGGGGGGGAAAGTGTCCAGACTGGAAGGGGGGGGAAAGTGTCCGGACTGGAAGGGGGGGAAAGTGTCCGGACTGGAAGGGGGGGGAAAGTGTCCGGACTGGAAGGGGGGGGAAAGTGTCCGGACTGGAAGGGGGGGGAAAGTGTCCGGACTGGAAGGGGGGGAAGTGTCCAGACTGGAAGGGGGGGAAAGTGTCCAGACTGGAAGGGGGGGAAAGTGTCCGGACTGGAAGGGGGGGAAGTGTCCAGACTGGAAGGGGGGGAAAGTGCCCGGACTGGAAGGGGGGAAAGTGTCCGGACTGGAAGGGGGGGGGGAAGTGTCCAGACTGGAAGGGGGGGGGGGAAGTGTCCAGACTGGAAGGGGGGGGAAGTGTCCAGACTGGAAGGGGGGGAAAGTGTCCGGACTGGAAGGGGGGGGAAAGTGTCCGGACTGGAAGGGGGGGGAAAGTGTCCGGACTGGAAGGGGGGGGAAAGTGTCCGGACTGGAAGGGGGGGGAAAGTGTCCAGACTGGAAGGGGGGGGAAAGTGTCCAGACTGGAAGGGGGGGGAAGTGTCCAGACTGGAAGGGGGGGGAAAGTGTCCAGACTGAAAGGGGGGGGAAAGTGTCCAGACTGGAAGGGGGGGGAAGTGTCCAGACTGGAAGGGGGGGGAAGTGTCCAGACTAGAAGGGGGGGAAAGTGTCCAGACTAGAAGGGGGGGAAAGTGTCTAGACTGGAAGGGGGGAAAGTGTCCGGACTGGAAGGGGGGGAAAGTGTCCGGACTGGAAGGGGGGGGGGGGGGGGGGGAGTGTCGGGACTGGAAGTGGTTAAGAAATACAGGAAAGCAGAGTGAAGAAAGTGAGCAGAAAGAGACCAGGGCAAGTTGTACGGGGGAGGGAGTAAGGAAGGATGGAGATAACAGAGGGTAGTTGGAATCGTCACAGACATTGTCGAGCAGAACTTTGCATTGACCTTCAGTACAGGTTAGGGTTAGATTGTCTCAAGAAATATTGAAAGATGCCCATTTTTTTTTTTTTAATTTGTTGGATAATTGCCACCAACTCTTTATTAACTAGGTACAGGAAGTTTTTTGTTCTACCCATGCAAGGTAAGAGCCTAAATTGGCTGAGATCGCAGGCCAGTGATTTAAGATTAACCTGTTGGCACCAACGGTACGCAAATCTGTGGCCTCTCAGCGGCGGGCCTTGACACAATTGTTCCCAATTGCCACATGCGATCAGAAGCCTTCCGATCATGTGACCACTGTGACAGCCAATCACAATGGTCATATAATCGTTGACCCCGCCCCACCTCCCAGAACCACAAACCCCTTAAAGGGTCGGGGACGCAGAGCCAAGGGATTAGGAAGAGCGCTGTAGTGGTGCTTGGGGATACAGGTCGTTAGAACAGTATATACTAAGTGATAGCCTGTGGTCCAAAAACATTTGATTCAATGTATTGTGTCTAAGCAGTCATTTATATTTGGCTTCATTGAATGAGGAGTGCAGTGAACTGTGTGCAGTCATGTCCCAAATTGAGTCCACTGCTGCGACTTGAGGGAGCCCCCAAGCTTTTTCCCATTGGGGAGAATACGGAGGAGACCATAGATAGTCGCCTTCCTGAAGAAAGCCGTAGATCAAGGATACTATACCCTTAGCAAACGAGTCATGAAGGCAAATGCTTTTGAAAGAGGTGAGTCTGTATGTTCCAAAATGGGTTGCGCATGATTTGGATTTTGTAAATATCAAAACAGCTCCAAATGAAGCATGACTGGATGAAGAGTTTGAAGAGAAGCTGAGCATACCACAAAAAGGCCACTAATTTGTACTCCCAACCGAAGCTTGCTTTGTCCCACCAAAAACAATTTGCATGGCTCTTCATAATCTCCTGGGGGAAGATGGGGTTGTTAGTAGGAGTCGCATGGAGCATTTGGGGCAATACTGTCTCCCTTAATATTTTCCATATTTTTATTGAGTGTTTGAACATCGGGTTGGTATTTGTTTCCATAAACCAAAGGCGGTCCATAAGACCGTTTCCATGACCAGAGGTGAAACCTGTTCTGCCTCAATGCTGGCCCACAATGGTGCGCTGAAGGATGCATGACAGGAAGTTAGATGGGTGATTTGTGATGCCTGGTAGTAGTTGACATGTGGAATTGCCAGTCCCTCTTTAGATTGAGAACCTCCAAATGATCATATTCCACTCTCAATCTAGAGTCCTGTTAAATGAACTGCAGGAATGCCCACTGAATTGAACGTAGTATTTGAGAGGGTATGTGGATAGGGAAGACCCTAAAATGTGAAAGCGTTTAAGGAAACAATGTCATTATAGGGAGTCTATCCTTCCTAGCAGGGTTATGCAATGCTTCATCCAAGATTCAAGGGTGGATGTCGTTTGCCTCAGAAATGATGTGTGATTGGCTGCATATGACGTTTTGTATGAGGGTTTGATATACATTCCTGTACATTTTGGTGGGACAAAGCAAGCTTCGGTTGGGAGTACAAATTGGTGGCCTTTTTGTGGTATGCTCAGCTTCTCTTCAAACTCTTCATCCGGTCATGCTTTATTTGGAGCGCTTTTGATATTTACAAAATCCAAATCATGCGCAACCCATTTTGGAACATACAGACTCACCTCTTTCAAAAGCAAATGCCTTCGTGACTCGTTTGCTAAGGGTATATTATCCTTGATCTACGGCTTTCTTCAGGAAGGCGACTATCTATGGTCTCCTCATTATTTTCCCCAATGGGAAAAAGAGTTTGGGAAGGCAGGATGCCACCCAGTAATAGGGAAACATGTCCTTAAAAGACTGGGCTGCGATGGCTGTGAGTGTGATGTTCAAGGCCACTAAAGTATGTTTTCCTGACATTTCATATTCCTGATGGATGTCTGTTGTACCATGTACTTAGATTAAAGAGTATCCTGTTCTTTGTGTGAAATACTTGGTGATTCCACCAGTCCCCTACGTTCCTATTTCAAACTGACCACACTAGGCATGGTAGCACATCCACCCCAGCGTGGTCAGTATCCTGGGAGCACAGCTTGCCTGTCCTCCACTAGCCAAAACCTGTGATGATATGCCCCCCTGCACAGTTAAATTACTGAGAAGATCAGTGTTCTGCCCTTTCTCTGTTCTGCCCTTTCTCTGCCTCCTGCTGGCACACCCCCTGCAGTCTCCACTCCCAGTTCTCTAAGCGCCTTATGCAGACGAGGACAGAGGTTATGTGACCACTTATAAAAAAAAAAAGTACTTATATTTTGTCATATTCACACAGAAGTGATTTGCATTTATATTTTAAGCTGAAGGGCTGTTTCACAAGGTAAGGGTCCACATCTACTTTAGGTTGGAGCGATTAATACGTAACCCCGGGATGGCGGCAATTCATCAACCATTTTGAGAAGATGCGCAAGTGATATCAAGGGGTTAGTGAGAGATGAGAAAACATGGTCAGCAAAAAGACATGCCTTGGTTTGATCTACAGTGACCTCTATACCCCGAACGATCACTTTGGCCTTGAGGGTAAGTACCGGGGCTCGATTGCAAAGTAAATGATATAGAGAGGATAAGGGCACCTCTGTCTCCTACCAATAGGAATAGGGAAGAGGGGGATCTGAATCCTGCATATGGCACAGACGCCCTGTAGAGGGTCGTAACCCACATCTGTATATGGCGGCCAAAACCCCATTCTGTCAGGATTGTTAGATACTGCAAAAATCAAGTCTTAGAAATGTCTAGGGATAGCTGTACAGTTTCTGGCCTCCATATTTTGGTGAGATGGATCATGTGGATAACATGTAATGTCCGCGGCCTGGCAGTTATTTAAAAATCATCTTGCTCTTTCCCAATTAAACATAAAATGCCATTGTTCAACTTTTTCGCAAAGATTTTGGCCAAAAATGTGATGTGTGTATTTAGTAATGAGATCGATAATTGGGGCAGGACGTATGGACTATGACAGCATGCAAATAATTGCAGTAATTGTATCAGGACCGAGCGTGTAGAGAATCAGTGCAGAGCAGTAAGGTACCGTCCCAGTATAACTGAATGAGGGAAGAAAGTTTGTGACAGAACAAGATCTGACAAAAAAACCCGACAATTTTGAAAACAAACAATTTTTTTTACTTATTGTTTTAAAACATATCCAGTAAAAGAATTTTAAAAATCAAATTGTCATAAATTTTGGCCAAAATGCATTCTGCTCCGTGTTTTTGCTAAAAAAAAATCCCGATACGTGTAAATTAATTGGTTTATGCAAAAGTTATAACGTCTACAAATGGCGGCATATATACTGGATTTTTTTTTTTAACTAGTAATGGCGGTGATCAGCGACTTATAGCGGTACTGTGGCGGACATTCTGACACTAACTGACACTGACATCCCAGTGACACTAATACAGTGATCAGTGCTAATAAAAAAACACCAACACTGTACTAATGGCACTGGGCAGGAAGGTGGGGTGATCAAACATCTGGGGTGATCAAAGGGTTAACTGTGTGCTGGGTGTGTTTTACTAGGGGGCAGCGTGTTGGTGCTTCACTGTAAGCACACTGCTCTGGATGGCTGTGCTGTGCCCAAGCCAACAGGGAAGAGGACTGTTAGTAAACAAAACAGTCCTCCTCCCTGTTGGAGATGCTTGGCAATCACCGGGCGCCAGCAAGTAATCACCGCCGGGACCCGGTGATTGACAGCCGTGGCGTGGACAGGGCGTGTGTGGCTCACCCCCTACCCGGAAATGCAAAATCACGTATCTATACATGATTTTGCACACCCCTGCCACCCTGTAACAGTATATCTGCTGTAGGGCAGTCGGGATTTGGTTAAATTCCACCAAAAGAAAGCTCTATTTGTGTGAAAAAATTTATAAACATTTAATACGGGTACAGTGTTGCATGACTGCGCAATTGTCATTCAAAGCGTGATAGCGCTGAAAGCTGGAAATTGGCCTGGGCAGGAAGGGGGGTAAAAGTGCTGGTAGGCATATGGCAATTGGACAAGCTGAAGCTAGAAGCCGATTGGCTGCCATGCACAGCTGCACCATATGCTGAGTGCTCCACTTTTAGTAAATCCCCCCCACAGTGTTCAAATGTAGTTACAATTGATAATTACAATCTGCCTGTGAGGTACAGATAGTGTTCATTTTGGCAAACAGCTGCCCCCCCAATAAACAAAGACAATTAGTAGGATTTTACAGTGCTGGAGGATCCAGAATAGAGCATCTAACAAAGGTAAACTGCAATGTGAATGAGGACATGAGATCCTTGTGAAGATGGTGCTTTCCCAACGTGTCTGAAAATCTGAAAAGACCATTCAAAGTTATGTGTAACCAGAGGGGGAATGACCATTTAAGCACTCGGGCACTGCCCGAGGGCCCGGGGTCAGTAGGGGGCCCCAATGAGATGCCCCTGGTACCTTTCATAGGCTTTTTTTGCATGTGGGTGAGGACACAGGGGCCCCATGATTTCCTATTGCCCGAGGGCCCCATGAGTTGTCAGTCCGCCCCTGTGTGTAACCAAACATACATTGTAAAGGTTCTGGACTTCCCAGGATTCAGGTAGACAGTTTTATGTAAAACAAATGTTACAGCTACAGACTAAGAATCACTTGTGTTGTCCCTGGAAATACTTCCTGAGATCTGTGAAATTATGCTGTTCCATTATTATTATTATTATACAGGATTTATATGGCGCCAACAGTTTGCTCAGCACTTTACAATATACTGGGAGACAATACAGTTCAATACAAGAGGGGTTTGAAGGCCCTGATCCTTGGAGCTTACAATCTAGGAGGGAGGGGCTAGTGGTACAGTAGGTAGTCACTGTGGGGGATGGACTGGTAGGAAGAGTAGAGGATTCCATTATTAGCCAAGGGCGGGATAGGCTTCCCTGAAGAGATCGGTTTTCAGTGATCGCCTAAAGGCAAGTAGAGTAGGTGATAATCTGATAGATTGGGGTAGGGAGTTCCAGAGGATGGGTGATGCCCTGGAGAAACTTGGAGACAAGCTCGGGAGGAGGCGATAAGGGAGCTGGAGAGTAAGAGGTCTTGTGAGGAGCGGAGAGGACAGTTTGGGTGATATTTGGAGATAAGATCAGATATGTAATTCCATAATATAACATCCCAATAGTTGTGGGTTGTCAGAGAACTCACCCAGGATTTGTAGGGGTCCTGTTCTCCTCTCTATGGGTTGCTGTAGACTGGGATGCTGCACTCTGCAGATGAACTCTGACCTCTGGTCTTCCGGCAGTGTTGGGGTGAACATCAGACTGGCTGTACAGCTGTATGTGTGATCTGACTGCCTCTGGTGTCCACTGATATCAGTCTTGTATTTATTGTTATCAACAGCCACAAAATTGTCTGTCTCCTTCTTCTTATACCATTCCACAGTCAGATCATCCGGGAAATATCCAGAGATCCTCACTTGTATTCTGGACTCAGTGTTGAGTTTTAGGTCAGAAGAGTTTGGTTCTTCAATCTGTGGGCGCCAAGGAAGATCTGGAAGGTAATTATGAATATTAGTCCAAATAAACCAAATATTCTCCAGACACAAGGACACGTCATCATGTTCCACTCCAACAATGTATCATTGCTATAATGCCATCATGATTTTATGTTCTAAAGCCGTACCGATCTCTCACCAGGAAGGTCAATGATACGCGTCTCTCATTAAACGAGGGCAGAAGAAATGCTGCAATAGGTTTTAAAGAAGGGAAGGTGATCTCTTTAGTTTCTCCTCTCCTGTCCTCTATACACTAATAAATATGTTGAGCTCCTGTAATCTTTAATGTTACGAGGTTTGAATATTTCAGTCCATTACACACAATAGACAGAGGCAGGAACCACTGATATGTATCAATTGATGACCACTGATGGATGGCATGATATGTTTACAAGGGGTGACATATCCTGATCTTCTATGTTCTGACATACTAGCAGATGACTTGTAACATTGTTG